>NC_133102.1:42222302-42879390 GCF_022965805.1 Primulina eburnea | reverse complement strand
GTCCAAACCATCTTCATTTTCATCTTGATAATCAAACGGCTTGTTCATAAAAATACGGGTAGCTAATTTCTAGGGGTAATGGTGACTCCAACTCTGTAGTGAATAATCTCAATACTAATGGCAGAAAAAGTTTGTCATATCATTAAAAAAATTTAGCATCTCATCATCATCTAAGTTAAATATAAGATTACCAGTTGTTAGAGCTCCATTGATTACACATCTTTGTGTCACTAGATGTGATTACTGAATTATTGAACTTGTCTCATGCTGAGTAGAACGACTCTTCGTCTTATCGGGCAAAACTCGTGAACATTTTTTTATGGAACATCTCGAAGTACCGCACAAGATAAATTCCGGCAAAAATATAATAGAAATCTGTACGTGGAATGAAGTCCAATAAATAAATAAAATTAAAATTAAATTAATTAAAAACATAACAAAAAGTAAAGTTTGCAAATTTCAATTTGCTGCAATGGCTCCAAAAACTTGATCGAGCTTTTCTTAACATGATAATTTAGAACAATTAAATTTCTCCAAGCTGCACGATATTACCAGAAGTGTACGAATAAAGTTTTAATACATCATAACAAGTACGATTATCGTTCCCACAAAGATTGATATATGACAAATTTACCTCAATCATAATTCTTTGGTTAATGAAAAAAGATGAATGAATTATTAAACCAACTTGAAATTAAAATAAAAAGATGAAACAAACAAAATATAAATAATTGAAAACAAACAATTCATTATAACGTCACGTTTGTCATTTTCACCGCCCTGGTACAGTCTGTTGTCCAACCATTTTTTTCTTCATTGCAGCGCAACATATTCACTCAGGAATGAAAATTTATTCAGGTTGTGCTTGGACCATTATTTCTGCAGGACCTTGCACGACCTTTGCTCCCCGATGTTTTGCTCCACCACCCTGAGTTCTTCATTTTGCTATGTTTGTGTGATAAATTCAAGTGAGGAGTGACTCACATGCCTGATTTGAGCTTCGGAAGGTTTTTTCGACAACTTCTGATGTTTTCACGTCTTACATTAGTGAGGAAGCTTGAACTCCCATACAACACTTCCCCGAAAATGTGTTCGAGACAATCGATCCTCTGCTCTCGAATCCCAATAGGCGACACTCGTGGGAAGGAGAGATTTTGCGTAGCATCATTGTCCATTTTCGGACATATCGTGTTAGTTATTTCTATTGTAAGCAGGACAAGTGTGGCAATGAGTACAAGAAATGAACCTTATATTCTTAGAACAACTATATATTTAAAAAAAAACTATAGTTTATAATGTGGGATTTCCTCTGGAAAGCTACATAAGTTGTAAAATCAAAGGCCGTCGAGGGCTACAATTTCTTTAGGCAATGTGCAAACTCAACAAGTCACTTTTTCTATCACGTTTTAACTTTCTTGAGCATTTGCAAATCCAAGAAATGGCTTCACAAGAATTTGTATGAATGCATCAACAGTTGTCATGAACTCTGAACGTACATTGTCCCTGAAGAAATGGACCTCTTCACATCCACGGGACTAGATTCGCTTCCTTCGAAACCGAACCGGTTGGAGGATCCGATGCTCTTCCAATGCTCAATAGTTCCAAATTCCAGATCTTCTTCAATTTTCAGCACATCGGAGATCATTAAGTGTGGCCGGCATGAAAATGTGCCTGACGAAATCGATCTCCTAAACTGCTCGTTTTCTTGATCACTTCCTGTGCTCACATCCCTCATTTCTTGATGATTTTGTAGGCTCACAACCACTTGTTCATGACATTCTTGATTTTCCACCACCAATGTCAAGTCATTGGGGCGATGAACCTCGAAAGGGCTCACGCTTACTGCCGCGGAGGACAGAGTCCCTGCCTCCGGAGGGGTGGTCGGATGAGCCACGACCACAACACCGGCACGACACAACGGGCAATTCGAGTGAGATTTAAGCCATGTGTCGATGCAAGGGAGGTGAAAAGCGTGGCTGCACTTTGGTAAAAGCCTGAGGGACTCGTTCTCTTGGAACTCACTAAGACAGACTGCACAATCACTCACTTCCACCGATCCACCACTCTTCTGATACTTGAAAACAGTTATATTCTTGATGAGTGATTCATCCAATCCATTAGACGGAATCTGGCCCGAATCATTCCCCGTCTCGCTACGAACCTCATCCGTCCCTACAACTATATTGTGATCATCCCTTCTCTTGCAGTATCTTGAAAGGATTATGTAGTAACTTACTAAGAGCAAACCGGTTGCTAAAACACCAATCACGGCGATGATCAAAGGGGAGAAAGAGCTGCCGGAATCATCGTCCGATGGTGGCGGCGGAGGGAAGATCAAGTAGCAGAATTGTGGGCAATATATGCTGCAGACTGCCTGTGAACAATCCTTAAAATTGTCGTAGGTTGCCCAAGGATTTGGATTTCCTACAGAACCCATGATCGAAATCGTTAGTTTTCTAAGATTCTTGGGATCAATCAATGCATTGGCTTGATCAAAATATTGTAGGGATTTGGAGTTAAGATTAGAGGAGTCTAAGCCAACAAGGGCTTTGATGGGAAGGGTGCTAAAGTGAAAGTGAAGGTGAAACTTGCTGTTTGCTTCAGCTCCTCTCCATCTTTTTCCTTTTCTTTTTCTTTTTATTCTTTTTTTAAATCAATTTTTCTTTTTTATTCTTAATATATGCTAAAGTTAATGGCGTAGAGTTATATATATTTATGAAATTCTTAATCTAAATTTTTTAATCATCATCTGTTCATTTCTTGTTTCCTTTCCATTTAGTTGTGAAGGGTGAGTGTATGTCCGAGACGAATTCTCACCGTTATAGTCGATATCATAATATCTTTCTGTTATCGCTTCATTAATTGATAATTACTTGTTACTTTGTGAGATATGATGATGAAATGATAAATTGAAAGACAGATAATACAACTAAGAATCGAATATATTTCTCAACAACGCTTCCAAATATAAAACTTGTTCTCATCCCCTCCCAAATCCATTTTTTTAATCGAGGATTCTCCATCCTCGGCTGATCTCGTGGAGATTAAATCTCAATCTCAATCAAAATCCGTGCTTCAAATAGTCTAATAATGATAATAGGATGGGGCGGGTTTATTATCTTCATCCCCACATCTCCGACCTCACAAGGATTAAATTTTCATCTTTGTCCCATCATAGCTTCAAATATCGGTTGAGTTGGTCAAAAAAGTCTTCAAAAATAAACGATAAAGAAGAAACCTCGTCATTATCATGAGCAGGGCCGATCCTAACAATATTTGGGCCTGAGTCTAACTTTTAAAAAGAGGCCTCTGAATCATAATGTGTGTAGATATTTTTTTTAGTTCGATAGCAATTTTTCAAATTAAACCAATACGTTAAAGACAATATAAAAAATTAAATGAATAAAAATATCAAACATGTCCAAAATGATCACTAAAAAACAAATCGTCTAACAGTTTTAGAGCTAAAAATACTAATCAAGTATGTACAATCAAGTTGTTCGGTAATTTCTTTCTTAATCGATAACATAGCCAATCCATTCAATCTTTCTTGTGACATGGTTGAACGGAGAAAAGTTTTGATGAGTTTTAACTTTGAGAAACTTCGCTCTGCATTTGCTACTGTGACCGGGACAGTCAACAAGATTTTATAAGCAAATGAGCATTTGGTAAACACCCATCCATTTTCTTCAAGTAATTCACTACATCAATGGCCGATTTTGCTTCTCTTGGTAATGAGCACCTCAAGAATGTCAACTCCGAAAATAGATCATCCCCATTAATATCAGAACAACCCTTATGAGTCAAAGAATTTTCAAGATTCTTGCAAGACCTCAACAAGGTTTCATCGTCTGCACGTTGTAAGCAACTGATTAGGGAAGAAAGAATTATAATACAAATTATTACTGTACATAACATTAATACACTTACAAAGGTGAGCAACTGATGCTGGAGTCGAAGATGGAGAAGACGAAGGATAGATATCACTTTGGCCGTTGTTTCTGTCTTTCTCGCCAAGTTTGGGATAAGCAATTTGACAATATTTTATTTGATATTTTATTATTCTTTATATTTTAATATTTATAAATTAAAAAAGCAGTATATATAATAAATTTTTTTAAAAATTTTTGGGCCCCAAAACAAATTGGGCCTGAGTCATCCGACTCTCATGACTCCAAAGAAGCACGGCCCTGATCATGAGGTGACAGGTTGCATCATGAACCGGATCTAATGGTTATAGATTTGAGTTTTCTTTTTCTAATTTATTAATTGTTAGCAAAAAATTATATATTATTATTATCGGGACAAATTCCTGGATGAGATCCAACGTGAACTCCTATCAATGCTAGATCAAGAACATCTCCATACTCTTCTTTGGCTCCACACCCAGATTTGCTGCAAGGATTTGAAAAATCCTCGAACTCATACCCGTAAATGTATCTCAAACCTATCTCATTTCAAGTTTTCCTCGTCACGGCCTGAACCACGGAAAATATTATCCTCCTTCAACACTTCTAACTCAAATTATTATTAAACTTGAGTCAAAAATTATGTAATACAATAATATCGAATCTCATCATTCTCATCAAACGATTCCGATCAAGAATTAATCAATACCATCCATTAGAGCCTTGGCGATGGTGAACATTATTGGTCACTCCAAAATATTAGCTAAAGTTGTTGTATAAGAGAGTGTGTGTGTGTCTATATATATATATATATATATATATATATATATATATATATATATATATATATATATATATATATATATATATATATCATCAAGTAGAGTTGTCTGTCCCACTTCTATTTTTCTCTTTTTTTCTAGGCTTACTTTAAGCATGTTATTATCTCCAAGAGATGCTGGTTTGTTGACCAAGAATATGGTGTGAGTTCAAAACATATAAATTTATTTTAAATTAAAAATATTATAATTAATAAGTTTTGCACGTAATTTATATTATAGAATTATGGACCATGAGTTCTATTTTTTCATTGTGAAGAACAAAATGACCACAATAAAATACAGAACCAAAAGCCAATGTTGGAGATTTATTTCAATTTAATTTTATTATAATGATTCTCATAATTAATTAATTTTTTCTGTTGTCCATTTAATTCGAATTTATTTTCAGTTTCATAATTTAGATAAATAATCGACTCCTCTGGGATACATATAAATTAAATATGGAAAAATATTATCCATCTACAACAATCTTAAATTTTTGAAAATAAAAACATCCAACTTTCAATTATTTTTTAAAATAATTTATTCAATTGAAAATAATTATTTTAAAAAATTCAACGATCATAACTTTTTAATTTCCAATGAAATAGATAGCTCGCACACTTAAATGAAAATAATAATAATCGAAAAAATAATTTAGACTACTAATATACAACTCTAGATTTTTTCCCCAAGAGAATCATTTATTTCAGAAAAGTGGTAAATCACAAAAAAAAATTCCGAGTGAATTTCCATGAGAATATTGGATTAGATTAATTTCACTTTAGTTTGAATCAACTTTTTTCCCCTTTGAATCAACTTTTGTTACCTTATTCTCTCAAAAAAAAAGAAAAAAAGAAGGAAGGAATCAAATTAAAAAAATATATATACTCATTCATCAGGAAAAAGCACTAAAAATAATAATTTGAGAAATACATATGGCTTTGCTTTAACCCATTGACTTAAAATTAAATTAAAAAATAAGAATACTTATCAGTAGAAGAATTCTTGATATATGAAAATTATGAACACAATCACGCTGCGATTGGAAAAGATGATTTGATTTGAAAGATGAATGTATTTCAAATTTATTATAATTATCATTACATCTACATAGATTATGTGGGGACCCGGACGCTAATCATGTTCTTAATTATCATTGATACTAATTAATCAATTATAATAAACAGGATCTAAATTTTTTTAAAAAAAAAATAATGTGGAACGTGGTGACATAAAATATATATATACATCTCAGTATATAAAAGTACAAATCCTGTATCACATACATTTATTCAACTAAGGTTTAGCATCTAATGTCAAGTGTCCAACCCTATCTCTAATCCAAGTCCAGAGCCTCCACTCTAATCACGATCTCTCTTCATTTCCTCAACCCTGAACCTGTCCCACCTGTTGTCATGTACACATACAGACAAGACAACAGCCGGATAACTCCGATGAGAATAAATCCCAGTATAAATCAACGAAACATGCAATCATATGATAAACATAAAAGCATGGACAGATAACAGCAATATATATCAAAAGCTGAAATATAATTAATATCAAAATGTCGACAATGCTCGTAATTCCACGACTCAGACTAGACTCAATCCTAGCCTAGGGATCCCGGTTTCCAGACATTGGCATTCCATATCAACCAACAGTAATAGAAAAGACTCCAGTTCTATCTACGTCGATATAGCATCGATCACCAGTAACAGAAGAAGCTCTGATTCTATCCACATTGATATAGTATCGATCACCAGTAATAGAAGAAAACTCCGATTCTATCCACATCGATATTACATCGATCATCAGTAATAGAAGAAGTTATAATTCTATCCACATCGATGCGGTACCGATCACCAGTAATAGAAAAAGCTCTAATTCTATCCACATCGATAACCAATCCTCTGGTGACAGACTATGGCACTATTGCCAATACACTATCTTATGACATCGTGCAATGTGCCCGTGGCGATCCCACCACTAACAGGCACTTCTGTCATAAGATTACTCTTCTAATACTTGCTATCTATAAATCAAGAGAACAAGTACATCAATCAAATCAGTGCAGTATCAATGCAATAAAGTAAAAGTATGTGATTAGGGAAACTCAAGTCTAAACCGACTCAAGTCGATCTCCCAATACACATTGACTTATACCTTTATCTTCCCGCTCTGATGAAGACGAAGTCCTGAATTCAACTCTGTCCACTCTCAATCTGGTAATAACAATACCGAACAGACACAATATCAATATATCACTCAATTCAGAGCCTGTTCTGATCAATACTCAAATCAAAACATAATCTAATCAATATCGAATCAAGACACAATCTAATCCATATCGACGATATCACGATATAATCAAAATCATTACTGAATCTGATCAATATCAATTTACGGATATTTCAACGGCATAATAATACAATCTCGATAACCCTGTCAGTCTCAACATCACAGACATAATACCAGAACTCATAATCAATATCAGTACAATTCATAATCTCAGTCACAGTACAAATCTGATATTGCATCTCAGTCAGATCGATTCCGAAAATCATAACAATTACAGAAACAGTCTGTTCTTCAATCTGTCTTCAAATATACAATGTCTACTGTATCAGAAACACGATATATGATTCATATTCGATTATGACAATATCATAATTTCAAATCATGTCTAAACGTAATAAAACTTACGTCCTGTTGTAGCTGTCGTCGCTAGGAACACAATACTGTCCTCGGATTCAAAATCAGACGAGCGGATTGTTCAAAATTTCCAAATCTCTACGTCCCTTGGTTTTCCCTTTTTCTTCTCGTTTCTTTCATTAAACTGATATGTATGTATAAATATATATATATATATATATATATATATATATATATATATATATATATATATATATATATATCTCACTCATGCATCAGGGCAAGTGGCATCTTCCCGTTCTGCATGACTCGCGCATATGCGCGCTCAGAGTCCGCGTGTAGTAGCCCGAATGCCGAATTGGGTAATTAACGGATTAATGGTGATTAATCATGATCGGAAGGTCCGAAGATGGTTCGGAAGCACCGAAGAGTTCGGAAGGTCCGAAGTGAGTTCGGTGGATCCGATCATTAGGTGTCAAGAGTTGATCGACACGTGGGAGTTCGGACGTTCCGAAGTGTAGGTTCGGTGGATCCGATCATGAGGTGTCAAGAGCAGCTGGACACGTGCATGTTCGGACGGTCCGAAGTGTATGATCGGAGGATCCGATCATGAGCTGTCAAGAGCCAGTGGACACGTAGCGTTCGGACGTTCCGAAGTGGTGTTCGGAGGATCCGAACATGGCCTATAAATAGTGGTCGGATTTCCTCATTTTGACTCGCCAATTCAGAGAGTTCCATAGCATTTCAGTCTTTTCTGACAGGTTCTAGTCTTGTTCCGAGATTTGGGCACTAGCGGGGAGCTGCTGGTCTTGTAGCAGAGCTGTGCTCTAGTTGGGAGCTAGCGGCATCAGCGGGCTAGCGACGGACGAAGGTTTGGAATTTTATCAGTATTTATCTCAGGATTATCTAGTTAAGTCTGGTAGATAAGTTTAGTGATGGTTTTCACTTGATGAATAGGCTTGGATTAGACCTGTTGTCTGGTTGTTCCAGTGGATTAGGATTGCTGTGATAGAGGTACGAAAGTACTATCCGAGATATCCTGGTTGAGTATACATTCTTATATGTGTTGCATGAGTATGTGGTGCATTGTTATATGTCATATGATGCATGCTATTATGTCACGTTTATTACTGCACGTTGCATTTCATGTTGAGCCGTATTCTCCTTCGAGATAGCCTTTGCTGTTGAGCTGTATCTCTTTCGAGATAAGCTATATCTTGGGGCCGCTCAGCCCTGTCTTGTGGACGCATGGACACCGAGAGTACACAGTGGCCGACGGGTCGGGAGGGCTTCGGTGGTCCGGGACATTTTAGGTCCACGTCTGTCTTGTAGTGGATGCAGTGACCCAGAGGTTGGACCGCGCGGCACTATCCACTTGGCGCCTCTAGACTGAGCATTGTTGAGATCCTTTTGTGATTCCTGTTTCTTGACTACCCCGGTATCATGATCATAGCATGTGCATTTCATATAGGTCTGTATACTCATACTTTTGTACTGGGCGTTCTTATCGCTCACGTCCTCGGTTTTGTTTATCTTGGACACCCCATTCTCTCGGGGCAGGTCTCAGGTTGGATGGTTCCGGAGGAGCAGGAGGAGGACGTTGAGTAGCCGGTTGGTTTAGTTTCGGTATCATTTGATTCGATATGGTTGTACCAGATATTCTTTACCTTATTTTGAGTTGTTCTAGAGTTCGTTTGGGTGTATAACTATCATTTGTTAGTTGTTTCCGCTATTATCTCTGATTAGTAATTATTAAGTTAATTGCATGCTTAGTTTTCAATTAGTAGGTGATTCTGGAACGGGTCACTACATTTATGGTATCAGAGCATGCGTATGATTTTGGGATATAGATTTTGTTTTGGGATTTCCGTTGACCATTTTTCCCTATTCTATCTTGTAGCGATGGCTGACCATTTTGATGACGGGAGTAGTCAGGGGAGTGTAGGTCGATGGGGTGACCAGGATGATCTTAGGCGTCACCATGAGCATCGTCATCGTCGGGATGGTCCTAGGCGTTTCGATATGCATCGTTTCATGCAGATGGGGCCTAAGCCTTTAGTTGGCGGTGAGACTCCCGATGATGCGGAGGATTGGTTAGAGCGCATGGAGAGTTGTTTCCGCGCATTCCAGTGCACCGATGAGCAGAAGATGGAGACCCTTAGTTTTCTTCTTGAGGGCCGTGCTCGCAGGTGGTGGCGATCGACTTCTGCGCCGATAGTTCAGTCTCAGGGTAGAGCGACTTGGGCCGATTTCCGTGCAGCGTTCATGCAGCTGTACTTTCCTCCAGCCCTTCGCCAGGCCAAGACGATTGAGCTCTTGAACCTGAAGCAGGGGAGTATGTCTGTTGATGAGTATCAGCAGAAATTCTTTGAGTTATTACCCTTCGCTCCTCATATCAGTGGCAGTTCTGAGGCCAAGTATGATCATTTCCTCCAGGGCCTTAATCAGGAGATCTTTGATCGAGTCACTGTCTGTGATAATCCTACTTCGTACGATGGGTTGGTGAACCGGTGTCGTCAAGCAGAGATCAGTCTCCATGCGTGGTAGGGCTATTCTTTCTTCTAGACCTCCGAGTACTTTGAGGCCTCGATCTCAGTCGTTCAAGAAATCTGGTTCGTCTTCTTCTGGATCTAGATCTCGATCTAGCGGTGTTTTCCGCTTTGGTAAGAAGAAGGAGTCTTGTGCGCATTGTGGGAAGAACCATCCATCGGAGCAATGCCGAGTAGCCGCAGGAGCTTGTTATCAGTGCGGAGAGATGGGGCATATTAAGAAGAATTGTCCTCAGTTGCGAGGTGGAGCAGGATCTGGTTCTGGATCTCAGGCGACTGTTCAGCAGAGGAGGCAGGGTCAGGCAGTGGGTAGTTCGAATCTTCGACCTCGTGCCCAAGGTCAAGTTTTTGCGTTGAACCAGGATCAGGCTGCAGACGAGACCGAGAGAGTCATAGCAGGTACTTTTTGTTTATGCGGTATTCCTGCTTTTGTTCTTATAGATACCGGAGCATCTCATTCATTCATTTCTGCACGATTCGTTAAACGTCATAAGTTACCGCATGTTTCTCTAGATGTCATTCTTTCTGTTTCTACCCCGATGGGTCATTCGGTTTTAGCCAAGCGTCTAGTGATGGGTTGTCCTTTAGATTTTGAGGGTAACGAGTTGACTGCGAATCTTATGATTCTGGAGATGGAAGATTTTGATTGTATTTTGGGTATAGACATTTTGACTACCTACCGAGCTACTGTGGATTGTTACCAGAAGCTTGTTCAGTTTCGTACGACTGAGAGCTCTAGTTGGTTTTTCTATGGTGAGGGAGCGCGACCTCCGATGCCAGTAGTATCTGCTCTGAAAGCCTGTCGTGCTTTAGAGGCGGGCGGGGAAGGCTACCTCATCTATACAATTGATACGTCCACAGGTAGTGTTGGTATAGAGGATATTCCAGTGGTTTGTGAATTTCCTGATGTATTTCCAGAAGAGATTCCTGGTTTTCCTCCGGTTAGAGAGGTGGAGTTTGGCATTGAATTAATGCCAGGGACTGCACCGATTTCTCGTGCCCCCTATCGTCTGGCTCCGTCAGAGATGAGAGAGCTGAAGCAGCAATTGCAGGATCTTCTTGATAAGGGTTATATTCGCCCGAGTGTTTCGCCTTGGGGAGCTCCAGTCTTGTTTGTCAAGAAGAAGGATGGATCGATGCGGTTGTGCATTGATTATCGCCAGCTGAATCGGGTGACGATCAAAAACAAGTACCCATTACCCCGTATTGATGACTTGTTCGATCAGCTTCAGGGTACTTCTGTTTACTCCAAGATCGACTTGCGATCAGGTTATCATCAGATGAGAGTCAGAGATGATGATATTTCCAAGACTGCATTTCGTACTCGTTATGGGCATTACGAGTTTCTAGTTATGCCATTCGGATTGACGAATGCGCCAGCGGTGTTCATGAATCTGATGAACCGAGTCTTCCGAGATTTTCTGGATCAGTTTGTGGTGGTTTTCATTGACGATATCTTGATCTATTCTCATAGTGTGGAAGAGCATGTCCGGCACTTGAGGATTGTGTTGCAGATTCTTCGCGAGAAGCAATTGTATGCTAAGCTGAGTAAGTGCGAGTTCTGGATTGATCGTGTAGTATTCCTTGGTCATGTGATTTCCAAGGAAGGAATTTCTGTGGATCCCAGCAAGATTGAGGCAGTGCTAAATTGGTCACGACCTACGACGGTGGCTGAGATCCGTAGTTTTCTAGGTCTAGCAGGGTATTATCGTCGCTTCATCGTGAATTTCTCCCAGGTAGCTAGACCTTTGACGCAACTTACTCGGAAGGATGTTCCATTTGAGTGGTCATCTGAGTGCGAAGATAGTTTCAGAGAGCTTCGTCGACTTCTGACTTCTGCACCTGTTTTGGCGTTACCGTCAGGATCTGATGGTTTCAGTGTTTACACCGATGCCTCTTCTCAAGGCTTAGGGTGTGTGTTGACGCAAAACGGTCATGTGATTGCTTATGCTTCCAGACAGCTGAAATCTCACGAGGAGAAGTATCCTACTCATGATCTAGAGTTGGCAGCTATTGTGTTCGCGCTGAAGATTTGGCGTCATTACTTGTACGGGGTTAAGTTTGAAATCTTTACTGATCATAAGAGTCTGAAATATCTGTTCACTCAGGCTGAGTTGAACATGAGGCAACGTCGTTGGATGGATTTGCTGAAAGATTATGACTGCGAGATCAAGTACCATCCAGGATCTGCAAATCTCACAGCTGATGCTCTTAGTCGCAAAGTGAGAGTTTCTGCACTTCAGACCAGTGCTATGATTAGTACTATTCAGGATTGTTGTTCGTTGGGATTTAATTTCAAACATCGGAAAGGTATGGAGAGCATTCGTGTTGCTACCATTTTATCTGAGCCAGCCTTGTTCGCTCGGATTCGAGATGCTCAGATGTCTGATCTCAAGACTCAGAGATTAGCTCGGTTAGCGGGTGGAGATAGCGGTTTCCATTATCAGTCTAATGGTCTTCTGTGTTTGTCTAATCGAGTTGTAGTACCAGAAGATGATAATTTGAGGGAGGAGATCTTATCTCATGCTCATCGAAGTAAGTTGAGTATTCATCCAGGAAGTAATAAGATGTATAAAGACTTGAGGACACGATTTTGGTGGAAAGGGATGAAGCGCAGTGTTTATCAGTTTGTTTCCAAGTGTCTTGTTTGTCAACAGGTTAAGGCAGAGCACCGTCGACCTGGAGGATTATTGTTGAATCTACCTATTCCTGAATGGAAGTGGGAGCATATCGCGATGGATTTCATTACTCACTTGCCATTATCGTCGAGGAATAGTGACGCTATTTGGGTAGTGGTGGATCGACTCACCAAGTCTGCTCATTTTCTGTCTTATAACCGGGATTTCACTTTCGATCGTATGGCTCGATTGTACATTCAGGAGATTGTACGTTTGCATGGAGTGCCTGTCAGTATTGTCAGTGACAGAGATCCTCGTTTTACCTCACGGTTTTGGGGTAGTTTCCAGTCAGTTTTGGGTACTACACTGAGTCTGAGTACTGCTTATCATCCGGAGACTGACGGTCAGTCAGAGAGGACTATCCGTACGCTTGAGGATATGTTGCGAGCCTGTGTTATGGATTTCGGACCCGCTTGGCAGGATCATTTGCCTTTGATTGAGTTCGCGTACAACAACAGCTACCATCGTAGTATTGGTATGGCACCATTTGAGGCGTTGTATGGGCGACGTTGTCGTACTCCTTTATTCTGGGACGAAGTTGGTGAACGACATGTTGAGGGACCGGAGTTAGTCCAGCAGGCTATTGATAAGTTGCAGTAATCAAGAAGAGGATTAAGATTGCCCAGGATCGACAGGCTAGTTATGCGAACACCAAGCGGCGACCTCTTTATTTTCAGCCAGGTGAGAAAGTGTTTCTCCGAGTTTCGCCTTTTCGCAGGATTTTGAGATTTGGTCTCAAGGGTAAGCTATCTCCGAAATTCATTGGTCCTTTTGAGATTCTAGAATGTGTGGGAGATTTAGCTTACAGGTTAGCATTACCTCCGTATTTGTCCGGTATTCATGATGTGTTCCACGTATCTTTGTTGAGACGATACGTAGCAGATGAGTCTCACATCTTGCATCCCTCTGAAGTTCAACTTGAATCAGATTTGTCTTACGTGGAGCGACCAGTTCAGATTCTCGATCGCAAAGACAAGGTGTTGCGGAATAAGATCATTCCTCTTGTCTTAGTACAGTGGCAGCGCAGAGGCACTGAAGAAGCCACTTGGGAGTTAGAGAGTCGTATGCGTTCAGAACATCCAGAGCTCTTTTGAGTTTTGCTTTGTATATGTTTGTGTTTTTCAATTGTAATCGAGATATCAGTTGTATTCAACAACAATTGAGATATAATAGCGATGTTGTTATTTCGTTTTGTTCATTCTCTAAGCCTGATTTCGAGGACGAAATCTTTTAAGGGGGGGAGAATGTAGTAGCCCGAATGCCGAATTGGGTAATTAACGGATTAATGGTGATTAATCATGATCGGAAGGTCCGAAGATGGTTCGGAAGCACCGAAGAGTTCGGAAGGTCCGAAGTGAGTTCGGTGGATCCGATCATTAGGTGTCAAGAGTTGATCGACACGTGGGAGTTCGGACGTTCCGAAGTGTAGGTTCGGTGGATCCGATCATGAGGTGTCAAGAGCAGCTGGACACGTGCATGTTCGGACGGTCCGAAGTGTATGATCGGAGGATCCGATCATGAGCTGTCAAGAGCCAGTGGACACGTAGCGTTCGGACGTTCCGAAGTGGTGTTCGGAGGATCCGAACATGGCCTATAAATAGTGGTCGGATTTCCTCATTTTGACTCGCCAATTCAGAGAGTTCCATAGCATTTCAGTCTTTTCTGACAGGTTCTAGTCTTGTTCCGAGATTTGGGCACTAGCGGGGAGCTGCTGGTCTTGTAGCAGAGCTGTGCTCTAGTTGGGAGCTAGCGGCATCAGCGGGCTAGCGACGGACGAAGGTTTGGAATTTTATCAGTATTTATCTCAGGATTATCTAGTTAAGTCTGGTAGATAAGTTTAGTGATGGTTTTCACTTGATGAATAGGCTTGGATTAGACCTGTTGTCTGGTTGTTCCAGTGGATTAGGATTGCTGTGATAGAGGTACGAAAGTACTATCCGAGATATCCTGGTTGAGTATACATTCTTATATGTGTTGCATGAGTATGTGGTGCATTGTTATATGTCATATGATGCATGCTATTATGTCACGTTTATTACTGCACGTTGCATTTCATGTTGAGCCGTATTCTCCTTCGAGATAGCCTTTGCTGTTGAGCTGTATCTCTTTCGAGATAAGCTATATCTTGGGGCCGCTCAGCCCTGTCTTGTGGACGCATGGACACCGAGAGTACACAGTGGCCGACGGGTCGGGAGGGCTTCGGTGGTCCGGGACATTTTAGGTCCACGTCTGTCTTGTAGTGGATGCAGTGACCCAGAGGTTGGACCGCGCGGCACTATCCACTTGGCGCCTCTAGACTGAGCATTGTTGAGATCCTTTTGTGATTCCTGTTTCTTGACTACCCCGGTATCATGATCATAGCATGTGCATTTCATATAGGTCTGTATACTCATACTTTTGTACTGGGCGTTCTTATCGCTCACGTCCTCGGTTTTGTTTATCTTGGACACCCCATTCTCTCGGGGCAGGTCTCAGGTTGGATGGTTCCGGAGGAGCAGGAGGAGGACGTTGAGTAGCCGGTTGGTTTAGTTTCGGTATCATTTGATTCGATATGGTTGTACCAGATATTCTTTACCTTATTTTGAGTTGTTCTAGAGTTCGTTTGGGTGTATAACTATCATTTGTTAGTTGTTTCCGCTATTATCTCTGATTAGTAATTATTAAGTTAATTGCATGCTTAGTTTTCAATTAGTAGGTGATTCTGGAACGGGTCACTACACCGCGCATATGCGCCGGAAGCCTTATCCGGCTACTGGACTACTCGCGCATATGCGCGCACTAACATCGCGCATATGCGCGAGACCTACTGTCTCCGCATATGCGCGCCTTCTGCTGCGCATGTGCGCCAACCTTTCTGCCCTGCTCGCGCATATGCGCCGTTCACGTCGCGCATATGCGCCGAGCACTCCACTAGGCTACTGGACACCTCACGCAGATGCGCGGGGTCTTCTGCCAACACCGCGCATGTGTGCGCACTAGATCGCGCATGTGCGCGCATGGCATCTCCCTCGCACCTAATTCGCGTCTTTTCTCGTCTTTCTCGGTCCACTCCGTTCCATCTATAATCACTTCAATTAATCAAAAAGTTATCCCAGATTAATCTCAGATTACGATAAATATCCCCCAAATCATTTCAAATTACGGTAATCAAATTCTCAGACCTTACAGATTAGTTAGTGATATCCACATATAAATTCATCCAAATCATTAAATAGATTTAAAATCTATAGCTTCAAATCATTTCATCCATCGTAACTTCAAGAAAATTTACAATTCTAATAGTGTATGTTGACCTTATTGCAATCTTAGTCATTTAACTGGTCATATTTCAGTCATGTTGTCTTTGCTTTTTTACATTTGCTTTCCCCACATAGAAGTGATGATGCGACGTCGAATGTTCAACATTATATTAGTATTCTCACGAAAAAAGATTGGATTACTAATAAATGAAATATACGAGATTAAAGTTATATTTTGACAACACAAAAACCTAAATAGCAATGTTGCAAACATGTTGAACGAATGTTACAATTTTTTCGTACACTAGAAATAGGTATTCTATTGACTATATTATTGTTATTATTATATTATTATTAAGTGTGACCTTAGAGGACACCAAAATATTTAATTTCATAATTACCTTTCTTACCTTACTAAAAACCTACCTGCTCAAATCACTCTATAGTTTACACTCTTCTTATCCTATTAAAACCTTCTCAAATCACTCCATATTTTACATAGAAAAAAATATAAACAAAACTTCCTTTTTGAATCGAACAACTCTTTTAAATTTAAAATAATTTCGTATTAATTGTTTCGTATTATTTGATCAAATTAAAAATAATAATAAACACATCCAACGTGTGTATATTTTTTACTAATCTATATTAGTGTTTTTTAGATCTATGTAGAACACAAATCATTGTTGCGTACATAATATAACTATGTCCAAAATTTAAAAGAGCTCGTGATTTTGTTTTAATTCGAAACTTTAGGTTGGTGTAGATCTATATTAAAACTAATATAATTTCTCTAAAAAAAACTCAAGCAAAATATAGTTAAAATTTAAAACACAAAACTCGAATTTAAATTCTGAAGTTCTGCTATGTTCTATTATATTATATTGATTAAAAAAAAGGGTTAAAAAATACAGAGTACAGTTGAAGTTAGTTGATGACAATATACAAATGGATAAAGTCGGCAGCAGCACTAGAAAAAGAACCTGACAAAAATAAATGCTGTTGATTGATTACTTTTTTCAAGTATTTATTATTCACAAATATTCACGTGAGATCATTTCATGAGTCAATTTTGTGAGACGAATGTTCTACTTGAGTTCTTAAAAAATATTATTTGTTTACCAAAAGTATTAATTTTTATTGTAAATATGATCATGATTGACCCGTCCCACAATTAAAGATCCGTGATATATTTCACGAATAAAGATATATGAAACTGTCTCACAAGATACATATTTCTTTCTATTTCGTGGCAAAGTTGTTTGGTTCCTCTATGGAATTTTGACCTTTTTTGATACCTCTCGTTGGTTTACCTAAAAAAATTAATGGAAAATCAACCAAAATGGTTTTGATCACACACAATAAGGATGACAAAATATAATTATATAGTTTAAAGAATTACCTAACTTTCAAGTTGGACATGTTTTGTGCACTTTTTTTCGTTAGATTTAATGACTGATTGACACAGTGGACAAAAACGTCATATATATTTATGCAAGATTGAAATTATTATTTTCCTTATATTTATATATATATATATATATATATATATATATATATATATATATATATATATATAATATAGAACCAACATTTGATTGGATTGGACTATAGATTATTATCCTATCAAGCCAACGAATTGCAAAGCGAAAGTTCGGATGTTATCTATTATTGTTATCAAGTTTTCTTTTTGTAAAAGAGCAAAAGAATTGATGTTATGAGCTTAGTGAGTATAATATTTATTTCGTAAGCAACCAATTGAGCGCGTCTAGCTCTCAATGGTTACACATATTTGTTCGACACTGTACTTAAATTTCGTCTTTCTAAAAGAAACATCAGCTCTAATTATTCCACCGTCGTCTACCAAAATGATTGGAAATGTTTCAAAAAGAAAAGTAGGCATACGACGTAGAAAAAGCTCACGTCCCTCTTTATCTCGGAAGATAGGGGCAAAGAGAATTTCCGGTGAAGCGGTGAAGGTTCTAGGTGCAATCCATATTTGGACCTTTTTTCTTTTTGTTTGTTTTTTCCTTTTTTTTAATTCATTATATCAAAATATCAATTTAGCCTCACACTTTTTCCACAATTACGATATAATCTTCATCTAAAAATAAACAAAATTAATTATAAAAATGATTGTATAAGCACACAATACACGTGAATATGCATGAATAATCACCAATTTCTCAATATATCAACACAATTAAAGGACCTTAAATATATACTACATAAATATACAATTATTTAAGAATCTTTGAAAATAAAATAAAAAACACAAAAATTGTTTTATGAATCAATTTTTTGAGACAAATCTTTTATTTGAATAACGTATAAAAATATTATTTTTTTTATTTTAGATATATGAAAAATTGTTAGTCTTAAATAAATAATAATAATAAAAAAATCATCCCATCATTTAATGATCGGTCACCCGCTGCTTTGGCCACTATATGTCAAAAAGCGACGACACACATTAATAGAATACCAATTATTGGAAGCTGTGAATCAAAACCAATGACCATTGTGGGATCCATAATTAATTATTATTAATAATTATTATTATTAATTTAACAGTTAGTAAGTTGGTGGCACCGCCGTATGAACTCATCATTAATATGGAAAAATAATATTTATCCCCCAAAAAAACATAAGAACTAACCAGAGTAACGCAAAATTATGATGATATTATCACATAGTCAATTTTATGTGTCGAATCTCTAATTCGACCGATATATTAATTATTTTGTATATGATGACTCAGACGCTAATCAACACCATTAGGACTAATTAATCAATTATAAAACAGGGTCTAAATTTTTTTCTTTTTAAAATGCGGAACGTAAAAATATTGCTTATTAATGTAGATATAGATGTAAATCCGTGAAATCGTTATTTTTCAAATAATAACATTTCAGACTTTGTAAAAATGTAAAAAAAAAAAATAATCATATAATCCCTTGTTAAATTAATGAGCTTTTACATCGAAAATATTAATTTAAAAAATCAAATACATTTAATCCTCGCATTTTAAAAACTCATACGTGTATATCTAATAAATTCTTAAATACATAAAGTTTGGAATATATTCATTCACTTAGTTTTTCGAAAGTGAGGTTTTGTGACCTCGAGTGATAAATATGATGTAAAGGTAAAGAACATACAATTTTTTTAAAAAAATATGCATTATATTTTCTCTAATACGGTAAGAGGTCATGAATTCAGACCTACCACAAACTAGTAAGTATGTTAAAAAATATGAACCTGTACACAGTTACAGAATTACAACAAAACAGGAAAAAGAATATAAAAAATATTCATTTCTGAACTAAAAACACACACTCAGCATTCCTGTTGCAACAAAAAAAATCAAGAATGGCTGTAAGTAATGCTTCCATCTATGCACCTAATCTTCCACTACACCACAGTATCAAGTCTTCTACAATAGTGAATATTCGTCAGTGGCTCATTTACAGACGGGGCATTCGTGATACATCTCGCAATAGGAAAGAATGGCGAAACCTCGGAGACTGTGTAACAGAGAATTTGACAACAAATGTAAACTTCTGTACGTAAAGAATACGGATCATGCCTTAGCTTTCCTGTTTTCATCCAAAGCCTGTGTCAAGTTGAAAAAAAGATTAAATGAAAATCAAGTCAAACATTCAAATCCAAACACGAACCAAATTATAGTAGTATCTACATGTACTCCATCATCAATGTATGGAGACAAGTATCAATGACTAATATGAAAAGGCTGATTATGCCCCTTATCACTAATTCTTTTCACACTCATGTGGGGGTTACAAAAGCCATGAAAGATTACCTTGCTCTGGAAAATTCTCATAGTCAGCACAACTTTCTCTCGCATTCTACATGAAACACATGGATCAGTTCTCGTCAGAGATCACAAAACACTTAAAACCGAATTATGTTCTATAAATTCAGAAATTCTTTCATTCAAAAGAATTACAGCGGACAATACTAAAATGATTTTCCAATATTGAAAAAAAAAAGTAAAATTAAAAATACATGTGCACATAGAGGAGCAATGAAGGTATAGAGCCTATTTCTTGACTGTTTTTAAGTCCAAAATGACAAGGTAAAGTTAGAAGCAAAGGACAAGCACGACCAGCTACCAAAATTGATATCCTATACAACTTGTTTCCGGAGTAGGTTCAGATTCTAAATTTAGTTACTTCCAGATGAGAAGCAATGTAACAAATTCCTGCATAAAAATTTGACATTCACTGGCAGAGGTAAAATGGATGGCAGTGGTTAACTATAACCCCCATCAATTTTAATAACAAACTTACGAAAATGAAACTAGGAGTAAGTTAAATTGAAACCTGAAAAATCATCATATGAACATTAAAATCAGGATGACTGCTAATAAGCAGCAAAAAAAATATGTTTATGTTTGAGTAAACTATTAAATGTGTCAGGACCACATGAGCTACAGGTTTCAAGTTTCAAATATTGCCAATATAAGAAAAACTATATTTATTATTGAAAACAACAGAAAGATTCTGTAACTAATCAAAATTTTGCAGCTGAGTCACCAAATCTCTAAAATTTCACGCTTTTGAGATGCCAGTTCAGAAACTGACCATGTTAATCGGTTCTTTTCCTTTTGTTTTAGTTCAACAATTTCCCTTTCTTCTGAATAGAAGGAAACAAAAAGAAAATCCCGTGTTCACTTGGGCCATGCAAATAACTGGATGAACTATCTCCCCTCAACACATTCAGTAAAATGAGGTAAATGAATAGGAGCACCCATGAAATGCCCCTCATCATCTCCATCCAGTACAAATTATGAGATCGAAAACCACATCCCAGAATGAAAATCAGCACCCTTGAACAGGACAGAACACACATTTTCGTTGATTATACCACATGGTTACAGAAACAAAAGAATAGGAGCTCCTTAAGAAATAGAATGCCAGGACCACTCCAAGATGTAAAGCTGTTATCATATGATGCAGGTTTGAGCAGATATTTAATTTTTAAGTGAAATAGAGCATTACCGGATGTCACCATTAGTTGTGCTAAAGGGATATGATGAGCCATTTGCACATTTCAAAACAAATTGCGTGGAAGGTCCACTTGGTATTTTGATCTGCAAACAGAAGTGAGGGGAAAAAAAAAGAAAACAATGAAAAAGTTGCAGTCTAACAGGCTTAATTAACAAATCTACCCACTGAATAGTCAGGAGATGCGTCAGTCCGTTTTGATAGAAATATCATTATTGTCTTTTCTAGATCTATCAGTTTTACTTTGTTTCTAATCTATGTGCAGTAATCAACCTGACCAACTTTGTAGCAAGAAGAAAGAAACAAAAGCAAAATTTGCAACTGTGTATTTTCCAGTTATGCAGTTACTCAGTTGATAGATCTAATTGTATTAATACTAACTTCTACATATGTCATATTAGGAACGTGAATAAATCAACACAATTACTTTACAACTGCAGTTCAAAATCTTAAGACGGCTTCGGGTGATATAAAACAAGAGCATACCAATACTTCTTCAGAATATTTCTCCACAATCACAGCAGCCTGCGTTCTCTCAACCTTAACCTGAAAGTCTAAACGTCTCAAATATAGAGTAGCATGCTCCCAGTTCTCTGAGGAATCTAACTGTTCAATATTTAGAAGTCTGTGATCAGTTCAAAAAACAGAAACCTAAAAAACAGCGAGTACAAGGAAACCAGACGCGGACTTGTGAAAATGAGGGCTTTGCATAAAATGATCGAGAACATCATTTTGAAAGAGATTCAAAAACCTGAATTTTTAAATGTACAGTAATGGCAGGCTACAAGGAAATCAGAAGTATGTGAAAATAGAGCTTTACATGAAGCGGTCAAGCTTAAAAGTACATAAAGCTCAGATGGTAGCTTTATTTCAATATGATTGTCATTTCAGATAATCAACACTTCAATGATTGGTACCGTGTTATAATAAATATCTTATAATGTCCCCAAACATACCTATGAAATTTTTCACAACTCCATTAACTTTGAAAATCAATAAAATAATTTAATCAGATACTCAAGGTTTTTGTTGTAAATTTGGGACTCAAGTTGGAAACTTATTGCTTAGTTAAGATTTTGAAATCTAGGTTGGGATGTAAACTGACCGTTCATTGGTCAGTAAGCATGTTGTGGGCCCAAAAACGTGTCCTAGAGGAGGACACAAGTCCGTGATGATGCTTTATGAGTTGGGCCATTTGTTAAACAAACACAATACACATGCACGTGCATGGGTCCCCCGTTAAAAGACAGTGGGACTCGGTGTTATACATGTACTGGGCACGGATGTTGGCAAATTGTGGTTTTTAGTTGTGCAGGACCTGCACGAAATGTGGCTAAAATGCGCCTTGAGCAGCGCTTGAGCCACCGTATGTCACTATTTTTATCATGAAGATTTGTATATTTATCTAAATGAGGTTAGACCAATTGTATTAGAAAGTTTGATGAGATGCCTGAACTCCGAAAGGACAAGAATATGATGAACAATCATCTTCATAGCAGCAAAAAGATTAACTACATGAGATCCCACATTTACATAGAGCAAAGCGCATTGAATTTATATTCATCAAGAAACTCAGCAACTTACAAGAATCATAACAAGAAATTTTGCTTGGCCTTTAGCAAGATATGAATCAATCTCCTCTTGCATCTCTTCATCTGCATTTATTTATAACACTCGATAGAAACACGCAGGCAGAAAAATTAGCATTAATGACTATAACTATTCACAAAAGTAGACCAACGACATCTCCTTTCTGACCCTGCAACCAAGATTTTGATTTGTTTCATTATTTATAACTTTTTGGGGGTGTGGCAGAACAGGATGGGGATATATTTTATGGTATTTAAGTTGGTTTCAGATGAAAAGGTTGACCTTTATTTACCTAGCTATTTGTCATACAGTTATTGTCTTAAAATCTAATTGCAACTTATTCTATTCATGTGCAAGTTAGCATAAGCATAAAATTTAAACTTTAAATCACAAATTAGAAGAATTACTTTAAAACTCAGTATGTGAAAAAGCTTCTGAAACATCTTATTGAATGCAATTTTTGTCTCCGATTTAACTAACTAAATATCATGACAAGATAACAACCTGAAGTTAACAAATCTATATGCCACAGACTCCTAAAAAATTGATGGTGCTGAAAACAAAGACAATTTGCTGATACTTTCCGAGATAACATAACTTCATACTTAATTCCCAATCATGCTCGGACTTCTCTCGGTACAGAGGAAGAAATGCGCTAGTCACTATACAGAGATTCGCTAATAGGAGAGGCCGATTCCTAGAGATCTCAAGGTTTAATTCGATGGGGAGGAGACAGAACATCATTGTGCCAAGTGGATTAAACTCTCAAGGGTGGCTAAGAATCTCAAATATCTTTAATAAATTATTGGTAGGGAATGCTCAGAGGATGGACCAAGCAACTCGTGATCATAGAAAAGGCCCAATCAGAGTTGATCGTGCTCAACTGGCAGTTTGTAATGAAGAAGGGAAGTACTGCCGAGGATCGAAGAAGAACGCTCAGGCCAGTGGAAGGATTAACATCGAAAGGAACTGGAAAGAGGCCCTGATTATTACTAAAGGAAGAGCTAACGTCTCATGGGAACAGATTGCCACGGTATTAGGCAAGGATGTCAAGAGGAGGATCGAAATTTATCCGTTCCAAGATAACAAAGCAGTATGGTGGCCTGCAAGTCTGAAGGAATTCTCCTACTTTGTTCATTTGAAACGAGGATTCTTTGATAGTGGAATTTCATTAGTTTTTGAGGAATGGAGTCCTAATATCAATTCAGCTGATACGACTTCTAAGTGCTGTAATAATTGGATCAGGATCTCTAGGTTAGCTTGGAATTTATGGACGCGTGACAACTTCAAAGCTATTGGGGATCGATGTGGGGGATTGGTGGAGGTCAGCAATGATACGTTATCCTTCCGACAACTAGGGGCAGCCAAGATAAAGGTCAAAGGAACAAGAGAAGGGTTTATTCAGAACAGGATGTCTATACTCTTAAATGGGGAATGCTCGAACCTTACAATTACCGTTGACTCCTTTGATCTTAAGGCGTACGAATCTTACACTAAACAAACCTACGCCCAAGCTCTGATTAATGGCAAGCCTACAGCGGCAGGGTGGGGGAACTCCAATATTCCCAGGACCATCGAAGATAAAGGGGAGTCTAATTGCTATCACAAGGGTAAGATGTGGGAAGAGCAAAGGATTTCGCCTTCAAATTCAGCAAAAGCAGGGTTATCAGAAAATTCACTGCCGGCTAATCAGCGGATGGGAAGAAAGGTAGAGAAAATACTAAAAAGAATTGTACCAAAAAATTTAGAGGAATTCAGACATTCTCCAATTCAATCAGTTTCCATCAAAGAAGCTGAGGATAGAAACTTACATAAGCCTGACACCGATCAAAACAAGCTACTGCCACCTTACGGACAGACTTACGGCAGAAGGAATAACAAATCAATCAACGAGGATGTGGTGTTCAATGACGACAGAGGGGGGCTGAACGTGGATGAACTGAACATGGAGGAATTGAGCAAGATATGGGAAATCGATCTTGATGATGAAGAGGTTAATAATTTTGATGATCAACAAGACGACCTTAGGGACGACAATTTTGATTCTTCGGAAGCTGGAAGCGATATATCGTCTCAAGCAGAACTCAAGGCAAATACCGATACAGATGAAGTGGAGATTCATGAACCGTTCACACAGAAAGAAGAAAATACGCCCATCTCAGAGCCATCTCTTCTTGAAAACACTAAACCTCTAGTGGGTAAGGTACTTTCCTGCTTCCATTCATCGAGTCTTAATCATTCCTTCAAACTTCACGCTCTATTTCCCACCTCTTTATCTGCTCTGGGGTTTTCTAGTGGGTTGTTAGGAGGAGTGCAATCAAGCATACATGACAAGTCGGCTTCCGAGAGTGAAGCTTCCAACGGAAAGGTAGTGGAGGTCAGTTTTAGGGATGAAAGGGAAACTAGGGATGTGGGAACATAGTCCACTTCGAAGAAAGAATACAAAAAGACTTCGGGCAGCTTAAGCAAAGAATTGAGCAGGCTAAAATGGGGGATCAATTATGAGAAAGGCTCGAGTTCGAAGGGAACAAACTGGTTCATATGAAGATATGCTCGTGGAACATTAGGGGGGGAGGGTCTTCGAGAAGAAGGAAGGAAGATCGGGGGGATTCTAGTGATGTGGGATCCTAGAGTGGTCTTGGTAACTGATAATTTGATCGAAAATTTCTCAGTGTCTATTGAAATCAAGTGGAAAGATGACATTAATTGGTGGTTCACAGCAGTGTACGGCCCATGCAAACCAAGACAGAGATTTATTTTGGGATGAATCAGCGGGTTCCATTTGTGGAAAAAATTGGTGCGTAGGAAGAGAATTTAATGTGGTTCGAAACTTGAGCGAAAAAATGAATAGCAATTCATATACCACAAGTATGTACTGCTTTGACAATCTAATAGAGGAGTTGGAACTTCATGACCGTCCTCTACTGAATGCTAAGTTTACTTGGTCAAATCTCCGGGCTAATCCAATATGTTGCAGACTAGATAGGTTTTTCATATCAGGGGGTTGGAAGGACATCTTCCCTTCGTTCAGACAGACGGTGCTACCAAGAATTACATCGGATCACTACCCCATTTTGTTGGACACTGCGAAATTGAGATGGGGTCCTTCACCGTTCAGGTTCGAAAATGCTTGGTTGTTGTACCACAAATTCAAAGAGGAAGTCGCAGCATGGTGGAATACATGTAGCACGCAGGGGTGAGAGGGATATAGGTTCATGAGTAAACTCAAAGAAATAAAAATAAAAGTAAAAAAGTGGAACATTGAGGTCTTCGATGATGTGAATGTCAGAATTTCGGAGTTGCAAAATAAAATTTCGCAATTGGATGCGAGAGAGGAGGGGGGAAATTGGTCTGCCAACTTACAAGAGCACCGAAGAGAGGCAAATTGTGAGCTGGAAACTTTATACATCCGAAGATTTCAAATGGAGAATCAAAAAGCGAAAGTGCAATGACTCAAAGAAGGAGACCAAAACACTAAGTTTTTCCACTCATTGTTGACTGGCCGAAGGAATAGAGCAATGATCGAAAAGATAGAGTTGGAGGATGGGTCGGTGGTTTCAGAAGAGGAAGAGATTGAGAAAAAAATCGTTGGCTTTTACAAAGATTTATATAGGGCATTAGAAAGAGACGGAACGGGTATTGAGGGGTTGGAGTGGAGGCCAATAGATTCAGTTGAGGCAGAACAATTGGAGGTGAATTTTTCGGAGAATGAGATTAGAGGAGCGGTGTTTGACTGCGATGGATTCAAAGCACCTGGGCCGGATGGTTTTACATTGGCTTTCTATCAGAAGAATTGGGATATAATTAAAACGGATCTTACGAAAGTATTCGATGAATTCTTTGAGGGAGAAATTGTCAATGGATCAACGAATGAAACTTATATCTGCCTTATACCAAAGAAACAAGAAGCAATGAAGATTAAAGACTTTAGACCAATCAATCTGACAACGAGTTTATACAAAATTTTGGCAAAAGTACTGACAAACAGATTGAAGGTAGTAATGAGTAACACAATTGCGGAAAATAAATGTGCATTCATAAAAGGAAGACAGATAACTGATTGTTGTCTAATCGCCAACGAAGTTGTGGAGGAGTATAGAAGGAAAAAGAAAGGCTGTATATTGAAAGTTGATTTGGAAAAAGCTTATGATAATGTAATTGGAGATTTGTTGATTTTGTGCTTAAAAAGAAAGGGTTTGGAGAAAAGTGGAGGAAGTGGATTAAGGGATGCATCTCTAATGTCTCGTTCTCGATATTTATCAACGGAAAACCACGAAGAAAGTATTTCACACATCCACTTTGCAGATATGGACTTGTGGTTGGGAGGGATAAAATCAAAATTTCACACATACACTTTGCAGATGATACGCTCTTCCTTGTACAATCTGAAAGCCATTTGATGGAAGCGGTGGAAATATTGAAAGTATTTTGCAGGAAATCGGGACTCAAAATTAACTTCGAAGAAAGCTTAGTTTTGGGTTTGAACTACTCGGACGAGGATGTTGACAAGTTGGCAAGAACAATTGGGTGCAAGAAAGAGCAATGGCCGATTAAGTATCTTGGGGCACCTTTGGGAGATAATCCGATGAAAATGGAATTCTGGGAACCCGTGGTTTCAAAAATGTCAAAAATAAAAAAAATTGGCGAGTTGGAAAAAGTCATTTCTATCAAGAGGAGGTCGGTTGACAATGATTAAATCGGTACTAAGTGCCATGCCAACTTACTTTATGTCCCTTTTCAAAGTACCTACTCGAGTGGCACAAGCTTATGGAAAAATTGATGAGGGACTTTTTGTGGGATGGATCCGATGGGGAGACGCATTCCCATGTTAGTTGGGAACAAGTGTGCAAGCCGAAAGAGAGATGAGGTCTTGGTTTGGGTAACATACGGTTGAGAAATTTGGCCCTTTTAGGTAAATGGTGGTGGAGATGCGCAGTGGAACAAGAATCTTTGTGGAAAAAAGTTTTGGCAAGCATTTACGGGATTCGAGAAAATGGCAGCGACGTAAGGTTGGCGAAGAACTCCACTTTGAGAAGCCCATGGAAGTTTATATCTCGTTCTTACTCGACTTGTCATCAGTTGATTGGCACGGTGCTTAATGGGGGAGAATGTCCTCCGATTCTGGGAGGATAAGTGGGTGAGGGCGTTGTCCTTCAAAGAGTGTTTTCCTAATCTTTTCCGTTTTTCATTGTCGATTAACAAGCCAATCAATCACTTTTATTCTGTCAACGATTCTCAAGGTGTATCTAACTTTCAGTGGGATGTGAGGTTCAGAAGAGGGTTAAACAACATTGAGTTGGGAGAGTTCGGTGATCTTTTAGGTGTCTTAGACTCAGCTAGGCTATGCGTGGGTTTAGTGGATGTTCGGGTTTGGTTAGGTGATCCTTCTGGTGTGTTTTCAGTCTCATCTCTTTACGACTCTTTCTTTTCAGTCAACTCATTTCAGGTTTTGCCATACTATTCTAACATCTGGCAAGTACTAATACCACTAAAGGTAAAGGTGTTTTCTTTGATTGTGGCTTTGGGAAAATTGCAGGCTTGTGATGCGGTGCAGAAACGAAGGCCGGGCATTGTATTATCACCCCAGTGGTGTACTCTATGCAAGGAAACGGAGGAAAACCAAGATCATATTTTGTTGCATTGTTCATTTACGACTAGAATCTGAAACAAAGTTATCCATCAATTGGGATTCGAGTGGATTTTCCCAAGCGGATCGAAAGACATGTTTCTCATGGAACCGGGATTCCTAAAGGGGAAGGGACTTCAAAAATTTTGGTACATAGTTGTCCATTGCATCTTTTGGTCTATCTGGATGGAGCGCAACAGTAGAATCTTCAGGGATAGAGATGACTCGTGGGAAGAATTATAGGAGAAGATCAAATTCCAAGTGACGAGCTGGACGATCGTTATACCACAGTTTCAGCATATGACGGTCTCAAACCTTGTTAGAGATTGGAGTTTTATTTATTGTTAGCAAATTTTTGATAAAGTGCTATAGGCTATCTACTGTGGGATTTGGATTTTGATTTTGATGTTGTGTGGACCGCTCATCCACTAAATTTGTAAACTCGTTTTATATTATAATAAATCTTAGTTTCTCATCAAAAAAAATAAGGTACTATCCTAGTAACCTCATGCCCATACATATTTCTAATCCCTAATTAAATCAGAAATAAACAAATGTTGAAAGGCTTGTCGCGACCCTAAACTTTATCTTCTCCCAGATTTTCTCTGTCGTCTCTCATTCCTCTTGAAAAATTCTTTTGTTTCTCTCCAACCATATAGACCAAAGCGTACAGTGTATGACAATGGGCAGAAAGCTCATTAATCGGAAGTGCTCATTCTACAGGTTCACTTATTCTCAGAGGACAAGCTCCCTAGAAATATCAAATGCCTCCATAGAATAGATAGGATAAGCTGCCCATATTTACACATTTCTTCCAAGATCATCTAGTGATGTTTGGACGTATTCTTTTGGTGCGCTATGTAATTCAGCTAATATATTGTATTTTAGTTATTGGGAAGTCTTGACCTAGTTCCCTTTGCATGTACGTTGCTTTTTTATGTTAAATAAAGTCAATTTGCTCTTTCTGTTTCTAGGGGAAAAAAGTGATTACCTATTTAAGTACTCTAGATAAAGAGAGAGAAAAAGGGTGGATGCACTATAACTAGAATGTGAAATACGAATGAGGACTTGCAAAATTTCAAATGTAAGACAATAAAAGTTTACTCTCTTGAATAAATGTTAAGATCAAAGTTGAGAAAACACAGGCTAACCCAAAGGATTGAAAACCAGCCTAAATTAGGAAGAATAAAAGATTATTTGAATCATTATAGTGGAAGAATAAAGGAATTCAGTAGTGTCATAGAAGTATGCATGAAGCTGACTGGTAGAGAGGTTAGAATTTAGTTGAATCGAGTCAAATAGGAAGCACAACTCAACATTTCAAAATTCAGCGAAAGAAAGTAAACCACAAATCCAATGCACCTGCCTGCGAAATTACTATCATTGATCAGTAGAGAGTCAAGATTCAAGCACTAATTTGAGGTGTCTTATTCCAATACCATTTCACTCACCACATGTTATTTTGTTGTGATCATTTGCTAAAATCCTGACAAGTTCGCCCTGAAAATCACATAAATTGAATCAGCGATGTGCTACAAAACTAGATTATAAATAAACACCAACTATTGATTCCACAGAAGTCCATGATTCATTGGTCAATATATGTTTAAGTTCATTTTTGTTTTCCCGTGATTCATAATTCATTATTTGCTGTGTTATTATTGAGGTATCAAAAGATTTTTCTCAAAAAGTTAAAGAAAAGAATTGGAAGAAGAAAAAATTTAACTTTTCACTTTAAATTTGGAGAATCAACCCTGAACATGTTGGAAGTTGGTGCAGGGAAAACGAAAAAGGATTATTGGGCCTTGAGGTAGTTCAAGGTGTGGAACCCACAAGGGGTTAGATAAGAAAGATGTGATTTCAAGCTTTCCACCGGTCAAACAGCTACTAATAGTCTAATAGACCCTTGAAGTGACTTATTAAAGTACCTGTCGTCCTTGGTCATCCATCGGTATGCACTCAACAGCTATAATTGTATCGACATCATCAGCTGTCACTACGTAATCTGGATTGGTGGCACCTGTTACATAAGCAAGTGACAAAGGAAAAGGACGATTTCTTAAGCAAATCCAATACAACTTTTAATCAACACTATCGTTCACACCTATTACAAAATAGGCAATTACAGACAACAATTGTAACAGAAAATGAAAAACCGTTTTGGATCGTTACCCTCAATATACTGCCTTGTGCCATCTGGATAATGACGAACCCACTGATACATCAATAAAATGGTAACAAAAAAGTCATATAATAGAACCAAAAAAATTCATATGATAATGTAGCAATTAATTATTAATACCATTGGTCATACCTGAAACATACAGAGCGAAGTTCCGCGTACAGGGAATCCACAGCCTAAGAGTTTGCATCCTGGTTTAGCATCCCCATTAATTTGAAAGTTCTCTATTCCAGGACCTTCCTCTGGGGGGAAGATTTCATCATAGGTCAGATAAAAGAAAGCATTTCATTCTGCCAACAGTGGCAAGTCGTAGTATTACCATCAGACACAAAAGAATCGACCCCGTTGTGTATTTTTGGACTGTGAGAAATTTGACCGGCTGTACTCTGCTCGACTCCAAAAGGGAGATGCTGCCCAAATCTATGAAATCAAAGTACAAACAGGCTTGGCTACTCAAGAAAATAAATTTGTAATAGAGTATGCTAATAATCTAGTAAAAAATTGTGACAAGAGATTGATCGTTATCGATGCTTCGAAACCAAGTGTCCAAAAGATACGACAATAACTGAAAAATTACATCGAACATGATTGGGTCTATGACTTCCTCGTCGGACTCAATCCTGAATTCGATCAAGTCCATGTTCAAATCCTTGTGAGGGACCAAATTCCATCTTTGAACGACGTTATAGCCATCATTCGATCAGAGAAAGTAGGCGTGGTGTCATGCTTAGACCTCAAAGTGTGGAGAGCTCCGCATTGGTGACTGACAGGAACAGTGACCATCTCAACCCTGGAAAGGCTACTGCTCCAAGAAATCTGTCCCCAGGTTCTAAAGACGAATTGTGGTGTCCCAAATGTCGCATAACAAGGCGTACTCTTGATCGATGCAAACCATTATATAAGGATCAGGGCAATAAAGGAAAACAACAGATGACTTGGAGCCAAGCCCATATGACTCTCCAGCAGCCTACTGAGCACACAGATACTCCACCTTCAAAGGAATTCAACAAGGAAGAAATTTAGCAGTTAAGGGCTTTCTTGACCTCTCTTGGGAAATCGCCAGGTACATGGTCATTGACACTTTTTGGTAAGTTCCTATTTCCATTGGATTTAATGCTTCCACTAGCCCTTTTGCCAACTTGTGGGTCTTAGACTCCGGAGCCACTGATCACATGACACACTCATCACAAATTTTCTGTTCATATACACCTTGTCCTAGCACTAGAAAATTACTACTGCTGACGGTTCATTAATCACAGTAGCAGAGTTAGGTGACATTGAATTAAGTCCTCCATTACCTTAAAACAAGTGCTTCAAGTCCCCAAACTGTCCACTAACTTTATCTCTGTACAGAAATTAACACTAGACTTGTCTTGCAATGAGATTTTTTACTCGTTTTATTGTGAATTTCAGGACCAAGCATCGGGAAAGACGATTGGGCGTGCCAAGGAAGGGGGTGGACTTTACTACCCTGACTCACCAAACAATCTGCCCAAACAACCTAATTCTGCCTCTCTCTCCTCAAATCAAGAACAATTTGGCTTCAACATCATAGATTTGGTCATCCTTCTTTCAAACTCTCAAAGTCTTGTTTCCTAGCTTATTTAAGGGATTAGATATTGAGTCTTTTTCTTGCGACATTTGTGAATTCGCAAAGCACAAGCGTGTATCTTTTCCTCAAAGCAATAAAAGTTGTTCAAACCCTTTTTATTTAATACATGGCGATTTTTGGGGTCCATCTCCTATTCCAAATCTTTCTGGAACCCGCTGATTCATTTCTTTTATTGATGATTATAGCCGCATGTGTTGGATATTCTTGATCAAATATAAATCCGATGCGTGTTCTATCATTCCACAGTTTCATGCCATGATTCAAAACCAATTTGGGCTCAAAATAAAAAGGTTCGGGTCTGATAATGCCAAAGACTATTTCAATCAGGTTCTTCACTCATAATTTCAAAAAGAAGGCATTATCCGTGAGTCATCTTGTGTTAATACTCTACAACAAAATGGACTTGCTGAAAGGAAAAATAGTATCTTGCTCAATATCACTTGTGCCTTTTTTATTCCAAAACCATATACCTGAGTATTATTGGGGAAATGCTGTCTGAACAGCTGCACATCTCATTAATCGGCTCCCCTCTTAAGTTTTAGGTGATAAAGTCCTCTTCAAATGCTCACGACCTCCTTTCCTGATCTACACACTAATCAATTACCACCAAAAATGTTCGGGTGTGTGTTTTGTTCATGTTCATAGTCATAATTGTGGTAAGTTGGATCTTAGAGCTCTTAAGTGTGTGTTTGTTGGGTATTCATCAACCCAAAAGGGCTACAAATGTTATCATCCTCCTTCCAAAAAGTTATTAGTCTCAGTTGATGTCACATTCCATGAAAATGAACCTTATTTACCCACTCCTCGTCTTCAGGGGGAGCATCCAGGTTTGGAAGATAAGGAGGATGATTCAGGTATGGAAGATGAGGAGGATGACGATCCTTTTATTTTACCTACCGTCTCCATTCCTCATCTACCAAGCCCTCAATCTGTCTCAGAAAATGTCCAGAGATTGTTTAGTTGAACATATTCAAGGCTCAGTCCCTGAACTTGTGCAAATCCAAGAGTCCGAACCGAGCTCTACACCTAAGGTAACAATTGAAAATCCCATCACACACAACGAACATATACCTCACTCGTTATATGACCCCTAGCTTAAACGTTCCTACTCCCCTTCGCATAAGAAACAGAGATTGCATAAAACACCAATGCTACCCATTGTCCCTGTCGTAACATTACTGATTTTTCACCATCACATAAAAGCTTCTTAGTAAGTTTGAATAACATTCATATCCCTCCCACACTATCTGAAGCATTGTCTAATGAAAACTGGAAACAAGCCATGAATGTGGAATATAAGCTTTGGAGAAAAATAACACTTGGGAGATTACTGATTTGCCTTTGGGAAAGAAATCAGCAGGGTTTAAGGTTTTACACAAACTTATGGGATGGACTATCAAGAAACATTTTCTCCAGTTGCTAAAATGAATACATTTAGAGTTCTAGTATCTTTGGCAACAAATTTTGGATGGGTATTGCTGCAGTTTGATGTAAAAATTTCTTACATGGAATCCTTAACGAAGAGATTTTTTATATGGGCATTCCATCGGATATGGAAAAAATGTAAGAAAGGGACAGGTATGTATATTGAAAAAGACCTTGTATGGCCTCAAGCAATCTCCTCGGGCGTGGTTTGGAAGACTTACACGAGTAATGCAATCCATGAGATACAAATATAGTCAGGGAGACCATACTTTGTTCATTAAACACTCGAATTCTGGGTTAGTCAATATTTTACTTGTCTAAGTTGATGACATTATTATCACAGGGAACAAGGCCTTAAACAGAGACTAGCAACTGGCTTCGAAATTAAAGATTTGAAGAAGTTGAAGTACTTACTTGGCATTGAAGTAGCGTATTCGAAGCAAGGGACAGAAATACATCATTGATTTGCTCCGAGAAACATGGAAATTGGCTTGTAAATCAATTAACACACCTATAGAATTCAATCATAAGCTTGAAGAGGCCAGGGATGACAAAATGGCGAATAGAGAGATGTATCAACGCCTTGTGGGAAAACTCGTTTATCTATCTCTCTCACACAAGCCGGCCATAGCATATGTTGTAAGTGTGATCAGTCAATTCATGCATGACCCAAATGATACATTTACGTACAGTTGACAGAGTACTTCAATACTTGCACTCCAGGAAAAGGAATTTTGTTAACAAAAGATGGCAATATGGTAATTGAAACTTATACAAATGTGGATTATGCTGGACCAATTAGTGACAGAAGGTCAACCATAGGGTATTGTACATTCCTAGGAAGAAATCTTGTCAGATGGCGAAGTAAGACACAAGATGTTGTAGCAAAGTCAAGTGCTGAGTCAGAATTCATAGGAATGGATCAAGGGGTTTGTGAGTTGCTTTGGTTGAAGATTATCTTGGACGATCTAAGAATTAAGAGGAATGGGCCTATGAAACTATTGTGGCAACAAGTCACCTTTTACCATTGCACATAATCAAGTGCAACATAATCGAACAAAGCACATTGAAGTCGATAGACACTTTGCTAATGCAAGAGAAGCGGGGAGAATCAGGACCACCTTCTACTGCACTGTGCTTTCACGATGGCAATATGGATCAAAGTCATGCAGCATTTGGGCTTCCAATGGAGTTTCCCTTGCAGATCGAGGGACATGTTGCTAATGGATCAGGTATTCCTTAAGGGGAAGGGTCTAACGAAATTCTGATACGTAGTGATTCAGTGCATTTTCTGGTCAATATGGTTGAAACGAAATAACAGAATTTTCAGCGATAAAGATAAAGAGGATTCGGAGGAAGAATTATGGGAGAAGATCAAGTTCAGAGTGGCGACTTGGACGCTCAACATAACGCAGTTTCAAAATATGCGAATATCGGACCTAGTTAGGGATTGGAAATTTATTTGTTCCTAGCGCTAGGGCTGTTTTTTATCACGGTTATGTTTTGTGGATCGCTCATCCACTTGTTTTGTAAACTTTAAATCTATTATATTAAATCAAAGTTTCTTATAAAAAAAAAAGAAGTTGATAGACACTTCATTAAGGAGAAGCTAGATAGTGGCTTAATTTGTACACATTATGTCTTTTCAGGTAATCTGATAAAGAAATATTCTCAAATTCTACATGAGATTCAATCCACGTAACTATTTAATCTTGATATTTTCCCAACATTCTTCATCCATGTCTTCAATATTGTCAAAAAATTATTCCGCCTCTCTAGCCACACCGACCAACAAATTCCATTAAGTACAACTCTCCAAAAAATTATGCCCCTCTCACCCAGAAACTATCCAAGATCCATAGTGGATAAATCTTATGTCGATTTTGGCATTCTTCCAAAGCCCTAACCCACAATCTTGTTGTGAAGGTACAATTAATCAACAAGCGGTCTTGAGTTTCCGTCTCCTTCCGACGCAACACGCACCAATTAGGGCACAGAGCACACGCTAGTCATCTCTTTTGCATCATCTCAGATGTCGGTAACTTACCTAGAACCGCAGTCCACGAAAATACTTGAATCTTGGTTGGAATCCGAATCTTCCAAATGACATTAAAAAACGGAGAGACGGGGAAACGACCGTTCGAATTAAAGGAATCAAAGAAAGACTTAACTGAAAAGAGACCTACCTGATGGATCCCCATCCCACCCTCGGAAAACATCTATCCCTTCAACCAATCTGATCCACTCTAAAACTCCTAATAACGAACTCAACTCGTCTAACTCCTCATCCCTCGATGTTTTCCGAAAATGCATGTCCCATGAATGTGAAGATGACGAATTCTCAAATGAAGCAAAATAAAATATAGGCAAATTATGAGCCGAAGAAAGCTGAAATAAAGATGGATAAAGATCCCGAAAGGAATAATCCCCCCACCACCTGTCCTCCCAGAACCTAATTTAGTACCCTCTCTAATCAATGATCTCACTAGTAGATCAAAAGTCGGATAAAACCTATAAATAAACTCCCATGGGCATCGGAACATCACATTCCTAGCTAAACCCACATCCCAACCATTCTCTTGTAACACATATTTACTCACTATAATTTTCTTCCACGTCTCATCTTGTACATAAAACCCCAACCACCATTTTCCCAACAAAGCCTTGTTTCTCAAACAAATGTTCCCAATTCCCAAACCCCTCTCACTTTTGGTCTACAAATCTGCTCTCAAGCAACCAGATGACCATGTGATTCATCCTCAGTTCCATCCCAAAGGAAATACCTCATAATCTTATCCATCGCCTTTGCTATACCCTTTGGTACCCCGAAAAAAGACATGAAATTCATCGGCAAAGCATTCAAAACGGCTGCAATCAATGTTAACCTCCCCCCTCTTGACAAAAATAATTTCTTCCAACTTGCCAATTTCTTTCATAGCTTAGTCATGGTCGGTTCCCAAAACGGTTTTTTTTATAGGATTACCTCCTAAAGGCACCCACGAATCTTTAATTGGCCATTTCTCCCTACCACATTCAATTTGCTTGGCTAACTCATCCACTTCTTCTTCTTCGCAATTTAAACTCAACAAAGCACTCTTCTCCCAATTGATTCTTAGCCCTGACATTTCACAAAATGATCTCACAACGTCTACCAAAAATTTGATATGATCCTCCTTCACAAAAAATAGTGTGTCATCCACAAACTGAATATGCGATATCTCAACCCTTTCTCGACCCACCTCCAAGCCTTTAATTAAGTCCGAGGCCTTTCATTGTCAATCAATCTCCCCAACACATCTTAGTGTGCCTATAAATTGGATATTGGTGATTGTAAATATTCAATGAGATATAATGGAATTCTTTATTCCAGCAATTGTGTTCTTCCTCGTTTGACATAACCATTTTCTTGAAAGTTGTCCAACCAAAGAAACAATAGGAACAATACTAACCCACAAAAAAAAAATTAGAGATTTTTAAGCCAACCTATAAATTCCAGGAAATGTTTTTAAAGGGTTCTCAATATTTGATAATTGGTGTGAGTGCGCTCTAAGCTTTTGATTGGTATTGGATCATATTGCTGACCATACCTTGGCACATCATCATTTTGATCCAAAAGTTTCCCACCATCATAGTGGTTATAGTTAGAAAATCCATGCATGCCCTGCAGAAAGAATATCGAAAGCTAGTCAGAGCAATTAACTCATTATAGGAAACTGGTATACACAATAGCAACCTGAAGTTGGTCAAAAGCAATAATGGGGGAAAATAAAATAAAAAAATTGAAAAATTACCATGGAACTACTAGGAAGTTGACCACTCATGGGACTTGAACCAGGAATCTCATTACCACCAAAACCATTTCTAGTGTCATTTCCGATCATAGAGTTCAGCTCTGCTAGTCTAGCCTGCATTAAATTAACAGCTCCAATTAGTTTCACTGATAAAATGCTCCAGAAGTGCAAACCTACACAAGTTGATGAATGCTGGATTCAAATCAACCATAGTCGGTAATTCCTGAGAACAATTTTTCTTTCTCAATGATATTCATAAAATTTTACCACAATGACCGAACAAAAGATTTCACTGCTAAAACATAACAAATTATAACTAAGTTCAAGCATCGGGAAAAGTGAAGTCCACAACACATGTAATTTCAACTAGAAACAAATAATAATAAGAGACAATCTAATTTCAGACTAATCATCTGCTATCATACACTTCATTAAACCAAGGAGGTAGTATTCTATCTAAGAACTTAAAACACAGATATGTAAGCCAACTTAAGTGTAATAGAACTCATATCAAGACTTCAACAGAGTCCACAAAGTTGTTTAACAGCATCATCTGAAATCTCTCCTATTTGAGTTAATTTCTGGAAATAGGTATAAAGAAGATTGGAAAATCCCTACTAGAGCTCTTACCATAATAAACTTGAAGAAAGGCAAACAAATATAATAATAAAACAGACCAAGGGAAGAAACTAAAGATTCTTATAACTTGAAGTGCCTGCCACTTTAAGACTCATAAATACAGTGTGTTACAAGACCATCCATGTTTTGAGAAAAGCATGAAAATATCTAACATATAACACCCTCCTTCTACCTAGTCATTTAAGAGGTATATATGTACGTGCTCTCGGTCCAAAGGCAAGAGAATAATTAATCACGCAGCAAATTTGTTACTCTTCACTTCCTCATTGCTTGATCGTCAGGAATGATAATTAATCTGAGGATATAGAGCGCATGTAAATCTGCTACATAAACCACTTGATGTATATTTGTTCATAATTTTTGTGGAGAGCAGCCAATATAACAAACAAGTAATTCTCAATAAGAAGCAAAAATCCATCAGAAAGTTCATCATACGCCAAATTAACAGCATGGAAGGGTGTGAAATAAATTATATAAGCTTACATGTGAAGTTCTTATCCTAAATTGTAGTTGATCATGCAAGTTCTGCAAGAATTGAAAGAGACGGGTCATCAAATCATAGAAAATTGAAAACACAAAATCAATAATCATCAATACTTCATATGTCAAAATAAAGCTGGTATGTTAACAAAAAATACACAACATGATTTCAAAAATAATAGAGGCACGTTCATGAAAAATAAGATCACAGTTATTTCAACACACATGGGGCCCATTACTCTAACAGTTGAAAATTTACATGTTATGAGATTTTCCAATATCTTTTATGTTATTCTAAAAATACTAATATATGTGTTGGAGAATCTCAGCCCTGTGCAATACTGAAGTCTGATATCTAGAGAATCTGTTACTTTAGAAGTGCTTTTATATTTCTTGATAGTCTCCTTGAAGTTGGTATAAGAAAATCCCATAAAATCAGGAGTTTCTTTCCAGAAATTTTTCACTGCAGGTAATAATTTAGCCTATGCATTGATGTAAAGATATATATTTTTTGAATGTGGACTCTTTCATCTTCACATGGTTACCGAGCAGAGCATGTCTATGAATAAATATGTGTTTTTCTAATATTTCTTGTTCATTATTACAATCCAAAAAAGAATCAGCCTTCCTTTACTTTTCTCCTGGAAATTCAGTGATGGTAAACACTGAGCTTCTCCAAAGTCAGCAAAGGTTATCGCCTCACCTATTACACCAACAGGAGAACTACATCATCTTCATTCATCTTACAGATTGAATGGAAAAAACTAGGTCTCCACTAGCTCAGAACCTTTCACGGTGGAAAACGAAAACTCGGTCATCTCACTAGAACTGGGGAAAAACCTGAATATCCATGTTCGCTAGGGATGAAGAGGACTTGATGGTATTGGAGTGGCTTTGAAATGCACACTAGAAATCAGCAGTTCACACTTGTTCTTGAACATAGCAAGAAAAATATGGGAGACGGTCAAACAAACACACTCTAAGAAAAAATATGTCTAGAGCCTTACATGGATTAAAAAAAACACGCATACATTATTGCAACTGAAGAATATTTTTGCTCTTGTTAATAAATTAGGCATTTAGCATGAAAGAAAAAGAATAGTTAAAAAGACAGCAATAGATCCAAGGAATGTAACTCTCACGCTCATGTTTCTTAAATCAGAAACTTACCCGAATAGCTCACTTGTGCACCAAAACATATCACAAAGTTCATGAAATATATCTCTGACATCTTAATTTAACGAAACTCGAATGTAGCATCAAAAGACTACCAAGTGCCACAATGTCCACACCTTTACGCTGTTGGACAGGGAAGAGGCATTGGTAACATGAGGCCACGCGCCATATTCAGCCAATATTCCGAGCATAGCTGATGTAAAGACATGCCTCTCATCTTCAGTGGCCTGTAGCACGCATAAATGTTCAAATGCTGAACCAGATATAGAGACAAGGTGGGAGGCAAAGGGGAATGTCAGAGCCGCGGAAAAGGATATTGACCCAAAAAGTATATAATCAGTTTTAATGCTTCAAGTAGTTAGATTGAGAAAAATATTATGGGCTAAATCCAGGAAGCTGTAAACTTATTCAAGGTCTAACTATTAATCTTTCAATTTGACAAACAAGAAGCAGAAGTTAAACTGTTAGACAATTTTGTTAGTTTGTAACACAATATCTCAGGCTAGAACTGCTTAGTTTAAATCCAAAGCAACAACATATAAGTGCTGGCAATAATTACTGGAGAATTTTGGGCAAATGAAAAGCTCTGAACTTGTATCAACTGCCAATCGTTGTAGATTTAAACTTTTCACTTTGTGGTAAAAAGAGGACACCTTCAAGGGCAAAGGAAGGCTTAGCCACATTAGTCAGTTTCTTTGACATCATAATTCAAGCATTTCTAATATTGATATTTTCATATCACGGCCTTTTCCAACCAACTGAGGAATAAATAATGATTTGTTTACCAACTTGAGACCAAATTATTTGAATCCCAATGTCTCCATATTTATTCAGGGTGAATAACGCACATCTTTGTGTTCATTCAAATAGGCAAAAAAACCTTGTATGAAAAATCAATAAGTTAAAATTCTGTGTTCTTTAATTGATAGCTGAAATCCCTGGTATGGAATTTTTTATGTGATTCATGTGCTTTTTTATCTGCATTTACATGAAATGGCCGCGAAATTAATTATCAAAGTTGAAAATGGCATTCTAACTATAATACAAACATAATTATCTTTCTTTTCTTGCACATTTTGTACCACATTCAAATATTTTTACGAAGAGCTTGAGCTAAAACGGCAGTAATTTAAAAGAAAATGGAAGTTTTACTTCACTGATTTTCACAGGGGTTTTAACGTCTTTGAAATACCACGAGGGGTCTATTTGCAACTTACCATATTGTTTTAGTTAGTTTTTTTCTCTCATAATGATCTAGTTGGTCATTAGATTAGAATGTACAGGTTTGCGTGAGACATGAAGAGGTGAGAGGATTGGAAACTACTGAAGTTGTATGCTCATAAGCATATAATGAAAATAAACTCCTCTTGGCTAAAAGGAACTTTATGTTTTGGGCAGTAACTTTATAGGTAATGATTCATTTGATTATGAATTTCTGTTTCACTCTTGGAGCGTGAAGTCTACTAGCTAGTCTCTAAGGGAATAGACAAAAGATATCTTGTGAATTGTGAATTCTTCCAAACCCCCATATACCATTAACTATAGTATTTACATTCATTTACGCCAAAAATTTGCATACTTCAGAGTCAGGCTGTATATTGTTTTTGGTCCACAACAAAGGTGATGGCTAGTTGTCATAGGAAAAGCCACAAGGAGTGCAAATTAGATGTCCAAACAACGGATTTACCTTTAACTCGTTAAGCAAGTTTAAATTCACTTCAAGATCCCCTTTCCTACGGGCCAACTCATGTGAAGCAGCCGTGATAGCTTCATTTTGCTTTTCATCCAGAGCCTTCAACCAACAAAGAAGAAAATGAAACGAGAATAATCTCCAAGGATAAGGTGTCACAGCAGTAACAACAAATTCGTTAAATAATGTGTAAATGAAGTAAAGTGATAAATGGGAAAATCGATCAAATATAAAATTTACGAACCACTCGCAATTCAGAAAATTTCCTCTCAAGTGAGTACTTTTCATTCAAAAGTTGTGATTCCTAAAATGACATACAAAAGGTCGTAAGTTCCAGAAAGAGACCTTCAACTATGAGAAACACAATATTTCCCAAATGTATATGCCTTACAGTCATGCTGGCAAGAGCAATTTGTTCCCGAAGATACATAATTTCCTTCTCTTGAGCTGTAGCACGTGCATGAAGTTCCTGATGATATACTCAATCAGGAAAAGAGAAGGGTACATCCAAATACAAGGAAATGCAAATCCAGAAGGTTGTACTTGGATTCGAGAATTTCTCTTTGAGAAAATGATTTAAATTTGTACTTCAGATCACCCCAATTTAGGATTATTTGAAATCCATTAAAAATGGGCTCATAAATTTAAATTCTCATGGAAGGAACTGAAAATCGAAACCAATGTAACTCAACAATATTCAAACAAATCCCTTAATCCAAACATACTCTAATGGAAACCGGAAATGTTACAAGGATAAGTTCTAAACGAATCACATGTAAATCAAATCTCAGTACCATAGTTTCTCGGTCTTCAGAATAATTTACACTTTCTTTCCCCTTCAGAGAATTGAATGCGTAACTTGCTTCTATGCTTTTCCTGTGGAAACAAAAATGTTGTTGTGTGGAAGATTAAGTCATAATCATGAACTACTCACCTCCCAAAGTAGATAAATCCATTACCTGCTTGCAGATTCCAAGCTTTGTTCCTGAATCTTGACGTCCTTTTGACTATTCATAGAACTGGTCCAAAAAGACATTACATTTTTTATTGAAATTGTCAAAGAAACACGATGATAAAGATTTGTTCATCCAGTAATAATAACAATCCTGCATCTCTTACACTATCCGTGTGCGTGTCATGGACAACCAACCAAATGAATCGGAATTTGACTAGCAGTGTCCTGGTTAGAGTACAATCAATACCATGCATTAGTACTTTCAAAACTATCTATTTAGTGATTATATGTCCTCTCAAGCAAAGATGACCAATGGAAATATAATAAATATAAATCCAGTAAAAGCAGAAAGAAGGCTTTCAAAATGTTTAGTTTCACAGAAAATGCGGCTCAAAATCCTTACACGTGTCATGGTAAAGAAAATAATATTTGAGTTCGTGATGTTTCATTAAATATTATATAAGCATTTTCGAATTAAACCAAATTCTCGTATTGTGGAAACAAGTAACCTTGCCTACTAATTAGATTCAATACATAATTAAATGTAAATGTTTAATAGCTAACATTTGGCAGACAGATAATAACCAGGGCTAGAGTAAAAAATAAGAACCCAGCCACACCAAGTTGAAACTATGCAGCACGATTAAGAAGCAATTGCAAGGATGTATAACATGCGTTTTCTCATTTCAATAATTATCAGATAAAACAAACTGCATAAATGTAGGATGAATATCAGCATGTGTTCCAATAGTAAAAAGATTTCACATCAGAGAATAAGAACCGGAAAACATACGATGATATTAATTTTGCAAAAGATTCCATACATCCAGAGAATATACATCCCAAAAAGATTCAATAAATCGAACTCAATGACCAAACACAAAACGGGAAAAGTCTAAGGCTAGTTACTCTGATTGGAAATACATCCATTTAAAGTAAGTAAAGAAACAAGAAACATAAATCCAAGAAACACAAATCCAAAACAGATGGAACAAAAATAAACAGCAAACAAACAAGTTAAAACAACAAACTCAAAATAAAACAAAATTCCAATTCAAGAATCAAGATTCTCTCAAGTTCAAGAAAGTTTCACCTCTGCGTCACACAAAAATTAATTCAAGCAAACAAATGATAAAAAAACAATTAAAACAAAGCATTTGATAATCAACTACGGTAAATGAAATCCAATCACTATTGATCAATGCAATCAAGAACTTTTCGTGCCATATCTTCACATCTTAAAGAGAACGAAAACAGATTCAAGAAGAAAAAACTGTTTCTGGGCTCTATACCTGGGTAAATTAGCTGAAGGCTATGATTGGCATCAGGGACTTGCACCCAATAAGATCAGGAAAAAAAACGAAATCGGTTCGATTTTTCACAACGTTGGCATTACTATATATATATATATATATATATATATATATATATATATATATATATATATATATATATATATATATATATATATATATATATATATATATATATATATATATATATATATATATATATATATATATATATATATATCACACTATTATGTTAAATGTGAGATACAAGAATATATATATACATGATTTTATTTATTTTTCTTTTTTCGAAATTAAATTTTACAATATTCCTTTTTTTATTTTTGAATAAATATATTGCATTGAGTTTTTTTAAACTAAAAACTCTTATTAATTCATAAATTCATATCAAATCATAAAATTCATATCTTAATTGTTTACAAATTAATTACACAAAGTATAATGAATTTCAAATGATAATTATTGGATAAATTTGAAATCTATCATAAGTAACGTGAAATATAATATAAACATGCAAGGAGGTGAATTTAAAATGTATGGTCTCATTTATCTACAACGACAAAAAAATCTTTGAATACAGTTTAAACTCGTGGATTTGAAATCTATCGATAAGTATTTCCGAAAATTAACGAAACAGAAGTCAAGCCCGAAAATGTTTAGCAAATTATAGAGGGTAAATAACATCATTCCTTATGTAAACAATTTAGTGATTTTGACTATATAATAATTGTAAAATGTCAAATTTGGTAAACTCCATAATAGAACATCTACTATATGTTCATAAATGCCCCTTCCAGTAGCCCAACTAACCAGTAGAGACTAGCACTCGCGTAACTAATTGTAGCATGTTATGATATCAAATTTAGTGTCGAGACGTGATTGTCCCGTCGAAAAAAATACTAAAATAACAAATAAATAAACATACAAATATGGCAGACTAATAATGAAATTTGATAACACGGAGTACAAAAATCTCAATTATCAAATATATTGGACAACAATTTTTCATGTTTTTAATAAACTTAAAAGAGGTGGAAATCTAATTTTTCGTTTTGATAATAATATTTTTACAAATTTTCATAAATTGAAACTTGAATACAAAAATAATAATAGTTTGAAAAGTAAAAAAAATGCAAGCACCTCATTTTTCAGCCATTGAGTTAACAGTCACCATTTATGAGAATATCTATTATAAAAAAGCAAACAAAATATCATCCAAAAAAAAAAATAAATAAATAATAATAATAATAATAATAATAATAATAAAATCAAGCCTGAGTATTTTTATCGTAAATATAAAAAACTCGATCTTCAAACGATATGTTTCGATGATCGACTCTATGTAATATGAAGATTAAACCAAACGGGCCGCTATCAATTGGATGTATGGATGATATATATAGTCCAAACGTGTTTTTGCATTGTACTTATATATCTCGATTTTCTAAATCTCTTTCGATTGTTATAACCGAGAGTCTCGGTCTAGTTCCCCTCTCATGTATCATTTCAATTTATTGCATAATATTATTTTTTGATTAAAAAGGTAAGCAAGCAAGTGGGGTTACATCTTTACCTTAATGAATAAAGTCAAGTCTCTTTGAGGCCATGGAACATTCAAAGTCCAAACGCAGGAAGGTTTCCAGGAAATGCTAATGTTAGGGAACCCATCTCGTTGACTTCAAGGTCGTAGAAAAAATATATTATAGATGCATGTACTCGGTTAGAAGACCAATTCTTGCCCGGATAAGAATTCCGAACTATTTGTACGTCCGGCTGTCAGAGTTGGTGGAGTAGATAAGAGATTGACCAATATTCAGAAGTTTAATTTCTCTATAAATTCCTTTGTAGACGAGCTTGTCACACAAGACTTACCTAATATAGTTTATCTGACTAACGTGATTTACCAAGTTGTAATCTGATTGATGATAACATTAAAAAAAATGACAAAAAATTATGTAAAATCATATAAGTAATTTATCATTTTTATCTGTTTCAAGTAGTTCTAGATTAATATTTCTGCATTATTTCTAGATTAATATTTCTGCATTATTTTAACTTCGAACTTATCATAATCACCGTTTTAAGCTTGAATATTTAAAACAATTAGTTATGTGTTATTAAAATTCAACTCATTGAATCTAACTAACAATTTTGATAGATTAAGAACAACATGTTTTGATTTTTAGAGCTAAACTAGTTTACTCATTTGTCTAACAAAATAATATATTTATAGAAGTACAAAAATTGTACTAGGGTTCATGTGTTGATTTCATTAAGAATAGCACAAGTGTTTTATTATTATTATTATTATTATGATTATTATTATTATTTACAATAGGGATGTTTCTTCCACCATCATCTACCCAAGATGTTTTTTGTATTTGCAGGAAAACTGTAAATTTAGTCATCATTTTGTTTTGATATATAATCTTGTAACTTGTTAAAGATTCGCTCAATAACTTGAATTTGTTTTTGTTTTAGTTTTTTTTTTCCCGAAATCACAAAGTTTACGGAATATTGATTACTTGACATGATGCACTTCTGCGAGCCTCGTTTGACAAAAATGACTAAAATTAAATTTTCATTTTCAATAATATTGAAAGATATATCTTATACTTTTAATATCTATTATTCTATATTATATCTAAAAAAACCAGACCCATATAATAACCATGTTCCACATAAATACCATTATTTTTTAAAACAAAATTAATAAAATCAAAAAATTTAATTAATATAAATTAAATAACTGTCTCAAAAAATTCATTATATTTCATTTTGCATGAAAATTACTCCTAAATTTTTATTTTATATTATGCATAAATTTATTGCACGTTTGCTGACACTGACGAAGAAAGCGACGAGGATCTCCACCACACCAGGATAAAGAAATTTCCGAACAAGGAAAACGAAGCCCATCAATTCTCCCTGAATTAGAGTATTATCTGATCCAATTCGAGAGAAAAAGGATGATGACAATGGAGGGAATGATGGATGGTGGGGTGTTGGACGATATCATCCGACGTTTGTTGGAAGGGAAGGGCGGGAAACAGGTCCAACTTTCGGAGACGGAGATCCGCCAATTATGCATCAACGCCCGCCAAATCTTCCTCTCCCAGCCCACTCTACTCAAGCTCCGCGCTCCTGTCAGGATTGGCGGTATGTGTTGATTGATCATGATCGTGTTTTTTTTTTTCTAAATTATTGACGTTATCTATCTGGAGAAGCAATCCGATTTCTATTTGCTTTTTGAAGATTTTAATATGGCATTCGAAACGACTGATGTTTTAGGTTGATTGAAGAGAAATTATGTCCGAAGTTGTTGCTTTCTTTTGGTAATTCGGGTGAGCAAAGATTGAGCAAATGTCTGGACAATTCAAACCTGTATTGGCTGTTGTTGAAAAATATGTTCTTGTATGCAGTTATTTGGATGAGAATATATTTCTACAGGTTTTTTTTTAAATAGATTTTTGAAATCTGAATTAATCCTAGCTAGTTTATTTTTTATATATAGTCATGCACCTGGTGACTGAATCAGAGGCAAGCTAGTTTGTAACTGATGTTTGAATGGCTAAAATCGAGATCATGAAGATCATCTTCCTTCACCTAATATTTTTCTTTTAAAAAAATATGCACAAGGACCTCGCTTTCGTCCGAATTCCATGCCCTTCTATGTTGGTGTTGTGGAGCAACCTGGGGAATGCGATCAAAACGTGGTGTTTGGATTTTTACATATTAAAATTTTGAGTTTATATATTGCAAATGTGGTGTTTGGACTTCTACATATTTAAACATTTGAGTTTATATATTACCATCAATTACATCTGTTCAGTCCCGCTGTTGATACGATGGAAGAGTAACATCATAAATAAGGCGTTTCTTCGACGATGTCAACAGTTTTTCAATTATTTTGATGGAACTTCTATGCTATTAGTTTTTTTATACAAAAATTCTTCACTGTTTGTGGAAAGGTGACTGATATCATAAAATCAAGCAGAATTTGATAATGTGCTTGTGGTGATATCTTGGCGATGTAAATAGTAAATGCTCAAAAAATTGTTAGAATGGGAATCTATATACCCTTTAAAAAATCGTGTATGATGACAGTATTTGTTCAGTTCTTCAGTTGCGTTTACTGATAAAGGTTGTATTCTATAGATTATATCTTGAAGAGACGAGCTATGTTGAATGTGCTGGACTCTGTACTCTAATAAGTGATTATTAGCCATTGGTCCACACTTTTAATGCTTCATGTGCTTATGAAGGTGTGTAATTCGAACTTCTTTCTTACAGGTGATGTACATGGACAATATCAAGATCTGTTGAGGCTGTTTGAACAAGGTGGTTATCCCCCTCATGCAAATTACTTATTTTTAGGAGATTACGTTGATCGAGGAAAGCAAAGTTTAGAGACTATATGCTTACTATTGGCTTACAAGATAAGGTATCCGGATAAAATTTTCCTTTTGCGAGGGAATCATGAAGATGCCAAGATCAACCGTATTTATGGATTTTATGACGAATGCAAAAGGAGATTCAATGTTCGATTGTGGAAGATATTCAGCGAGTGCTTTAATTGTTTGCCTGTAGCCGCAGTCATTGATAAAAAGATACTATGCATGCACGGAGGGCTTTCTCCAGTGCTAAAACAGTTGGAACAGATAAAAGAGATTCCAAGGCCCGCTGATATTCCAGACAATGGTCTTCTATGTGATTTGTTGTGGTCTGATCCTGATCCTGGGGTAGTCGGCTGGTCTGAGAGTGATAGAGGTGTTTCGTGCACTTTCGGGCCTGATGTAGTCGCCAAATTTTTGGATGATAATGACTTGGACCTCATTTGCCGTGGTCATCAGGTATGCATTTTTTTCGATTACTCCCTTATCACTTTACTTGGTGAACATGAAATGCATGATACAGGTTGTGGAAGATGGATATGAGTTCTTTGCTAAAAGAAAACTTGTCACGATATTTTCTGCTCCGAACTATGGTGGAGAGTTTGATAACGCTGGTGCCCTCATGAGTGTCGACAAATCGCTGGTTTGTTCTTTTGATATACTAAAACCTGCCGCAAACACGGCGAAGTCACCTCTCAAAAAGGTATACATCACCGTCATTATTTCAGGTTGCCTTTTTGTATTCATGGGTAATTTTCAATCTCTCCTTTCCATTTTGACAGCCACCTAAAATCAGAACCTTGTGATACATTATGAAGTGGAAGAGGAAGTTTGTGGAATTGTACAAGAGGAATGAAAACCATGATACCTCTTGCTTTTCTTTGTTCATACCCTTGTATAGAGAAAGTTGTGCCTCAAGCAGGGCAGGGCAGAATAACTAGACTACCATCCTCAAGTGGAATTTTTTATTTTTATTTTTTCGTATGTAAATTTTATTGTAAGTACATATTTTCGCCCTCTCTTCACTGAAGAGATCGCGCCCCAGCCCTTCTTCGGCCCCTCGAGATGAACTTCCTTGGTCCGGTCCCGTGTTCAACCCTTGTTAAAGCTACGTGGTCTGTGAATCTGTATAAATTGTACAAGATTTGAGGTGTTTGCTTATACTGGGGATCATTTGTGAATCTTGAAAGTTTTCTTTTATATTTGTAAGCATCCTTCAAGGGAGACTATTTTACATTTGCTAAAAGGTATCTGTAATAAAAAGATTCTTCTATCAACTTAATTTTTTTTGGTCTAATAGGCTTTTTGACACCTAGTTTTTTTAGATAAAAATACTTAATCTCCTAAGATTTTTGGATTAAAAATTTTAAGAACTGCTTTTTTAAGTAAAATATATATAGTTGAAATTGTTGTTTATGTTTATAATGTTTTGTAAATTTCTTTTTTTTTTATTGTTTGCTTATTTGGTTGAAATTTTAACTATTATGGATATTAGAATGATATATTATATTTCTTATGTAATCTTAATATATTAATTTCTATCGAAGAGATTTCTTCACATAAGAATTCATAATTTTATATATATTTGACTCTCAAATAAAAAAATCTTACTTCCATCTCTACCCCGAATTTTTTTCTAAAACTTCTTATTTCAAAAGCCTCAAAAACAAGTATTGCATAAATGTCTAAGATATATAAATGAGTTAACAATATTTTTTCATCTAATAAAAAAATTATATATATATATATATATGGTGGAAGTTAAGGCAAGGATAATTGTAAAGTGAAATGGTAATTGATATATTGAGAAGCTTACTGATGCAAATGACTTATCTATGCGGTCACATGTTAACTTGTGTTTTTATATGCATCTCTCATTAATTAAGGTAAAGCATGAGCATTTGTTTGTTGGAAAGCAATAATTATCCTTGTTAGGAGAGTGGTCGAACTATAATGATCGGGTGGTTGTATTGTTTAAATGATTTAATCTGTATATTTATCATCAACTATAATTTTTTGTTTAAAAAAAATAAAGTGATATATGTTCGATCCTACATACGTTTTGGATATGAAAGTGTTAAGAAACTTGACATCGTTATCGAGTTATTCATGCATGAGCGTTGCTCAATGCATATTGAGCTTGCATCTTCTTGATAATCATTCTTGCTCCATGAGTGAAAGAGTGGAAGCAATGATGTGTTTGTGTTTGCACAAAATTTGGTGTTGCGGGCGTGCCAGGTGCGAAGTGCACCGATTTGTGTGAAAATGATAAAAATCTAACTTCTAAAAACAAACGAAAGTGAATTCTAAATTTGACCGTCGGTTCTAATCTCCTAAAACAACTATAACGCCAAAATGAAGAAAACTATTGGAATTTGAGGAATAAACCCCTGACATTGTTTATATTTTCAATAAACTGTAGGAATTTACAAGACATAAAAATATAACAAATAGAGTTGATGAAATCTAAAACGAGAAGACGTAAATTGCTAGAAATATGCTGGAAAGCTTGAAAAACTATTGCTTGAATATTTGAATTTTAGCAGAGAACTTTTGCAAATTTTTGTCTGTAGAGTTGTGTGTGTAGGGTTGTTTCTGTGCTTGCCGATCCCTTTTTCTTCCCCGCGCATGTGCAGTTTCTTTCCACTCCCCCATGAGCCCATGATCTTTCCCACTCATGCCACGATTTCTACCTATCCTCCCACGTTCTTCTTCCTCTTCCGCGCTCAGTGATCAGTTTGAACCGATGGAAATTTGTCCGCCAAGTTTGATGGGCTTGCATAATTAAATTGGGCTTCACTAATTGAATTGGGCTTGTAATTAAATTATTTTTAGCCCAAACAATTTCCCCCCGCAAGCATTGGCCCGTGGGCCAAAATGCTTGTATGCAAATCAATTCCGTTTTGTTTATTTGAGGCGGCCCGCCAGCATTTATCTTGAAGTGGGCTAGCAACTTTGGGCCGAGCCCATTTTCCTTTGGATATCTTCACACCCATTCCTTCTCAAATTCAAATCCCCAATCTTGGCCCTTTCTTTTCTTCCCGCTTCGGCGATTTGTTATTCGCTCCCTGCTGCTCTGAAATTCCTCCCGCTCGTTCTCGTCGCCAACGCCCTTCAATTTTCTCTGCCGCCGCTCAGTCCGCTTGCTCTCATCGTTGTTGTGGAAGACGCCGCTTCGTTCGATTGTTAAACTGAGGCGTTTCTCATTCACGTTCTTCGCCAAATCGCCTTCCGCTGTCAGCAAGGAACCGCGCTGTTATTTAGAATCAATTAGTCTCGCCTCCGCTGTTGTCTCCCCTACACTGTGGTTGCCGAATATTTTACGATGGTGTACGAGTCATCTCCGGTGTGCCCTTCTGAACCAAGCGCTGCGGGTGTGTTCTCTGTCTCGGCCGCCACCTCCATCGTGCCGCCCATCGCGTTCACCGGCCCTGCTGTGGTTTCCGATGGTGTAACAGTGGCTCGAGGCAATCTTCAGGCGCCTCTCCGCAATTCCAGCGCCGCAGGTTCATCTTCTTCGCAAGCCAATGCCTCTGTTACCGCCGCTGCCACATTGCCTGTGGCGTTCGCCGGCTCTAGTCTTGGCCCCAATCCATTTGCCGTCGTCTCTGGGTTATCTACAAGTGTACCTTCGCGTTTTGGCCATACTTCTTCCGCAAGAGCGAGTGCTCTCCTTGGCTCGGATCAGAACTCAACGATGGTCATGGGTATTTCCTCATTCACTTTCTTGAATCATTACTCAGTGTTTCTTGATTCCTTGAGTATTGCTTGTCGTGATGATTGACTTGCCATTCTTTTTAATGCTTTGTGTGATTTTGCATCCGAGAAAACAAATGATGGACAATCGGTTTATCTGTGCAATTGAGTTAACTCTTTCGACGCCGGGTTTCTGAGGGGAATTATGGATTTGATATTGTTAGGCCATTCATTAGCCGTTGCTTTGTAGGTGCGATAAAGTGGCCATTACTTGGCCATGTGCTATACATCAGTAGCCATTGATTTTTCTGAACATTTCTTGTATTTATGCAGTGGTATTTGACTCCAAGCAATCTACTGATTCTGATTCTATCTTGGCTGCTATTCTCATGTGTCTTCTTTTGCTGGTTCATTCTTTTCGTGTACATTGGCATATGTATTCTTAGCAGGTATCATGGATTGGCCATGAGTTGGCCTCAGTTTTCCGGTGTATTTGACACCTAAGCCTTGGTGTCATTTGAGGCTTTTTGCAACACAGGTACTTCTCAACTCTAATGTGCCCTTACGTGCTCTTACGTGTTGCATCCACTCAAGACAACTCCTTTGACCTTTACATTATGCATTGCACTTCAGTCGGATCCCTTTCCCGCATACACGTATTTGCACTTCAGTTGGACCCCTTTCCCGCATACACGTTTACTTACTGTTCTTGCATGCGGTGGCTCCGCTTCTTATCTGTTGATTGTTGGTTTGGTGTTGTGGTTGTTGGGTGATGGGTGTGGTACGAAGATGGATTTGTATGGGGTGTTGTGTATTGGATGTTGGGAAGGAGTTTCTATTCGTTCTTAATTCACTTAACACAACTCATTTTCAATAGCTTCAATCAAAACCATATGTTGGCTTAAAAACTCCTCACTCGAGATTATTCTCTCCCTTCATTGGCTATCGAAACACAATGGATCCAGTATGATAAAAGTGGCCTACTGGCCAACTTTAATCGATCGTTGTCATTTTTGAATCATAACCAACAAATATTTACATTAGTGGCCCTAAGGCCTACTTCAAATAAAATCGTACAACATGAACATGAAGCTAGAACATACAAAAATGGCTGGTCAGCCTATTTTTCTTCCAAAGTCAACTTCTGGGTCCTCTTGGGTTTGCATAACGTCCTTGTTCTCTTCTATTCTTCCTTTATTATTCGCTTTTTAGCTTAACTCCCCGCTCAGTATATTTATTTCCTGCCATATTCTAAGTGGCCTGAAGGCCTACTTCATGGTTTGTCACTGCACATACAAACAACCAATTTATAATGGCGGTATGGTCTATTTCCCCATGATTTCTCGTACCATAGGAACATTAGAAATATCAACGGAATGTATATATAATAAGTGGCCATAAGGCCGACTCCCAGCTGAAACAAAGTATCTTCAAAATAATGAAAGTGGCTTGATGTCCCACTTTCTCTGATCAATCTTATTGTTGAATCGTAAACAACAGATATTTACCTCAGTGGCCCTAAGGCCTACATCACATGACAACTTGAAATAAAAAACTAAACATATACAAGAGTGGCCCTCAAGGCCAACTCCCCGCTGAAGAAGGCCAACTCCCCACTGAATATCAGCCTTCGTGTTTGCATCACTCGCTAGCTTTTTCCTACTTCTTGGACAACCTCAGTTCCATAGGTGTCCCATACTTCTTCTTCCTCTAATTTGTCCAGTACTTGCTGCACATGCGCCTTCCATATAGAGGTTGCAGCTACTTCTTTTCCTTTTTGGTTCAAATCAATCATCAACCTCCTCAATCAGCGGTTGAATTATCGGCCTAGGCGGCACGATAACAGTAGGCTTGAGGATTCTTTCTAACACCGAGCTTGGAATTGGTGTTTGCATGTACAATGGGTTTTCTTTCTTGCTACTGCTACAAATTTTGATAGGCCCAAAATCCTCATTGTAATATCTGGCCTCCACAGCACTTGCGCTTGTTTGGAACGGCTGTCCATCCGCTTCTACAACCTCCACATCATCATCTTTCCAAAATAACAACAGTTGGTGCATTGAGGATGGGATGAACTGGTTTGCATGGATCCAATCTCTGCCTAACAATGCTTGGAAGTTGGCGGAAGAGTTCACCACAAAAAATGCACATAAAGATGACATGCTCCCTACAGTAACATCAGCGGGGAGTACCCCAACGGTCTTGGTAGTTTCCCCTGTAAATGCAGCAACCGAAACTTCTGAAGGAATCAAGTCTTCTTTATTTTTGCCCAGACTTTTCAACATTCTTCCTGGGAGAACGTTTACCGCTGAGCCATTGTCAATCAACACTTTAGACACTGGCTTCCCATTCAAGTGGGCTTTGATGTACAACGGCCTTATGTGCTTGGTCATGGCCGGTGTAGGCTTTTCAAGTATCACTTGTTTAGGCTTATTCGGGTGATCTTCCTTGATAATCACTCTTGAACTCCCTTCAGAGAGTTTATTTGCATGCTTTTTCTTTTGCACTGATCCTTGGGGCATCAAATCCCCACTCGCTTCTTCCATCATTTTAAATCTCTCGGGTAGTATCACCACTCCTGTGGCACAATCCACAGTGATGTGAAATTCTCCAACGCGAAAATTAATTGTTTTTCCTTGCTTGATCATCCTCTTCGCTTAACAAATCATCATCATCCTCCACAAACTTATCCTCAGTAGCCGATCTTCTAAACTTGGATTTACTCCCCAGTGGACTCCTTGCGACTGGAATATCATTTGTGGGTCCATTTCTCAACTTAGCGGACTCCTCTCTTCTTGCAATCGCTCTTTCTCTCAACAGCCGTCTCTTTTGAGTTCTAGTCGGTGGCCTAGGGAACTTTTTGTGTTGGGCCACTCTCCAACACTCATTGAACTCCCCTCTGGCTGGAAGGACGTATCTCGGCTTTGCTCTTCGAAGCTCAATCTTTTTTCCTTTTGACATTTCATATGGACGCCGCTCTATGCACTGATCAGCTGATACTTTCCGGGTTTCCACCCTTCGTGACTCCACTTCATATGTATTTCTCCTGTCCCAGTACCTTTGGTGCTGATCATGAAATGATTCCCCTCTGAACTTTTGATTCTCACGCACTGATCTTTCAAGGAAATGTTGGTTCCTCGGCCTAGAGGCCGCGGATTCGCCAACATTCCTTTTTAAATGCTTTTGAAATGTTCTTAGTCGATCGGTATTATAACTTTCAGTAACTTCATATAGTTGACCTTTTGGGATCCAACATTTCTTGATTATTCGCTCTTTCACTGCAAAGGATCGGCTTCTTCTCTCATTGAGGAGATCCCTCAAATCTGTCACATTCACATTGACCAAAGCTACTGGGGGAAAACGATCATCATCCACCGCCATAGACTCCTGTTTGTTAGGAAACTTCACGACTCCCTTGTTAATCCTGTCCTGCAAAATGTTCTTGAACGCCCAACAAGAGTTAGTAGCATGATTGTAGGAGTTGTGGTACTTACAATACTCCCGTCCTTTCAGCTCTTCTATGGGTGGCATCCTGTGATCAGCTGGAAAAGTGATGAACTTTTCTTTTACCAAGAAATCAAAAACTTCTTCGGTCTTTGATACATCAAATGTATACTGCATGTCTTTGGGGAGTTGGGAGTTGTTCTTCTTTTCAAGTTCTGCTGACTTCTTTTTTAGCAGGGGAACTATGCAAGACCCAGCTGATCGAATCTCTGCCAATGCCACGTCTTCCACCTCTTAATTATAAGACCCCATAACAATTTTCTTCTTGTATGACTCTTCCCGCAAGAGTTCTTCGTATTCAGCCACTTTGGCAGCAAGTTCAAAGAAATCCCTGAACTCCATACCTTGGAACTTCTTCCTTAATTCAAAATCCAGCCTTTTTTGTGCCATCTTCACGAACTCGGTCTCCGGTAGGAACACTTTGCACCTATTCTTCATCTTCTTGAACCTGTCTATGAAATATTCCACAGACTCTCCTTTCTTTTGAGTGACTCTGGATAAGTCCGCAATGCACACTTCAGGCTCTGTTATATAGAATTGAATGTGAAATTGCCTTTCCATCTCTTGCCAACTCATCACTGAATTTCTGGGGAGTGAGGCATACCAGGCGAATGCAGTCCCAGTGAGGGAATTCGGGAATAGCCGCAACTTTAGATTGTTGAAGTTCTCCAAGTTGGCTAATTCCCCGCACTGGATGGTGAATCTGGCTATGTGTTCCATGCTGGACTGGTCATCTTCCCCGGAGAATAAACTGAAATTATGAACTCTATAACCCTTTGGGTACGGGTTATTCACGTCAGTGTAGTCTGGATAGGGTTTGTGGAACTCTGGGCGGCCAATCTGTTTCAAGGCCGGCCCATATAACTCTTGAACAACTTCTCTCACCATTTCTGGATCAATCCCGTGCATGTTCCGAGCGGGGAGTTGGTGATGGTAGTAATTTGCCCCCCGAGCTTGGAACCCTGCATTTAAACCAAAATTACCTCCTGGGAAGCCCCACCCACTCCTTGATGATCCATGTGCGATATGTCATCATAAACTCCCGGTTGGTACAGAGGATTGGTCACGCTGTACACTTGAGTAACTGGTTGTTTCGAGCTCCCCATTCCATGAGCACGTGGATATGGCTGAGATCTCCCCCCTAAGGTTTCTTCTCTCTTGTGAGGTGGTGTATACCTTCTCTCTGGATGATTTAGGAGAGTAAACTCTGGGCGGCGGGGATCGCCAGCCCTTGAGTTTCCCACTCCCTGATCGGATTCATGAACTTGGTTGCTTCCCTGGTCAGCCTCTTTGACAGTGGTATTTTGCTCTCCTCGAAGGGACTGACTCGGCTTACACAAAATGGTTTTCAAACAGTCAGCCATCGCCTTAGATAATGCCAGTGAGATTTCCTCAATCTTTGTAGCAGTCAGTTCTTCAATCACCCTGTTTGAGACTTGATCATACGTAGTGGGAATATGTAGATCCATTTCTTCAACCTGTGGTTCAACAGCGTGTTGCTCTGGCTGAGGCGCTTGAGTTCCCTCTTGATTCGCCAGAGACTCCCCACCCTCCTGATTCACGTTTTCCTTTCTTCTTGGCGGCATAGTGAAGTCCCACCGGGCGTGCCAAAAATATGTTTGCACAATATTTGGTGTTGCGGGCGTGTCAGGTGCGAAGTGCACCGATTTGTGTGAGAATGATAAAAATCTAACTTCTAAAAACAAACGAAAGTGAATTCTAAATTTGACCGTCGGTTCTAATCTCCTAAAACAACTATAACGCCAAAATGAAGAAAACTATTGGAATTTGAGGAATAAACCCCTGACATTGTTTATATTTTCAATAAACCGTAGGAATTTACAAGACATAAAAATATAACAAATAGAGTTGATGAAATCTAAAACGAGAAGACGTAAATTGCTAGAAATATGCTGGAAAGCTTGAAAAACTATTGCTTGAATATTTGAATTTTAGCAGAGAACTTTTGCAGATTTTTGTCTGTAGAGTTGTGTGTGTGTAGGGTTGTTTCTGTGCTTGCCGATCCTTTTTTCTTCCCCGCGCATGTGCAGTTTCTTTCCACTCCCCCATGAGCCCATGATCTTTCCCACTCATGCCACGATTTCTACCTATCCTCCCACGTTCTTCTTCCTCTTCCGTGCTCAGTGATCAGTTTGAACCGATGGAAATTTGTCCGCCAAGTTTGATGGGCTTGCATAATTAAATTGGGCTTCACTAATTGAATTGGGCTTGTAATTAAATTATTTTTAGCCCAAACAATTTGAAATATGTTTCTGTATAGAGTGTGACAGACTATCGGATGTTGTTATTGTTGGGCATCTCAGTTGTGAAATGGAAAACCTATGATGCAGATGATAAGCTCATCGAGCAAGAGGTTGAAATCTACCTCGTACGTTTGGTAGTTGACTGGTTCACATGTTACTTAGGAATGACGTGAGATTGAACGAGACTAGACATTATGATTACTAATTTGTTTCTCATGAAGCATCATTTATGTGCCTCTTGTAGGTGTTAGTTTCAGGATAAAAGTTTTGCTTGAAGGTCGAAAAAGAGCATGATGTGTAAATAACACTTCACATGTCAAACTAACAATCCAACCAGGTAAATATGTTAAACGAAAGCAACGAGTACTAGGATTGCTTCCTTCAAACATGCAATCCGGTGAACAAAAATAATATAATAAAACATAAGATCAAAACACGTAAGACCTTCAAATTCATGAATAACAAAGAAAAACATACACTGCAATTATATAGAGAGGAATCTAGATGCATTCTTTTCTTTTCAAATTGGGATTAGACCTGAGCAGTGCCTTCTGTAAATTTAGGATCCTCACATCTGTATCTTCCATCAGGCCCGATACCAAAGCCCCGAGGATCTGCAAATACATTCTCTAGCAGCTGACTGCGAGCTGGAACTGGGCTTTTATCACCGAATTCAACAGCATCTTCAACCACCTCATCAATCTTCTTCTCTATGGCCTTTAGCTCGGCTTCATTTACCAAATTGTTTTCCATCATGTACTTCTTCAATGCAGCAATGGGGTCTCTTGTGGCATAGTGAGCCTTCTCAGCTGCACAACATAAACAAGTAACATTCCTAACTGCCAACTAAAATGAAAAAATGCATATGAAATACAAATGCTTCATTGTACAATTATCATGGACCTACCATGGCATTACTCGTCCCTGAAATTCACTAGAAGCCGGACACACGCAAGTGTGTCAAGTACAACTCATAATTTTGAACCAAATCATCGTCTTTTCAGATATGATTGACACAATCTTGGTTTAAAAAACATGGGACCTTAGGATGGTAACATATGTTAATACATTCTCATTTTACACGGATCCAAAAGGAAAAGAAAAAGTCCAACAAATCATTGTATAAATTGAATCTAGGACCTGCCAGACAATTGTCTTCAAAAAAACATAACGTGTTTCTGATTCATCGTGAGCGTCCCAGAAATGTTCTTCCAGCAGTTTTACCCGGATAAATAAATTATATATTATCCATGCAACTGGACATCATAAAAACTACTTTTGGATGCACAGATACAAACGGATTTCATTTTTGTTCAAGAATTTGGATCATATAGTGTCGTATCATTCAAGGTATGTTTATCATATATTCAAGGTAAAACTAATGCGAACAAGGATGAGAAGAATAAAAGTGATTCAAAATGGTAACCTGGGTCACGGAGCTCATCGGGATCAGCCAAAGAGTGTCCTCTGAACCTATAAGTTTCACATTCAACCAACGTCGGACCCTCGCCTCTTCTAGCCCTGCCGATAGCCTCCTTTGCAACCTCCCTCACCTTCAACACATCCATGCCATCAACATGGATCCCAGGCATTCCAAATGCAGGCCCTTTCTTCCAAATTTGAGGATCGGAGGTGGACCTCAAATGAGACATACCTATTGCCCACAAATTGTTCTCGACAACAAACACAATGGGAAGCTTCCACAATGCGGCCATATTCAAGCATTCAAAGAACTGGCCATTGTTGCAAGTACCGTCTCCAAAAAATGCCAGCGTCACGTCATCACAATCTTCCTTCAAAACCTCCCTCTTGTACTTGCTAGTGAATGCAGCTCCCGTTGCTACGGGAATGCCTTCACCAATAAAGGCAAAGCCACCAAGCATATTGTGCTCCTTGGAGAACATGTGCATCGACCCACCCTGGCCTCTGCAGCAACCTGTAGTCTTGCCAAATAGCTCGCTCATCACGGCCCGAGCTGAGACCCCTTTGCTCAATGCATGTACATGGTCGCGGTAAGTACTGACCACAGAATCTTCTTTTGTCAAGAGCTTGATGAATCCTGTAGATACAGCTTCTTGACCATTATATAAATGAACGAATCCAAACATTTTGCCACGGTAATACATCTGGGCACACATATCCTCAAAGGTTCTACCAAGAATCATGTCCTCGTACAATTCCAACCCCTCTTCTTTTGTAATCAACTGCATGAGAAGAGATAAATAGTGATATATAGTTAAATTTCCAAAGCCTTACCAACCTTTCCTATTTTAAATAATAATAATAATAATATACAAGCCGCGATCAAATCAGTATTAGCTAAAATTACCTGCGTAAAAAAGGCGGAAACGGAAAACAATTCAAGGAAAAAAATTACTATAAAGTTTCAAACAGCAGCCAACATATATTAATCAAAATCGGCTAGAAACAGATGACGAGCAAACATCAGCAAGCTCAAAGAAACAAACTTCGGAAATAACGAAAACGTGAACAAGATACCAGATTGGGCGCCGAAAAGGGGGCGTTTTTAAGCTTCTTCTCCTTCACAACATCAGAGGATACGGCCACCACGGTGGCTGATCGGCGCCTGGGAGACGAAATGGCCTGGCTAACAGGAAACAGCTTGTCGGGGTGAGACGTAAACCCAAGAAAATATGATGGGCTTATGATTTTACGGGTAGAATGCAACTTCTGGGCAGATCTAGCAGAATTGAACGAGGGTGGTTGAATGATCTTGCCTGCTGCAGAACAAGCCATTTTGCGCGAGAAAAAAAAACAAGACAATGAATGCTCGAATTTCAGCGGAAACAGGCAGCGCAAATGGAGAAACAAGAATTGAATGAAGAGAAATATAGACGGGGAAGGGAAAAATGGGCGGAGAAAACGAGAGTGCGTGGATTGAATCGTCTAGATTTGTTTTTGGGTTGATTTGGGCTTGTGTTCTTGTAAGCGACGATGAGGATGGGGTGGGGGAGAGGGGTGGGGGGTGCCTATTAATTTTTATTTAACCATTTATTGGATATGAATTATGATGACTAATTAATTAATAAAATTTTAAATTTGCTATTCACTCAATTTCATTGTTATAATAAATTTCCAATGATTTATAATTTATTATTATGTTTGATTTGGTTATTTTGGAAAATTGATTTTAAATTATTTTGATCAGTTCGATTCGAGTTAGTTATGATTTTTCCTCCTAAAATTGACAAATTGATTTGTTGGGTAAAACATGATTGGGTTAGGGACCTCTTGAGCTTCTCACATAGTAAGTTGCTTCAAGACGTGGAGCATGTTGTATGATCTGGTCGATTGTGTGAGTTGTAAAACAGAGATTAATGGATGCCAGATGTTATTGGATAAGACTAATATCTTGTGGAGACGACACTATTAACAAGAAATGATAAGACTGATATCTGGAATGAAACGCCAGCAATACGTCGTTATTCTCTTTGAACTAATGGGCCTAATAATCTGGGTGTAGGTCTCTTGTGAGACGATCTCACGAATCTTTATCTGTGAGACGAATCAACTTTATCGATATTCACAATAAAAAGTAATACTCTTAGCATAAAAAGTAATATTTTTTCATGAATGACCTAATAAGATATATGTATCACAAAATACGATCAGTGAGACCGTCTCACACAAGTTTTTGACATAATATGATACATTAACACCAAGTGTAACCACTTATTTCTACTCATTATTTGGTAGGCTATGTGTTAACACAAATTTAAACTAAAAAATTTGTGCATCTGCTAAATGCTATAGTTGCTTAGTATATATACGAATCGTTCTTCTTCAATTAATTTTTGATATATATAATCTCTTGAATATTTTATCATTTTCAGTGATAATTATTTTTTTAAAACCAATAAAATATAGAGAGAAATTTTTTTTATCTAATAAATAAAATATATCCATACTTTAAATAAAATTAACATATTTAAATTTAACAGAATAAGGCACACTAATTTTTTTTTAATAACAATCGAGTTTCGAATGCTCCGAATTCTCTTTTATTTTAATTTATTTGTTTGACAAATTATAATGTAAAAAAATTGAGAAAAAATTGGATCCCGAATACCCAATCCTCAGATTCTAAAGTTTTTTTTTTTTAAAAAAAGATTGGTATAATTCTTAAATTAAATTTGCATAAAATATTTGTTCTATTTTATGTTTTATAATTTTCATATTTTCAATATTTTTGGGTTTGAATTTCCAGTTTCGAGTCTTGTACAGACCACGTTTGGTAGGAGTGATTATCGGAGGACTAAGGAAGCAGTACTGGTTTATCAGCTGTTTGCCTGGTTTTTTACGTGAGCAGTGTTAACTCTCGGCCCGTGACATCAACACTGTTTGAGCATGAAAAGACGAGAAAATAGTCCCAACTAGACAATGGTATACACAATCCTGACATGAACAGTACGACATGTTAATGTTTCCTCTCCCCAATTTACCCTTTGTCCCACCAACATAAAAACCCACCCTCTTCTCATCTCTCTTCGTGAAGGCGTCCTCTCTGTTGAAGTCGGCAGTCACAGTACATTACTGTAAAATTTGTGGAGGTAATTGTTGTAGTTCTTCTCATCTCACAACAACGATTCACTTTCATAAACAAAAATTAAACAAAATGTAGGACAACTGTAATTTGTGGGAGGAAAGAAAATTGAGGTTTGGTGAAAAAATTATACCTCTTCGAGTGCAATAAACTCAAATTCTCAGTAGTCGTCGCTGTATGTAATTGTGCGAAGCCACGGTGAATAAATTAAAAAATGGGAGAAATAGCGTTCAACCCACAGAGAACGAAAGGGTTAAAGATTGGATTATGGAAGAAAAAGGCGTGGGCCATCTTTGGGATCCTGGTTTTAACTTCCAAGGCTGTTTTATTAAAATTAAACTTACATCCACTACTTATACATGTATGAAGAAGTGTACCAAACAAGCTTCACAAATATCTCATTTAATATATGTCCAAAGGGCGTTTTTGTCATTACAAATAAATACCAAATTTAATGCATCATTTTAATATACCAAACCAAACACCATGTTATCTATCCCAGTATACTTTTAATCCACATATATCATTTTATAATCACTCTAATTACTAATCATCTCATTATCTCATCACACGTACCAAACGTAGCCTGTCTGTAGTACAGTCCGAATTTTCGATAAAATAGTACCGTCCGAATTTTAAAATTATATTTATATTAAAAAATCTAACTAATAATATTTATATTAGAAATAGTTATTACGAAAATATTAAAATATTGGTCCCATTAAAAATTATCACTATTAATAACAATGATGATGAAAATTAAAATTTACAATATAACTAATAATGAGATTACGGTAACTATTGTAATCAACAGTTATTGAAAATAATGATGAACAGATAGGCAGTAATTGTCTAGCAGAACTATTAAAACATATTGAAAATGAATGAGAGATGGTAATGAAAAAACACATCTCTATAATTAGGTTATACATGTATATTAACACCATCAATTAAAGGACAATTATAACTTATAACCATGTTTTTATAAGGAGAATCGGTGTTCAAATTTCGGTTAAAACTGAAAAATCAATCGAACCAAAAGCTTTGATTTTTTTTTTTTTCTTATCATCTTGGTTGTCTAACTGGTTTTGGTTATGACTCTTCAATAATTCAGTTTTTGGTTTGGTCTTTAGTTTTCAGTTTTCATAGAAAATAACCGAAATAAGACTGAAAATTTTCAAGTTTCGTTTTTCAGTTGTACAACACATTCACATGTCATAAACTTAAAATAAGTATATATTTAGTTTTCAAATTTAACTTTTGTTGTTTCACATCTCGCTTATGAGTAGATCTCTTGTGAAGCGAGATCATAAATCTTTATCTGTGAGACGGATCAACCTTACCGATATTTACAATAAAAAATAATACTATTAGCATAAAAAGTAATATTTTTTAATGGATGACTCAAATAAGAAATCTGTCTCACAAAATACGATATGTGACACCGTCTCACACAAGTTTTTGTTCTCGGTTATTATTGTTATCGGTGAAATGATGAAAAAATTACGGTATTTGATTATGACATAACTAGTTTTGAAAATGCATTTTTCAATACTCAAACTGATAATCTTTTATATCTCCTAACTTGCTATAAATTTTGATTGTTTAGAAGAATTTTTGAAATATTACAAGCAATTCAGTATGTACTAGTATCTTAAAACAATTAAATCATTGATTCAATTGATGCCTTCGACAGTATAAACCGAAAAATGTTATGGAAAACAAACCCGAAATAAAACAATTTAAGAACAACACGAGTGACTTCAACAAGCAAAACCAAATCTGAATACCCAATATTCTGGGAATTACATTTTTCAATATAAACATAAACTAGAAATATAAATCTCAAAGAGAACTAAAACAAACTAATCATGAATAACAATGAAATAGGAAAATAAAACTTCTCAGAAATCATCTGAATCTTTAGAATGATCAAATACACATCCCATTTTTGGGAATTCAAAGCTATCTACGGTACACACACACATTCAAACAGAAAAATACACCACATATCCAGCAAGACACGACCAAAAAATCGAGTCGAAAGCGTTGATAATTACTAGATACTGCATAAAGCCCCGAAAAAAAAAACATGCAATTTAAAAAATGTAAAAGCGGGGAGAAAAGAGACATACAGATACGAAAGCTCAGATTTTTCAAGAAAAAATATTTACTTACAGCGCCTTCACAAGTCTTTGATTCGAAGCTGGAAGCGGCTGGGAATCCTTTTTTTTCCTTATCCCTTCAGTGAATAGCCAATTTCTTATGACTTGAGTGAGTAGTCGATTAGGGTTTACACTGGGGAAGAACGAGATGGTGTTTCATCGATTAAATATGTACTTTTATAAAGTCGGATCTTAAAGAATCCTACTCATGTGTGTGTGTATAATTGGGTATTCGATTCAGACGTGAGTATGATTCTTTAAGATCCGTTTTTATCCTCATACCCGAAAATTCTCATTTTCGATTATCATTTATTGAATTGGGTAAAAAATCATTTCCATACCTTCCTCTATTCGGGTCAGCTATCAGTTCTCCGTCGAGTTTGGAGGAAATTGTCATCCCTATCCCTATTCCTCCCTATCCCTGTCCCTATCCCGCACGACATCTTGGATTAAAAATGAAAGAAAAAGGGAAAAAGAAACAAAACGAAGGCCTATCCACCCAAAAGCCTAATAAAAACTACCCTACTCACAAAAGAGCCTGTTTCAAGATTCGTTTGATGCTACAACGACGGCATTACCCCACAAAGACCAATATATTTTTTCACGTGGACTCACGAGCACTAATGGTTGCCTCAGCTGTAAACAAAACATATAGACCAATACTGACCAGTAAAATAATGGGCCAGTTGAGACTAATTGGAGGAGAGAGAACTGGCATAGATAGCTTTCAACATGGACTTATGCATCAAATGATTGCTACTCAATAGAATTTGCTTCTGATGTAGGACAGTTATTTACTGAATTACAGCGTTAATGGGTTCAGCTGATAAAGGATTATGAAACAAACACCAGCATCTCATTTATCACATGGAAAACTATTAAAGAAAACAACAAAAATGCACCATATAAATGGGGTTATCTGTGAAAGAATAAAATTAACCTGAAGTTGAACCTCCAAATGTAACTGAAGCCACGGGCCTTCGCGATATAAAGACACAATCACAATTTTCTTCAGAAAATAGAACACATGTCCTAATGGGCTGCAGTAGGGACACTGCTTCCAAAACCCATTTTTTGCCCCAGCAAAGCAAGTTGTTCGACAAACTCAGCTCCCGTTAGAATCTCAGTAGTTCCATATACAACGTGCTTTATTGGTTGCTGACGGCGTGCAAATTCTTGCAAACTCCCATACTCTACATAATTTCCACCACCAATCATGAATACGATAGCATCTTTGAATGGGCCTTTTATGAGGCTGGTGCTTGACCCTGACTTGGTAGAACGGGGATCAAACACAAGATAAGATTCGATTTCAGGATTTGGTTTCCCCTCCATTACCGCCTCAACTGTTCTTGTCAGAAGCAATTGATGATCGCTAGACAATAAATTTTTTACTCCAGCAGTTACTGCACTAATTGACTGCCCATAGAGTTTTTCGGCCCAATCAACAATATTACTCTTACTAGCAGAATTAGCTGACGCCAATGAAACAGTTAATGCTTTTATCTTCTTAACGTACTGAAAAGCACCAGAATCAACCTCGGATTCTCTCAGCGCCGCTTCCACAGCTTCAACTTCTGATTGAGGGGTACTTTCTGTTGAAATAAGATACATGATAGCAAATCGCAATTTGTCCATGTTAGTACCTTTGCCCTTGAGCACCGCAAGAAGCTCATTCCGGTCGATTGCACCTCGGCACATCATGTCACTTTCTTTTTTAGCATAAGAATCAAGAGACCTCTCCTTGATCTCACCCAACAATGAAGTAGCAATGTTGGTGTGCTTATCGATAACTTGCTTCCGGTCAGTCAATTCAGGAAGTGAATTTACCGCATTCATCAGATGCTTGGTGTTTCCAATCAAATCCGTCCCATCAAATTCAGCCCCATCTCCACCACCTGTACGCCTATTTACCTCCTCAACATCTTTTTTATATTTGCTTAATTGTGTCTCGATTTCCACGGCCACTTCTGGAAACTCTAACGACCAATTAGCTGTCCAAAATGGATCCGAGTTATCCAATTCATATGTTTTCATCCCCCCTTTCTCCCCTTTTACATTTAATCTATTCAGCCTCAAACCAAGCACATCATGAACGAGTGGCTTATACCTAAAATCATGTTGTATAGCCGCAGATAGCTCCAAATTTCTATCGAATAAACATAAAATTGGTCTCTGAAATGAGCTAGTAAAGTTACCACCCTCGGTGAACAAATTGTTCTTCGCCAACAAATGGTCTCGCAATCTCTGATCCAGTAAGGATGCGACCATCTCAGCTGGCCCACCACGGGGACAGGTAATAACTGGCACAACTGCAAGCGTCGCCAAAACACAAAACAGCCCCATTACAATCTTTTCTATTATTTCCTCGATCTCTTTATCTCCAGCTGATGGATCATTTAGCTGAACATAACAATTCTTGTTGGCGAGAGAAAATAAGTTATCCTCTAGGGTTACAAACTCCAAATACTGGTCATGCACTTTCGAAATTCTCTGAATTGAATCAGATTGAGTTGTTCCTGAGGCACAGCAAAGAACCATTCATTAGGTTCTCCTCTTATTCTAGGTCAAGCATCTTGTCACATAACACGCAACCAATGTTTTAACCGTAGAAAAAGATCTTAAAATGTACATTTACCAGTGATATTTAAATCAGGAAGAGCTACAAATGGAATTCAACAACTGCTAATCGACCAAATCAAAAAACACTCTGCTTCCAAGTTCAACTTTCTACTAGTTTCTTACAGTCTAAGAAACAGAGAGACAAAGATCAAACCAATATGTCAACCACGAGATCGTAGATCACAATCAAGAATAAACAAACTAATTTACACCTTCCTCATTAAATAACAGTTTTCCTAAATCCTATGTCCAAACATATTCAAAATTAACAAAGCATTACCAAAATAAAATAAAATAAATAAATCAATCTAATAGATAACCAAATTAAGGATCTAACCAGCAGCAAGGTCCTCGAGCAGGGGCCTGGGGATCGAGGACGAGAAATTGAGGTGGAATGCATCATAGAGTCCTCTGGAGGCGTCGGCGACTACACGTTGAATGTTATGAGGTGTCGGCTGGAGGAAGTACACCGCAGGGACATCGTGCACCGGGTTCCGATCCTTGTCGAGTAGGAAGTAGAGGGTGACGCCATGCTTGCGCAGGTCCTTGACATGGATGAGCGGCGAAAGTATGTCTTGGCAAAACCTGTCGTATATCAGGATCTTGTACACCTCTTCATTAGCGGTTCCACCGGCGTTGCTCACCGCTTGGTTCAGATTCAACATCCGGATTATGCACTCTGAAAAACATCACATTTCATCACTCGATCGAGGAAATTCCAATAAAATTCACAGCTCAAACGAAGAGTGAAGATTTACCTGTTTGCTTACGACGGAGATTTAGCGCCATTCGATCTACCGGTTAGACAGCGAGCAATAATTCAAGCTCGAAGTGGAGAAACTAAACTACAGACGCCTCACCAAAGTTTTCGCAATTTTTTTTAACAATTTATTGTGAAAGCTGCTATTACTTTTCTATTATACAGTATCATTTTGAGATTTGTGACTTTAATATCAATATATCTAAATGTATTAATATATTTTGAGACAACAAAGCATCTATATTTGGGATGATCAAACAATAAGGGGAACATTTTGCATTCATATCGAACTTCATCGTCTTATTTTTCTAAAAGAGTTTGATTAATTTCTGATTATGAAATTTGTGATTTGTAAAACTGATATTGTAAGTTTCGTGAGCACCAAATACAGAGGAAATTCGTCTTAAAAACAAAAGGTTCTGTTGACTTCAAATTTGCTAACATATATATTTACTAGTCTTTTGATATTCAAATTGCAAATCTATTGAAGGAAATTGGAGAAATCACTACCAATAAATATAAATAATTGTTGGGAAAATGGTTTGTGTACTCATATGTTTGTGATTAAATTACTTCTCGTTTGCCAATTTGAGTGAATGAAAATTTAATTAAGTGTTTATAATTATTGGTTCGAATTTTATCGAGCGGAAAAATTGAATGGAAAAGATTATATTTATATAATGAAAATATTGAATCGAAAAATGATTATATTTTATATAATATATTTTTCAATTCAATAATTTTATTCGGTGAAATTCAAACTAATATTTATGAATTATATAAATATAACTACACACACAGATTTTCGTCATCTACATATTGTTGCATATCATAATTTTGTTCATCATTTTATGATGCTTCAAAAAGCATCTTAAAGTTCGCCGGGTTTTGTAATTGGAGTGTTTCTATTACAAAACGAAAGTTGTTGTATTTTGAGAGATGATTACCGTGTTCTATAAACACAATGTGTCGGGCAAACTCGTCTTAAGGAGATAGAACCCAACTCTAGCCTAGACTTTACATTCTGATCGTGTTTTGTTCCATCACTTTCCGAGATTTTTGTCGAGATATCAACCAAATAGTTTCAGTTTGAACATATTCCATACCCAACGATCTTAAGGATTTTTTTTTTTTTTTTGCATTCTTAAATGTCTTCCTCATCTATTGCCCTTGTTCAACCTACTGTTCTAGGGTACATGTCAAAAACCGGGGAAGTTTGCGGCTATTGACTTCAAAAAAATGACACCAAAAGATGTTTCATCTTAATTAATACACTGAATCTTGTGAAGTTTCTGCATGATAATGCTCATGTTGTATCTGAAAAAGAGATCAACAAAAATAAGAGATATGCTTATGATGCGTGGAAGAATGGAGATTACCTTTGTTTCAACTACATTCTCAACAGTTTGGACAACACATTATACAACGCGTATAGTCAAACCAAGAGTTCAAAGGACTTGTGGAAATCTCTGGATCTCTGGAAAGAAATATCGAACTGCAGATGTCGGAATGAAGAAATTCATTCTTGGTAAGTATTTATACTTCAAATTGATTTATTTTTAATCTGTTTTGAGCAAGTCCATGATTTGCAATTATTGTTGCATGATTTGCATGCCGAGGGTATGCAAATGAGTGAATCATTTCAAGTTGCTTCGTCACGGAAAGATTTCAAAAATTATCAAAAGCACAAACCAAAGGATATGAGACTTGATTTAATTGTGAGGCTGCAAATTGAAGAAAACATTGCAAGCAATCTTATCCTGAAGGGAAGTCGCCTAGGGATGCAAAGACAAATATGATGCAATCCAATACTAACAAAGAGACGAAGTTTTCCAGAAAGAAGAATACTCAAGTGGAGGACAAAAAGTTCGAATGGACGTGCTACAACTGTCGTAAGCTGAATCATAAGGTTGATGATTGTCGACATCCAAAGAAAACCAATAGAGACCAAGTTAACATGAATCTTGTTGCGACAAGCAACATGAAAGATTTGATTACCGACCTTTATGCGGTGGTTTTTGAAGCCAATCTAATGGATAACCCAAAAGAATGGTAGGTGGAGCAACACGTCACACTTGTTCTGACAAGGCATCGTTCTCAACCTACACTCCTATAAAAAATTGAAAAAAAAAAAACCTACACTCCTATAACCGAACGAAAGATTTTTATGGGACATTTAACAACTTCAGACATAGTCAGCTTTGGCAAAGTGATACTAAAGATGATTTTTGGAAAGGAACATATTCTACGTGATGTGATACATGTTCCTCATATTCGAAAGAATCTTGTGTCGAGGTCGGCTATTGTTAATGTCAGTTTTTGAATCTAACAAGTTTGTACTTACTAAGAATGACCAATTCATAGGCAAAAGGGTATCTCGAAAATGGCCTGTTCAATATGAATGTAACCATAAATCAAAACGCTATATATTATGTATTTCATTTCTTAAAGAAAAATAATTATTTGTTAAATTCTATATATAGCATCACTGTATCAATATGAAAAATAGGCATATTTTTGCTTGCAGTTGCAACAAAGCAAGCTTGAAAATACAGATGAATCGAGAATTAGCTTGAGCTAGTTATAGACGCATGGCGGCCGTCGTAAAATATCGAAAAAGCATAAACTAGAGAAATAACCAAGAAATCATTTATATCCGTCGCCCGTCAGCCAAGTCGCAACTACAACACACAATTAAAGAGCTGATCAAGAAATCTTTTATTCCTTCCCTTCCACGTCATTTACGGATTCAAAAAAATTCCATCTCAATCAACAAATGACAAGCAGCGCGAAAACTAAAACCCAATCTCACAGGGAGCATGAAACGTTCTTCCACGGCAGATTGCCTCCAGATTTTCCCCAGCGTATGAGCATAGAGCTGAAACTTCCACGCCTGATCCAATAACAATTGATATAACCAATTTTCCCCTTGACTTTGCTACTATAAATAAATATAAATCAAGAAAAATACCAGTCGCATATAGGGGAACAGAATGAGTCAAGAAGCCACCGGCAGCAACCACCCAACGAGTGTGCAAGCGAAGAACAAGCAGTCGAGCACTGTCTGGAGTATCAAAGTTTGAACCATTCGAATTTTTCACCGGTGCAAATTCTTCTTCACGCAGCACCTATATCATGATAAGGACTTTATTAAAGAACATTCTTGAATTGTAGCAAAACGTAACAAATAGTACCTCAAAAAGTGCAGTAGAAGGAGCATAAGGAAATGCATCAAATATAAATTGCTCTAGCTTATATCCATTGACATGTCCATGAATAGAAGGAATATTTTTCTCTGCTAAATGGTAGCTGCAATAAGGAAGAAAAAAGATGAACAAAATATCATTCCAATGATGATGTCATAAATATACGTATCAATGTATGTACGCGTGTAACCGTAAAGAGAGAGGTGTGCTACTCACACACTATCTTTCTCGAGACCATCCGCAACTTGGTTTAGAAAATCTAAAGTGAACATATGTAGACAAACCTGAAAATGTAGGAAATTAGGAACAGCAATTAAATGCAACGACAAGAAGTAAATATTTCAAGCAATTACCAACACAAGAACAAAGTTTACTTCATTGATTACAGTGCCAATTATAATGCCAAACGATCAAAATCTGATTGCAAAATGTTCGCAATTTTTATTCATGCAGATTTTGAACTAGACCATGTCACAAAATCTACATGCAAATGGATTCTGCAAACTTGAATCAGGTAGGAAACAGGTAAAGGAAGAAGTTATTAGGAAACATTAGGTTGGATCCCAAGCAAAAATAAGAGTTCAACAAATTTGGCACCTTCTCCTCGAAGGAAAAGCTTTGGTACTCATTGAATCACGACTGACCTTTGCAATCACAGAGCACTTTCGATTTTGCCAAAATTTCTATAATCAAAAGATTTTCCCATATTATTTTGCCGCAGATATATCATTCGCATTATATACCTGCCTTGTGTTGTAGATGACATGCATCCATTCTTACACGGGGAGGTCAAGTTTTTTACTAATTTCTTTTAATTGGAGGAGGGCTAATGACAGAGGGGCTACATATGGTAATTGACAATTAGCTAGAAAGGTAATCTATCCACTCTAAGCTTATACAAGTAGGACGAGATTCAAAAAAAAAGAACAGATGCTATCTGCTCGATATACGGGATAGCAATCAATGTGGGGCATGATGAAAATGCGAATGATGGAACATGTTGGACTGTCCAAAAAATATAAGAGATAACCAAAAAGTTCCAAAACATCAAAATCATCAGAATTGGGTAACGACTAACACGACAGGGGACTTATTTTCTTCTAAAAATGATTTACCATTGCTAAATTTCACCAAAGTTTATAAACAACATTGAAAAAAATGGAACGGAAATTTATTTTGCTTCAGAACATAATTTCTTAAGGCTCTAACGATACTCCAAAAGTTTGCACCGTGAATCCTTGAAAGTTGCCTAGTTTCTAATATAACAACTTTTTGAGGCCAAGTACATATCCATATAGTCATGTATAATTTTGTAGAGTTCAATCAAGATTTTTAGGACACAACTGAAGACAATAGATAAAGAAATCACTGAGAAAAGAAAATCAGGAAAGGACAATACATTACTCCAACAAAAGCGAAGGCGCCCTGTTTCCTGATTAATCGCACTAGCCAATGATGGGTCCAATTCACTGTATTCAACAACAGATACTGGTCCACCTTTCCCTCGTCGCACAAAAACACCAACCTTTTCTTGTGGGTATGCCTACAGACAAGTAAATCAAAAGGCAAACATTAAACAATCAAGGGCAATTATAATACAGAAGATAATATTGCAGCATATTTAAAAACAGAATGAATCTCATGACATTTAAATTCTCAGTACAGCCAAGGTCAAGCACTGTTTCGAAACCGAGGATGCAAACAAAAAGTTGGAAATGATATAACTAAACAAAATTAATTGAATACCTAAATAATAATGGCACCTTTGTAAGAAAGTTCAAATAACCGTCTCTTCCTCGCATGACAAAGTTTTAATGACAGATAACTCTCACAAATAGAAAGCTAAAAAACCTAACTGATGGAACAACTACATTACGATATGAACCATATAATGCCAATACTTTCATAAGTGATACAATGAGCAAGCTATCAAAAAATAAAAACATTAGAATCTATAAATTGCATTCCACAAATCTGAAAGGTGAGAACTATACACCTTCCTGACAACTTTTGCACCAGCAGCCACGCCTTTCTCGATAAAATAACCCAGGAAAGTTGGATCTGCAACACGAACCTGCTTGCAGGCCATCACCTTTATTTGGTTATGCCGGGAAGAAAAAAGGGAACAAAAAAGTGAAAAATAAACTCACCAAAGCATTATCAACTCCATAGCAATCCAAATATTTTATGCCTCTCGCAGCCATATCTTCCAACAGCCTCGAAGATTTCAAAGCTGCAAAAGATTTTTCCCAATAAAAACAAAATTTTAAAGCATGACAAGAGTGACAATAACAAAGAAGAGTTAGAAATAGAGGTCAGCAGAATCAAATTCATCTTATTTTAATATATACCTGAATAAATTCCTCCATTTCCGTCAGGGGACTTCGCTACCTGGCTTTTGAAAATTAGATTCTCATTATTACAACACTTATAAAATATGCATATGTGATTGAGAAAAGGGAAAGATAAAACAGAAAACCTATATAAATCACAATCTGTTATTTCGGCAATCCTTTTGAGTAAAACATAAGCTGACATATAATCCTTGCTTATATGGTAGTAGCAGAATACAACAGGTAATTTGTGTATAGTTATATCAGTTGTCAAGCACGTAGATGCATTTGACAAGCCAATTAATTTCATGTGACCAAGAACAAACCCTACTTTGAATGGAGTTTCCATAATGAATCTACCATCTCTTGACACACAAGGAATTGTACCCTGCTGGAAGAAGGTGACCTGTGTTCAAAATTGTCTATCACAATGAGCCATAGTTGTTAGAAACGATACCGTGTCAAATGTAAAGGCCAAGAGGTTCTTACTTGATCAGCTTCAAGGCCAAAATATTTATGACTTTCAAAGAATTTGCGTGTGGGTTCATCGGTAAATGGACTTGTCATTATGTACCAATGTATGGGTCTAGAACTTACAGAACCTGAATGTACCAGAGTAATCAGGCTCACTAGCAAATGAGAAGGGTCAATGATAACAAGATGAAACTAACCCTCATTTACTGATTGAGCTGCCAATCTTTCAATACACAAAATTCGCTCAGCTTGAAGTTGGAAAAGTGATTTTCCAGATGGAAGTCCAATGTCTAAAATAAGGCAAAAAACTGGAGGATCAAACAAATATTTAAATAATAATGAGAGTAAACATCAAAACCAATAAAGACGTTTAAATAATAATTAGAGTATTTAACATGGTCAAACAAAATCACTATGTTAAGAGCCAAAAAAAATCTTTGAATGCCGGGGAGTGGGCAACCTTTGTGTCTCCTTTAGTCCTGCAGTTGTCTTGGAAAAGAACGCGTAAATTGTATGAAGGTTGAAATGGATTTGGAATGTAAAGGGCTTGACAGAATACAAACAAATTATTACTTATTGTTCCATCCAACTCTAATTTAGAACATTTATACACAAAATAAACAGTATTACTACTTACTGAAACAACCCTTCGGTTCTGAACTTCCCAGCCGAGTTCCCTGCATGCGAACGCTCAAAACTCAATATTTATGGAAACATTCAAGAATCATTTTAAGCAGGCTGCCTCCCAAATTACCCAAAATAAGGATAATTAATTATTGTAATAGTTCTAGGGTTCCTATATCTTGCACTAGCTTCGTGTACGTGTCATGTGCAGGAGTGCATGATCTACTTGACTGAAGATAGCAGTGTGCAGTTATAGACTTGTAAGATTGTTATTCAATTCATTTCAGGCCAGAATAGCGGGTCATATTTTACAATGAGACCAATTGCAGTAAAGTTCTAAGTTAAGTGCTCATCTTTGTGAAATAATTTGATAGGGTCAAGATGCACAAATTGTTGGATCTTGGATTATCTAACAATAAACTCTTTTCAACTTTTGGGTAAAATAAGTACTAATTAAAGAAACACAAGTTAATATCCCACAGAAAATAGATAGTTTATGTAATCCACTCTATTCATTAAGGCAAAAAACCAAACTTTTCTAGTCATTTTAAAACTAAATCAATAATTCTCATCAGTCTGCCTATGACGCACATTCATGAACACCAAAAGTGGCACTCAGATATTTATTTTCTTGACACCTTCACACTATCTTCTTTCCAAACACGATTACAAGTATATGATTATAACAGTACCTGTCCACCCGATAAAAGAAGCACGCCCAATTTTCCATTTGAGATGGCCTTTACTCCCATCTTCCACCACCTCTCTCTTTCTTCCATAGTTCGCTTCTCCACAGTGGACACCGTGCTCTCAGAAAGGAGCTCTACTGGTGCCGCTGGAAGCCCTGACAATATCAATTAAATCCAGTCATTTCACCGTACAAAATCCCTTCTTAGTCATGCCAAAGTGAGAGGATGGTAAAAGAAACCCCGAGAGCGAAAGGAACATCGAACGATCCGATCGATTCTTGGAAGATCTACACTCTGCAACAGCTTATAAAAAAAACCTTAATAAATAAAAGAACGAATTAACAAAATCAAGCAGGTTGTCTTAAGCTCAGAAGTGAGCTATATCCAATTATCATAAAATAACGGCGTTTATTTACCAACTACACATTCACACGAAAAATGGCTGATATAATGAAAGACATGAATATAAAGGGATGTAAATTCAGCAACGACCTGTATGTCCTGGACAAGGAGGAGGCGTTCTTCAGGGGAGAGCTCATCCCAGAAGGCAAAAACGTCTTCTTGGCCGTAATCTTTAAGCCTCTCGAGCAGCTGCAGCGGGGGCTGCGAGGAAGAATAGTCGGCGGTGACGGGTTCCTCCATCGCTGTTGGGTTGGTAGATCTACCAACACTGTTGTCAGAGAGGAAGATTGATGGGAGTGGGACTTCGTTTCAATATCGTGGCCTTTATGTTAAAGTCACGGCAACTTCCGGCTCACTCTCTTGCTATATATTATCATAATCAACTCTTTAATCACAATTTGGTTGCAATCATTTATGATTAATCACTTGAGAAAATAAACTTAGCCAACAAATTTTTAAGAAAATAATCTTATCAAGTTTATTTCAAACAAATACATCGGATTCTGATTTCTGACATCAAGTTGTAGTAAAAAATAAATGAACATATATATATTATAAATAGATTTAATGATTATATATATATTCGAGTCACTGCTGCAAATAGAAATTAATGTCGATATTTTATCCTATTATCTCCCACACACACTCACACACATATATTTGTGTATATAGATTTCTTATATGAAGAAGAACAATATACATGTTATTATCATTGGATATATTAAAAATAATCATACGTGCTCATGCCATATATATGGATTCAAAACAATGAAAATAAGTTTTGAAAAAATAAAATTTGTGAGAATCAACATATAAATTATATGTTCATGAAACTGGAGAAGAATATTTTGAAATTCATCATCCATTTACTATTTTACAAATTAAAAATGGTAATAAAGAGATTTACGATGCTCCCATAAAATCTGGATTAAGAAATGGTAATTTTGACCATATAATTCAGCAAAATAAGTTTATCAATCTTACTTTACATTCTTTAAGAAAAAAACTACTAGAATAGAAGATATTTTATCAAAATCTAAACAGGAAACTTCTAGTGGTGAATGTTCAAGAGTTTAATGATAAAACATCCTCCTAATCTTAAAAGAGAAAAATTTCTTATAAGTTCTAAAAAGGAAGAAGATTTTATGGAAGGTCTAATAGACAGATTACAAATAATCAATATAAAAGAAAATGGTTCTATTTCGGTAATTACCAAAGCTGAACAAATTGAAAATTTGACAAGTTCGTCAGATGATGAAATGCATATTAATAAAATGCATAAGGTGTCAACTGTAAAATCTTTTTATGAAAAGACAACACCAATTGTTCTTCAAATATAAAGGAAAAAAATTACGTTCAATTTAATGGAGAAGACATTATTGAATGAAATATATATGGAAAATCTGAATATCAAATAAAAACTGTTATTAAACAAATGTTAATATACTCTTCTACCGCAAAAATAAAAGGTAATAATGATAGGCAAATTGCTCAAGCTATTATTGCTGGTTTTACTAGCCAACTTCAAGGTTGGTGGGATTTTTATCTTTCAAAAGATGCAAAGAATAAAATCTTTAACTCTTATATAATTGATCTTAATAGAAGAAAGAGTCAGATGCGGTTAATACACTTATTTATATTATTCTATCTAATTTCATCGGAGCTAATGAGCTTCAATTAGATAGATCTCAGGAACAATTAATGAAATTGAGATATCCAACACTATTCATATGGTATAAAGATGTTTTTATGACGAAAGTTTTAACCATAAATCATTGCAATACAAATTTTTGGAAAGAAAAATTTATTTCTGGACTTCCAGTTCTTTTCGCTGAAAGAGTTAAAAACATAAAAATCTAAATCTTCAACAAACACTATATATTAAAGTTTACTCATTTATGGAGATTTATTAGCAGAAATAATTGCAGAAAGAGTAAATCTTTGTAATGATATAAAGTTCAAAAGACAATTTGATATGCAAAAATAAGAAAGTCGAAATATTATCGGTGATTTTTGTGAACATATTGGTTTTCAGCCAATATAATATCTTAAAAGAGATAAGAAAAGAAAAAGATTTCTTTTAAAAAGAAAAAACATTATATAAAAGATAAAAATAAATCTGAAAAATATTTTAAGAAAATGTCTAAACCGACTATAAAAAATAATGATTCAAATAAAGTTCCAGTATGCTATAAATGTGGAAAAATTAGACATAAAGCTAATAAGTATTATGTCAAGAAAAAGATTAATAATCTAAATATAAATAATGGTTTAAAAGAATCATTAATAAATATTCTTCTTAATAAAGAAAAAATCTAAAGTCGAAAGATTTATATATTAACATTATTGTTGGAGAAATATCTGAATACTCTAATAGTAGTTCAGATAATGATTTTGAAATATCAGAAAGTAAAATATGTGATACAGATTGTGCTTGTGACACATGTCTCAAAAATTTTATGGGATTAGAAATAAATGTTATATCTAATGAAGAAACTTTCATTTTAGATCTTATAGATCAAATAAAAGACCCTATAGAAAAAAGAAAAGCTGTAGAACATTATCTAAATATGGCAAATCATAATCCTACTAAAGAGTTATTTTTTAAATTTATTTTTATCCTAAAATGTTTTTTAGATTTAGTTTTATCTTTTATATAATATTTTTTTCTTTTTAAAAGAAAATATTTTTCTTTTCTTATCTCTTTTAGGATATTGTATTGGCTGAAACCAATTTGTTCACAAAAATCACCGATAATATTTTGATTTTCTTCTTTTGGCATATCAAGTTGTCTTCTTAACTTTATATCATTACAAAAAGCTATTCCTTCTGCAGTTATTTATGCTGATAAATCTCCATAAGTGAGTAAACTACAATTTATAGAATTTGTTGGAGATTTAGATTTTAATTTGTTTTTAACTCTTTCAGCGAAAAGAACTGGAAGTTTAGAAATAAATTTCTCTTTCCAAAAATTTTTATTGCAATCATTTATGGTTAAAACTTTCGTCATAAAAACATCTTTATACCATCTGAATTCAGATATTGTTGGACATCTGAAGTTCATTAATTGTTCCTGAGATGCATCTAATTGAAGCTCATTAGCTCCAATAAAATTAGATAAAATAGTATAAATAAGTGTATTAACCGCATCTAACTCTTTCTTCCATTAAGATCAATTATATAAGAGTTAAAGATTTTATTTTTTGCATCTTTTGAAAGAAAAAATCCGACCAACCTTGAAGTTGGGCCAGTAAAAACAGTAATAAGAGCTTGAGCGATTTGCCTATCATTATTACCTTTTATTTTTACGGCAGAAGAGTATATTAACATTTGTTCAATCACAGTTTTATATGATATTCAGATTTTCCATATATATTTCATTCAGTAATGACTTCTCCATTAACCTAGACGTAATCTTTTTTTTCTTATATTTGAAGATCAATTGGTGTTATCTTTTTATAAAAAAGTTTTACAATTGACATATTATGCATTTTATTAATTTGCATTTCATCCTCTGACGAACTTGAAAAATTTTCAAAATATTCAGCTTGGGTAATTACCGAAATAGGACCATTTTCTTTTATATTGATTTTTGTCATCTGTCTATTAGACCTTCCATAAAATCTTCATCCTTTTTAGAACTTTAAAGAAAATTTTCTCTTTTAAGATTAGGAGGAGGTTTTATCATTAAAGTTCTTGAACTTTCAACACTAAAAGTTTCATGTTTAGATTTTGATAAAATCTCTTCTATTCTAGTAGTTTGATTTATTAAAGAATGTAAAGTAATATTGGTAAAATTATTTTGCTGAATTATATGGTCAAAATTACCATTTTCTAATTCAGATTTTATAGGAACAGCGTAAATCTCTTTATTACCCTTTTTAATTTGTAAAGTAGTAACTGAATGATGAATTTCAAAAAATTCTTCTCCAGTTTCATGAACATATAATTTATATATTGATTCAAGAGTATTTATAAAAGACTTATCAGTAAAATTTGGAAATATTTTATTTATGGCTGGAAAATATAATTTTTTCATCTATTTGAAAAAATCTAAGTTTAATTTAGTTTATTCAACTCATTCGGTATATCTTAAAGAACATAGAGTTTGTTGTTTTGAGTTTAAACAAATTAAAAACCATTTTTTCTTGTTTATATTTTTAATCTTATCGAAACTTTTATGGATAAGATTATTATTATTAATAACCATAACATTATATCTCATATCAGAAAAAAGCAGGGAATTACAAGTTTTATTATTAACAGAATAACTTCATTAAAATCGAGAAGTACTAGATTCATGAAGATCAACCTTGTATCCAGGTTGAGATATATTATCATTAGTCTTTTGAAGACCGGATATATTAATTTTTTCAAAATCAGATATAGAGGAAGTCGAATTTCTACTTTCTTCCGGATGTTTAATTCATAAATGTCTTTGGGATGAGAATTTTATTTCAACATCACCATCAACATATTGAACTATACTTTCTAGTTTCTATATTCTTCTTTAAGAGAATGAGCAATATTTTCCATTTTCCAGATTTCTTGCAGAGTAACTTGACTCCAATGAATTGTTTTTGGAATCATAATATTATTTTTATTAATATCGGTTATAAAAAGCGTAGTTTCTCCTCTTTTTGAACTAATTTGATTAGTATTAATTCTAAAATTAGAAAGAGTTGAATTCATTACTTTGTAACAAATTCTATATAATAAAACAACATTTTCTGTTCCATCTATCATATCAAAGCCTTCAGTCTTTAAGTTTAAAGCGAATGCTTTTATGATGTTTGGATCAGAAAGAGAAATTTAAAAATTAGGAAAACAACTAAAATGTATTAGTCCTTCGCATAACGACTCTATTATTCCTATTAAGAAATCTTCAAATTTATTATGCCTTTGATCGCGTACAATAATTAAGGCTGAAGTATTTAATCATAATCTTGTAAGATGTTTTAAACTTACTTGAAGCATCCATAGATGCATAAATTTGTAAGATTGCTTGTGAATATGAACAAGTCTTTGAGATAATAAACGGAATGAATCATATCCTCCTTTTATAGGACTAGCTTCTTCAATTGTTTTTATTATGTAATCGGATTTAAAATTAAATCCAATAGAGCTATAAATCTTCATATTGGAAGATACTGGTAATTTATAGTTTTGAATATTTTTTCCGGAATTCTCGTAATTAATTCTTTGTTCTTACTATTACTTGAAGATTTATTCTGATTAAAAGATCGTATTATTTTATCTATTAAACAATTAAGTAGATACTGTCAAAGATTTACTCGTACCTTACTTTTGGCTTTACAGAACCTGACTTAAGGATTTCTCCTGAGTATAGCTACCTTCTTCTTTATAAGATAAAAGAATAAGATATATTACAAGAATAAAACTTTATTGAAGAATTTCTTCAAGATAAATGGCCTATGATACCATTTATACTTACAACCTCGGATACGAATATATGATATTTGAGTACATAAACAATTTTAGAAAATATTGGTATTAATATAGTTTTTCAATTTGATACGCATAATTTTATATTTTGCACCATATCTAAAATAATTTGTTCTGTAATATCATATGTATGTTTCAGATTTTAAATACTTTATACCAAATTTTATTCGAAAAAATAACTGTGAAACCATGAAGTGCGTAATTTTTTTTTTTTTTTTATGTGAATCAAAAATTGTAGAGAAAGTTTTGATTTGAGACGAATGGAACACACAATGATACCAAAATGTATTGTATTTTTATTTTAAAAAACTATTTAATTGTATTTAGGACGATATTTTTTTCTTTCGTTTTCCAACCCAAAAGATAAACTTTGAGTCACAGTGGTAAGTTTCACGTGGTGTGCACGTGACCTCTTCTCTTCTTCAATATCGAGAATGAATCAAAGCAGATCCGTCGTCCCAGTCACTCCGGTTGAACCAAGATAACGGGACACTTCTCTGAATTTCACTATCTGTGTGTAGGGTTAAAGCTGTGCAAGTTTAAAGAGCATAATTTTTGTTAGTTTTCTGGTATCGGGAGCATTATGGCGGCATTCATGACGGTGCTGGAGTCCGATCTGAGGGCCCTTTCAGCGGAGGCTCGCCGCCGTTACCCCGCCGTCAAAGACGCAGCTGAACACGCGATTTTAAAGGTTCCCGTCTTGTTTTTTAGTTTATTCCATCCTCCCTGCATTGTTATGTTACTTGGATATGCTTTTATTCGATTTGTATCACCAGGTTGATTAATTATCAGCTTATGTTTGATCCCTTGATCTGAATATTCGTCAATTCTAAACATTCCAGTGAGAGTGAATTTCGTGCGTCTCTGGGTGATGGTTCTTTTCCCTTGACTAAATATATATAGTTACGTGAAAATGCAGCTTAGGTCGCTCTCCAGCCCGAATGAGATTTCACATAACGACGATATATTGAGGATCTTTGTGATGGCTTGCGAGGTTAAAAACGTGAAGCTGAGTGTGATTGGATTGTCATGCCTACAAAAGCTCATCTCGCATGATGCTGTAGCATCTTCGGCCCTCAAGGAAATTCTTTCCACTCTCAAGGAAGTGAGTAAAGCTGGAATAAATCAATAAGCATTGACACGATATAACCAAAGTTGCTCAAATCAATCTGTTCAATTTGATTCGAATTTTAACATGCTTATTCCCAAAATTTAGTTTATATGTTTTTAAAATGCAGTCTAAATACTCTTAGATGCAACTAATATGATCAAAATAATGCTTGCATTTTTCCCTCGCGGCATACCCTAATTCACCTTTTGTAGTTTCTTCTTATTGTATAGTCTTCCAGGTACACGGCAATGTTATCTACATATGAGATTCGAGGCATGTCAAGTGTTTATTGACCTGTAGTAATTTTTTACTAAAATTTTTAGGTTCCAAGATCAGTTGTACTTCTTGTTTACTGCTGCAATTTTTTTTTTTTTTTTATAAGAAACAATATTTTATTCATAATATGATGAGAAATAAGTACATCAGTGGACTAGTGTTCCTCTTTCAACAGGAATTACATAATTTCAATGTATTAATGATACACATGAGCCCAATCTCGCAATATATCTAAGATCGAGACGTTTTAAAATCATCATGAGTGCCGATCAATATAGCAACTTTGATCTTGGTTTTATCCCAGCATTGTTCTCTAGTGTCTTCCTTATCTTCAAAAATTCTTTGATTTCTTTCCAACCATACTGTCCAGCATATGCCTTGAATCACCACTTGCCAAAAAATTCTTCCCCTTGTACCAGTTAGTTGTGAGAATTGAAGATGTATATAAGTTGTTAGTATGATATGGGCTTTTGTTTTTTTAGTGTGCGGACCACTTGTCCGCCTTTTGTAATTATTAGCTTTTAATTGTTTAACATAATATCGTTTTCTATTAAAAAAAATGAGAATAGTCTTTTATATTAATAACAATACATCATGCATCTTAATCCCCCTTTTTGATTTCGAACAAACAGCGATGCTATTTTGTTGCTTGACAAGGAGGTTTCATTGTTGCCTATTTCATGTTTGCTTTGATTTTTGCATAATGCATTACACATGCTATATACCATGTATGCATTTAGATGTTTTCTTCTTTACTTATTTCCTTCTCTTTCCCAGCATGCTGAGATGGCAGATGAGAGTGTTCAGCTTAAGACCCTGCAAACTATACTCATATTATTTCAGTCGAATTTACAACCAGATAATGAGGTACGCAAAATTGACGACCCATAATTTCTTATAAATTTCCCACCTCTTAATTACAACATTACTGTTTATTGAATACTTTCGATGGAGTTACATAAACCTGGAAACCACCAACCATCCTTTATGATATTCATCACACATGCAAAAATAAAAGTGGTTAATTATGCAGCGACTAGCCACAAGACTAGTGCAATAATGCTAGTGGTTGCACATTCGAAATCCATGCAAATGCTGTAAGATTCGGCAAAATTATCCAACTGAGGAGCAATAGATGCTGCATGAATGACATTCTTAGACAAAATTTATGCTCGATGTAAATAATAGGTCACTGATCACGATAACAGGGGCAGACACGGCCACTTGTTTTGTGTGACTGAGGCTTACTACATAATGTTTCTTGATATGCTCAGAATTTTAGCAAAGTGGGTTGTTCAAACCAGCTCAAGCAATGAACAGTTAGTTACAGTTACACAAAGGACCCTTCATTTCCTAGTCACCACAATAAGGCAGCATGTTGGGTTTTTAGCTTTTATCCACATGCCTGGGATATGACCATCTATGAGTACAGTGAGATGTTGATAATGGTGGTGAATTTTGGCATTAAGATTTATATTTTTATTATTTCCATATTTTAGTCAATGTTCTAAAAAGCAGTAAGCGGTAGGTAGGCATTAAGATTTCTATATTTTTATTATTTCCATATTTTAGTCAATGTTCTAAAAAGCAGTAAGCGGTAGGTAGGCATTAAGATTTCTATATTTTTATTATTTCCATATTTTAGTCAATGTTCTAAAAAGCAGTAGGCGGTAGGCTACCTACCGCCTAGTGCCTAGTCGCTTAGGCTGCACCTAAGCGGTTTTTTAAAATAAGTTTTTATAATATTTAGCAACATTATATATTAATATCTTTAAATTATTTTTATTTTTGGATATTAAATCATTATTTGATATACGTGGAGAGAACATGAATAATAAAAAAATAAAATGATTTTTTTTATTTTAGGATATTAAATTATTGTATTACCATCCTTGTGATTTTGATCTTCTTCGCATGCAAAATCATCATCATTGATTTGAAGTCTATAAAATAATCAACTTTCATTTTTTATGGATTTTTAATTTAAATTAAAAGACCATTTTTTTAAAAACAAATTAAAATAGAAGCCTTAACGCCTAAGACCGACTAGAATCGCGTAGGTTGCCTGACTAGCCCTTTTTCTAGGTGGTCGGCCGCCACTTAGCCCTTAGTTGGCCACCTTGGCCGATCTTTAGAACGATGATTTTAGTTTGATTGGAAATATATATACATGTCAATTACTTGTAAAACATTAATCATCTGGTATTAATAATATTTCATTTTCGTATTGTTTTCTCTTAATTGAGATTTTAATTGTTTCGTTTGAACCATCATTCATGCACGGACTTCTACCGCTTCAGGGGATGCAATGCAACGATCGTAGTACACAGATTTGTCAACAAAAGAGGATTGTTCCTGGAAATTTCTAGACTTAGCAATCACGGGAGGAAACAAACCATTATAATACCCAGTGGTTTTAAGTTCCAAGGATGGAGCAGGATTTCAGATATCCTTATTAAATTATTGTCAGGGAGTCAATCGACTTTGGGTCATAAGCAGGTCGAGCACAGCCACGTCCCTAATACTTTATTAAGGAACATGAAGAAAGCTAAGACAGGAGATCGGGCAACTCTTCAAGATCAGTCTGCGGATACGGTGGCCACATATTGCAAAGCTTCGGAAACAAACTGGGATGACGCCATTATAATCACTAGAGGAAGGGTGAACGTGTCTTGGGAGCAGGTCGCGAAGGTTATAGGTAATGATGTTAAGAGGAGAATCGAAATTCATCCTTTCCAAGCAAACAAAGCGGTTTGGTGGCCTTCTCATCGACAAGAATGGGAACATTTTACCGATTTAAAAAGAGGTTTCTTCGATGGAGGGGTGGCTTTGGATTTCGAGAGGTGGAGTTCTGAAATCGTTGGAAATTCTTCGGTTCTATGCTGCTGTAATAGTTGGATCAAGATTGCAGGGTTACCTTGGTACTTATGGACTTACGACGTTTTCAAGGAAATAGGAGAGCAATGCGGGGGCCTTTTGGAGATCAGTAAAGATACTAGTCTCCTTCGTGATCTTACTGCTGCGAAGATTAAGGTCAAAGGAAAAAGAGATGGATTTATTACAAACCGTATCATTCTGAATATCAACGGGGTTCCTAAGGATTTCAATATTACCGTTGTCAATTTCGATCGCAATGCTTACGACCTATACGATAAACAGACTTACGCTCAAGCTCTGATGAATGGGAAAAGGATTTTGGGTAGTGGGGAGAAAATTAACATTAGCAGAAAATGGTCGGAAGCTGGAAAACAAACTATAACCAACTTGAATCGAGAACCAGAGGTGGAGGTATTAGGGTGTACAAGCTCAGCAGCGGACAAGCCTAATGGATCTTCAATGAAGACAGCCAATCCTAAAGATAGAAAGGTGGAGAAAATTCTGCAGCGGATCTCACCAAAAAAACCAGAGGATTTTACTACCTCTCCTATTCATTCTTTGTCCAATGGAATCGGGGAGGATAATGATCTTAACAAGTCAGTTGAAGAACATCTTTCACCTAATATTTCAGTACGGCAGATTGACGCTTCCAACTACAACCACTCAAGCTCAAAGATTGCGGAGGAATTTTGGGTAGAGGAGACAGTCGGTGTTAAAGCAATGGAGGACTTGACCAAGAAAAGAGAGTGCGAGGTTGATGATTCAGACGACTTCGATCAAGAGCCACCTGAGGATGACCAATGGGATGAGGGATTTGTATCTTCGGAATGTTCGGAATCCAATAGTATCTTCAACTCTCAAGCAGAGATGCAGATTAACCACGAATCTGTAGATATGGAACTACAGAAGCTGTTTCAATTAGAAGAGGAGAAGCAGATAGACAACCAATCGTCGACTCAAGGTAACATTGATCCAAATGGGGGTAAGGCACTTTCTTGTTTTCCGTATTCCAATTCTAAGCTTCCTTTTTTCCTTCATTCTTTCTTTCCCGCTTCTTTTATGGTTCTGGGTCAGTCTAGTGGGTTTTTAGGTGGGGGCCAATCATGTATTCCTGATAAGTTGGGGTCCGAGAGAGTACATAAGCAAAGTTTGCTTGAAGCAGAAGGTATCATGGCACAAGTAACACCTCAGAAAGATTGTACTTCTCTCACAAGTGAAAGGGTTGCGATCAAATCCATGGGTAAGCTTAGCAGAGAACTTGTTAGATTGCACAGCGGGGTTAACTATGAGAAAGGATCGGCTTCGAAGGGTCCCACTCGTCTGTTATGAAGATTTGCTCATGGAACATTAGAGGGGGAGGATCATCTCGCAGAAGGGCCATAGTAAGAACATTAATGCGCAAGGAAAACCCAGACATTGCAGTCTTCTTAGAAACCAAGAGCAATACAGTTGACAGGCAGTTTGTTTCCAGTCTCTGGAAGTCTAGATTTGTAGATTGGGTGTGTTTACCAGCTGATGGAAGAGCTGGTGGAATCATAGTTTTGTGGGATCCTAGAGTGATTGAGGTTTGTGACAATTTGATCGGGAATTACTCGGTATCAATTCAAATCAAGCGCAGGGATGATATTTTGTGGTGGTTCTCCGCTGTTTATGGGCCGTGTAATCCAAGGCATCGAGAATTGTTTTGGGAGGAATTGGCAGGTTTGAATTCAATCTGCGGAGTCAGATGGTGTGTAGGAGGCGATTTCAACGTGGTTCGCAATTTGAATGAAAAGATGAATAGCAACTCGCTCACCACAAGTATGCAATGTTTCGATGCTCTCATTGAGGAGATGTGCCTTTACGATCCGCCTTTATTGAATGCTAAATACACTTGGTCCAACTTCAGAGTCAATCCAATTTGTAGCAGATTAGACAGGTTTCTGTTATCTGAGGGATGGTTAGCTATTTTCCAAACACACCGACAGTTGGTGCTTCCAAGAATTACTTCTGACCATCACCCGATAGTTTTGGACACAAAGAGACTCAAATGGGGACCTTCACCGTTTCGATTTGAGAATGTATGGTTAACTCATAAAGCTTTTCAGCAGTCACTAGCATCATGGTGGAACGCCGAGGATTTTCAAGGATGGGCAGGGTACAGATTTATGAGGAAGCTTAGAGAAACAAAAAAAAGGGTCTCAGTATGGAATAAGGAATTCTTCGGTGACGTTAACATCAGGTTTAAAGAGCTGCAATTCGTGGTTTCACAACTAGATGAGCAGGAGTCAACAGGTGTTTGGTCAACCCAACTAAAACAAAAACGCAGGGATGTGCGAAGTGAGCTGGAATTACTAACTATACGAAAAATGCAAATGGAAAGTCAAAAATCTAATGTCAAATGGCTCACTGATGGGGATCAAAATACCAAGTTCTTCCATTCCTTGCTGAAAAACAGAAGAAATAAAGCGCTGATAGAAAAGATCGAGTTGGATGACGGGTCGTTGCTTACAGACGAAGCGGAGATAGAGGAAGCCATTATAGAATACTACAAAAAACTGTTCAGGAAATCAGAGCAAGTTGAATTGGGCTTAGAGGGATTGGATTGGAGATCCTTAAGTCCAGAGGATGCAACGAATCTGGAAGTGCTTTTTTCTGAGGAAGAGATTAAACGTGCGGTGTTTCATTGTGACGGAAATAAGGCACCGGGACCAGATGGTTTCAGTCTAGCTTTCTTTCAAAAATGTTGGGCCACGGTTAAGAATGATCTGTTGCAAGTTTTCGAGGAATTTTTCACGGATGGAATCGTAAATGGGGTAACAAATGAGACATACCTGTGTCTCATTCCAAAAAAACAAGAGGCCATGAAAATCAAAGACTTTCGACCGATCAGTTTAGTAACCAGCTTGTACAAAATTTTATCCAAAGTCCTAGCAAACAGACTGAAAGAGGTGATGAGCAAAACAGTGGCGGAGAACCAGTGTGCTTTCATCCGGGGCAGACATATAACAGATTGTTGCCTTATCGCAAATGAGGTGGTTGAGGAATATAGAAGGAAGAGGAAACAAGGTTGGATCTTGAAAGTTGACTTCGAAAAAGCATACGATAATGTAGATTGGAGTTTCCTAGATTTCGTATTGGATAAGAAAGGTTTCGGAACTAAGTGGAGGAAGTGGATTAAGGGTTGCGTGTCCAATGTATCATATTCGATTTTCATTAACGGGCGACCGAGAGGTAAGTTCAAAGGAGAGCGAGGACTCAGACAAGGAGATCCGCTATCACCATTCCTATTTAATTTGGTGATCGACAGTTTAGGGGGTTTGGTCGATCGAGCAAAATCCAGCAACACTGTTAGAGGCCTTGAGGTGGGAAGAAACAAAGTACAAGTGTCACATATTCAGTTTGCGGACGACACTTTATTCCTCGTTCAAACAGATCAACATTTGATGGCAGTAGTCGAAATCCTAAAGCTTTTTTGCACAAGATCAGGGTTGAAGATTAATTTTGAGAAGAGCTCATTGCTTGGATTGAACCAATCGGATGTCACAGTACAGAACATGGCAAGAACAATTGGATGCAAGATGGAAAGTTGGCCCATCAGATACCTTGGCGTACCGTTAGGAGGTAACCCAACCAAATTGGAATTTTGGATGCCGGTCATTTCCAAGATGTCCAATAAGTTGGCTGGATGGAAGAGGGGTTTCCTTTCAAGAGGTGGTCGTCTGACACTGATTCAATCGGTTTTAAGTGCTTTGCCCACTTATTTTATGTCTTTGTTCAGGGTCCCCAACAGTGTGGCAAAGATTATGGAAAGACTAATGAGGAACTTCTTATGGGACGGAAATGATGGAGATTCGCACTGCCATGTCATTAATTGGAATCAAGTTAGCAAACCGAAAGAACAAGGTGGGCTAGGACTAGGTAATTTACTTCTAAGGAACAAAGCACTACTCGGAAAATGGTGGTGGAGAGGTGCAATTGAGGAAAGCCCGTTGTGGAAACAAGTTGTTGGCAGTATTTATGGAGTACAGAGTAACGGATGGGATTTGTGCGAGGCAAGGAATTTGACGTTTAGAAGCCCATGGAAGTATATCTCTCGGACTCATTCACTTTGCTGGAATTTGATTGGCTCGGTTATTAAGGGTGGAAATTTATTGAGGTTTTGGGAGGATAGGTGGGTGGGTTTGTCTCCTTTGAGAGAGTGTTTTCCTCTTCTTTATCTTCTTTCAGAGTCTAAGAACAAAACAGTAAATCATTTTTACTCCGTCCCAGACAGTTTAGGTCTATCTCCAGTTCAGTGGGAGGTGAGCTTTAGAAGAGGGTTGCACGATGCAGAATTAGAAGAGTTCACAAATTTATCTGGAGTGTTGCATTCGGTTACTGTGAGTGTCGGGGTTAGGGACTTCAGGGTTTGGTTGGGAGATGCTTCGGGTCTTTTCTCAGTTAATTCTTTTTACTCTTCTTTTTTCAACAGTAGTTCTACCTCATCTTTTCCTTTCATCGATAAAATCTGGAAAGTGCCAATCCCTCATAAGGTGAAAGTGTTCTCGTGGATAGTCGCGTTGGGGAAATTGCAGACGAACGACAAGCTGCAGATTAGGAATCCTCATCATGAATTATGTCCTCAGTGGTGTGTATTGTGTAAACAAGATATCGAAGAACAGGATCACATTTTGGTTCATTGCTCTTACACGACAAGTATTTGGAACAAAGTCATGCAACACTTGGGATTTCAATGGACCGTTCCCTTCAAATCAGGCGATATGTACCTTATGGATCATTGCTATCTCAAAGGGAAAAGCCTAAACCAGTTCTGGCTGATCATAATTCATTGCTTATTTTGGTCGATATGGCTCGAACGAAACAACAGGATATTCAGCGACATAGAAGAGACTTCAGATAATCTGTGGGAAACAATTAAGATCAGAGTGGCAAGATGGACAGTTGCGATTCCGGCTTTTAGCCATTTAATGTTATCAGATCTTGTTAGGGATTGGTGTTTTATCCTCTGTTGATTCTTGAAAGTTGAGGCTGTAATCTTTTTCATTTACCACGATTTGTGGATGGCTTGTCCACTTAATGTTGTAATATTTAACTAAATTTTATCAATATATATTAGTTTCTTATCAAAAAAAAAAAAAATTTTAATTTAATATAATATAGTATTTTTGGGAAATGGGTAAAAGTTGAATTGAATATAATGTTTATGTAGGAAGGTGTGTGTATATTTATACATATATGTTATATTTTTGGAGACACGAAAATGAGATGATGACGACGATCATCATCCTAGCACATTCCCGCTAGTTGCGGGGCGGCTACATAGATATTAAAACTCCAAACTAAGTGATTTTCCCACATGTCATCTCTTAAACCAATATCTAAGATATCATCCTTGACTATCTTTATCCAAGTTTTCAATGGCCTACCCTTCTTTTTACACCTTCTTTTTACACCTTCTATTAACCTGCTAATCTAAGATATGTTGGTTTGAGGCCGTGTTTGGTCTCCTCTTCACGTGACCAAACCATGCTAGACGGCTCCTTAATCTTATCCTCTATGGGGGCTACACCTAAATTGCTCATAATCTTTTCATTCTTAATTCTATCCTTGCGCGTTTTTCCACACATCCATCTTAACATACGCATCTCTGCTACCGCCTTATGCATATGTAGTTCTGTAGTGGCTCAACACTCCGAGCCATAAAGCATAGTTGGTCGAACAATAGTCTTATAACATTTTCCTTTCAATCTTGCAGACATCCTTCTCTCGGATAAGATTCGTGACATCATCCTCCATTTCATCCACCCTACTTTAATCCTATTATCTATATCTTCTTTAATGTCCTAGTCTTTTTATACCATAATCTAAATAGCGGAAAGCTTCACACTCTGGGACTTCTCGACCGTCAATCCCAATTGGACTGCCTATTCGTCTAGATTTAGGACCAAAGTTACTAGCTATATATTTCATTTTTTAGCGACTAATTCTAAAACCTTTACTCTCAAGAGCTTCACGTCATCTATCTAATTTTTTAATTACATCTTTAATTTCGTCTATGAGGACAATATTTTTTTTTGATAAGAGACATATTTTATTGAATAATATAGATAGATGCGTACAAGGTACGGATAAGAAATCCGTTCTAAAATTTAAAAGCAAACTACAATATAACGATCATGAGAAAACGAAATTCCAATCCCTGGATAAGTCTGAGACACTTAAGTGTCGAAACTCCGGCTGTAAAATTGTCCAACACGCAACCCTGAATTTTATTTTATCCCATACTTCGACGACGAACTGCGACTTCTCTTCAAATATTCGTGAATTCCTTTCCAACCAAATCGACCATAAAATGCAATGAACTATGATAAATCAGAACCGCATATGTTTCCTCCCTTTGTGCAAGCTCGGTTCCACAATAAGCATGTACTTTGCTTTTTCCGGTAGATTGCAAACCAACTACAACTCTTTGAATGCCTTCAGCCAAATCTGAGATGAGAATGGGCCATGAAGTAGTAGATGATCCTGATTTTCCTCATCCCTACGACACAAACAGCACCAATGAGGACTTAGTACGCAAGCCGGCCATCTTCTTTGCACCGCATCACAAGTCTGTAACTTCTCCAATGCCACAATCCACGAAAACACTTGCACCTTTGTTGGGACAAGTATATTCCAGATATTGAAGCAGTAAGTGAATTTCTGAATATCAACGGGGTTCCTAAGGATTTCAATATTACCGTTGTCAATTTCGATCGCAATGCTTACGACCTATACGATAAACAGACTTACGCTCAAGCTCTGATGAATGGGAAAAGGATTTTGGGTAGTGGGGAGAAAATTAACATTAGCAGAAAATGGTCGGAAGCTGGAAAACAAACTATAACCAACTTGAATCGAGAACCAGAGGTGGAGGTATTAGGGTGTACAAGCTCAGCAGCGGACAAGCCTAATGGATCTTCAATGAAGACAGCCAATCCTAAAGATAGAAAGGTGGAGAAAATTCTGCAGCGGATCTCACCAAAAAAACCAGAGGATTTTACTACCTCTCCTATTCATTCTTTGTCCAATGGAATCGGGGAGGATAATGATCTTAACAAGTCAGTTGAAGAACATCTTTCACCTAATATTTCAGTACGGCAGATTGACGCTTCCAACTACAACCACTCAAGCTCAAAGATTGCGGAGGAATTTTGGGTAGAGGAGACAGTCGGTGTTAAAGCAATGGAGGACTTGACCAAGAAAAGAGAGTGCGAGGTTGATGATTCAGACGACTTCGATCAAGAGCCACCTGAGGATGACCAATGGGATGAGGGATTTGTATCTTCGGAATGTTCGGAATCCGATAGTATCTTCAACTCTCAAGCAGAGATGCAGATTAACCACGAATCTGTAGATATGGAACTACAGAAGCTGTTTCAATTAGAAGAGGAGAAGCAGATAGACAACCAATCGTCGACTCAAGGTAACATTGATCCAAATGGGGGTAAGGCACTTTCTTGTTTTCCGTATTCCAATTCTAAGCTTCCTTTTTTCCTTCATTCTTTCTTTCCCGCTTCTTTTATGGTTCTGGGTCAGTCTAGTGGGTTTTTAGGTGGGGGCCAATCATGTATTCCTGATAAGTTGGGGTCCGAGAGAGTACATAAGCAAAGTTTGCTTGAAGCAGAAGGTATCATGGCACAAGTAACACCTCAGAAAGATTGTACTTCTCTCACAAGTGAAAGGGTTGCGATCAAATCCATGGGTAAGCTTAGCAGAGAACTTGTTAGATTGCACAGCGGGGTTAACTATGAGAAAGGATCGGCTTCGAAGGGTCCCACTCGTCTGTTATGAAGATTTGCTCATGGAACATTAGAGGGGGAGGATCATCTCGCAGAAGGGCCATAGTAAGAACATTAATGCGCAAGGAAAACCCAGACATTGCAGTCTTCTTAGAAACCAAGAGCAATACAGTTGACAGGCAGTTTGTTTCCAGTCTCTGGAAGTCTAGATTTGTAGATTGGGTGTGTTTACCAGCTGATGGAAGAGCTGGTGGAATCATAGTTTTGTGGGATCCTAGAGTGATTGAGGTTTGTGACAATTTGATCGGGAATTACTCGGTATCAATTCAAATCAAGCGCAGGGATGATATTTTGTGGTGGTTCTCCGCTGTTTATGGGCCGTGTAATCCAAGGCATCGAGAATTGTTTTGGGAGGAATTGGCAGGTTTGAATTCAATCTGCGGAGTCAGATGGTGTGTAGGAGGCGATTTCAACGTGGTTCGCAATTTGAATGAAAAGATGAATAGCAACTCGCTCACCACAAGTATGCAATGTTTCGATGCTCTCATTGAGGAGATGTGCCTTTACGATCCGCCTTTATTGAATGCTAAATACACTTGGTCCAACTTCAGAGTCAATCCAATTTGTAGCAGATTAGACAGGTTTCTGTTATCTGAGGGATGGTTAGCTATTTTCCAAACACACCGACAGTTGGTGCTTCCAAGAATTACTTCTGACCATCACCCGATAGTTTTGGACACAAAGAGACTCAAATGGGGACCTTCACCGTTTCGATTTGAGAATGTATGGTTAACTCATAAAGCTTTTCAGCAGTCACTAGCATCATGGTGGAACGCCGAGGATTTTCAAGGATGGGCAGGGTACAGATTTATGAGGAAGCTTAGAGAAACAAAAAAAAGGGTCTCAGTATGGAATAAGGAATTCTTCGGTGACGTTAACATCAGGTTTAAAGAGCTGCAATTCGTGGTTTCACAACTAGATGAGCAGGAGTCAACAGGTGTTTGGTCAACCCAACTAAAACAAAAACGCAGGGATGTGCGAAGTGAGCTGGAATTACTAACTATACGAAAAATGCAAATGGAAAGTCAAAAATCTAATGTCAAATGGCTCACTGATGGGGATCAAAATACCAAGTTCTTCCATTCCTTGCTGAAAAACAGAAGAAATAAAGCGCTGATAGAAAAGATCGAGTTGGATGACGGGTCGTTGCTTACAGACGAAGCGGAGATAGAGGAAGCCATTATAGAATACTACAAAAAACTGTTCAGGAAATCAGAGCAAGTTGAATTGGGCTTAGAGGGATTGGATTGGAGATCCTTAAGTCCAGAGGATGCAACGAATCTGGAAGTGCTTTTTTCTGAGGAAGAGATTAAACGTGCGGTGTTTCATTGTGACGGAAATAAGGCACCGGGACCAGATGGTTTCAGTCTAGCTTTCTTTCAAAAATGTTGGGCCACGGTTAAGAATGATCTGTTGCAAGTTTTCGAGGAATTTTTCACGGATGGAATCGTAAATGGGGTAACAAATGAGACATACCTGTGTCTCATTCCAAAAAAACAAGAGGCCATGAAAATCAAAGACTTTCGACCGATCAGTTTAGTAACCAGCTTGTACAAAATTTTATCCAAAGTCCTAGCAAACAGACTGAAAGAGGTGATGAGCAAAACAGTGGCGGAGAACCAGTGTGCTTTCATCCGGGGCAGACATATAACAGATTGTTGCCTTATCGCAAATGAGGTGGTTGAGGAATATAGAAGGAAGAGGAAACAAGGTTGGATCTTGAAAGTTGACTTCGAAAAAGCATACGATAATGTAGATTGGAGTTTCCTAGATTTCGTATTGGATAAGAAAGGTTTCGGAACTAAGTGGAGGAAGTGGATTAAGGGTTGCGTGTCCAATGTATCATATTCGATTTTCATTAACGGGCGACCGAGAGGTAAGTTCAAAGGAGAGCGAGGACTCAGACAAGGAGATCCGCTATCACCATTCCTATTTAATTTGGTGATCGACAGTTTAGGGGGTTTGGTCGATCGAGCAAAATCCAGCAACACTGTTAGAGGCCTTGAGGTGGGAAGAAACAAAGTACAAGTGTCACATATTCAGTTTGCGGACGACACTTTATTCCTCGTTCAAACAGATCAACATTTGATGGCAGTAGTCGAAATCCTAAAGCTTTTTTGCACAAGATCAGGGTTGAAGATTAATTTTGAGAAGAGCTCATTGCTTGGATTGAACCAATCGGATGTCACAGTACAGAACATGGCAAGAACAATTGGATGCAAGATGGAAAGTTGGCCCATCAGATACCTTGGCGTACCGTTAGGAGGTAACCCAACCAAATTGGAATTTTGGATGCCGGTCATTTCCAAGATGTCCAATAAGTTGGCTGGATGGAAGAGGGGTTTCCTTTCAAGAGGTGGTCGTCTGACACTGATTCAATCGGTTTTAAGTGCTTTGCCCACTTATTTTATGTCTTTGTTCAGGGTCCCCAACAGTGTGGCAAAGATTATGGAAAGACTAATGAGGAACTTCTTATGGGACGGAAATGATGGAGATTCGCACTGCCATGTCATTAATTGGAATCAAGTTAGCAAACCGAAAGAACAAGGTGGGCTAGGACTAGGTAATTTACTTCTAAGGAACAAAGCACTACTCGGAAAATGGTGGTGGAGAGGTGCAATTGAGGAAAGCCCGTTGTGGAAACAAGTTGTTGGCAGTATTTATGGAGTACAGAGTAACGGATGGGATTTGTGCGAGGCAAGGAATTTGACGTTTAGAAGCCCATGGAAGTATATCTCTCGGACTCATTCACTTTGCTGGAATTTGATTGGCTCGGTTATTAAGGGTGGAAATTTATTGAGGTTTTGGGAGGATAGGTGGGTGGGTTTGTCTCCTTTGAGAGAGTGTTTTCCTCTTCTTTATCTTCTTTCAGAGTCTAAGAACAAAACAGTAAATCATTTTTACTCCGTCCCAGACAGTTTAGGTCTATCTCCAGTTCAGTGGGAGGTGAGCTTTAGAAGAGGGTTGCACGATGCAGAATTAGAAGAGTTCACAAATTTATCTGGAGTGTTGCATTCGGTTACTGTGAGTGTCGGGGTTAGGGACTTCAGGGTTTGGTTGGGAGATGCTTCGGGTCTTTTCTCAGTTAATTCTTTTTACTCTTCTTTTTTCAACAGTAGTTCTACCTCATCTTTTCCTTTCATCGATAAAATCTGGAAAGTGCCAATCCCTCATAAGGTGAAAGTGTTCTCGTGGATAGTCGCGTTGGGGAAATTGCAGACGAACGACAAGCTGCAGATTAGGAATCCTCATCATGAATTATGTCCTCAGTGGTGTGTATTGTGTAAACAAGATATCGAAGAACAGGATCACATTTTGGTTCATTGCTCTTACACGACAAGTATTTGGAACAAAGTCATGCAACACTTGGGATTTCAATGGACCGTTCCCTTCAAATCAGGCGATATGTACCTTATGGATCATTGCTATCTCAAAGGGAAAAGCCTAAACCAGTTCTGGCTGATCATAATTCATTGCTTATTTTGGTCGATATGGCTCGAACGAAACAACAGGATATTCAGCGACATAGAAGAGACTTCAGATAATCTGTGGGAAACAATTAAGATCAGAGTGGCAAGATGGACAGTTGCGATTCCGGCTTTTAGCCATTTAATGTTATCAGATCTTGTTAGGGATTGGTGTTTTATCCTCTGTTGATTCTTGAAAGTTGAGGCTGTAATCTTTTTCATTTACCACGATTTGTGGATGGCTTGTCCACTTAATGTTGTAATATTTAACTAAATTTTATCAATATATATTAGTTTCTTATCACAAAAAAAAAAAAATTTTAATTTAATATAATATAGTATTTTTGGGAAATGGGTAAAAGTTGAATTGAATATAATGTTTATGTAGGAAGGTGTGTGTATATTTATACATATATGTTATATTTTTGGAGACACGAAAATGAGATGATGACGACGATCATCATCCTAGCACATTCCCGCTAGTTGCGGGGCGGCTACATAGATATTAAAACTCCAAACTAAGTGATTTTCCCACATGTCATCTCTTAAACCAATATCTAAGATATCATCCTTGACTATCTTTATCCAAGTTTTCAATGGCCTACCCTTCTTTTTACACCTTCTTTTTACACCTTCTATTAACCTGCTAATCTAAGATATGTTGGTTTGAGGCCGTGTTTGGTCTCCTCTTCACGTGACCAAACCATGCTAGACGGCTCCTTAATCTTATCCTCTATGGGGGCTACACCTAAATTGCTCATAATCTTTTCATTCTTAATTCTATCCTTGCGCGTTTTTCCACACATCCATCTTAACATACGCATCTCTGCTACCGCCTTATGCATATGTAGTTCTGTAGTGGCTCAACACTCCGAGCCATAAAGCATAGTTGGTCGAACAATAGTCTTATAACATTTTCCTTTCAATCTTGCAGACATCCTTCTCTCGGATAAGATTCGTGACATCATCCTCCATTTCATCCACCCTACTTTAATCCTATTATCTATATCTTCTTTAATGTCCTAGTCTTTTTATACCATAATCTAAATAGCGGAAAGCTTCACACTCTGGGACTTCTCGACCGTCAATCCCAATTGGACTGCCTATTCGTCTAGATTTAGGACCAAAGTTACTAGCTATATATTTCATTTTTTAGCGACTAATTCTAAAACCTTTACTCTCAAGAGCTTCACGTCATCTATCTAATTTTTTAATTACATCTTTAATTTCGTCTATGAGGACAATATTTTTTTTTTGATAAGAGACATATTTTATTGAATAATATAGATAGATGCGTACAAGGTACGGATAAGAAATCCGTTCTAAAATTTAAAAGCAAACTACAATATAACGATCATGAGAAAACGAAATTCCAATCCCTGGATAAGTCTGAGACACTTAAGTGTCGAAACTCCGGCTGTAAAATTGTCCAACACGCAACCCTGAATTTTATTTTATCCCATACTTCGACGACGAACTGCGACTTCTCTTCAAATATTCGTGAATTCCTTTCCAACCAAATCGACCATAAAATGCAATGAACTATGATAAATCAGAACCGCATATGTTTCCTCCCTTTGTGCAAGCTCGGTTCCACAATAAGCATGTACTTTGCTTTTTCCGGTAGATTGCAAACCAACTACAACTCTTTGAATGCCTTCAGCCAAATCTGAGATGAGAATGGGCCATGAAGTAGTAGATGATCCTGATTTTCCTCATCCCTACGACACAAACAGCACCAATGAGGACTTAGTACGCAAGCCGGCCATCTTCTTTGCACCGCATCACAAGTCTGTAACTTCTCCAATGCCACAATCCACGAAAACACTTGCACCTTTGTTGGGACAAGTATATTCCAGATATTGAAGCAGTAAGTGAATGGATTCGAAGTAGTAGGAGGAAAGAAAGTATTATAAAAAGATTTGACAGAAAACAACCCTGAAGAGTCCCCCAACCACACTCTATAGTCCTCTACTCCCCACTCCAATCGAACAGATTCTAAAACCCCCAGAAGAATTCTGAACTCACTCTCTTCACGCTCGACAAAATTCTCTAAATCGGACATCCCAATGAATAAGAAGGTTACCAGTACTAGTGACTACATCGACATAGCTTAAGATTGGTTTGTTTTTTAAATTGCATAACTCAATAAGAAAGGAAAACGCTCTTTGAAGGAGACCCCCCCACTCACACATCCTCCCAAAACCAAATAAAGTTACCCTCTTTAAGCACCCCCTTAACCAATTGATGAAAAGCCGGGAACGATCGAGAAATACATTTCCACGGACTTCTGAAGGTAGTAATCCTCGCCAACCCCAAATCCCAACCATTATCTTGAGTACCATATATGCTGGTAATAACTTTCTTCCACAGAATATCCTTATCCACCAATCCTCTCCACCACCATTTACCAAGTAGTGCCATATTTCTTAAACGGATGCTTCCCAATCCCAGTCTCCCTCTGTCCTTAGGTTTACACACTTGATCCCAACCTACTACATGACACTGCTGATCACCGTCGGCCCTATCCCAAAGAAAATTCCTCATCATTTTTTCCATAAGCATCCCCACTTTGTTCGGCACCTTGAAAATGGACATAAAGTAAGATGGCATGGCACACAAAACAGACTTGATCAACGTTAGGCGACCCCCTCTTGATAAAAACGATTTTTTCCAGCTAGCCAATTTTTTACCCATATTTGATAACACGGGTTCCCAAAACTCCGTATTCAGCGGGTTCCCTCCCAAGGGAACACCTAAATACTTAATAAGAAAGATTCCTTTGTTGCACCCGATTGTCTGTGCCATACCATCCGTATCCTCGTCAGACATACACAAGCCCACCACTGTACTCTTATCAAAATTCAGCTTAAGACCCGAGAGTGAGCCGAACTTCTTCAATATAACCACTATCTCCAGTAAATGCCTTTTTGCATGTGCGAAAAACAAAGTGTCATCCGCAAATTGAAGGTGAGAGATTTGTTCCTTTTGTCTACCTACCTTGTTGAATAAACATGCGGATTGCTTATCCGTCGTTGTAATCTTTTCTATCTATTCAATATAAATCTGTTTCCTCTAAAAAAAAAAAAAAAAAGTAATGGAGAAAGTGGATCCCCTTGGTTGGTGATATGCACCTGTTAAATTTGTCATTTGTTGGAAACCTTACATCTATTTGTAATTTTAAAAGCTTGCTGCTTCTTTGGTACCTTTGTTTTATATTTTTCAATTATGATAAGTATTTATTTGTTAAAATTAGGATATTTTTTTAGGATTCCGAGTTTTTAGTGCGATATTACTGTGGTCTATGTTTGCAATTGCATAATGTTTTTAATATATCAACTAATTAGGTATATATTGTAATATTTTTGTGAATTGAATGTAAATTGTGAATAGTCTTGTGTGGATGTGATATTCGAAACTTTTACTGGTGGGGAGGCATTTAATTGTTTTGAATGATCGAAACTATTTTAACACACTAAAACATTTTGTCAAAATATTTCCATAGGAGTTGGATTTGTGGATATTCTTGGTTTCCTAAAGTTCATTTGCAATTGACTTCCTGTATTGGTAGGAGAACATGGCTCATGCTCTTGGTATATGTCTCCGTCTCCTTGAAAGTAGGTCATCTGATAGCGTGCGAAAGTAAGTAATCTTTACCACGTGTTCTAGGTTTTCAGTCACGCTCTTCATCTTATGCTTTTTTATTTTCTTACATTTTTAGTTAAATCGGTATGCTGACAACTCACTGTCTTAAACTTTTTTGGATCCTTTTCAGTACTGCTGCAGCAACATTCAGGCAAGCAGTAGCATTGATATTTGATCGTGTGATTTCCGCAGAGTCACTGCCTGCAGGCAAATTTGGTTCTGGAGGATATATTTCTCGAACTAATTCTGTTACTAATGATGTCAATCACAACATTAATCATCTAGAGTATGTACAGTTGATTATCTCCATATTGTTCAACTTCTATCTTCCTACAATTTATATTTGCTTCAGTTTAATTTAAGGCCTATGTGGTTGTTATGAGGTCGTGTAGATGGTGTGCATGCTATATCTTAATGAAGTTGGCTATTAGATGATTAATTGGAGTGCAATCAGCCTCGGCTATTAAAATAACATGAACAAACAGGTCACTAGAGAAAGAAGTTGTTTCTGGAGGGTCATCATTGATGAGGGACACCCTTACAGAATCTGGGAAGCTGGGACTTTGCTTACTTGAAGACTTGACGACTCTTGCTGCAGGTGGATCTGTATGTGTTAAATTATATCAATTACTTATGTACTCAAATATTCAAAAATTTAAAGTCGTCGAACTAATCCCAAAAAATTAGGGTATTTTTGGATATTGCCAAAAAGAAACCAAACTCCCTCTTGATTTCCTCGAAATGTATATTTCCTCCTTTTTACCTTTCCCACTATATTCATTACTTTTTGTAAGTTTGAAAAGAGTCAAATACTCTGAAAACACTGATGTGTATTTATTCAAAACTCTTATATTTTACAACTAGTCTTTACAAGCCTTATATAGAGAAACCTATGTAACAAACCTAGATAACATATTCCTAAATGATATAACTACCTCATAAATAATAGGATTGATTGTTACATAGTTATAAGACTAAATCTACACCTAGGACCGTAACAAATAAAGTGCAGAATAATTAAATACAAGCTAACACCCCCATCAAGCTGGACTGTACAGGTTGTACATTCCAAGCTTGGTTACAAATTTTTCAAAGGTTGGCTTGAACAAAGCTTTTGTTAAGATGTCAGCAGTCTGTTCTTTGGTGGAGATGTGTTTCACTGTGAGAATTCCTTGGTCTATCTGTTCTTTGATGAAGTGTCTGTCAACCTCTACGTGCTTAATTTTGTCATGGTGAACTGGATTGTGGATAATGGAGATCGCTGCACTGTTGTCGCAGAATTCTAGAATTGGCCCTATAGCCTCCGACTCAAGTTCTTTCAAGAACATTTTCATCCATAAGCCTTCGCATGTTCCAAGAGCTACTGATTGTAGTTCAGCCTCAGCTCTACTTCTAGCTACAACGTTTTGTTTCTTACTACGCCACGTGACCAGATTCCCCTAGACAAACGAACATTATCCGGATGTAGATCGTCGATCTGTTGGAGATCCAGCATAATCGGCGTCAACAAACATCTGTATATCTCTGCTTTCGATCCTTCGAAACAAAAGGCCTCTACCCGGATTCCCTTTTAGGTACCTCAAAATTCTGTAGAGGGCCCTCATATGAGTTTCTGAAGAAGAATGCATGATCTAACTTACACAACTAACCGCAAACCCAATATCCGGACGTGTATGTGAGAGATGAATCAGCTTGCCCACTAGCCGTTGATAACCGCCCTTGTCAACCTGTTTATCATCTGAGTTAATAACCAATTTCAGATTTGCGTCCATTGGAGTATCAACTGGTTTTGAGCCCTTTCTTTCAACAGATCGAGAGTGTACTTACGTTGAGACACTGAGATGGAGTCTTTGTTCCTAGCAATCTCCATTCCGAGAAAAAATCTGAGATTACTGAAGTCCTTCATATCAAATTCCTTTGCTAACTCAACGTTGCTTCTCTGCATCTCGAGTTTTTCATCCCCGGTTAGAACGATATCATCAACATATACTATTAAAATAGTAATACCGTTGACTGTCGTTTGTAGAACAGCGTGTGGTCAACTTGAGCTTGCTTGAAACCATGGCTTTGGACAAATTTCATAAATCTCCCAAACCATGCTCTTGGCGACTGCTTGAGTCCGTATAAGGACTTCTTCAACCTACACGAATTACCTTGGTTATTGCTAGGTGTTGAAACCAAGAGGTAGATCCATGTAAACTTCTTCTTCTAATTCCCCATTTAAAAACGCGTTCTTCACATCAAGTTGTAGAAGTGGCCAATCGAGATTAACAGCGAGAGACAAGAGAATACTTATGGAATTTATTTTAGCCATCGGAGCGAAGGTTTCTTGGAAGTCAATACCTTGAGTTTGAGTATATCCCTTTGCGACGAGTCTTGCTTTGTGCCGTTCAACAGTCCCATCTGAATTGTATTTGATGGTAAACACCCATTTGCAACCTACTGATTTTTTATCTAGTGGTTTCTGAACAATGGTCCAAGTTTCATTCTTCTCAAGAGCTTGAATTTCATTTAAAATAGCTTGTTTCCACCTGTTATCACGCCATGCTTCCTCAAAGTTCTTTGGAATCTCTGTGGTGGCTAGTTGAGATACAAGGGTTTGCATAGCTTGTGACAAGTGTGCATAACCGAGAAAATCTGAAATGGGATGTTTAGTGCAAGAACGTTTCCTTTCCATAATGCTATAAGAATGTCAATTTCAGAGATTGTGAGATCCTTACCAGGAACCGGGAGTTGTGCTTGGTCATGAGAGGTGTTAGGGTCTTCTATTTGCTGCAAGTTTTTTTTCCTCTCATAAAATCTGTCATACGGCTGAATTTTTGTACTGCTAATTGGATTTGGAGGAAGCTTTTGGGATGGGATTTGGGGTTGGCGGAGAATGTGACGTTTAGAAGTCCTTGGAAGTTCATCTCTCGGTCTTACCAGGCTTTCCATCAACTTACTAGGTTGGTTCCTATGCAAGGTAATCTCATTCGTTTTTGGGAGGATATTTGGGAGGGAGGGATCTCGTTTATACTTATATTTCCTTCATTGTTTCGTATCTCATTATCTGCAAATAAACCAATTAATCATTTCGTAGTAGTTGTCAACAGTGGGGATAGTTCTTCTATCATTTGGGATGTGAGGTTTAGAAGAAATCTCACTGAGGGTGAGTTAGCGGATTACACAAATTTGATGGGTGTCTTACAGAGTGTCAGATTGCATATGGGAAGTGAGGATTATAGAGTCTGGTTGGGTTGTCCGTCAGGGGTTGTTTTCTGTTAGCTCCTTCTACAACTCTTTTTTCCCTGACTCAATTTTCCATTCATTCGATTATTCATATAATATCTGGAAAGTACAAGTCCCACAAAAGATTCAGATTTTCTCGTGGATCGTGGCCTTGGGGAAGCTTCCTACGTGCGATACAGTCCAAAGAAGATGGAAAACTTGTTTTCTGAGCCCGCATTGGTGTTGCTTATGTAGATGGAGAAAACCAGGACCATTTGCTTTTGCATTGCTCATTTTCTACAAGCATTTGGTCGCGAGTTCTACCAGAATTGGGATTTCAATGGGTCGCTCCGAGGCAAGCGAGAGATCTTTTCTACTCCCACTCCGTGTGTCACATACATAAAAAATTCGGCAACTTCTGGTATTTGATAATTCAATATGTATTTTGGTCCCTATGGTTTGAAAGGAACAAAAGAATATTTGAAGATGTGGAGGACTCGGTGGATCAAGTATGGGAAAAAATGAAATTCAGAATTGCATCCTGGACAACAAATTTGAAAGAGTATAGTCATTTGGGAATTTCAGATTTGATAAGAGACTGGAATTTTATTTTCTTGTGATAATTGAGATATCATGTCGCAGAGTTTGTGATTATTGAGTTTTACTAGGGTTGTAAGAGGGTTTGTGTTAAGTTACACTTCTTGTATTGTGGTTGCGGATTACTTATCCGCACAACTTGTGTAACCTCAAATTTTAATAATAATATAGTTTTCTATCAAAAAAAAAAAAATTCAGGGGTTTGATTTTGTGGGATTTGTTGGGTAATATTTGGTGGATTTGGTGCTGATATACTAGGATCAGGTTCCTAAACATGTGTTTTACGAGAATCAGGAATATCTTCCAGTAGAAACTCCCAGTCCACTGTTGGAGAGTGATTTGAATCCCAGAAAATGTCACAATCTGCTGCATTTTCCCAGAAATTTGCGACACTAATTATCCTCTCCTGAAGCTGATTTATGGGATAAAATGCTTGATTTTCAAAGAATGTGACATCATGTGAGATCAAATATTTTTTTGTAGACGGACAAAACACACGATATCCTTTTTGTGTGGAAGAGTATCCTAGAAAAATACAAGGTAAAGCCCGGGGGTCAAGTTTGCTCTTAGTGGGACAATTATTGTGGACGAATGCCTTACACCCAAATATTCTAAGGTCTAGTTCTGAGTATATACGTGAAGTTGGAAAGGATCTAAGAAGGGTGGACAAAGGTTAATTGAAACCAAGGACTTTTGATGGTTGGCGATTAATAAGATACACGCAGTTAAGATGGCGTCCCCGAAAAATGTTTAGGAACATTAGCAGTGAATAAAAGTGTGCGTGCGACTTCAAGAAGATGACGATTTTTAGGTTTGGATATTCCATTTTGTTGAGGTGAATCAACACAAGAGCTTTGGTGTAATAGACCATTTTTTGCGATAAAGGCATTCATGACAGAGTTGAAGTACTCAGTGCCATTGTCAGTACGAAAGACTTTAATGGTTGTGTTAAATTGATTTTTTACCATGGTATAAAATGAAGAGAAAATGTTTGGAACTTCCGATTTTTCTTTAAGTAAATAAACCCAGAGACACGAGAATGGTCGTCAGTAAATGTAACTCGACGGACCCCATAAATCGCTATGAATAAGCGAAAAAAGATCTGAGGGGTGGTAAGGTTGAGGAAAAAAAGGAATTTTTTTGTGCTTTGCAAGTTGACAAATATCACAATCGAATCGTTCATTTTTCAAAAATAATGAGGGAAACAATCTTTGCAAATATTGAAAACTTGGATGACCTAAACGACAGTGAAGGAGCTTTATTTGTTGACGTCTAGAAAGAGTAGTGAAGGATCCAACAACCGCCAAATGTTTATTTTGAGAAAAATCACCTTGCTGAAAACAGTAGAGACCCGAGCTTTCCTCAGCATTCCCAATCACTCGGCCCGATCTCTGGTCCTGAAAAAGGCATCGTGAAGGGGAGAAAACAACATTACAATTCTGATCCATTGTCAGCTTGCTGATGGATAATAAATTACACGAGAAACCAGGCACATAAAGAACGTTTTTCAAGCATAACGAGGGACCGAGAGAAACTAAACCAGTCCCGTGAATGCACAAGAAAGAACCATCAGCAATCTTAACAGTGCGAGGAAAAATACTCGGAGAATAAGTAGTAAAAAACATTTTGCTACCCGTCATATGATCAGAGGCACCCGAGTCAATTATCCATGGAGCTCTTGATGGAGCAGAAGTTGAGTTTAAAGGGTTACCGGTTGAGGCCATAAGAGAGGCAGTAGGAGTAGATGAGAAAAACTTGCTTAATTGATCTAGTTGAGCATCAGTGAAGAGGGCAAGAGGCGGTAGAGCCGTCGCGGACGTCGTAGATGCCGTGTGACCGGAACAGTCACGCATATGCTTAGGAACCCAGTCGGATGGCTTCCCATGTAGTTTCCAACACTTCGATTTTGTGTGATACGGTTTGTGGCAGTGATCACACCAAGTTGTTGGTTTCTTGCCCTTCTCATCACCTGCCCGAGCCGCCATAGCCGATGAATCAACAGGTTAAGGCGTGTTGGGGCCGAGCATAACAGATTTGCGATGTTCCTCTCGACGTACTTCAGCAAAAATTTCATCGAGAGATGTTAGAGGTTTCACGTCAAGAATCCGACCGCGAACTTCATCCAAAGTAGGATTGAGACCAGCAAGAAAATCATATGTGCGCTCCTTCTCTAGCATGCGACGATGGAGACGTGCATCTAGATCTGAATAAGCACGTTTGACAGCTTCCCAAATGGCAGAGGCAGTCTCGTACATGAGATAGAGTTCTCCGATCCGGTTTTCCATGGAGTGGATGAGCCAGGACATGACCAGAGAATTCTGGATGTCCCAGGCAGCAAACAAAGGGTCATCCGAACTTCCCTTTTCCCTGAATGACCATCTGAACAGATCGAGACTAGGGAAGAAAGTTCCGGCCATTAAGTTTGTATGCGGTGATGGCGCCGGAAAAAAGAATTATCAGAGTGTGGGGTAGTGGGAGCTGTGAGGGAGGTAGGTATAGAGGTTTCCGATGCTACCTCTGAATCATTACCTCCCGATACTCCAGCCATGAGTGCGATGGAATGCATTTTGCTCAACTCAATAAAACTGTCTGGCTCTAATACCATATAAGTTTGAAAAGAGTCAAATACTCTGAAAACACTGCTGTGTATTTATTCAAAACTCTTATGTAAAACTGTGTATTTATTCAAAACTCTTATATTTTACTAGTGTTTACAAGCCTTATATAGAGAAACCTACGCAACAAACCTAGATAACATCTTCCTAAATGATATAATCACCTCCTAAATAATAGGATTAATTGTTACATAGTTATAAGACTAAATCTACACGTAGGACTGTAACAAATAAAGTGTAGAATAATTAAATACACGCTAACACTTTTAATTCAACTTTTCACCATTCGCTAAGAATACTCGATATTATATTTTGATCAAATAAACTATTTTTTAAAATTTGACAACACTCGCACATCATTAATTTTTTTAAATTTTTGATATGATATTCTTGACTAAATGCAGTATTGTACTACATACTATTTTTAGTAAAAAATTTCATTTAAATCAAATATGCTCTATATTCTCCATTATATTTTCTAGAAGACATCGAGAACAAATCCAAACACAGCCTTATTTTTTTTTACAGTTCCCATATTTTAAGCCATATACGAAGTGTTAATTCTTATTTTTTCCTCGTTTGGTTTCAGGCTATATGGTTACGTGCTAGTTCAATTCAACGGTCGTTTGCACTTGACTTAATCGAGTAAGGTTTTTATCCCTGTTCTTGTATTCTTCCCCATTAATCAGGGGAGCAAAACTCTTCACCCACACATTTGCACTATATGCACCAAAGTTGGTGTCACTTTCTTCAAATTACCTTCAACTTTTCGAACCATATATATTAACCCGTGCTAAGTACATTATTCACATTTAGTTATCTCAAATCTCTTCTTTCATTTTTGTGTTTGGTTGTGAAGTATCTTAAATAATATTCTCTGTGACAATTTTTCAGGTTCATATTATGTAATTATTTGGTACTCTTCAGAGCCTTGATTCCTTTTGAACGGGTACTGATGATGCTGTAACATTAGGTTTTAATTGTGTATTGGAGAATTGATTTATGAAAATGACAGGTATTACGTCACCGAACATGTTCTCTTCTCATGACATCACTTCGTACCAACTCTGAGGTGATATTTTTGGTTAAAACATGGCTTATTTACCCAAACATAGATTACTCTAAAGTTTCCCAAAAGGTTGTTTATTTTCACATTTTATGTTCATTAGCTTGAAGGTGAAGCAGGAGAGCCTTACTTTCGTCGCCTAGTCCTGCGTTCTGTAGCCCACATTATCAGGCATTATAGTTCAACCCTTACTACCGAATCTGAGGTATTATACACCTCTCTTTTATTCAGAGTCTGCAACTTATCTTCCACAATGCCAAATATTTTACTGCTGTAGATTGAATTACCGACAGATGAAAGAAGTATGGATCAAGTTACATTTATTCAACAATCCTTCAGTTTTTCTGTGCGCAATTAACTGTCATTCTTAAGATCATCCAATATGTAACTACCAATACAAAGTCTTACTTTATCCATATAAATGGACACTCTTGAGTGGACCAACTCGGTCAATAAGAGAAAAGTAGAACCCTTCACAAATGAATGACTTTTTCCATTCTTGTCTGCCATGCGGGATCTCAAGGAGGAGGAGGTAATTGAATTAGGTTCTTTGCTTGAGTCTTGAGAGAGGGTCAGATTTATTGAGGGTTTACAAGACAAGAGGGAGTGGGTTTGGGAATTTTCTGGACATTTTTCGGTGAAATCTTTCTTTGAATCTTTCTTCTCTGGTTATACTGTTTTTTATCTTTATCATATTATTTGGAAAATGCATATCCCATTCAAGGTGCAAGTATTCTCGTGGATTGCATTTCTTGGGACATTATTATCGTCTAAGATGTTGCAAAAAAGGTTCCTTTCCCGTTCTCTTTGTCCAAACTAGTGCGTATTATGTCGGCAAGAGGTGGAGACTCGGCACCATTTGATCATACATCGTCCTTTTTCACGTTGTATTTGGTTAAAAGCTTTGGCGGAGTTCGGCTTGGTTTGGGTATCTCCTAGATCAATTCGGGATTTATTTGAGGCAGATCATGGATGGGAGCTGGGGAGGAGAGGCATAATTTTTGGGAATTTGGGGGTTCATTGTTTGAGCTGATATGTATGGATGAAAAAGAATAAAAGGTTCTTTAAAGATCATGACGATTCGATAGAGGAGTGTTGGGACAAAACAAAATTTAGGGTTTCAAGTTGGAGTTCGAGGATTGTTTTTTTTTTTTGATAGAAAACTAATTTTATTATAATACTTAGCAGTACAATTTGTGCGTGGATGAGCATTCCACGACAACATTACAGCAATTATCTTGAAAATACACCAAGATTACAAGTAGACAAAGTTTTCATGACCAAATAAATTTCAAGTCCCTCGCTAAATCTGAAATGCATAAATGGTTGAACTTTTGCAAGGTAGTTGTCCAAGATGCGACTCTGAATTTGATGTTTTCCCATACTTGGTCAACCGAATCCGATTCGTCTTTAAAAATTCTGCGATTTCTCTCCAACCAAATGGACCAATATATGCCGTGAACGATCATGTACCAGAATTCGCTGTATTTTTTGTTGAATGTGCACCCTGAATTCAAATGAAAGAGATCTTTAGCATGCCTTGGCATAACCCATTGTATTCCCAGCTCTTTGCAAACTTTAATCCAAATCCTTGTGGTGAAGGAGCAGTGTAGAAGTATATGATCTTGATTCTCCTCGTGCTCTCGACTCAAGCAACACCACTGCGGTCTTAAAACACAATTCTCCACCTTCTTTGCACTGAATCACACGTAGGCAACTTCCCCAAGGCCACGATCCACGAGAAAATCTTAATATTTTGTGGGACATGTACTTTCCAAATGGTATTAAAGAAATCGAATAATGGAAAGTTGGAAATAGGGAAGAAAGAGCAATAAAAAGAACTAACAGAGAACAAACCTGAAGGGTCCCCCCTCCGAACTCTAACATCCTCGGTGCCCATATCAATGTCTCTATTATGTAATTTCTCGAACTTTTAATCTGTATTGGCTTTCATGACTTATATAGTGCAATCCCAGATACATCAAATATAGAACATTGTATGTTTAGTTGGACAATATTTTCGTGTTTATCATTATGTATTTGTGTCGGCTAATATTATTTAATTTTATTTGAAACAGGTATTTCTCAGCATGTTAGTGCGAGTTATATCTCTTGATTTACCACTGTGGCATCGTATTCTTGTCCTGGAGATTTTGAGGGTAATGAATATGATCTCGATTCATTGACTAACCAATTCAATGTTAATGTTTCTCGGTCTCAATGGCATCTCCAGGATTCCAATTAGCTAACTGTTTGGAGCTTTCTGGTATGACAGGGTTTCTGCGTGGAAGCACGAACCTTACGAAATCTTTTTCAAATTTTTGACATGTAAGGTTATTCGTCTGTATTGATACTTTAATCTTACTTTTGCACTTGAACATAAGTTCTTGTGATTTTTCAAGGAGTCACATTGATTTCAAGCACTTACATTTTATCTCTTGTTCTCGTCAAAATAACCGAATATAGGTTCTTTTATGAGAGCTAGTAAGTAACACATGCACAAACATTGTATGGCATAATCTATAAGGGGTAAGTGGACATAAAACATTTCTTTTGAGTGAAATTGAAAGATCTATTGTCTATTGAAAATTCATAATATAAAAAGCATTATCAACTCATTTCTTGCTTAATTTTCAGTTTTTGGGTTATCTCTGTGTGACTGTTTTGTATAAGTTTCCTCATCTTTTTGATTACGAGCTGGTATTAGATTTTGGCGAAGGTGTTGACAAGTAGATTGAAGAAAGTAATGAGTCTGATAATTGCGGAGAATCAGCGTGCCTTTATTAAAGGAAAACAAATTTTGGATTGTTGTCTAATTGCAAATGAGGTTGTGGAGGTATATTGAAAAAATAAGAAAAAGGGATGGTTGTTTTTCTGGATTATGTGTTAAGGAAAAAAGGTTTCGGTGAGAGATGGAGGAGGTGGATCATGGGGTGCGTTTCAAATGTATCTTTTTCGATATTTATTAACGGAAGACCACGGGGAAAATTCAAAGGGGAAAGATGACTCAGACAGGGGATCCATTATTATTATTATTTTTTGATAGGAAACGTACCTTTTATAGAAAAATAGATTGTTTTACATAAAGAGCAGATGAGTGATCCGCGGATAATAAAACACTAAGAAACTTTCATCAAAGTATTACAAATTTCCAATCCCTAACAACATCTGAGATAGCCAAATGACTGAAGTCCTTGATCCTTGTTATCGACGCTGCAACCCTGAATTTGAGCATCTACCATACTTTGTCAATAGAAGCCGTCGAATCGTTGAATATTCTGTTGTTCCTCTCGAGCCATAATGTCCAGAATGTGAAATGAACGATCATATACCAGAAAGTATTAATAGTTGTCCCTGCTTGAAATCCTGGCTCGATAATGAACATATCTTGTTCTTTTCTCGGAAAAATCCAACAAAAACTCAAGCTCTTGCATCACCTTAGCCCATAAGCCTCTTGAGAAAGAACAATGTACCAGTAGATGATCCTGATTTTCTTCATGTTTATGACATAATGTGCACCACTGTGGACTTAAAGCACAAGTCGACCATCTTCTTTGCACCAAATCAGAGCTTGGAAGTTTCTTCAAAGCCACGATCCACGAGAAAATTTGAATCTTTTGCTGGATAGGTACTTTCCATATATGAATATGAGGATAGAAAACTGGGAAATTATGTGATGGAAAGAAAGACTCGTAAAGAGATCGGACTGAGAACAACCCCGTAGAATCCCCCAACCACACCCTGAAATCATCTGATCCCAAATCTATTCTGACCGTATCTAAGGCTCCCGCTAAAGTAGCAAACTCCCCCGAGGTAAAAATGATGGTTTAAAACTTTTATGATCTGAATTGAAATGAAAATTGAAAAGAGGTAGAGAGAGAAATATTCAAAAATGCTCCCGTCCTTTCCCAAAATTCAAATTACCGGGTCTTCCAACCAACCAATCATCTCAGCCAAACATTGAGTAGCATCGATCGATTTTACCTTCGTCTCCGGCGCCGGCCATCGGCCGTCGGGGACGACCATTCACCTTCATTTTTTTAGACTTCCTTTTAATCCACCCATCGCCTACCTTTACTAAATCGACCACCTTTAATTTTTAACCTAGCCGATTACCTTCAAATACTATTTTAAGCCTTTTCGCACCGTACTATATCCCTGAACCTTGCAAAATCTTCGAAATGTACCGAAAGATTAGCAGAAATTATTTCAAGCCCAGTTGTGAGATCAAAATAGAACAAAAACTCTTCTTAATCTGTTTGGGAAGGAGGGGCAATACGGTCTTGATAACAGAGAGGACTAGGAACGCAAGTTATGTTCTGGAAATGGATATCGACAGTTTTCACTGGACATTGGCGAAGCTATGGGAATACATCAACAAACCACAATCAGGTACCATGTTCAATAGATTCAGAGGTAGAGAAGCAGTAATGTCTATGCAGAAATTTGTCAATGGTCGAGGGAATTATTTAGAAATTTCTAAGATAGTATGGAAAGGAAAGACACAACGCATTATCATACCAAGTGGACGACTAAATGAGGGATGGAAATGGATGGCTAATACTCTGTCTCAAATTTCGACAAACCGATGGGATAACAAATCGAGCTTTAAAGATGGTAGGAAGACTACGACACAAACACAGCAGCGTGGACACTTGAGGCAGAATGCCAAGGACTCGGGAGTTCCAGATGACATACGTATGGATCAATTACCAGAATGCAAGTCTAAGGAATGGAGGAAAGCTATCATCATTACAAAGGATTGCGTCAATATATCATGGGAAATGGTGACCAACGCACTAGGGAAGGCAGTTAAAAGAAAGATCGAAGTATTTCCGTTCCAAGCCAATAAAGCAGTGTGGTGGCCACAGAATGAAGAGGATGCGTCGTTCTATTTGCGAATGAAAAAGTCTTTTCTTGAAAACAGAGTCACATTGTCTTTCGAGAGGTGGAATCAGCATAGCAACACCGAGGAGGAAGTTTACGAATGTTGCAACAGCTGGGTGCGCCTACTGGGAATACCTTGGGATCTATGGTCAACAGAGCTTTTCAAAAACATTGGTCAGCAATGTGGAGGGTTGTTGAATATCAGCCAAGATACCATCCTACTCAAAGACTTGTCGGCAGCAAAGATTAAGGTGATGGGAATGGAAGGAGGTTTCATCAATAGAAATCTTCTTATTGAAACTGTTAGAGGCCCGTTGAATATTCGGATCTTAGTGGACTCGGTCAATATTGAAGCGTATGCTCATCACGAAAAGAGATCGTATGCACAAGCGGTGGTGAACGGAGATCGAGTTATGCCAGGATGGGGTAGGGGGACAACATTAAAAGATAAAGAAGCAGGAGCTGAAGAAACTCATGACATTCACCCAAGAAGGATGAACAACAGTACTCTCATACAAGCACAAACCAAAGAAGGAGTTGCAACGCATGCTAAGGAATGTGTAGTGATGAAGAATTGCAACAATAAACTTAAAGAGGATCATCAGAGTGCTGACAGGGGTGATATTTCCGAGGGACGGAATTGCACATCAGAACCATGGTACCAAGGGAAACATTTAAAGATTCTCAAAAAGATAAAGCCGAAAGACGCGATTGAATTCACGAAGGGGAAGATTGAAACTACAGAAAGCTCCGTATCACCAGCGTCAAGCCCTCAGGCACGAGTCACGGACATATGCTCAACTGATAGGCAGTTTGATTTCGTTTACAGCAGAAAACATCGCTTGCAAAATGGTGAAGCATCAAAGAGATCAATTGAAGATGTCGAGAAAGATTCGATTCTTGCGGGGAACGAATATTGGGTGGAGAATCTTAATCAACGAATGAGGGATGATATTTCAGACGAAGGTGGAGAGTTCAGCGACGCGGGAAGTCATATCTCAGATCAATCGGATAAGCTGACAAGGCATTCATTGGAATTCGATGATTTGGGCGAATTTTTTGAAGAATCTCCGAGTAAGGTTTGCAAATTACCCTACATTCCTTCTTCTCACCACTGTTCTTCCCATTCTATTAACGTTTCAGATTCGTTACTTGGGTTGGGGGGAGGGTTAGAGGTTAAGTTTGGGCAGAGAGATTCTTCAGTGGGTCATAAGTTGGGTGTATCTGGAAATAAATTCTTAGGGCATCTTGAGGGAGGGGTTGAAGGAGAGAAAGATGTGGGGCTGGGGATTTTGGAGTCAAAAATCGCATTACAAAATGAGTGCTTGGAAAGGATGGGTGTAGAGAAGGTGGGTTTAAAAGAGTCGGTTATGCCTGATATAAGGTTGGTAGGCCATGTTGATAGTGGTAAAGAGAATCCCAGGGAAGTTGAAGTGAATCGATGAAAGTTCTCTCATGGAATATAAGAGGGAGTGGGTCGGCAGCAAGGAGAGGGTTAATTCGAGCCGTACTAACCAAGGAAAAACCAGATTTAATCCTACTCCAGGAGATTAAAAGATTAACGGTGGATAGGAGATTTATTTCAAGTATTTGGAAATCAAGATTTGTGGAATGGGTTACCCTACCTGCGGAGGGTCGGTCTGGGGGTATTTTGATTATGTGGGATCCAAGGGTTATTGCGGTTAAGGATAATTTGATCGGTGAGTTCTCGGTTTCAATTCTTATTCAAAAGGAAACTCAATCAGAATGGTGGTTCACAGCTATTTATGGACCATGTCAACCAAAATTTAGATCAGATTTTTGGGATGAACTTGCTGGCCTGAGTGTCATTTGCGGTCATAGATGGTGCTTGGGGGGAGACTTCAATGTAGTAAGATCAACAGGAGACAAAATCAACAGCTTTTCAACCACGTCGAGTATGGCCTGCTTCGATAATTTGATACAGGAACTGGAATTATGCGATCCGCCTTTGCTGAATGGAAAAATCACTTGGTCCAACCTTCGGAATCCTCCAATTTGTTGCAGGCTGGACAGATTCATGTTTACATCGGGGTGGATGGAGATATTCCCAAACTACAGACAATCAATTTTGCCGAGAATGACATCAGATCATTTTCCCCTCGTTCTTGATTTGACAAAATCAAAATGGGGACCAACACCATTCAGATTTGAAAACGTGTGGTTAACAGATTCGAGATTCAAACAATCGGCACAATTGTGGTGGTCAAATGCAATTTCTCAAGGCTGGCCAGGCTACAGCTTCATGATGAAACTAAAATCAATCAAGGGAGAAGTTAAAAAATGGAACAAAGAGGTGTTTGGCAGGGTGGATATGAATGTAGCAGAATTGTCAAATAAAATCAGCAGAATTGACAAAATGGAGAGTGAGGGGAGGAGTTCGGAGGACGTGATCACTGAAAGAAAAGAAACAAGGATGATGTTAGAAAAGGGGATAAGTCGGATGAATCAAATGCATTATCAAAAAAGTAAGATCAAATGGATTAAAGAAGGGGACCAAAATACAAAATTTTTCCATTCTTTACTAAGCTACCGTAAAAGCAAATGCACCATTGAAAAAATGGAACGCAATGATGGTTCCATTACAACAAGAGAGGAAGAAATTGTTTCAATCATCTTAGATTACTTCACCAAATTGTACAGTTGCTCGGCACATGCAAGTTGGGGAATTGAAGGAGTGGAATGGTGCCCAATTGAAGAAGAGATGAGTAGAGAGTTAGAAATAAAATTCACGGAGGAAGAAGTCAAGAAAGCAGTTTTTCAATGCGATGGAGGAAAGAGTCCGGGGCCGGATGGATTTACTTTAGCGTTCTTTCAGGAGTGTTGGGACTCCATTAAGATGGATCTTATGATGGTATTTGAGGATTTCTTCCAAAGTGGGATTATAAATGGAGCAACGAATGAGACTTACATTTGCTTGATTAGGAAGAAAGCTGATTCATTTAAAGTCAAGGATTACAGGCCGATAAGTCTTATAACCAGTTTATACAAGATTATTGCAAAAGTCTTGACAGCTAGATTGAAGAAGGTGATAGCTGATACAATATCGAATTCACAAAATGCATTTGTTGAAGGCAGGCAGATTCTAGACTGTGGATTAATTGCTAATGAGCTGTTAGAAGAAGGGAGGAAAAAGAGGAAAAAAGGATGGGTGTTGAAATTGGATTTTGAGAAGGCATATGACAATGTGAGTTGGGAATTCTTGGACTTCGTTTTGCTGAAAAAAGGATTTGGAAGAAGATGGAGATCATGGATGCAAGGCTGTATTTCGAATGTAACATTCTCGATCATGATTAATGGGCGGCCGAGAGGAAAAATAAGGGCTTCCAAGGGCATACGTCAAGGAGATCCTCTATCTCCTTTTCTTTTCAATTTGGTCGTCGATGTGTTAGCAAGGCTGATTGACAAAGCCAGAGAGTGTAATCTTGTAAGGGGAATAGAGGTTGGTACCGAAAGGATCGAGATCTCACACATCCAATTTGCTGATGACACACTATTCTTCGGAAAGGAAGATGATCACATAGAGTTCATGGTTCAAGTGGTTAATTCTTTTTGTGAAATGTCCGGACTAAAAATCAATTGGGAGAAAAGTGCGTTGTTAGGAATCAATCGTGACCAAAGAGAAGTTGAAAGATTGGCACAACACCTAGGGTGCAGTGAGGAAAATTGGCCAATTATTTACCTGGGAGTACCGTTGGGTGGAAATCCGTTGAGAGCATCGTTTTGGGAACCCGTTGTTGCTAAGATGAAAAACAAATTGAGTTCGTGGAAGAAAGCTTTTCTGTCAAAAGGGGGAAGATTGACATTGATTTTGTCGGTTTTGAATTCCATTCCGATATACTATATGTCTTTATTTAAGATCCCCAAAAGTATAGCCGATTCAATGGATAAGATCTCGAGGAATTTTCTTTGGGATGGAGCGGATGGAGATGATCACATGCATTTAGTTTCATGGGAACAGGTCTGCCGACCGAAGGAGAAAGGGGGTTTGGGAGTGGGCAAAATTGGTTTAAAAAATAAGACCTTGCTTGGGAAATGGTGGTGGAGATTTTTCCATGAAGAAGGAACATTGTGGAGGAGAGTAATTGTTAGCAGATATGGGTTACAAGAGAATGGTTGGGATGCGGGGTTAGCAAGAAATGTGACTTTTAGATGCCCATGGAACTTTATTTCCAGAATATACCCGACTTTTAAACAGAAGGTCTCTATTAGAGTTAGAGGAGGGAATAAGGTGAGATTCTGGGAGGATAGATGGTGGGGGGATTCCTCGTTTAAAGATTGTTTTCCTGCTTTGTTTCAGCTTTCACAGATACACAATTTGCCAATTTCATATTTTACCATTTTCGATCCAATCTCATTAAATCATTCTTGGGATTTCCAGTTTAGAAGAGGGTTGAGAGATGTAGAGATTGATCAGATGTCGGAGCTATTAGGTATCTTAGAATCGGTGAGGTTAGTGGAAGGGGTAGATGATTCGATTGAGTGGTCTGGGGATTCTTCGGGTATTTTCTCTGTCAGTTCATTTTACGATTCTTTCTTTCCTCATACCTTATTTCCTACTTTCTCCCTGTATGATTTTATCTGGAAAACACCGGTCCCAATCAAGATTAAGATATTCTCTTGGACAGCTTCTTTGGGTAAGCTTCCGACCTCGGAGATGATTCAAAAAAGATGCCCAGGCATTGCACTTTGCCCCAGCCGCTGTGCCTTATGCAGAAATGAAGTAGAAACTCCAGACCACATCTTCATCCACTGCTCATTCACGACAAATTTATGGGCTCGAGCGTTACAAGAACTTCAATTGGTTTGGGTTATACCGAGGTCAACGAAGGATTTATTACAAATGGATTTGGGACGGCTTACTGGGACTAGAGGTAGAACTTTTTGGCAAGTCGCGGTTCTTTGTGTTTGCTGGACTGTTTGGTTGGAAAGAAACAGAAGAATCTTTGAAGACATTGAGGACAAGACCGACAGTTGTTGGGAGAAGATCAAGATTAACGTTGCCATGTGGATTGGAAACCATAAAGATTTCTCGAATGTATCAGCTTTAGATTTGATAAGACATTGGGAATATGTGTATCACTGAACTAGTTTACCATTTGTTGCAACTCTAAGACAGTGAACTTCTAGTCCACTGATGTACTTTTCAGCAAGTTATATTAAATAAAATAATATCGTTTCCTATAAAAAAAAAAAAAAAACTTTTATGATCTAACCACACATTCTTAAATCTGAATGGTGATGGACCCCACTTTACCCTTGAACTATCTAAAACCACTGTAAAATGATCTGATGTGATTTTGGGTAAGATTGTTTGTCTGGGGAATGGGAAAATATCCACCCATCCCCCTAAAAACAAGAATATGTCAAGCCTACAACAAATGGGTGAAGCTCTCAAATTCGACCAATTAAACTTTGCATTCAACATGGGTGGATTATGCAGTTCCAATTCCCTAACCAACAAATTATGACACTTCATGCTAGTAGTGAGGGACTTACTATTCATCTTTTCACTCAACGGTCCTACGACATTAAAATCCACCCCTACACACCAGTTCTCACCACAAATTATCCTCAACCTTGCCAATTTATCCCAAAACGCTTGTCTGTCTCTCGGATTACAAGATCCATAAACTGCTGAAAACCACCGCTTGGTATCACCATTCTTTTTAATTGTAACCGAAACAATCATGTTATCCCTAACGAAATTAATATTGAATTCCACACTAACAAGATACCCTGATTTACCAATAGCTGGTAGTGATACCCACTTAACGAAGCCGGACTTCCACAAGCTTGCAATAAATCTTCTATCCACCGACTCTTTTTTGATTTCTTGATTAATAACTATGTCCCACTTCTCTTTACGCAAGATTGTTCTAATTAGTCTCCTACGTCTACCCGAACCTCATCCTCTAATATTCCAAAACAAGATCTTCATTTAACAACTGCCAAACCCCTATGAATCGATACTTTATCATAATTGATCCCAAAATTCAACTTTTTTAACCCCCTGGATTTGTTGTCCCTCGACCTACTCCCTACTTGATTCCCTAATAGCACATTCTCAATCCCCGTCTTGGATAGACAATGCTTCAAATTACGGAAGCTTTCTTAATCTTCATTGTTTTTAGATGCTTTCTGTTTTTCTTTTCTTTAATGGCATTCTCTTGATGTAGAGGACCATTTGTGAAGCACTTAATTGAAGTAATCTCTTGGGTTGTTTTAGCTTTGTATTCTTGCTTTTCAGCTGGAATTTTTTACTTGGAGATAAAGAGCAGTTTGCTTAGTTTTATTTATTTTAATAACTTTTATGTATTGTAGGCATCCCAACAACTCAAATGTGGTTGAGGGAATGGTGAAAGCTCTTGCTGGAGTTGTTTCTAGTGTGCAGGTGAAACATGCACTTTTTCCCCAGCATTTTAGTTATTGAAGTGGATAGTATAAAATTTTCTTGCTGCATTCAGATTTCACTCTGTAATGTTATTTATGTTGTTTTGGTGCTGCATTCAGATTTTACTCTGTAATGTTATTTATGTTGTTTTGGCCTTTTTATCATCATCATCATCATCATCATTAATTTTTATACTTTCTAAAGGAGTTTTTGCTGACCACTACGTTGGTGAGGAATTCAACAACGGGTTGCACATGGAGCTATTGAAGTTGCATCTTCATGTTGATTGCACTTCGTTTTATTTTAGACTTTGCAACATCTGGGATTTATGTTTCATAGATCAGCTAAATTCAAGTCATCCTCTGTCCTTTTTATGTCAAAATTTTCCTATTTTCTACTAAGCAAGACTGTTACTGAGATATTGTCATTTTGATCTAATCCTTGAAAATTTGGAATTGGTTCTGTTAGCAAAGACTTTAAGCTGTAGGTTTCTTTTGGGATCATATTTAATAAAGTATTTGCCTTTGATTTCATACCTTTCTATTCCCCTGGTTGATGTATTCATTTTTAGATGTTGAAGTCTCCATTCCAGTTGATTTCTGTTTATTTTCATTATAATTTTTCTTGGATGTTATGTGAAGCCATCCTGTAGTATTTTACTGTTAAACTTTGACCCTCATGGATCCAAATAACAAAATATGGTGTGTGTGCAGTACCTAGAAACTGGCGAGGAGAGCCTTGCTGCTGTTGCTGGTATGTTTAGCAGCAAAGCCAAAGGTAAAACGTAACATGGAATGCACCAATTACAATGGAGTGATTATGTGACTGGTTTTATGGATGTATACATGAGTTTGTCCTTGATTACAGTTTATGATCTAATTTGCGCTTTATTGCATCTATACATCGAATAAATTTTCATCAGAAAACTAATAATGTATTTCTGCACACAGAATTTTTTATGAATCATCTCTTGGCTTGGTAACTATAATTTTTTTGTAGTGGCGACTTGGACGACTAAGCTGCCAGAGTTAAATCACTTATTTATTTCGGACTTAGTTAGTGATTGAAATTTTATATGGTCATGACGATAGTGTGGTAGTGTTTTTTCGATCTCCCTTGTAAAATGCTTTGCGGATTACTCATCCGCTTCTACTGTAAACCCCTCTATTAGTATAATAAAGTTTAGTTTTCTATCCAAAAAAATATACAGTGATATGTTCTTAAAGACAAATTTATCGATGTGCTAATTATCATTTACTTCATCCTCATTATTTAGTATCGTGGTTGTGAGCCCTAGTCACTCTAATTGTGAAGGGATGTAAAAGGTAATATTTGGGGCTTAATGAAAAAAGATAGAATGAAATTATTCTCGTTTTTATTTCACACTCAATGTACCTTAAATAGGATACAATGGGTAAATCAAATAAAAGAAATTAAGAAGTCAAAAATATTATCTATGTAATTCGAAGTAATAATTTATCCTATCAAATTCGAATCAAATATCACTCAATATTTATCTAATTTACACTCCCCTTCAAGCTTGACTGTAAATGTTGATGAGACCAAGTTTGCTAGCAAGGAATTTGTGAGTTTGTCCCGACAACCTTTTGTGAGTAGATCAGCTTGTTGATGAGATATGGATACATGTTCCATATTGATAATCCTTCGTCTATCTTTCCTTAATGAAGTGTCGATCTACTTCTACATGCTTTGTTCGGTCATGATGGACTTGATTGTGAGCTATGGTAATGGTTGATTTGTTGTCACAATAGAGATGCATAATTCTTTGTACTCTTTTAGTTATCTCACCACTCTCTTAATCCATATGAGTTCACATACTCCATGTGCCATGGCTCTGTACTCGGCTTCTGCACTGCTTCTTCCCGCGATTGACTGTTTTTTGCTTCGCCAAGTTTCTAGATTTCCCCATACAAGTGTACAATACCCTGATGTTGATTTTTTGTCAGCAATTGAACCAGCCCAACCTGCATGTGTGAATGTTCTTATACTTCGATGAGGAAATAGGCCTATTCCAGGAGTTTGATTTAGATATTTCAAGATTATATGAACTGCATTATGGTGACCTTGACACGACGATTGAGGATCCATTATCGGTTCTTGCTCTTGGTGCTGATTGGGATTTACAATGTCTTTACTTTCCTAAAAGTTTTTTCGTCTGGAGTAGACTTGCATGGGTGTGCCCTCTGTGTTAGAGAATAGGGTCTGGTCTGATATGACAGTGCCATAGGTTTTGTTGAATCGGGATAGGGAACCGTAGTCCGTATTAGTGTCCAAACTAATACCAAGAAGAGGAGGAATGTCATTACAAGATTAATTTGAGGAAGTTGGGGAGAAAACAAGTGTGTCCTCAAAGATGGTGACATCACGTGACACAAGTATTTTTTGGTTTGGGGACAATAATACCCTTCTTTGTAGGACAGTAGCCAATAAAGACTTTTGATAGTTCGAGAATCAAGTTTAATCTTAATGTGAGCAGGGAGATGGACAAAAGCTATGCACCCAAATGTTTTGAGTGGAAGTTGTTGTGATGTATAGATATAGGGACACTGTTGTCTTTCTTATTAATCGTCTACCCTGTTGACCACTCCAATTCCCGAAAACCCCTTATCTCTACTCACTAAACAATGTCCACATATCTCTACATCCCAAAAATTTCTACTCAAAACCTTTGGGTGCACAACCTTTGTCCATCTCCATATTCTCAATCACAGTAAACTTGATCATCGAGCTATCAAAAATCTTTATTGGTTACTTTCCTACAAAGAAGAGTTATTGTTGTTAGTGTCCCCAAACCAAAAAAAAAACCTATGTGCCACGTGATGCCGCTTTATTTGAGGACACCCTTGTTTTCTTCTCAACTTCACATCGAGGGGGAATTCAAATGAAGCTTTTTGGGACATTCCTCCCCTTCTTGGTATTATTGTGGGAGTCCCTCTAGGGGGTAATCCAATGAAGTCTTCATTCTGGGAGCCTATTATGATTAAGGTTTCTAGGAAATTGTCTACTTGGAAAAAGGCGTTCTTGTCAAAAGGAGGTAGATTGACTCTTATTGCTTCGGTTTTGACAGCTTTGCCGATATATTACTTGTCTCTTTTTAAGATACCCAAAGGAGTGGCGGGGGAGATGGAGAAAGTCATGAGAAATTTTTTGTGGGATGGAAATGAGGGAGATTGTCATATGGTGAGATGGGAAAGAGTATGCCGACCGAAGGAAAAAGGAGGATTGGGCATTGGGAATTTGTGCTTGCGGAACATGTCTTTAATGGGGAAATGGTGGTGGAGATTCAATGTGGAAAATGATACGCTATGGAAAAAAATAATAAAGAGTAAGTATGGGTTACAAGAAAATGGGTGGGATGCGGGGATGGCTAAGAATGTGACTTTTAGATGCCCGTGGAAGTTTATTTCAGCGTCATACCCGACTTATCACCGACTTACTAAACTAGTGGTTCGAGGGGGGAATAGAATAAGGTTTTGGGAGGATATTTGGTTGGGGGTGTCATCTCTCAAAGTTTTGTTTCATTCTTTATTTCAGTTATCTTTGTGCCATAATTATTCAGTCTCTCATTTTGCTGTAATTGATTCTTCTTCAAATTCAATATCTTGGGATTTTCACTTTCGAAGATCTCTCCGCGAAGACGAGATTAATCAATTAACTTCGCTTTTGGGCATTTTGGAGGGTGTGAGATTGGTGGTAGGAGTTGATGATTTTAAAAAGTGGGAAGGGGATAATTCTGGGATTTTCACTGTCAAATCTTTCTACAATTCTTTTTTCAAAGATACTACTATCTCAGATCGTTTCAATTTCTACAATATCATTTGGAAAACATGTATTCCCTCGAAAATTCAGATTTTCTCTTGGACAGCTACCCTTTCGAAGTTACCGACAGCCGAGGTAATGCAAAAGAGATTAACTACTTGGTCACTTTCACCAAACTGGTGTGTGTTGTGCCGTAAGCATGAGGAAACACAAGATCATTTGTTCGTTCATTGCAAATTCACTTATGCTTTGTGGGCAAGGGCTTTAAAAGAATTGAATTTGGTTTGGGTTGTACCAAAGACAACACAAGACTTGTTTCAGACTGATTTGGGCCGAATGCTTGGCAAAAAAGGGAAAATTTTCTGGAAAATGGTGATTCATGGAATTACTTGGCATGTGTGGTTGGAGAGAAACAGGAGAATTTTCCAAGATCTTGACGAAACTTCAGAAGAATGTTGGGGGAAAATAAAATTCAATACAGCAAATTGGATTAGACTAGATAAAAATTTTCATGGATTGTCTATTTCTGATATTTTGAGAGATTGGTATTATGTGTATTGCTATAAGCTTTAGAGGTTACGATTAGTGGATCTCTAGTCCGCTTAATGTAATATGGATTTATCATTATTAATAAAATATTGTTTCCTATCAAAAAAAAAAAAAACTATGGTTCCCTATACCGATTCAACACGAACCAATGGCACCGTCTCATCAAAAACCGTGAGCCTGTGAGAATCTCATCCCCCATAGATATTTTGAAATGCTCGTTGTGAAATGATGTAACGTGGTCAGGTGCACCTTCTAACAAGTGAGAGTTTTTCCTTTCTGACACTTTGTTTTGTTGTTGAGTATCAACACATGAACTACGGTGTATAATCCCACGTGCAGCCATATATTTCCCAAGAATGTTATTGAAGTATTCCTTACCATCATCGGTTCTTAAAGTGCAAGAATGGAATTGGGCTGAATCATTTTGTGGAAGGTTTTGAAGACTGTGCTAGTCTAATAAGCATGCATAATTAAACTTGATAAAAACAATCAAACAACGAAAACCAAATAACTTAATCGTCTTGCAATTCAAACGAAAACAAAACAATAATTTTAGTCTTAAACGTTAATACAATTATATCAAAATCATAACACTGCACGAGAATACGAGAAACCAAATAAAACCTCCACTGGATCATCACCAAAACCCAACTGCTTTGGCCGTCCAACCTAAGACATGCCCCGTGGAATGACATGTCCAAGATGAAGACAAGGACTTTAGCGACAATCACCCAATACGAGAATGTACGAGTGTACAAACCGATATGATGCATGTGAAATGCAGTATGCTCTGATGTTAAGGATCAAGTCAGGAATTTCATGCTCAGTCTACGGACGCCTGCGTGTGTAGTCTCTGATCTGCCAAAGACTTATTTTGCTCCCACACTCATCATCAATATGTGGACCTACAATGTTCCGGGTCATTAGATCCTGTGGGCCCCGTTGAAACTGTAGCTCTCGATACCCAACCATCATCAATACAGCGGCTTCGTTGAACACTGTAGCTCTCGATACCCAACCATCCACAATACAGAACAAGGCTGAGCGGCCCAAATAAACGAGGTATATCTTAAAATATGTCATGCCAAACATGATATGTCATATATAAAATGTCTAAGCAGTAAACCATGTATCATGCAACAGATAAATATGCAACATATAAGTGTGTATACTGCGTTTGAATATCCCAATTAGTACATTACATACCTCACTAAAACAATCTGGTAGAAAGTCTACTTGTCTATACCTAGACAATAACAACATACTGAAATCACTAACATGCCAGATCCAGAATCACTGAACATACTTCAAAGTTCTTCCTAATATCCTTAAATCACTATTTGTGGCTTTAGGATTATACCTACGTCGTTGTCAGCCCACTGATGATGTCTCGGTATGCGTGTCCAGGTTCACTGACTTTTCGAGTCGACACTAGATCTGAACTTCCGATACTAAATTGCCCTCGAAACTGGCCAAAAACCTTAGGTATATGGCTAGTTCTCGATTGAGAGAAGTTGAGGGAAAGTGTTGTAGGAAATAAATTAGCTTCTATTTATAGGCTGCATCCGGACTAGTTCAGAAGATCAAATTTCAATCTTATTTGCCACATGTAATAATGACATTCTTCTAATTGGATTTCTTGTGATAATGTAATCTGAAATAGATTGGGTGGTTTATTTTAAATTTGGTGAATCCCAACATGCCGATCCTCAATTAATCTATTCGTTAACAATACTTAATTAACAACTCTTTAATCATGTCTTAATTAGTATTCCATTCAAATAAGGATTTGGGTCATTGCATCATTGATGGCTCGAAGATGGAGCAGTTTCTAGGTAGTAAAATCCATTGTGAATCCTAACCTAATCTCTGTTGCTGCTTAAGGTAGTGAAGGTACTTTAACCACTTTAACCCTTGTTGAAAGAACGATGTAGAAGCTAGGGTGAAAAAATGGTATCGGCACACAAAATGAACCTTATGGCTCCTGTACCATGAAAAAGAGAAAATGAAATTATTCTCGTGTTTATTTCACACGTAATGTACATTTTTAAATATGACACAATGGGTAAATAATAATAAGATAAAAAATGTAAGAAGTCAAAAAAATTATCCTACCTAATTTAAAATATTAATTTTTCCTATCAAATCAAAGAAAATAAATTATCCTATGAAATCCAAATCAAATATCACCCAATATTTACACAATGTTTATTTAATTTTACACTTATAATCGTGGCAGGTCTCGAGTGGAGCTTGGATACTGATGCATCAAATGCTGCTGTGTTGGTTGCAAGTGAAGCACATGCAATAACTTTGGCAATTGAGGGTCTACTGGGAGTTGTTTTCACTGTTGCAACTCTGACTGATGAGGCAGTGGATGATGGTGAGGTGAGACTTGGAGCCAATGTATCTAGCCATATATTACTTTTTTTATGAATCTTACTTCAAATGCCTTTATGATCCTCTTTCTTCTTGTTATATATTTTTATCTGGTTGCGATCAGCTTGAGTCTCCCAGATGTGATATTGATCCACCCACGAAGTGTACTGGGATAACTGCAGAGCTTTGTGTGTCAATGGTTGATTCAATGTGGTTAATAATACTTGATGCTTTGTCTCTGATTTTGACAAAGTACGTATATTTTTCTCTAACATCATATTGGTCTTCATGCTCTTGGAATTTATGCTCTTCTGATTTGAGATTGTTGTTTTAGGTCACAAGGGGAGGCTATTATATTGGAAATATTGAAGGGTTACCAGGCATTTACTCAGGTTGTTATGTTCTTCCAAACATGTTGACTTACTCTCTCTCTCTATGTGTGTGTGTGTGTGTGTTTGTGTTTGTGCATCCTAAAGGGTCTGTACAGTAAGCATGAGGCAAAAGCTTGGGGTGTTGAAGGATTAGAATGGTGTCCAATTGAAATGGAAATGAATCGGCAATTAGAAAAAGAATTTACGGTCGAGGAAGTGATGGAAGCAGTCTTTACTTGTGATGGTGGCAGGAGTCCGGGCCCTGATGGATTCACTTTGAGTTTCTTCCAAGAATGCTTGGAAATTGTCAAAAAGGATATTATGTTGGTGTTTCAAGAGTTTTTTCGCACTGGCATCATTAACGGAATTACCAACGAGACTTACATATGCTTGATTAGAAAGAAAGCTGACTCTTTCAAAGTTAAGGATTTCCGACCTATCAGTTTAATAACAAGCTTATACAAGATAGTATCCAAAGTACTAATAGCGAGACTGAAACGTGTCATGGGGGCGACAATTTCGGAATCACAGAATGCTTTCGTTGAAGGGAGAAACATCCTCGATTGTGGACTAATAGCAAATGAGCTGCTCGAAGAGGCTAGGGTGAAGAAGAATGAAGGATGGGTGCTGAAAGTGGATTTTGAAAAAGCTTACGATAATGTCAATTGGGATTTTCTGGACTACGTCTTAGCGAGGAAAGGGTTTGGGTATAAATGGAGATCGTGGATGCGGGGATGTGTATCGAATGTTTCTTTTTCGGTTATGATCAATGGGAGGCCGAGAGGAAAATTTAATGCTTTCAAAGGACTTCGTCAAGGAGATCCTTTATCTCCTTTCCTATTCAACTTGGTCGTAGACGTTTTGGGAAGACTAATAGACAAAGCAAAGACAGCGGATTTAATAAAAGGTATTAAGGTCGGAAAAGATTTGATCGAGATAACTCACATACAGTTTGCGGATGACACACTTTTTTTCGCACAGAAAACCGAGCACTTAAGATTCATGGTCAAAGTGGTGAGCTTTTTCTGTCAAATGTCGGGCTTGAAAATAAATTGGGAAAAAAGTGCGTTGTTGGGGATTAACCGTGAAGGTGTGGAAGTTGAAAGGTTGGCAACTCAACTGGGATGTGGCAAAGAGACTTGGCCTATCACATATTTGGGTGTTCCTTTGGGAGGCAACCCATTGAAAGCATTATTTTGGCAGCCAGTGGTTGATAAACTGTCCAAAAAATTGGCGGCATGGAAGAAAGGTTTTCTGTCGAAAGGTGCTAGATTGACTTTGATACTTTCGGTCTTGAATTCCATCCCGATATATTTCATGTCATTATTCAGGATGCCGAGAAATGTTGAGGAAGCGATGGACAAAATCTCAAGGAATTTTCTTTGGGATGGAGCGGATGGAGATGCACACATGCATTTGGCTTCATGGGATCAAGTTTGTAAACCGAAGGATAGAGGTGGACTTGGCATAGCTAAATTAAGATTCAAAAATGCAGCCTTGCTGGGGAAATGGTGGTGGAGATTTTTCAAAGAAGAGGGGACTTTATGGAAAAAGATAATAATTAGCAAATACGGATTTCAAGAAATGGGTGGGATGCTGGATTGGCGAGTAGTGTAACATTCAGATGCCCTTGGAAGTTTATTTCCCGGATTCATCCAACTTTCAAACGTAATATTTTAGTTAAGGTGAGAGGAGGGAATAAAGTGAGATTTTGGGAAGATCACTGGGTGGGTGATGGGTCCTTCAAAGTTGTTTTCCCATCTTTACATCAGCTGTCATCCGTTCACAATCTGTCCATTTCGAATTTCGCAGCTTTTGATGATTTCAATTTGAATACTTCTTGGGATTTTCACTTCAGACGAGAGATTAGAGAGGGCGAGCTTGATGAGTTGTCAGGATTATTAGAAGTCTTAGAATCGGTTAGATTAATTAGGGGGGTGGAAGACTTTATCCAGTGGGGTGGGGATTCATCGGGTACTTTTTCGGTTAGTTCTTTTTACGAATCTTTTTTCTGTCCTCATCTTCACCAAAAATTCAACCTTTTCGACACCATTTGGAAAATACCGGTGCCGACCAAGATTCAATTCTTCTCTTGGTCAGCCTCTTTGGGAAAGCTGCCGAGCTCGGAGACAATTCAAAAAAGGCACCCAGGGATTGCTTTGTCTCCAAATATGTGTGTTCTATGCAGACAGGATATCGAGACTCAGGAGCATCTACTGATTCACTGTTCTTTCGCAATTTCTCTGTGGAGTAGGGCGCTGCAAGAAATGAGGTTGGTTTGGGTGACACCCAAATCAGCAAAAGAACTTTTCGACATGGATTTGGCTCAATCAACAGGGACTAAAGGAAGAAAATTTTGGAAAGTCGTGGTTCATTGCCTGTGCTGGACAATTTGGTTGGAAAGAAACAAGAGAATCTTTGAAGGATTAGAGTCAAATATTGAGATTTGCTGGGAGAAGATCAAAGTTAACGTGGCCTTGTGGATTGGAAATCACAAAGACTTCGACAACGTTTCAGTTTTTTATTTGTTAAGACGTTGGGATTATGTGTATCTTTGAAATATTCACGCTTTTTTGATTGTTGTAGTTTCGACAGTGAACTTCTAGTCCACTGAATTTCTAGTTTCACAGATGTAACCCTTAGTATTATTATTAATTAATAAAATAATGTTTCCTATAAAAAAAAATTAAGTGTTATTTTTTTTTATCATGATTGTGCAGGCATGTGGAGTTCTTCGTGCGATAGAACCTTTAAATTCGTTTCTTGCATCCCTATGCAAGTTCACAATTTACATCCCCAATGAAGGTGAAAAGAGAAGGTATGTTTGTTGAAAAACTTTTACCATATGAACCATTATAACGGGGTGCTGAAAACTGAGAATAGGAGAGCATAGCTGCAGAATCTATCCTTGTTCACCTCTATGTCGATATCATGTCTATTCGGATAGGTTAGAGATATGGCGATATAATGATGTTCCATGAGGACAGACTCGTGAAAACTCCCATGACTAGGCGTGAATTTGAGCATAGTCGAGGATTTGCGTGTTCTCTTACATTTCTCTAGCAATTTGTTCTCATCATGAAAAGTGATCCGTAATTGACTTATAAGAAATGGTGTCAAACGCCTCCTTTGTTTCTAAAGTCCTCTGCTTTAGGAGTTTTTTGTTCATTATATCTGGAATAACCAGTGCTTATTGATGTCTTATTTCCAGTTTAATACTATCTCCTAGTTCAAAACGGGCTGAACAATTAGTCGACCAGCGAGAAGGGATTGTTCTCACTCCAAAAAACGTGCAGGTTTATTTGGTTTTCTCATTTATAATATACTTTATATCGATCAACTTTGTATTGACGGTGTACTCCCCAAGCTCCATTTGTTAAATTTCTCTCCTAGTTGGTTTATGGTGTGTTGTCATAATTGCACAAACAGGCTCTGAGGACGCTCTTCAACATAGCTCATAGATTACAGAATGTATTAGGTCATTCATGGGTTCTGGTAAGTTAGTCAAGCTGTTTATATCCAATTGAAAGATGGTCAAGTTTTAGTCCCTGCTATTTGTTTTACCTTTGCAATTATAGGTCTTGGAAACTCTATCTGCTCTTGACCGAGCTATTCATTCTCCACACGCAACAACACAGGTATTACGTAAATCAAAATTTTAAAATCAAGGACTGTGTCGGGCAATTTTTTGTTAACGTCACCTTCAAACAGTTATGTTGACATCAACATGATAGAAAATGTCTGGATATACTGCGGTGAAATTGGCCTTGCAGTTGCTCCATTTTCTGCGACTGCTTCTTAATTTATATAATCTTTGTTAGGATTGTTCACAATTTATGACTCATAATAACCAATTTCTCTTTGGTGGGACTTGGGTACTGTATTTATAATTGTTATACTGTTTTGAAGTTCTCGTAGCTTGATGCTTAACCTCTCACTGAATTTTGGTCTTTTCAACAATATAGGAGGTTTCCTCAGCTGTCCCAAATCTAACTAGAGATTCATCTGGGCAATATAGTGATTTTAACATTCTCTCTTCGCTCAACTCCCAGGTTGTTTGTTTGACTTTAATGTTATATATTTAACATCTTTTATGTACAGAAATCTGATTGTTCACATCCGTGGCTCCCCTCCCCCCTCCCAATCAGCTGTTCGAGAGCTCGGCACTAATGCATGTATCTGCTGTTCAATCGCTACTTTCTGCTCTGCGCCAGTTGTTGCGTCAATACATATCAACAACTTCGAGTAGCTTTGGGCAGTCATCAAATCAAAAAATTGGAAGCATTAGTTTTTCAGTGGAGAGAATACTCTCTATCCTCGTCAATAATCTTCACAGTATGTGGGTAAATTAATTTCACAGGAATTTCTTGTTCCTTCTTTGCCTTTCTTCAACCTTATATAACTATTTTTATGGTTATCCATGTCAGTTTTGGGATTGCGAAAAAAAATCATCTGTTTCTAAATTATACTTCTGACAATGTTGAAATATTATGTGGAAAATAAAACATGCAGTTTCTTTACCTTCAGATCCTTAGAGGTGTAGATACTAAAAGAGTGATGAGTCTGGTGACTCACTTTATTGTTGTACATTTTTCTTTTTTCTTCCCTTGCTCAAATCTGTTGATTAAATAGGTATTTATTGGGTTCATGAAAATTGTAACTTTCCATATCTGCAGATTGTAAAGTATACTAAGAATTCCAAATAAGCTCACACGCAAAATGGTAGTAAAATCCTCATCCGATGATGTAATAAAAATATTCCTTGAAAGTCTTTGAATGTTATTGAGCCACTCTGATTCTTAAATGAGCATACATGTGACGGTATGACCTAACATTATTCTTTAGTTACCCATAATTTTGCTACTTAACTAGATCTACGTGTATCTGTAGACAATTCAGATCCTCGTAGGGTGGGAACGGGTTGGGTAAACTATTTGTCGGGTAGTGTTTTTAATACCTGAACCCGAGACTACCCAACTAGCCGGGTACCCGATTGTGTTTCGGTCGGGTAGTTCGTGCTTGTTGGTGTGAGTTTAAATCTAGCATTTTTTTCACTAAACTAAACTTTATGCATATTTTCTTTCCAACCCGATTGCCCACCCAAACCTTGTGGATGGTTCTTTAACAATTGGAACCTTTTTGGTATACTACAGGATTTTAAAATTTCACGTTTCTATTTTCATCAAGATTTAGTTTTACATATGGAAATATTGCAGTGAATAATGAGTTGACAGTATTTATCCATTTTGTGAGCTATGAAATACCAACAAGGTTCAGCTAAAATCAGTTTCCAACCTTCTGGCTCCAATTGGAAGGCTCAATGGTTCTTTTGTGAGTTGTTGATAGATTTATCAATCGGATAAGAATTTATACTCATTGAATTTAATTCAAGCAACACAGGCTTACTTTTAGTTTTAGCTGAGAAGCGAACCTTTGGCTGAAAATGTCAAGGTAGCTCTGACCAGAGTAAGATGTGGTTTACACGTGTTTAAAACATATTTTGGCTTTAAAGTTTTATAGTCTGGGCTCATCGACGCCAAGGAGCGTAGAATCGTGAGAGATCATGTGTTTGTGCACCTGAATTTTTGTATGTTTGTCTACTTTTGACAGGGGTGGAACCATTATGGGAAGAAGTAGTTGGCCACTTCCTCGAGGTAATCTCTTTAATACTCATACACGCATTTGGTATGTGCACTTTTCTTGATAACCAATGTGTTTTGCAGCTCTCTGAGTGTTCCAATCAGCAACTACAAAATATGGCCCTCGATGCATTGGATAAATCCATATGTGCCGTTTTAGGTTCTGATCAGTTCCAAGAGCGTTCTTCACCTAAATCTGTTGATGCATCAAAAGATGTGAGAACTTTATTTGTTTCCCCTATAAAGTCCATTCTTCAAATTCTTTGGTGTGACGTAGTGGTTCTTAACATATAATCTCCTCAAATTTTCTCTGGAAGCATACCGACTATTCAAAGTTGAGATCACTGGAATGTGCTGTCATCTCTCCACTAAATAGTCTCTATTGTTCATCTCAAAGTATTGATGTTCGGATAGGATCTCTGAAGATTCTTCTGCACGTTTTGGAGGTAAGTTTTTGGTCTTTGTTTGATAGAACTTCCTCTTTTATTGGATTTTATATAAACCATGCCATTGCTCTAACTCTTATCTTTTTATGATTTTTACGAAATTGCAACTGTTTTTGGCTTGAATGAATGATTTTGCAGAGGCATGGAGAGAAGTTGCGCTATAGTTGGGCATATATTCTTGAGATGTTGAGGTGTTTTGTTGTTACAGATTCCTTTTTGTGATCATGTAAGAATCATTGCTAAAACTCTCCAACATTCCCAGGTCAGTTGCTGATGCGTCAGAGAAAGATCTCATTACACTTGGATTCCAGGTGACAAAAAAACATCAAAAGCATTGATTCTAGAATGTTTCATTTCATTTCAGTTTTTTTAGTTTTTAAAATTTTGTCGAAGTGTTTCTATGTTGGGTGAGTTGGTTACTATTCGACGATAACTTTGTATGGGGTCATCTAATTTGGAGCAACAGTGGACCAAACTGACCACACTTACCTTGCCTGCTCACAAAATGCGCTTCAACAATTTTTAGCTGTGATATTTGGATTTTGTATAGATGTCTTTAATTTTTTAGCAAATATGAGATTGACTGGTGGAATGCCTTTTATTTGGGTCCATGCATGTTAAAATTTTGCTCTCAATTTCTGTATCTTTCTTTTTTGTTTGTTTGTAATTCTTCGCATTAATATGGTTTCTAGATGTTCAAGAGTATTCCTGATCTGCCTTTTACTCTTCTTTCTCTGTAGAGTCTTCGTGTAATCATGAACGATGGGCTCCCCACTGTACCTACAGATTGCCTCCCGGTGTAAGTTTCACTATTCCATTAGTTTCTGGATTGTTGTGTCATTTCCTTGACATTCTGTAAGTCGTAACATGGTGATTATTTCTGCGCTCTTATATTTAGATTGTGGGGGCTAAGGTTCTAGGTGCCTATGTCTTTAAAAAATAATCCGACGAATCTTGCCTTTCTTGGGAGGAAAATAGTGGTTGCTCCAGAAAGCGAACACTGTATAGCATTTTTGGATTAACCTTTAAAGCAGAGATACTAACAAACAGGGAACATGATAACTAGAGGACAAATATCTAAGTCTGGCCGAATCCCCCTCATCGAGGAGTCACTTGAAATGTATATGAAATAAAATGAACAGACAAATATCTAAGTCTAGCTGAATCCCTGAAACAATAGCATAATGATTGATCGACTGTCTTGAAAACATTTTTTTTCAAACAACCCACCTTTATTGAATGTTCAGAAATACTGTACATAGGAGAGGACAAGGCCGACAGCTCCCAATAACTGAGGTACAACACAAAAAAGATTACTAAATGCACTAAATGATAACAACCAGATATCATTAAGAGATCTCGGAAGAAGTACTTAAATATGGGCACCCTTTCTGCCTTTGATGTTGCTGGAAAACATAATCTCTGAAAATAAACAAAACCATCTCTCTTCGAAGGCTGCCCAAAGCAACCACAACAGAGTTCCCTTTCCAATAAATGTGAGTATGATGGACTAGAAATTCTTGGAGAATGGATCAAATTCTAATTAAGACATGATTTACTTCCCAAACCAATGATCACATTTTGTGAGTAATGAAACAAGCGAGTCTATCTCAAATGATACCACCAACGAGTTTACTGGATTTCCACTGAGAGCAAGCAGCTGTCGTATCAAGTTTAAACGAGCCAAACTGCGTTTTGATGCATCTAATCACAATCACACAGGTAATTCTTTCCATAGCAACTAAGATTCCCCAAGTTTTGGCAGTTGGTGAGAAGCCTCTCCGATTCTTAAATCTGTACATCCTCTATCAACACATAGAGCTTGATATCCCGGTGCTTAGAGTAATTGTGGGCCACACAAATAAACCAGATTATGAGAAAGAGTACTCTCCTTGATATGCCCTTTCTGCCGTTACCCTTGATCAGCCTCCAAGTTTCGAATCTGTCAAAGTAAGAAACACCAAAAATCGAGCCAAACGTGTCCATTATAAATAGCAATCTTGCTAAAAAAAATGAACATACGCTCCAACGTTTCCTCACTTTGACAGCATTGCATTTAGGTGCAATGTGAAATCTCCGGGCTTCAAGGATGTCATCGACTACAATCCTCCTTGCTAGGAACTTACAGTAGAAGGAAATGGACAAATGGTAGTAGATAGTAAATTAGTCCAACATGGGGTATAGATAGTATTTACCTCCTCGAAGAACGAATAAGCTGCCAAACTGATTTGGCTGTAAAAAAGCCATTAGAACTATGTTTTCATATAACACCAAAGATTCCAAAATCGACCTGTATTATACAATCAATGTTGGAACAACTTGTAAGAGTTTCTTAATAAGCCACCGGCCTTATCCCCAAAAGAAATTATCCCTAACAACTTTTGGATCAGTCACCAACCACACATTGGATTGGGGTCCTGACAATCAACATTGGCTGGGGTAACAACTTGTAAGAGTTTCTTAATATGCCATCGGCCTTCTTTCCAGAAGAGATTATCCCTAACATCCCTTGGACCAGTCACCAATCACATACTGGTTAGAGGTCCTGCCAATAGCCAGGTATAGTCTCTAAAGCTGATATTCCCAGAACCCATTCCCCAACCAATTCATGCTTCTGCTTTTGCCAGAATCCGTAAAAGCTGGCTCCCAAGTAGGGGAGATAACAATCAGATACCGATCTGTTGGTTGTTACAGTTGTGAAGCACGAGACTTTGCTTGTGAAGTCAATCATCGTGCCTACAATCTAACAAGCCCGTAGAAATTTTTTGTATTCTTTATATTCCTTTCCAAATTTGTTGCAATCGTTGGGTATTTTGATCGATGGTCATTGACCTCCGTAAATATTTGTAGCATGATTTGTAATGTAGAGATTCATCCCTTATGCACGACCTCTGTGAACAGATTGTTGTTTCCCTCACCGTCTTGCTTAGTATAAAGAAGAGATTTTATTGCACGATTGCGATAAAGAATACATACACATCTTTTTTTATTTCTCCCCCTCGATGTATCATATTTATGTGATATCTTTTTTTAAGGAAACAAAATTATATTAATAAAATATATAAAAGATATTAATTATAAAAAGCGGACCAGAGATCCACGCAAGATAAGGTAAAAACCAGAGTCATCTTTGCATAATATTAGATTGTTATAGAAGTCCGTGACTGAAAAAATCTTGAACTCCACATTCCTTCATAGTCAACACGGAACCCTAAATTTTATCTTTTTCCCAACAATCTTCAAACGATTTTTCTTCATTGTCAAAAATCCTCCTGTTCCTATCCAACCAAACTGACCAACATGTACAATGGACTGTCACAACCCAAAAATTTCTACCCTTCCTACCTAGATCACGTCCAAGATCTGCTGTGAATGAATCCCCAAAGATCCCGGTGACACCCAAACCAGACCCAACCCTCCAAAGCTTTGAACCTAAAGAAAACTCTCGTAAAAGGACAATGAATGAGCAAATGATCTTGGGTCTCCACCTAGACCCACCTCTTGCCTACACAACATGCACCAACTTGGGGAAAAAAACAAGTGGGGTACCTCTTTTGCATCATCTCGCATGTTGGTAGTTTTCCAAGAACTGTAGCCCACGAGAGTACTTGAACCTTAAACGAAATCAGGCTTTCCAAATAGTATGATAAAGAGGAAATGAGAAAATAAAGATTCAAAGAAAGATTTCACTAAAAAAAGCCCCGAAGAATCCCAAATCCACTTTCGGATATCAACTCCTTCAATCAAACTTATCCCATCAAGGGACCCGAGCAGAACTCTCAAATTGTTCACCTCCTCATCCCTCAAGTCTTGTCGAAAGTTTCATGAAAGATTGGGAAGGTTGGATAATGGATTGGAAAGAAAAAGTGGGAGATAAGCTGATTATGAACCCAAGAATTCTGAAATAAAGATGGAAAACTTCCTAAAAAGAGGAATGCCCCCACCGCCTTTGTCGACCAATCTGTCCAAAACATCTACTACCAAGTTAAACAGCAGAGGATAAAGTGGAGGTCCTTGTATAAGCCTTTTATCGCCATTGAATTTACCCCTCGGCTTACCATTGATGGGAATCGAGAGACACACTCGAGAGGCATCGCTTGATCCACCTTCTCCACTGATCCCAGAAACCCTTCTTAAGTAACATTAAATACAAGAAACTCAGCTCGACATTGTCATAAGCCTTCTCGAAATCAACCTTAAAAACCCACCCACTTATTTTCTTAAACCTAAAGTTTTCCACCATCTCATTTGCCCCAAGACAACGGTATGGAATCCGTCTTACCTCAATAAAGCACACTGTGAGTTTGCTATTATGAGAGACATTACCTTCTTTAATCTCTAGGACAATACTTTTGCAATAATCTTGTAAAGATTAGTGACCAATTTGATAGGACGTAAGTCTTTTATTTGAACATACCCTTGTTTTTTGTATCAAACATATGTATGTGTTCTTTTGGTATTAAACATATGTATGTTTCATTGGTTATGCCGGTTGATAACCATCCTAAAAAAATCATTAAAAACCTTCATCAAGACCCTTTTTATTATGTCCCAACACTCTTGTTAGACTTCCATTGTGAACCCATCTGGTCCCGGTGTTTTTGCCCAATCGCTTTCAAAGACTGTTTTCTTAATCTCCTGCTCTGAAAAAGGTCTCTCAATCTCTAACCTAGACTCACTATCGACAGAGCTCAATTCCACGTCTTCTGTACCCCAACCTCCACCGTAAGTCTTGCTGTACAGTTTTCGGAAAATTCTATTGAATCAAACTCAATTCCATCAGTCCGTTCCAATTTATTGATGGTTGACCTGCTCCTACGCTGGTGAAATGACAAATGGAAGAATTTGTATTGCAATCCCCCTCTCTCGTCCATTTAACCTTAAATTTTGGCCACTCATTTGGGTTTTTTGTTATTTACAAAATAGCTCAACTATTTGGCTTCTCTTCTTTCATTTTCTAATAGTACTGACCCTGGCCCTCGCTCGCCTTCTCGTCCAACTCTCGAATTGTCTCTAACTCCACACATCTCACTCTTATATTTCCAGAAACCTCTTCGTTCCTGTCGATCATGTCACTAGAAGTTAGGGATTAGAATATTGTTAATCTCCTTTAGAGCTTATATTTATTCAGTAAGGTAGTAATTCATATGGTCTATCATTAGGCTAAACTTTAGGTACCTTGTAATATTATTCCCACCTATCAAGAATAACAAGAAATTTCTAGAATTCATCTTCATTCCACTTCCAAGATAGATTTTATTTCTTGAGCTTCATCATAATTTGGTACTTCCAACTGAAATACTCCACCAATGCGGTATTTTTCTTTAAGACTTATGATCTAGCCACACATTTCGAATCTAAAAAGAGATGGACCCCCAAACTCCCTTCGAGGTGTCTAGAATCAAAGGAAAATGATATGAGGTAATTCTAGGCAAGACTGTTTTCCACAAAAGGAAAAACGTTTCCAGTTACAGCTCCTTGGAACAAAACCTATACCAACCTACAACAAAATAGGAGAAAGCCCTCAAATTAGACCAAATATATTTGGCAATCAAAAGATGTGGGTCACACAACTCAAGTTCCCTAATCAAGGAATCAAAACAATTCATGCTAGTGGTCAAGGGTTTAATATCCAGTTTCTCATTTAATGATCTACCCACATTGAAATCCCATCCTACACACCGGTGTTGACCACAAATCACTCTCAGCCCTGCCAATTCATCCCAAAAAGCCCGTCTTTCTTCTCGGTTTGCATGACCTGTAAACTGCTGAAAACTATCACTTAGTAACATTGTCCTTCTCAATTTCTATCGAGACTAAAACTCTCCTAATAGACTGTCCTTCATCGAGACCGATCTAGAATCCCACGCTACCAACATACCCCCTAATCTTCCAATTGCTAGTACCACTAACCACTCAACAAACCTAGACTTCCAAATGCTTGCAATAAATTTCCTATCTACGCATTATCTTTTAATTTCTTGAACTATGATGTTCAGCTCTTTGCACATAATTTCTCATATAAGCCCCTTACATCTACTCGAACCTCCTTCCTTAATGTTCAAAGATAGGATCTTCATTTAACCGCTTCGAAACCTATGTGAAACGACCCTCTCTCATAATTAATTCCAAACGTCAACCGATTTAACTCTGTGTTTTTTTTAAACAATGATATGCTCCCTTCTAAATTCATGAAGGGCACCTTCAACTGAGAAAGACAATCTCTTTCAACATCCCCCTACGAACAGGTGTCAACCACTTCCACCCCTTGCACCAGCCTCACTTGCTCACTCTCGAAAAATTAGTATCCAAAACACCCGACTTTGCACTCGCTGGTGAGTGTACATGACTTCCAACGTGTAGAAAGATGGTTTAAGTGGAGTCGAGTCGTTCGAAGAGAGGTTTCCATCTATTTTTCAGATTTGTACATCAACTAATAAACCAATCAACACTTTCTTGGCAGCGGAGTCGAGTGTTCTTTCAGTTCAGTGGGATGTGCGATTTAGAAGAGATTTAAATGAGGTTGAATTGAGTGAGTTTGCTCATCTTTTGGGAGTTCTGGGTTCGGTTAGATTAGAAAGGGGAGTGGGAGATTTCAGAATTTTGTTGGGGGATTCTTCGGGTCTTTTCTCTGTCAAATCTTTTTACAATTCCTTCTTTCCACCTTCGTCTTTTCCATTCTTCGCGTGCCACGAAAACATCTGGAAAGTACCTTTTCTAAAAAGGTTCAAATTTTCTCGTGGATCGTGGCATTGGGAAGACTACCGACTTGTGATTCAGTGCAGCGAAGGTGGCCGAATTGTGTGTTGAGTCCGCATTGGTGCACGTTGTGTCGAAATGATGAAGAAGATCAGGATCATTTGTTGCTCCACAGCTCTTTCTCAAAGGGTATTTGGACAAGAATTCAGTTGGAATTGGGTTTTTATTATGTTTTACCACAGAGGGCAGCATGCTCATTTGTTATCTAGCCGGGAGGAAGTTGGAGCACAAACATGAGGATCTTCTGGTATTTGGTGGTACATGGTACGTTTTGGTCTATTTGACTAGAGAGAAATAACAAAATTTTCAAAGATGAGTACGAGACCGGTGAACAGGTTTGGGAGAAGATCAGGTTCAGGGTTGCTAGTTGGACGACCAACATTAAAGAATTCAGTTATTTGTCTCTCTCAGAATTAATTAGGGATTGGAAATTTGTTTTGGCATGAAATTATTAGTGTGATGTTTCCTAGGGTTTTTAACCCATTGTGCGGATTACTCATCCGCTTATTATGTAAAATTAATTCCATCAATAAAAAATAGTCTCTTCTAAAAAAAAAAAAGTCAAATCATGATGAATCCGATCCTCGAAATTCCTTAGACCTCCACTGGCCGAAACACAATCTTCTCTAGTAGGATTTTCGCCCATCTTCATTAATGATGGCATTGTTAACAACCGAGCGTGGTTTCCTTCTAATGTAAACTTTCTCAAAACTACGTACGAATCTACTTGACTCCAACATTTGTCTTTTCTTCAATCCCACCAACCGAATTCGGCAATAATTGAATGACTGACTCCTCTTCTTAAATCACCAAAACCTTTTGGATTAATCCCCGTATGGAATTTAATCTGCCGCCCTTCTCTGACCAATGAGAAATGATATGTGGGCTTGCTGCTTTCGAAACAATCCTATCCCCATAAGGATTGTCACTAACAGCTGAATCCAGACCTTCGAGAATGCGACTAGAATCATAAGTACATGGGTTGACCCCCAGTGGGGATCTTTGTTATTAGAATGCAAGCTTCCTTGGCTACCCCACCATTTCCTGCATCAACATTGATTTTTTTGCGAGGCCATATTCACCTGTTCATTGCCCTTAATTCACCTACATCAGCTGGGCTTTTTTTTGCGCCCTCGAACAAACCACTATCCTCGAAACATCCGCCACAACCTCTCTTCTACCACCACCTGAGCATACGACTGATGATCATTAAAAGGATTGGCTGGTAGACTAACTGAATCCACCACAATTTGAATTGAAATGGGATCAAGCTGTGATTGAAGCTGCATTGAGAAATGATCGTCACAATCGGGTGGTGCAGTGAATAGATAAAATATTTTCATGGAATATTAGGAGTGGAGGTTCAGCTACGCGTTGGGGATTGATACATGCGGTTTTAGTTAAGGAGAGGCCAAATTTAGTTGTTTTGCAAGAAATGAAAAAAAGAGATGGTGGACAAGAGATTATTGCTAGTTTGTGGAAATCAAGGTTTGTGGAGTGGGTTATTTTACTAGTAGTTGGTCGGTCAGGGGGTATTTGGTTATTTGGGATCCAAAGGTAATTTCGGTTAAGAACAATTTGATTGGGAATTCTCGTAGTCGCATTCAAAAGGATACTAATAACGATTGGTGGTTTACGACGGTGTATAGGTCCATGCAGACCACGGTCGAGACAATTTTTGGAATGAATTGACAGGATTGAGAGTTTGTGTGGGGATAGATGGTGCCTGGGGGAGATTTTAATGTTATGAGATCATTAAACAAAAAATTTAATATCCGATCCCATGCGTCGAGTGTGTCTTGGTTTGATTCCTTGTTACATGAATTGGAGTCGTGCGATTCACCTTTACTAAATACAAAATTCATTTGGTCGAATTTGAGAGACTCACCATCTGCTGCAGATTAGATAGGTTCTTGTTCATAGTGGGATGGGCTGAAATTTACCCATGTTCTAGACAAAAGGTTTTTCCAAAAATTATCTTCGGATCACGATTCAGTTATTTTGGTTTCGGAAAAGATTAAGTGGGGCCATCGCCTTTTAGATTTGAAAACGTGTGGTTGAGGCACAAGAGCTTTAAACCATCAGTTTTGACTTGGTGGAATAATGCAGAATTTCAAGGATGGGTGGGATATAAATTTATCAGAAAACTCAAGGCCATGAAAAGAGACATTCGAAGATGGAATGAAGAGGTTTTTGGGTTGGTGAAAGTAATATTGACAGAGTTGAGAGAAAAAATCAGAGGGTTGGATGAATTAGAGAATGAGAGGCAGGGATTTGAACAAGTATCAAACGAAAGAAAGGAAGCCAAATGGTTGTTAGAAGAAATGTGTGTCGAAAGAATCGTATTAATAACCAAAAGAACAAGGTTAAATGGATTTAAGAAGTGGATCATAATACAAAGTTTTTTCACTCGCTTTTGAACCAACAGAGGAATAAGGCCACTATTGATAGATTGGAAAGAGATGATGGATTGCTTACAATTGATGAGGATGAAATTGTCTCCATCATTGTAAAGTTCTTTAATGAGTTGTATAACTAGTCAAACACAAGGGATTGGGGTATTAAAGGAGTAGATGGTGTCCCATTGATAGAGAATTGAGTCGAGATCTAGAAAACCTTTCTCGGGAGAGGAGGTCAAGAAAGCAGTGTTAAGTGTGATGGATGAAAGACTCCGGGATCGAACAGGTTTTACCTTGGCGTTTTTTCAAGAATGTTGGGATATCGTTAAAGGAGATTTAATGAAGGTTCTCAATGAGTTTTTTGAAAGCGGAATCATAAATGGTGTTAAGATCCGAAAGAAACATGATTCGATCAAGGTTAAGGATTTCAGACCAATCAGCCTTACGACAAGCTTGTGTAAGATAGTAGCTAAAGTTTTAACTGCAAGGCTTGAGAACGTGTTGTCAGACACAATATCAGAATCTCAGAATGCTTTTGTCGAGGAAAGACAAATACTCAATTGTTGTCTTATTGCGAATGAACTATTGGAAGAAGGAAAGAGAAAGAAGAAGAAAAGGTGGGTTTTGAAGGTTGACTTCGAAAAAGCATACGACAATGTAGATTGAGATTTTTTGGATTTTGTCTTAAAGAATAAGGGGTTTGGAGAGAGATGTAGAAGGTGGATCATAGGATGTGTATCGAACGCCGTCATTTTCTATTATGATTAACGGGAGGCCAAGGGGAAAATTTAATGCACGTAAAGGGATTAAACAAGGTGGTCCTTTTTTCCTTCTTTGTTTAACCTGGTCGTGGATGTATTGGGGAGGTTGGTTGATAAAGCTAAGGACAAAGATTTGATCAGAGGGATCCGGGTTGGTAGAGACAGGATAGAGATATCTCATATTCAGTTTGCGGACGATACACTTTTCTTTGTTAAGTAAGAGAATCATATCATATTTTTTGTGGAAGTTGTGAGATCATTTTGTAACATGTCTGAGTTAAAAATCAATTGGGGAAAGAGAGCTTTGTTGAGCATCCATTGTGAACAAGAAGAAATTGAACAGTTAGCTGAGCAAATTGGATGTGGTAAGGAGAAATAACCGATTAAGTATTTGGAAGTGCCGTTAAGAGGAAATCCATTGCAAATCTCGTTCTGGGAACCCATTCTGACTAAGACGTCGAAAAAGTTGGCAAGTTGGAAGAGAGCATTTCTGTCAAAATGGGGGAGGTTAACGTTGATTGCATCAGTCTTAAACGCACTGCCGAATTATTATGTCTTTTTTTAGAGTACCAAAGGGAATAACGGATGCGATGTATAAAATTTCAAGGAAATTCCTTTGGGATGGAGCTGATGGTGACGCACATAGTTATTTTGGTTGCCTGGAAACATGTGTGCAAACCTAAAGATAAAAAGGGATTGGGTATTGGGAATATTGTTTTGAGAAGCAAGGCTATGTTGAGGAAATAGTGGTGAAGGTTTTATGTGGAAGATGAGACGTTGTGGAAGAAGATCATCATCGAATAAATACGGGTTACAAGAGAATGTTTGGGATGCGGGTTTAGGAAGAAATGTGACATTTAGATGCCCATGGAAGTTTATTTCTCGATCTTACTCGACTTTTCAACAATTAATGATGATTAAGGTGAGAGGAGGTAACATGGCTAGGTTTTGGGAAGATAGATGGTGGGGGATTCTTCCTTCAGATATCTTTACATGTCTTTATTTCAGCTTTCTGTTGTTCATAATATGCCTATATCATATTTTGCTCACTTCGACAATCGTCTTCCCAATCATGGTACTTGCATTTTCAAAGGGTTTTGAGGGACTAAGTTATTAGGTTAGTTAGATAGGATAAGGTTGATTGAAAGGGGTAGATATCCGAGTGTGGAGTGGGGATCTTTTTGGTCTTTTTTCAGTTAAATCCTTCTTTGCATAATTCTTTCCCTATGATAGTTTTCCATATTTTTCCTATTTCTATGTTATTTGGAAGGTTCAATTCCAACAAAGATCGATGTATTGTCGTGGATAACGATTCTGGATAAGTTGCCGACCTCGAAGATGATGCAAAGTAAGTGGCCCTCATGTGCTGTGTGCCCAAATTGAGTGTGTTATGTTGGAATGAGAGGGAAACATAGGACCATATGCTCATTCACCGTGCATGCACGAACGGCTTGTGGGCTAGAGCTCTAAAAAAATTGGATTTGGTTTGGGTGGTGCCGAAGTCAACGAAAGATTTATTCACCGTGGTTATGGGATGGCTACTTGGCAACAGCGAAAGAATTTTTTGGCAAGAGGTGATTCACGTCAAATGTTAGTGGGTGTGCTTAGAGAGAAATAGAAGAATTTTTGAAAATACGGAACAAAATAGTGTCGAGTGCTGGAATAAAATCAAAATCAAAATTACTACATGGATTGGTGCTCATGTAGATTTTAAGAATTTGTCAATCTCAGATTTATTTAGAGATTGGGCTTTTGTGTATAATTGATAGGGCAACGATCTTATGTAGTTTTTGTTAATGGTAGATCACTAGTTCACTTATTGTAATTAACATCTTTTAAATTATTAATAAAATATCGTTTCTCATAAAAAAAAAAAATAGCTTGCATTCCTAGTTCTTTTGGTAAATCGTAGTGTAGCCCCCTATTAACCATTCTGATTTGAAATATTTTTTGCTTAACCTTGAATTCTTCCTCTAGTGAACCCTAGGTCGTCTAACTTCATCCCCGATCTGGTTCTAACCTTGCCCCACCCGTCCCTAGCCTCGCCGCTCTCCGCTGACCCTTCTTCCGACTCGCTCAAACGTAAGTTCTGTACCATTTTAACCCTAGCTCGTTTAACCTATGTGGCTGTCATATCAATTATCTGAACCATGTTTTTGTTCGGGTTTTCCTATGAGTAGGATGTTAAAACTTCTCTCATAGTCATCACATAATTTATTTAGTTTTAAAACTTTTTAAGGCGGCAAGGCCCTTGTACCCAAACATAGTCCCTTAGCTTAGAGCCATCAATCTAAGTCAATACTCAAAACATTCACCTTATTGAAATTATTTTACAACAATTTGGCTCTCATTTTTAGAGCCCCTCAAGGTTCTCATACACTAAGAACACTTGATTTATATTGCGACATTTACAGCATTGTAGTGTGAATCTGCTTTCTTAACATGGGTAAATGAATTGAATTGTGATTCGGATGCTGTTTTTGCATATGATGACTTTCCTCCTTTTCCAAACTTCTTTCTTATTAAATACACCTCTGTAATTGTTAACACGTGCTGATTCAATCTGTTATGCAGATGTATTGATGTTACTGGAGCATACTGCACTCAGAAGACTGAATTGAATATAAGTTTGACAGCTGTGGGTCTATTATGGACTGCTACTGACTTTATTATGAAAGGTTTTACACATTGGACCGAAGAATTAGGAACAGGTTTGTGTTTGCTCTAGAACTTGTCATATCTTATCTGACAAATGACTTTGTATCTGAGTAATTGACTTTCTTTGAAATACAGATCAGAGAAATAGTAAGAAATCGGAAGAACTAGCTCTCAATGCAGATAATAAAGCTTTTGAGGGAACATCCTTATTGAATACTCTTGATCATGACACATTGCTCTTCTCTGTATTCTCATTACTTAAGAAGCTGGGGGCTGACGACAGACCAGAGGTTTTGTAGATTTCAAAAGAAATAGTTGCAATTATATAAATTTCCAATGGTCATGCCAAGATTTTTGTGGATACTATCTCCCACGAAAGCAAACTTATTTTGATGAGCAACTTTTGTTGTTGCTTGAATTCTGTCTTCGGACTCTATGACTGTTGATTTGTTAAATTCTTAACCTTTTCTCATAGTCAGTATATTTGAAATGTATATCGTTTCATGAAACTTCTTCGTTAGGATTCTTTTTACAATTCTCATAATTCATTGCGTGTAAGTAGTTGTGCTTGCGAGATATCTTTCATATAGTCATATTTATGACTGAGGGGCTAGTTATTTTGGTGCCGGTGTACTGGAAGATGGTTTTATATTTCATTGATGTCATCAAACATTCGGCTTTGATCCAGGAAGATCAACCAGTGTACTAAATTTTGTGGTATTGCTTTAGGTTGTGTGAACCACACACTTATTCTAAAATCTATGCATATATACCATTCTCGAGGAAACTTTTTCCTGAATTTTTGTTTGTAGCTTATCATGTTATCCAGCTATGATGACTTGACTTGCTAATAAATTTCTGGTAGAGTAGTTAAACAATTACTTTTTTCTATGCTTTGGTTTTTGCACTCATATCAACGAAAAGATAATAGATTTACTGGTCTTATGATTACTGGGTGGTCTTTTTCTCTAGCTAAAACTCTCTCATATCTTTAGGTTAGAAACTCCGCGGTCAGGATGCTTTTCCAAACTCTAGGAAGTCATGGGCAGAAACTTTCAAAAAGCATGTGGGAAGATTGTCTTTGGAATCATATTTTCCCTACATTGGATCGTGTGTCTCACATGGTAAGGTGAAAGTATGAAAAAGTCAGTGTGTTTTGCCTGACCCTTTGACTGAAAATAGTTTCATTGTTTAGGCAGCAACATCATCGAAAGATGAATGGCAAGGTAAAGAACTTGGAACTCGCAAAGGAAAAGCTGTTCATATGCTTATACATCACAGGTTTAATCTATTCTGCTTTCTTTAGTCCGCACAAATCTAATTTTCCCGTGAATCACTTCGTTGTAAATCTATTTGTCTTTATAATTAATTGGCAGTCGAAATACAGCTCAAAAGCAATGGGATGAGACACTTGTGCTGGTGCTTGGTGGAATTGCCCGAATTTTACGATCCTTTTTTCCTTTATTAAGAAGTTTAAGAAACTTCCAGTCTGGTGCACCAAGTTCTTTTTTTCATTAATTTACTCAAATGTTTGATTTGTTTAGAAGATTTCAAAATTCTTTTTGAAATTCTTTTTCTGTACTCAGGATGGGAATCGCTTCTTGTGTTTGTCAAAAGTAGCATTTTAAATGGTAGTAAAGAAGTTGCTCTTTCAGCAATAAATTGTTTACAGACTACTGTTGTTTCTCCATCTTTGAAGGTGATGTCCCTCTCGTTTCTTATGGTAAATTTTAACGATTATTTGCGACTTCTTGTGAGAACTGTATAATAATTGCTATAAAATTTCAGTAATTTATAGTTTGTAGACTTGTAAAAGTTTGTTTCTTCTTCTTCTTTTTCATACTTTTTAAACAGGGGAATCTTCCAATAACATACATTAAATCGGTACTTGATATTTATGAGGCTGTTCTTCGAAAATCACAAAGCAGTGATGATCATGTCATAAGCAAGGTGAAGCAGGAGATTTTACATGGGCTTGGTACTAAATCGACATCTATCATAATAGTTCCGATTTCGTTAAATTTACTATTATTACCATATTTGCTTTGTATCGGAGACCTTCGTCACACTTGGCTGTCTCTTGACAGGTAAACTAACTTTCTACTAAAATTGTCATTCAACTTCTTCATTTTTCTTGCAGGAGAATTATATTCAAATGCTCAAGAGATGTTTGATGATGGCATGTATAATCAACTGATATCAGTCATAAATAGAGCCATTGAGGATGTTAAGCTCTGCAATAACAAATTTGAATCTGAATATGTGAGTAAAACCTTTCCATTGACAAGAACCTGCTTTACTACCCGAACCTGAATTTTTTTTACTACACCGAACCTGAAAAAAAAAATTTGTTACCCAATTATTTGGTATCCCAAAAATTTTCAGGCATGTGGGTACCCGAAATTTCCATTTTGCTGAGTAAAGGTAATCGGTATCTTATTCAACAAATGTGCGAAAGTAACTTAAAATTGATTCATAACCGAAACAAGAAGGCAAACAAAAGCATCCATTTTGACTTTGCACAAAATCAAATCAATTTCTAATCCTCCATCAATCCTAGATTTGTCAGCGGCATGAACACCTCTCCGCCAATGGACATGGCTTCCTGCTATTTCTGGTTTCCCCACCCAAAATCCATGTCGTAGAGATCAAATTTTGGCCCGACCCCACCACTAAAAAGAACTACTTTCCGATCAGAGCCACCTTTTCTGTCAAATCTGGGCGACCCCAAATTTAAACATTCCATACAAAAAAAAATCATCAGAATTTATACTCGTAAAAAAAATAAAAAATAAAAAGGGAGCAGAGAGAAAAAACTTAAATTTAGAAGACCAAAGTGGAATGCCAAGGTGATGGATGATGGTGAGTTGACAGTTATGAAGGGAAGAACAGAAGATGGAAAAAGGGCTGGATTTTAAAAACTTTAGGTTTAATTTTTTTATTACGCGGTTGCAAGATACCTGATCGGTTTGGAAAATCTTACCCGATCCCGACCCAATATAATAAAAATGAACCTGTTTTTTGGTTGGGTACCTGATACTTGTACGTGAATGCCCGCCCCTATTGTGAAGTGGATAATGGTCCCTCATTCCCTCCCGCTCCTTTTTTGATAAACTAATTACAGTAAGTTAGAAACTGTTGCTGGCAATTTCTTAGATTGTCACTGCTGTCTTATTTTCCATTGGGCAATGTGGTACTCCTTTACATGTTGCTGTAATCAGCAAATTCAATTGGAAGATAACATGAACCTTGGAAGACTTTTGGCCTAGATCTTACATAATACCATTACCTTTGATAAATTGATATTTGGATTTTCTTCCATAGGGTCATGTCCTGCATGTGCAACGCACGGTATTGGAAATTATACCTTTGTTACGTCCAGCTGGGCACCTAAGTTCAATGTGGATTGTATTGCTGGGGAATTTTTTGAATTTTCTTCCTGCTGCTAATACCTTTTTAGACAACCCAGAAGATGGAACCAAACAAGTCAGTGAGAACATTCATATCTCTGGTATGCCACGCCCTATTGCATTTTCTTGATTATCAAGTTAATTTTTTTAAATATGTCTCCAACTATTATTATACAGATGATATTCCTAGTAGGATCTCATCATTGCAAAAAGAACGAGAAGATTTAGTTCATGGTGCTATATTATCATCGACCACTGTGGAAAACGGCACTAGTAATTTGTTTGCGGAGAAGCTTGTACCATTGCTGGTTGATCTCTTTTTGCAAGCTCCAGCTACAGAGAAGTATAAAATTTTTCCAGATATGATTAAAAGTCTAGGAAGGTGAGATAAAGTCAAATGCTTATGTTTCCTGCAGTTCCTTATGCTAAATTATTTTTGAATGTTTGTTGAGATTGGTTGTAACAACTGCTGTCGGATATGACGTTTCAATTGTTTGTGTAATTGTGTCCCATTCTCTTCTTAGTTTGGATTTGTTTTAGCCTATTGTAACTAATAAAAGCAAGGTTCAGCATGCTGCTGTATCACTTTTGACACCATCTAGCCTAGGTCTCCACTTCTCGAAGTCTCCTTCACGTTACTGATCCAGTCTTGCACATCATCGGATTTTGTTGGTAAACTGCCAGTTGATTGTGTTAAGGCAGATCCACTGTATTTCAAAAAACCAAAGATACATGGACGGCGGTGACCTACGGGAGGAAATAAATCTGATACCTTTGGCATGCAATAGGTTTGAATATGGGCAAGGAAAATGTCCACAAAGATATAAGATGAATGAAGAAAAAATAATGCTAGAGAGTGACATCCAACAAAATAGAATAATTACTGCATGTGAAGGCGCAATTCTAACGAGATCAAATTAGAAAACCTACAATATAAGATAAAAATAGAAGAAATTATGAAATGCCAAGCAAACATTGTGCTGAAAGATGTTTGATGCAGCAAAATTATTTTAAGAAATAAAATGATAAAGGCATACCATCTGCTTTCAGTTAAATAAGCGTCATTGCACTTGCAATGTAGTCAACACTTCAGAGGCTCATCAAGAAAGTTTTATTTAAACAGTTGGGCGAATAGCTACGACTTACTGTAGTCATACCTACTCCTGCGTCTCAGTTCTCGCTTTCAAAAATCTGTGATTTGCGGACATGTTGAAGAAATTAACTATTGTTAAGTCGCCTGTAATGTTGTGTAGAAGATAGTGTGGAGACTGTCTTGTGATTTATAGTTTTCGGTTATCCATGTAGATTTTTGCATCTTTTTATTTATACATGGCAGTAATTTGTACTTGATTCTACACTATCATGTGGTTTATGTTAATATAATCCCCTTTTTGTTAGGTGTATGACAACAAGAAGAGATGACCCTGATGGTGCACTTTGGAGATTAGCTGTCGAAGGCTTTCACCTCATTCTGATTGATGATGTCAACAAACTTACCCCAGTATTTTCAAATGATCTTTCCGTTAGCAGATCTTCAAGAATCCATGTCTGGAAAGAAGTGGCTGATGTGTATGAATTGTTTTTAGTGGGTCATTGCGGCCGTGCTCTACCTTCCAATGCACTCTCATCAACCACACTTAAAGCAGACGAGTCTCTTGAGATGAACATCTTAGACATTCTAGGTGACAAGATTCTTAGATCAATGGCTGGTGTACCTCTTGATGTAATTTCCATCCACCCGACCACAATATTTTTTTGTCCTTTGTGCACTTTATAATGTATGCTTTAATTTCACCATTTACTGCATAAATCATACCCAGAGACAAAATTACCATCACTGCTAGCTTGCTGTTGCAAGAATGTCTGACTCATTTTTCCATATCATCTACTTGTATGCTGGTTCTACTCATGGGATCCCCAAAAAGCATTTACTCTTGATTATGAATTCCCCTTGTTTTGACTGGTATCCCTTTTCTTCAACACTGTTGTTTGGGTTAGAATATAAACTTTTTGTTTAGGAATGATTTGCAACAGGTAAGTTCTCCTTTGGGATTGATACATACTATTTTGTTTGAAACGATCTTCTTTGGCTGATGTAGATAGCTTCATTATTATCATAACATTTCCATTTTTCTTCATCATTATCATAACATTACCATTTTTCTTCTGTCATCAAATTCATCGACCTTGCTGCTGGTTTATCATTCATTTTAACTGTTAAATCATTTTCAATTCTTGTTTATCTTTCATGAAACTGTTCAATAGCTTGCAGTTCCTGCCTTTGGAGGTGTAAAAATAGATATAACTTTTTCAGTGATACAGGATTCTAGATAGTCGTGCAATGTGCACCATCTGGTACAAAATTATTTGCTGTGGTCTGATTTATGGAAATTTACTTCTACAGATTCTACAGAGACTGATTTCTACCCTTGACCGATGTGCATCACGTACTTCTTGTTTACCGATCGAAACTGTTGAACTTATGCCTTCTCACTGCGGCAGATTCTCTTTGACATGCTTGCAAAAGCTTTTTTCCTTGAGCAGGTACTTTGAAACCTGTAGTTTACTATATATTTATCTGATGAATGGTTTCCGTGTCCTTGTTTTAATTGACGATCTTTCTCGCAGCTACGAGACAAGTGATTGGAATTTGACCAGATGTGAAGTTAGCAAATTTTCAATCATTGTACTCATGTCAAGATGTGAATTCATATTGGGAAAGTTTTTGACTGACGAGAACGACTTGGGTGATGATCGAAGAATTTCTATGCATTTTCGTTTTTCATCTCCTTTTCTAAGCCATCTGAAAGTTTACATTTTATGTGCAGGTCAGCAGCATTCATTACCGCCAGCAAGATTGGAAGAAGTGATTTTTGTACTACAAGGGCTTGCCCGCCTTGTAATTCATTTGGAAACAGCATCTGCTCTTCCTTTGCATCATCACTTAAAGGAGAGTCTCTCTGAGGATAATCTGAGAAGACGATCACATCTCCTGGTTCTATTTCCATCCTTATGTGAGCTTGTTATATCAAGGTGAGAATGTGAATTTTGTTTTAGTATGAATTTTTGTTACAAGTGTGCAACTTTTACGTCGTAATAGTATATTTCTTTCCTAGAACTTTAAAGAGAAATTCGCTCAATTCAAGGTAACCTAACAAATAAACAAATGACAGGCTTTAAATGTTTGAATGGAAGTAAGGTGGTGTTATCTATTAATCAGCCATAGATCTGGTTGTTCGATGCTGTTGTGTGATGTTAAACATATTGTATGCTACTGCCTTTTTTTGTTTTCTCAAATGAATGCTATCGCGTGATGTTCAATGGCATCCTCCCTTTTTCTCTTAACAATCCACTGGCTATGGAATAAAAAAAATGAATTACTTCATTATCAGCCACCACCTAGCCAAGAGAGAGTAGCCGCAGAAAACAACACTATTGGAAAATCCAAGCTATAAGTTGAAGTTCCCGCCTCACAACTACAATTTTGCATCCAAAATAACTGCAAATCTTCCCAACCAAAGCTCAAATCCTTGTCAAGAAAACAATGGTGTCAAGGCAATGGAGGAACACTATGAATAATGCACAGAAACAAAATGAAGGAGAATGGGTGAGCATTACTCTTTTTTATAGGAAACATTAATTATATATAATAATTAGTTCGTGTTACATAAGAAGCAGATGAGTAATCCGCGAACTAAAAGAAACTAATACACTTTCGTCGAAACATTACAAAATTCCAATCCCTAACAACGTCTGATATCGAGATATGACTGAAGTCTTTGATCTTTGTTATCGATGCCGCAACTCTAAATTTGATAATCTCCCAAACTTCATTGACAGTGGCGGACGAGTCGTTGAAAATTCTGTTATTTCTCTCGAGCCAGATTGCCAAAAAATGAAATGAACGATCACATACCAGAATTTCTTTACTCTTATCCCCAATGAAATACCAGGCTCAATAATGAACATATCTCGTGCCCTGTGCGGAAATACCCAACATCATCTGATCTCTTGCAACACCATAGTCCATAATCCTCGTGAGAAAAAGCAGTGTAGCAGCAAATGATCCCGAGTCTCCTCCTGGTCCTGACATAATGTACACCATTGCGGACTTAAAGCACAAGTTGGCCATCTTCTTTGCACCGAGTTTGATGTGAGAAGTTTTCCCAAAGCCACAATCCACGAGAAAATTTGAACCTTTTGTGGGATAGGGACTTTCCATATATGATCATGACAAGGGAAGACATGAAAAATATGAACCGGAAAGAAAGACTCGTAAAAAGATCTGACCAAGAACAAGCCCGTAGAATCCCCCAACCAAATCCTGAAATCATATGTACCCACTTGTAACCTAATGTAAACCACCCACAAGAGTAGCAAATTCCCCTAGCTCGAAATCAGTAAGATGTCTCCTAAAACGCACGTCCCATTGATATGTTTGACTGTCTCCTACATTGACAACCTCTAAGAAGCTACGAATAGGTTTATTAATCTCTTTACAAATCCTAAACAAAGAAACAAAACGGTCTTTCAAAGAAGGACCCACTCCCCCCCAAACATCCTCCCAAAACCTAATAAAATTACCCTCTCTCAAAACCGTTCCACTTAGAAGATGAATTGCCGGGAAAGAGTGAGAAATATATTACCAAGGGCTTCTGAATGTCGCATTCCTGGCCAAACCCAAGTCCCACCCGTTATCTTGAAGACCGTAAATGCTTTTTATAACATTTTTCCACTTCTCCTTTTCCTTTGCACCTCTCCACCACCATTTTCCTAATAAAGCTATATTTCTCAAGCCGATATTTCCCAAACCCAACCCTCCCATGTCCTTTGGTTTACAAACATGCTCTCATCCAACAACATGGCAAATTGTTCCGTCTTCTAGCTTTTTTTATAAAGTGTTTTTCAATTTTGTTGTGTTTTGTTCTATCATGTAGAACTAGATTATGAACAATGCTGATTGCTGCATTGTTATCACAGTATAGCTTCATGGGAAGACTTATTGGTCTCTGAAATTCATCCAAGACTCTCTTTAGCCAAAGAATCTCACATACTCCTTGAGCCATTGCTCTAAACTCAGTCTCTACACTGCTTCTGGCTACAACACTTTGCTTCTTACTTCTCCAGGTTACTACGTTGCTCCACGCAAGTGTGCAGTCCCTGAAGTTGACCTTCGATCACTAACCGAGCCTGCCCAGTCAATATATTTCAATGTCTCTTTTCTCATTTTTTCTGAAGAAATGTCCTTTTCCAAGTGTTCCTTTAAAATATCTTAGGATCCGGTACTGCATCAAGATGTTTTTCGCTGGGAGAATGCATGAATCGACTAACCATGCTTTCTGCGAAAGCAATACTTGAGCGAGTTTGAGACAAGTAAATCTCCCAACAAGTCTTTGATATCTTACTGAGTCTAAAAGAGTGCCATTTTTTATGTCTCCCTGCTTTGCGTTCACTTCAGTTGGTCTATCTACTGTTTTGCACCTACTCATCCTAGTTTTCTGTAAGAGGTCGAGAATATACTTTCTATGAGACAGCATAATACCTTTCTTTGTTCTTGCTATTTCCATACCAAGAAAGTACCTTAGCTGACCCAAGTCCTTAATCTCGAATTCTTTGGATAGGTTTGCTTTCAATCTGTTAATCTCTTTTATATCATCTCCACTCATGATTATGTCACTAACATAGACGATCAGCACAGAGACAAAGATGTTTTTGTGAATAAAGTATGGTCAAATCGTCCTTCGGTGTAGCCTTGACCTTTTACTAAATTTGTGAACCTCTTAAACCATGCTCTGGGCAATTGTTTTTAGTCCACGGAGAGATTTTTTCAGTTTACACACTTTTGATCCAAATGATCAGAAAATCCTGGGGTGCCTCCATTAGACCTCTTCCTGTAACTCACCATTTAGGAATGCATTTTTCACATATAATTGATTTAGTGGTCAATCGAGATTTGCAGCAACTGATAACAAGACTTGAACTGTGTTCAGTTTAGCCACTGGAGAGAATGTTTCTGAAGAGTCTACTCTGTAGGTTTTTCTAAAGCCTTTAGCAACCAAACGAGCCTTATATCGTTCAAGAGAACCATATGAGTTATACTTTATTGTGAATGCTCACTTACATCCAACAATTGATTTGTCGTGCCCCGTGAGGTAGATCAACCTTCTCCCAAGTAGAATTCTTCTGTAGGGCTCTCGTTTTCTCAAAAATTGCTTCTTTCCACTCTGATATCTTTAGAACTTCTTGAATATTATTTGGAATGCTAACACTGTCGAGTTGTGAACAAAAGCACAATAGGAAGGAAACAATTTTTTATAAAATACAAAGTTCGAAAGTGGGTGTTGTGTGCATGACCAAACTCCTTTCCTTAGGGCAATATGAGGATCAACTTGACCTGAGGAATTTAACTCAGACATACCTTGGGTTTAACTGTGAGAGATCTTTGAGTAAACATTGCTAGTCTCATGATTTGCCTGTAATCAGATTCTTGGTTTTGTAGATAGACAATGTCTTCTTTTCTTTGAGCCCAACCTTCCTTTATGTAAACAAGACCTTTGAACCGATTGTTATTCTTTTCTATCATGTCATTATTTTGAAATGACACAGGTTTAGGTTCGTCCTCAAAATAACAAGTTAAGTCCGACTCGTTTAAACATTCATCTTCCCTATTATTCTCCCCCTGAAGATGACAATCGTAGTATGATTGTCCTTCAAAAAAGGGGACATCCATGGATACAATTTTTTTTCTTAAATTGGATCAAAACATTTGTATCTTTTTTTATTTGTAGGGTACCCAACAAAGACACATTTATGATCTTGGATCAAATTTAGAACGTCTTGGGTCATGATTGTGAACGAAGACGATGCTACCAAAAAAGTTTAGGGGAATATCTGTGAAGAGCCGAGAGCTTGGAGGACAATTTTGAAAGGTTTTTTTCAGAGTTTGAAAATTCAATATCTTTGTTGGTAGTCTATTTATTAAATAAGTAGTGTTAGAATCGCATCACCCCAAAGAAATTTTGGAACTTTAGTATGAAAGCTTAGAGCCCTTGCAACTTCGAGGAGATGCTTATTTTTCCGTTCAGCCACTCCATTTTGTCTAGGAGTGTGTATACAAGAACAGTTGAGAATGATTCTCCATATCAGAGTAGGTTTCACGTACAGTGTCCCATACATCACAGGCTGTTGGTAAGAACATGAAAGGCTTGCTAATGATCGGATCCATCGAGTTGATAAGTCAGGCAGTCACCAACGAATTTTTCGAGCACCATTTTTTGTATTTCGGATCAGCCGAAGTTGGTGGCTTTATTTCTCCATTCAAATGCCCGAGTTTCCATTTACCATCAATCACAAGGAGTACGGATTGAGTCCTGTCTAATTTTATACAACTCAAAATATGCCTAGGAATATTTTGTACGTGAAAACAATTTCAACAATATCTGCAAATGTGCTTCCTGTGCAAGTTCATCTGCAACTTGATTTCCTTCTCGATAAATATGTGTGATAAACTAGGACGAGAATCTAGAAAATGGTGTGAGAGAAGTAACTATTCTATCCGACACTCCCAATTTGGCTTCATAGAATTGATGATGTTGTTAGCAACTTGTGAGTCAGATTAAATTCGAATGGACAAAAGAGGATTCCCCGCCACAAGGCTGTAATCTCTTCTTATAGATTAGTACCCTCTCTGATAAATTTCATAAAGGCCAATCACTCCAATTGCAAGGTCACCTAGATTCCGTTTAACGCTATCATCCACATTCAGTTTAAGCTGTGGACAGGTGACTTCGGCCGATGGACTATGCGGATTTTAACACACTAGGAGAGAAACCTGAAAAGCAGCTCCAAAGCATCCATGCCAATGTATAGAAATCGCTCACTGTATCCCTCTTTTCCAAGCACTCAAAAACATGTATATATTAGTGGTAAATCGAAGCTAAAAAGGACCAAATGAGGTGAGCAATAAGACCATAAAAGAATATATGTTAAAATGTTTCTGCATTTAGGGCAACATTGACATTGAGAAGTGAGATGAAAACCTTTATGAGATAGGGAATCATCGGAAGGGAGCTATATGACAGGTATATATTTGAGGTCATGAAGATATGTGATCGCTTAGACTTACAACTACATAAGAATAGGGGATAGTTTTTGTGATGATACACAAATAATCAAATATTTTGGCCCAATTGTTTGAAGCTTATGTTATCAATTACTTCCTTGGTTTCTATGTTCTTTCTGACTACTTTAAGATGAGTGCCACTAGATGCAATGGTTGGAAATTTATCTGCCGAGTGTAGTTGACAATGGGATTTGAATGAAATAACTCCGAAATAATGGTAAATGAACAAATTCACGACATAATGAAGGTAGTCTGGAGGAGGTCATGTAAATTTGTGAATGAACCATAGAACTTAGACGTGTATTTGAGTTTGCTGGTTTAATTTTAAAGGTGACCCAGCCCTGATGTTTCTAAGTGGAAGATGACCTCTGTTGGTTGGTTAATGGAGGTAAAGGCCTGTGGATTGGTGAATTAGTTTTTTCCTTGGAAAATGCTAGTTTTTCTATTGAAGGGTACTTGGGTAAGCAAAAACAATCTGTCGGTAGTTCTTCATTGTAAGAAATTGAGCATTATTTCATCAAGCACAAATGAACAGAGAACATTTATCTTGGCATTGGTTTTACCAACACGCCTTTGAACTTCTATGTTGTAAATGGTAGCAACAAGTTTGTGTCCACAACACATAGTTTGATAGTGGTCATCAGGTGGATAACATCTGCTTATTATGTGATTCACTAAATAACCTAGAGAACAAATGCCAATGAGCTAAAAGTAATCCAATATGTAGCTATGTATATTTATCTTTGCTTTTCCTTAATGGAACAAATTGTCTGTATCTCAAAAACCATGGAAATGTGATAAACAAATAAATCTAAGAGCTGAGATGAATGCTGAGTATGGGTATTATTTTTTGTTGATTCTCATCTCACCAAAACCTTCTGCCGCCCAGATATATTAATTTCTTTCCTTCTTCATCTCCAGATAATTTTTCTGCATAGTCTACATGTACCCTTCATTTCTGATTTCCTCTTACATCTATATTTGGGCAGTGAATCTAGGGTCAGAGAGCTTGTACAAGTATTGCTTCGACTCATTGCAGAGGAATTGGGGTTGAGAAAGCTTGGCTTAGCCAGTTGATTACTGGAGCATCCTGCTTCGCGACAACGGTTTTGTTCGTCCATTTGATTCATTATTAAAGAGATCATAGATAGGTTACAGGGGAGGATTTTTTTTCTTTCTTCCTCCCGATGATAACTTTACATGTATGTTACAGAGTGATATTGTTTAGTGAATATGGTCTACCTGTGAAGTTGATGAACGACTGCAGCAAAAGGTAACATTATGTATATCAACGAGGTTTGCTTGCCAGGTTATCTATAGTTGGTTCTTGTTTAGGAAATTTATTTGCTTGTGTTTTAAACAAGTCAAACTGGTACATGTATCAATATGTAAACTTTTGATTGAGTTTCTAATTAACGACCATGGAATTTCATTATCTGTTTCAATTGTTGGGCATGCTTGGTTTTACAGTTTCGCCATAGGAGTCCGATCAAATCCCGAAATTCGGTTATTGTTTGTTGATTAGAAGTTTATCTACTACTGCGACAAATATATATCCATTTGTCTTGGTATCCTGAAACAGTACATGTCTAGGTCAACATGATCCTGGTTAGCTAGTCTACTATAAACACAACTATAATTCTGTCTTTTCTAACACTAAAATATAGAATCAGTCCCTTTGGGATGCACGCCACTGTTTTTTTCATGTTTCTACATCCATTATTTATTTTTTGATTCCGAGTTCGGACATGAAGAACAAAAGAGTATATGTCGAGTCTTCCGGCGAGTTGCCAGTCTCCGCCCACTCATCCTATGTTTGACATAACCCATGTCCTTATTTTCCAACAAGATAATTAATTACTCATGAAGTTTGAAGGTTTAAAATCAAGTGATGCATCTACATGAGGGATACTAAAATGTCCACTGCAATTAATTTCACTTATTAGCTTGAGTTCTGGAAAAAAAAAATTCCCATCTCAGAAAAAAGAAAAAAAAATTATCATATAAATATCGATCCGTGCTTACTTCTCCTACTTAGATATATAAATTATATATATTAATTATACAATATTTGCTGATTTTTTTTTTTTACTAAAGTTGGCAAGTGAATTCCTAACATACTCGAATCACCTTAGCCTCCCAAAAGAGCCCCAAACTCCATTCTTACTTGGTCATTGTCACTGACCAATCCGTGTTCACCAACATGCCTAACCCATTTCACATTCAATTTTTAAATTAAAATTAAAAATTATGCTACATTCTATTAACTCCACTATAATATTTAATTAATTGATTGATTTAGAATATTCATAAAATTCATCAATTTTAATAAGTTGATGCGACCCTATAGTGGTTTATTGCGCTCACTGCAAATCCAACAACTCACAATGGTCACAAATATATCTTTTATGTATAAATCGAATCAATTTAATCATGAAGAAATCTTGACGGGCTTCATATTATTTTCAAAACTACCATTCAAATTTTAAAAAAATAACCAACTTTAAGATTATTTTTTTTAAAAAAAATATTAAGCACAGATCACAAAATAGACATTATAAAACTTTATTAAAAAAATAAAAGACACAAAAAACTATCTTTAAACCACTTAATCAAGAAAAAAAATAAACTTCTTTAAGAGATTAAATACAAAATAAAAAATTCAAACAAATTAAAAAATTAAATACTAGTTTTTTTAAAAAAAAATGTATAAAATACTAGTTTATGTTGTCATATATCAACTGAGCATATATAATTTGTTTGTAAATATAAAACATAGCTAATTTAAATAAACAAACCATTCTTCTAAAATGATATACAAAATGGCTAAAAATGAACTATATTCTAAATTATTTATATCCACAATCTTTTTAATAATTATTGCAAAGTTTAATTAATTTTGTGATTATCAATAATATAAATATAAGGGTAGGTCTCTTGTGATACGGTCTCACAAATATTTATCTATAAGACAGATCAACCCGACCGATATTCACAATAAAAAATAATACTCTTAGCATAAAAAGTAATATTTTTTCATTGATGACCCAAATAAAATAATGTTTCACAAAATATGACATGTCGTCTCACACTATTTTTTGCATAAATATCTATATATAAATATATATATATTATATAAATAAGTAGAGTTTTTGCCAAAATAGGAAAGTTCCCACCAAAATTACTTACTAAAAAAGAAAATAAAGCATTTAATGAATACTGGCATGTGTCTAATGTAATAAATTATCACTTCAATTATTATTTGTCCTTGATTATATCAATTCATTTAATTCAATTTTGAATTTAATTAATTTTTATATTAGTTCAAATGTAATTTATGTATTATCTGTTTTTTTTTTGCTTTTTTTATTCAAACTGAAACTAAACTCTATTAAAAACATAAGTTATGTTAAAAAAATTTATTGATTATATCAACCAATTCAATTAAAAACTGTATAAATAAATTTAAAATACAAATGATTGCAACGTTCAGTATCACTCATTAGGTAAATCATTCAAAAATATATTTTATTATTTTAAGTAATTTCCTATCCAAATTACTTAATAAAAAAGAAATAAAATATTTAATTAGTTAATTTAATTTTTCTAAAAATAAATTGGTTGAGTATTAAAAGTTATCACTACAACAAGGTTTTCCAATGGATATTAAATTAACATTTAATAATCATAATTTTTTTTTTATCCAAGTGCATATTATTTCGAGATTACCTTAATTTGAAATAATTAATACATTATAGTTTTCTTCCAAAACCATATCTAATAATGTATTTTGAATTGTCTTCTTACACATTCAAATAAGAGAGCCCAAGAAAATTAAAGAGATAGATTAAAAAAGAGTTTCGAATGGACATTAAATTACCTTCGATAAACATGTATGTTACCCTAAATAATCAGAAATGTTGACATACAATGCATGCATTTCAAGATTTCCATAATTTCAAAGAGTTAATGTATGATATAATTCTGTCAAAAACATCCAATGTATACTTTTTGTCTTTTAGGATGTTTTATTTGAATTTTAAATTATAAATAATGCAATATTGAATATTATATTAAAAACTAATTTTATTATATTTATCTCACTAAATTTATCTACTTCAAAATTGAATTATGAAATAACCCATCTTTTCAGCACCATATTTGAGTTGAATCATTCCCTGATGTAATGTTCGTTTAAATTTAGATTTGTTCGTTGTTATGAACTACTTACACATGGAAACAACGAGACATTAAGTTTGAAATCTGACTTTAATGATCGAGAAATAAAAAAATATTATTATTCTATTTCTACAAAATTTTAGTTATTACGTTTTTACTGATGTGATAATTTTCTTCTATATTACAAAGTTCACATATACGTGATAGTATAAAATATCTTATAAACCAATTTTAAAGTACTTATTTTATTATGAGACAAATTAAAAAATTTATTGGCATTGTTTTGAAATACACATAATAAATATTAATAATTAAAAATATTATTATTCTATTTCTACAAAATAATTTTTCTGATTTACACATAATTTATTTATAATCACGTATTTCATCTTTTTTAAAAAATAATAAATCGTTGAGTAAATTATGAAGAGTATATATAAAATCACAACTCATTGAATTTGAATAAAGATATTGACGAAACAGTTGTAATCGTTCAAAATGCGTCAAACTTTCCCACTATTTTTTTCTTTTAATGTCCTGATTCTCCGGCATTCCACCTGTTTTGTTTTCACTGACCAAATTCGAGGTGCGGGCATGGCTGCTTCTGCTTCTCTTTGTTTCCCGGCCTGCAGTAACAGAGGTGGGTTTGCGGGATTCAGCAGTGGCCGCCGTGTGTCCACTCAGTTGACGCCTCGGGGACTCACAATTCGCTCGGATATGGAGTCGAATGTCTCTGATATGAGTGTAAATGGTAATTTTGCGAACAACTTTATAGACTTGGTTCCTGTCTTTCTTTTTTTTTTCTTTTTTAACCTGCATGTTGAGTGAGTTCTTGAGTTTTTAATCCGAAAGAACACGTGGAGGTTGTATACCGAGTACACTCGACTCAGGGACGGATCCAGGAATAAGAGTTGGGGTGGGCTTGAACTCAATATGATAAATTATATATTATTAAAAAAAAAGTACATTATATTGTTCAACGAAGTTGTGCCTTACGGGATTTTAAAACATAAAATTCATCAATAATAGAATTTACATCAATATGTTTAGCTAAATCTCGTTCAACATAGAGTGTCAAACAATCGGCAAGAAAGTCATCCTCCATTTTATTGCGAAGTGCCGTCTTCACATGTTTCATTGCTGAAAAAGCCCGTTCAATAGTGGCAGTAAACACAGATAATGTCAAAACAAGATGAATCAATCTAGTCAACATAACATAAACACTTGACCGTCCACTCTCGGTCAATTGCTGACACAACTCAACAAGTGTAGAAACCTTTAAATTCTGCATCACATCGAGTTTATAAATGTATCAATGCATACTTCAAAACAACAATTTCTTGATCTGTGAAATCTCCAGGATAAAACTTCTTCGCAAGCTTGCAAATATCATCACTGTTAAATGAGTCAAATGAATTTTTAGGATCTAAAACTATACTAAGAGAAAGAAGTTTCACCGACGACTAATTGAACCGAGTATTTAACTCCATCAAAATGAAATTTATTGCTGCATTAAAAACATCAAAGTGGTGATGATGTTCTATTGAATAAACCGCCGATCCACCTTTTTTTTATTTTTTAATACTTTAGCGACGGTTTTAGAAATAACCGTCGCTAATATTTGCGACGGTGTTTGATAAAACTGTCGTCTATCCACATCGGCGACGGGTTTACTAAAACCGTCGCAAAAGTAGCGACGGTTTTCAAAAAACCGTCGCTAAAACCGTCGCTAAATAAAAAAAAATGGGCTGGGCTACAGCCCAGTATAGCCCTAGCGTAGATCCGTCTCTGACTCGACCTGACATTAGGTACACTCAGGTACAGTCAGTGTTGGTCTCACGTGCGGAATTTGAGATAGTAAAAACCCGAAAATAAAGAATAAACTGACACCGAGATTTACTTGGAAAACCCCTAAAAATTATTAGGGTAAAAACCACGGGTAAGATGAAAAGAATTTCCACTATAATATTTTGTGGTGTACAACTCACTCACTGTGTTTCCAAAGAGAACACGTACTCTCTTAATACAGGAGAACAAAACACCTCACAAATATTATAGAACTAAGCACTTAAATACTTATAAGATGAGAGAAAACTCGAAGAAGGGATGATTTGAAATGAAGGGGGGAGCTCTATTTATAGAGCCACTTGACCGTGTGAACACGCGTTAAAAACGCGTTATCTGATTTTCCAGGAAATTTCCATACGCGTCTTCTCATTTATATTCCCACGTTTTTTTTTTATTATTATTCAACTGGTCCCCCCCAACTTTTGTTCTGCCGACATTTCTCCCACTTGGATATTTGATTGAGAATCAAACACATCTCTACACATCCTTTCAATCTTGCCATTCCCTGCTGCTTACGTTTCTGCTAGGCCACTTGAGAATCTACACCACTCAAACTTATCAGTGTTCACTGGCTTGGTCAGAAAATCAGCTATGTTGTCCTTTGTATGGATCTTCTGCATATCCACGCTTCCTTCTTCTACTACTTCTCGAACAAAGTGAAATTGAACTCCAATGTGTTTCGTCCTGGAATGAAAGGCTGGATTCCTTGCGATGTGCAAGGCACTCTAACTGTCACAAAACAAAGGAACACTCTCTTGTTTGTGCCCGATCTCCTCCAATAACCTTTTAATCCATATTACCTCCTTGCAACCTTGAGTAGCTGCCATGTATTCTGCCTCTGTTGTAGATAACGCCACAACTGTCTGCAGTTTTGAAACCCAGCTCACTGCTCCCCCTGCAAGTGTAAACACATAACCAGTAGTAGATTTCCTCTTATCAGGATCACCTGCATAATCTGAATCGACATAGCCCCTGAGTGTAAAATCTGATCCTCCATAACATAATGCAGCATTCGAGGTACCCTTAATGTATCTAAGGATCCTCTTAACAGTGCTCCAATGCTCTCGTCCAGGATTCGCCATATACCGACTAACTGCTCCCACTGCTTGAGCAATGTCCGGTCTTGTACAGATCATAGCGAACATCAAACTTCCCACTGCTGATGCATATGGTACTCGAGACATCTCCATCCTCTCTGCTTCACTGCTAGGACACATCTCGGAGGATAACTTGAAGTTAATAGGAAGAGGGGTCGAAATTGGCTTACTATCTTGCAGGTTGAAGCGTTGCAAGACTTTCTTCAAATAATTTTCCTGGGAAAGCCAAATCTTTCTGTTACTTCTGTCTCGGTGAACTTGCATCCCTAGAATCTTGTTTGCTGGTCCTAAGTCCTTCATATCAAATTCCCTAGCCAACTGTGCCTTCAATCCTTGGACCTGATCTTTGTTGGGGCCTGCTACCAACATGTCGTCCACATACAACAGCAAAATGATATAATCATCACCGGACCTCTTGAAATACGTACAAGGGTCTGCACTCAATCTGTTGTATCCAAGGCTCATGATGTAGGAATCAAATCTCTTGTACCAACACCTCGGCGCCTGTTTGAGACCGTACAGAGATTTCTTCAACCTGCAAACCAAGTTCTCTTTGCCTTTTTCCGCAAAACCTTCTGGCTGGAGCATATATATTTCTTCTTCAAGATCCTCATGAAGAAATGTTGTTTTCACATCTAGCTGTTCTAGATGTAGGTCAAACACCGCACACAATGCCAATACTACTCTGACTGTTGTAAGCTGAACCACAGGAGAAAATATCTCATTGAAGTCAATGCCTTCTTTCTGAGCATACCTTTTTACCACCAATCTAGCACGATACCGCTCCACTAGATTATTGACATCTCGCTTGATCTTATAGACCCATCTGTTACCGATGGCTTTCCTCCCTCGTGGTAGTGTAACAAGATCCCAAGTTTTATTCCTGTCTAATGCCTCCAATTCTTCTTGCATTGCTATCATCCACAAAGATACATCCAAGCTTTGAGTAGCCTCGTGGAAACTCGATGGCTCACCATCTTCTGATAATAGACAATATGCAATGTTGCTTTCAGTGACATAATCTGAAAGCCAACCTGGTGGTCTTCTGTCTCGAGTTGACTGCCTCACATTGGAAACCTCAGACTCAACATGCTCTTGTTCTTCATGCTCTGGTACTGCTTCACAAGAAACTTGACCTTCGTCTGTCTTATTCTCCACCTGAAATATAGTAGTTTTTGAATTCAGTGTGCCTTTGTCTCCCTTTACTTTATCTTCCTCGAAGATAACATCTCTGCTGATGACAAGCTTGTGAACAGTAGGATCCCACAAGCGAAACTCCTTTACTCCATCAGCATAACCCAAGAAGATACATTTTCTGGATTTCGAATCCAACTTTGATCTTTCTTGCTCATTGTACAGAACGTACACCGGACTTCCAAATGTATGCAAATGAGAATAATCTGTCGGCTTCCCGGTCCACATCTCCATCGGAGTCTTCAGATCAATCGCCACTGAAGGAGAACGATTGATAATATAACAAGCGGTTTTGACTGCTTCCGCCCAAAATGACTTTTCTAGACCTGCAGTCCTCAACATAGCTCTTGTTCTGTCCAACAAGGTCCTGTTCATCCGCTCCGCCACTCCATTCTGTTGAGGTGTGTAAGCCGTCGTGAACTGTCTTTTGATGCCCTCATGTTGACAATATGCATCAAATTCATCACTGGTATATTCTCCTCCATTGTCAGTCCTCAAACACTTGATTTTCTTTTCAGAATCAAGTTCAACCCGCGCTTTGAAATCTTTGAAGACTTGGAAAACATCTGATTTCTTCTTGATTGGATACACCCAACATCTCCTAGAGAAATCATCAATGAACGAGACAAAGTATCTCGCTCCTCCTAGGGATACAACCGGTGCTTGCCAAACATCCGAATGAATCAGCTCCAATATGCTTTTGCTCCTGGCAGTAGAAGTGCCAAACTTTTAATCTGTGTTGTTTACTGGTAACACAGTGCTCACAAAAGGGTAGTGACACTTTTGTAAGTCCCGGCAGCAGCTTCCGTTCTGAGAGAATTTTCAACCCCCGTTCTGACATATGCCCGAGCTTTCTATACCATAACATTGTTAATTCTTCTCCTGAACCATTTGACGCAACAGCTAGTTCTGCCTCTTTGTGTGTTTCTCCCAAAAGTACATACAGATTTGCAACAACCTTTTCCGCTTTCATAACCACAAGCGCGCCTTTTGCAATTTTCATGATCCCTTTCTCGATCCGAGTTTTGCACCCGATGTCATCCAATTGCCCCAAGGACAAAAGATTTTTTGTCAGTCCTTTCACATGTCGTACCTCCTGTATGGTGCGAATGGTGCCATCAAACATTTTAATTTTGATAGTACCGACCCCAGCGATTTCCAAGGCATGATCATTTCCCATGAATACAGATCCTCCTGAGACTGGTTCATAATGATCAAACCATTCTCTCCGAGACGTCACGTGCCACGTCGCACCTGAATCCATAATCCATGTGTCACAAAATTTGTGCCTGCCTTCCGCAACACTTGCCGCTTCGCTGAATAATATTTCACCACCGCCTGAAGTACTGGCCACATTTCCTTGAGAGTTTTTATCGATACTCGTACACTCTTTCTTGAAATGCCCTTTACCGCCACATTTAAAGCAGTACATATTTTTCTTCTTACTTCTGGACTTTGATCTACCTCGTCTTTGGCTCCCACTGGAGTCCCGGTCCATAAATCTCCCTCTTATCATCGGTAAAGCCTCTGCCTGCTTCGATGTTACCAACCTATCTTCCTTATTCTTGCGCCGGCTTTCTTCTCCGAGAACCGCAGTTAAGACATCGTCGAATCGTAGAAAGCCCATAAGAATATTGTTGGTAATGTTGATGATAAGTTGATCATATGAATCTGGTAGACTTTGAAGTAGAAGCTCCGCACGTTCATTTTCCCCTATTTTATGCCCCATGGAAGTGAGTTGGGCAAATAGAGTATTTAGTGTATTGATATGGTCGGTCATCGATGAGGATTCCGCCATCCGAAGAGTATAAAGCCTTCTCTTTAGGAAAATCATATTGTGTAGCGACTTGACCTCGTACATCTTTGTTAGAGTATCCCAGATAATTTTGGCTATTTTTATCTCAGAGATACTTGACAAAACTTCGTCTGCTATAGCCAAGTGTAAATTGGCAACAGCGTTATCATTCATCTCATTCCACTTTCCATCATCTGTAATCTCCACCGGTCTATCTCCAATAGCCGCCAAGCAATTTTCTTTTCTTAAAACTGCTTGTATCTTTATTTTCCACAGCATAAAATTGCTTCCATTGAACTTTGCTATCTCATACCTTCCCGCCATTATGTCTACAACAATTTTAGTAGACCGGACAAAATAATCCCGCCTTAAATAAAAAATCTCAAAAAATCTTTTCTGATGTGGAAGATCAGTCTAGGTTGCAACCACAGAGCATACTCAGAATTTTAAGAAATTTTGAACCAACGCTCTGATACCACTTGTTGGTCCCACGTGCGGAATTTGAGATAGTAAAAACCCGAAAATAAAGAATAAACTGACACCGAGATTTACGTGGAAAACCCCTAAAAATTATTAGGGTAATAACCACGGACAAGATGAAAAGAATTTCCACTATAATATTTTGTGGTGTACAACTCACTCACTGTGTTTCCAAAGAGAACACGTACTCTCTTAATACAGGAGAACAAAACACCTCACAAATATTATAGAACTAAGCACTTAAATGCTTATAAGATGAGAGAAAACTCGAAGAAGGGATGATTTGAAATGAAGGGGGGAGCTCTATTTATAGAGCCCCTTGACCGTGTGAACACGCGTTAAAAACGCGTTATCTGATTTTCCAGGAAATTTCCATACGCGTCTTCTCATTTATATTCCCACGTTTTTTTTTTTATTATTATTCAACTGGTCCCCCCCAACTTTTGTTCTGCCGACAGTCAGTACATGACTAAACCTACTAAAGAACACATGGAGGTTGTATACCGAGTACTGAGATACTTGAAGGGAATACCTGGAAAAGGTATGCTCTTTAGAAAGACTGCAATAAGAAATGTTAGAGTTTATAGTGATGCTGATTGGACAGGTTGTCCTGTTAATAAGACGCTCGACATCTAGGTATTGCTCATTTGTATGGGGTAATCTAGTGATATGGAGAAGTAAGAAACAACCAGTTGTGGCACGAAGCAGCACGGAAGCAGAATTCAGAGCTTTGTCCAATGGAATTTGTGAAGGCGTGTGGCTTAAAATGTTGCTCAATGAATTGGAGATAAGAAATAGTCATCCAATAGAGATTATGTGTGACAACCAATCGGCCTTAAAGATTGCCAAGAATCCAGTTCACCTTGACCGAACCAAGTATGTGGAAATTGACAGACACTTCATAAGTGAAAAGGTTGAGAAGAGATAATAGTTGATCTCTACATGTTATCTCACACGTATAGCTGACAGATATTTTGACAAAGGCACTCCATCGACCATACTTCGAAGAATTGAAGGCCAAGCTTGACATGACAGACATATACCGCCAAGCTCGAGGGGAAGTGTTGAAGATCTTAGATAAGATAATTAGTATGTTTGTTTTAAGTTTGAACTTTAAACTTAGAGTACATAAATTGGATGTTGTAGGGACATGCAGTTAGACTTTTCTTTGTATATATTTCATATTGTTTCATATACCCTCAAGTTAATAATGAAGGAGAATTCTCTTCTTTGTACAGATTTTACACCAAACTACACAAGTGTTTGATTATTTTCCTCTTTTTAATTGTAATTATATTTGAAGAACAATTTGGGCCCCACTTTCATGCATTTCGAAGCCTGAAATCAATATTATGGTTGTGGTAAGGAACAATTATTCCTTGGTGATTCTATCTATATTTCATTTTAAATTTCTATTTGTTTGTTAATGTGATATTATCATATCAGCAGCCGAGAACTAATGATGGGTACTGTTTTTCAGGCTACGGAAAAGAAAATTGTAAAAGCTGATGCTTATGTTATAGGTTTGTGACTTGAAATTACTTGCACATTTTCTCCTTCCCTCACTGATCGTTGACTCAAGGTTCTGCATATTTTATATGTGATTGCAGCTTGTGATGTTCCTGGAATCAAAAGATTAGTTCCTCGAAATTGGAGGGAGTGGGAATTCTTTGATAATATCTTTAAACTGATTGGAGTGCCTGTTGTCACCGTTCAGCATCGATATAACGGATGGATTACAGAGCTGAGGGACTTGGAACGTGCAAAGTTAGCCGGCAGTATCTTAGCATAGGGAGTTTTGCTCCAGTCTTTTAACTCACGCAACTCTGCTCGAGTATCTCATCACAGTCACCTTTGATGGTCAGGCAACTAAGGCAAGCAGCAGGATTGGACAATCTCCTTTACACTCTAGATGCAGACTTCTCCTGCTTTGCAGACCTTGCACTCACATCTCCAGAAGATTATTATTTCGAGGGCCAAGGATCATTGCTCCAGTAAGAAATCTTACTGTTATTTTGATTTGTTATTTTTCACCTTTCTTCCGTTAAGGATGTGCCGTTATTTTTTATTGTCTTTTCGATTACAAGATGTAAAACTAGCATAAGATGTCTGAATTCACCTATTTTGTTTCTATCTAAAAATTCTTGTTTTGTGGTCTTTCACAGATGTGTACTTACACCTGGGGATCCTTACATGCCACTGCCAAATGATGAAATTATAAAAAGAGTTTCAAAGCAGGTTAGTTTTGCTTCTGTATACGTTGGCTCTTTCAGGAAACTCTTGCAGTATACATTTTGAAAGATTGAAATGGCAATTTCAACCACGAAAGATCTTGATTAAAATTGATACGAAATCAACAAGAAATAGAAACAGGTCATCAATATCTGCTGATATCGCCGAGAAAATAAAATAAGACCAGGAAGGTGTTAATATTCCTAGTTTAAAACTCCTGATATTGAACCGTTTGAATGCTAAAAATATTATTGAGATTATATTCATCTGGTATCTGGTGACAATCATTTACTATCTCTAGAAAAGGCTTGCCAAACTGCGGCTAGTAAAATTATTAAATCAACTAGCTGCAATAGACACTGGTCTCGTTTTAGAGAAGAGAACAAGAGACAGTTTGTTGGAAGGACATTGAGTGAACAGGCATCGGTTGCTATTTGCTAATGAATAGATCCGATAAATCCATCTGGCAAAACTTCCATACATGTCTTGTCCCAATATTTTATGACATTTTTTTATCTTGTTTTCATATTACCGATGATAGCTTTCTGGCATCAGGTTGTCTCTTTTTCCGTCTTCCCGAGGTCTCGAAGTCACATGTTCATCATTAGTCAAAATCGGGCAGTCTTTATATCGTGAAGGACCTGGCAAAGATCCATTCAGGCCTGATCAAAGGACTCCAGTAAAAAACTTCTTCCTTGCTGGCTCCTACACAAAACAGGTCTTTCCTGCATTTGAGATGATCCAAAATTCTAGGGATTATGCTTAATCTGAATGTATGAATTATAATGTGTTTGGTGTGGTGATAATGGTTATGTTTGTTAAGAACCATTAAATCATTTCATTTCGGAAAAATATATCTTCACCAGGATTACATAGACAGCATGGAAGGAGCCACCCTGTCTGGCAGACAAGCTTCTGCTTATATATGCGATGCTGGGGAAGAGTTGACAGAATTACGAAAGGCTATCGCCGTCGTCGAAATGGAAAAGGCCGGAGCTGCTACTAATACATCTGATGAGTTGACCCTTGTATGATTTTTCGTATGATATTGATATGTGCAAGTACAGAGAGAAGAACACCAGGAAAACTAATTGGAGTCATTAAGTTGAGAGGAGCTAAAATTTGAGGGATTATTGTAATTGTAGTCCTTTTGTAATTCATGGTGTAAATGGATTCATTAGATGTTTACTCTCTGATAGATGGTCAGAACTTCATCTGATCTATTACTAATATATTCCCTTGTTTCTTACACAGTAAAATAAGAAATTGAAAGATTTCGTTGAAATTGTTCGTTTGAAAATTTCTCGAAAAGCTAATCATAGGTTCTTCTCTCCATCGGAACAATAGGGCTGTTATGCTTTCATTTTAAAAACCACAAAAAAATGAAAAACCTCTTTCTATATGGAAAGTTAGTGTTGAGTTGTGGATAAATAAAATTTTAAGGTAACTTTGTTTTTGAATTTTAACGTTACTTTTTGTTATTTTTAATAAATTTTAACTTCTGGATTTTAAATATTTTATATGAAATATATATTTTTTTTAAAAAGCTGTAAAGATACCGAAATATTCTTTAATTATTATTCTTTATATTAAAAAAATTTCCTAAAATTTAAACATTTATTCTTAAATTTTGTATGCTCATGAAATTTATTGATTAACTTGATATAACTAAAACTAGGCAAAAACTTGTGTGAGACGGTCTCACGGGTTGTATTTGTGAGACGGACCTCTTATTTGGGTCATCCATGAAAAAGTATTACTTTTTATGCTAAAAGTATTACTTTTTATTGTGAATATCCATAGGGTTGACCCGTCTCACAGATTAAGATCCGTGAGACGGTCTCACATGAGACCTCCTCCTAAAACTATAGTTAAAGTTAAAATATTTTTTCATACTTAATTTCTACTAAATCTAGATCAAAATCAATTTTCATTTTTGAATATATATATATATATACACACACACTCATGTATGAAGTGCTTTCTCCAAAATTAAATATATCTTTTTGTTGTAATATTTATATATTGAAAATTAACTTGATAAAACTAGCTAATGGATTATTACAAATCAGAGTCATGTTTTCAATATTATGCGGTAATCCCCTAAAGAAAGGCCAACCAAGGAAATATGAAAGAAAGGTGAGGTTCTGTAATAAGAAGTTCCCTATAATCTAGTGATGCCAACCAATTGCTTACACTTTGTAACTACAAAAGGTTCAACAAAAAACACAGATTTCTCGGGAAATTAAACCTTTGGACGAATAATAGCTGATTCTACGATGGGCTTAACAAAGGTGGTCGCTTACTTTGTTGTTGCGCTGCTGGTCGTGGGACGCGAGGTGAGCGCAGATTGCCTGAACGACTGCTTTATCAACTGCATCGGCTATGAATCAACCATTTGCACGCTCAAGTGCTACTACAAATGTAAATGTATGTTATCCATTTCTCCATATTTACAGATAGATTTGCTCTTTCATGAATCTTGAACATGTATGCACGAGCGAGCGTAAGTATTCATCAAGAAGAAGAATAATAGTTCCGGCCTTTTGATACATATATATCAAGTATTTCATTTGCTTTGGACTTGTGAACAACCATACAACACAGAGAGCAAGATTTTGTTTTGCCAATTTCATCGAGGCCAAGCGAAAAAGGGGCTCTGATTCGAACCGTCCATGACCTGCAGACTGTAGCACCACCTAGTTAAATCACACGCACATATATTATTTTGCCGGTTGCATGGACATATATTCTACGTATCCATTGATGCAAACTGAAATCGTGAGTACCTGAATGTCTACAGGGACTGAAAAGAAGGAAGTGGACGCGTTGGTGGAGAAGCTAACGCCAGAACAGAAGGCCTTGCTACGTGAAATTGAAAAGGGAGAAGCCAACAAAGAACCAGAATCCAACACATCTAGGAAACTGAAAGCTGCCATGAAATTCTAAAATCTCATTGCTCCGTTTGCCATTGTTTTACATGGACAGACAAATAAATGAAAATATTTGATGTTAATATATATGCATTTCTACCTTGAAATCACATTCTTTATTTAATTTTTTAACCTTCAAAATGTACCAAAGTTCGAGTTTTAAGGCCAAGATGTGAGCCGAATTACTAAACAGGGTAGAAATAGCTTATCTCCCAACAAAATGATCCAAAAGAAACTTCAGTTTGAAGGGAATAAACAAAATAAATAAAAACAGAAATGCTTCAAGCAAATGACACAATGTTTTATTTTCAAAGAATTATGATAATGCAGATGCGAACAAAAAGGGAGGCTAGAGTTAGCTAAATGGATGATGAGTTAAGAACAACTGGTTTAAAGAAAAACATGATTATATTTATCTAAGATGCCTAATAGATCAAGATTACTTCACCTTCACAAGAATTTTTTATTTTTTAATTTATACTTTCAATTTTTAAATAATTTAAATAATCAGCATAAAAATTATTATTAAAATAATTTTTTAAACTTTTAAATTTTAATATAACATCTCGAAATTCAAAAAAATATATTATTTAACATAAATTCTTTTAATATATATGTACATATTGCGTGTGAAGGACAGTAATTTTAATCTATTAGACATCTTAGGTTCAGTTTGGTAACTATTATTATTGTTGGATTGTTTATTTATCTTGTGTTTGCTTTCATTAATTAATTTGACATTGACTAATTGATGGACAAATTTCACTGTTTGACTTGGACACTGAATCCATGCAATGAAGATGGATTATATTTATCCACGTACACCCAAAAAGAAAATTCCCAAAATAGACCTTAATTTTAATTTAAAAATGGCAAGTGGGTCTTGTACATGGCATTCTCCCCATTTCTTGTGAGAGTTTCGATGCTGCACAGTACTTTCGTAATTGAAAGTGGACAACCCCCTATATCCTCATTTCTTCGAAAGATCTGAATAAAAATTTAATTTATTTAAATTAAAATATTAAAAGGTATTTTGGTCAAAAATCAGTTTATCAAGATTTTATCCCTCTTGTTTATTTCACATCATACATGACATTATATATCTCAAATGACATATATTATCCTATCAAACATTTATCAATCAAATTATCAATCATTCAATTATCACATCCTAAAAACCAAGCGAACCTTAAATAACTATAATTATGTTTTTCTTTAATTTTAATCAATTGTTCTTAACTCATCGTCCATTTAGCTAAGTCTAGCCTCCTTTTTATTAGGATATGTAGATAAAGATGCAATTTTACTAATGTTTAATGACATTTTTGTATTAAATTAAACAATAATTGATCTAAATATTCATTGGTAAATACACGGCATAACTAAAGGAAAATGCTTATTTTTCCTAACTATAACATCAACTATCAATCATCAAATTCGTCCTTTCCTTTCTCAAATATATTATCATTGTCCTCAAATTTCAGATTACATCATTCTGAATATTCATCAGTTTCATCAAAATTGAATTTTTACTCGATAAAATGACGTGCCGACGAGCCAGTCACAGGGTGTATAACGACTATGAACAGAGCTATACGTAGATGGAATTTTCTTGGCTCAAGAAAAAAGTTCACTGCTCAGTATCAACTGGTTCGAGCAGGACAAAAGAATCAACCAAAGTCCTATACATCATCCCTAGCTTTGACTATACAAAAGTTTTCCATTCAAAGGAATACAACCTCCTTGTTTTTAATCCTTGCGTTCTCTGTTTTGAAGCAAACAACTTCAAGCAACAAGGCGCAAAAAGCTTAGAGTCATTCCACTAATCCAATCACAAAACATAGTTGCTTGTCTCGATATAAACCAGAAAACAAAAAAGTTGGTCACTTGTAGTTGAAGCAATTGACTCAATTTCAAGATTCATACATATAAAGCAGTTCGATCCTGATCGTTTCCATCAAACGAACTCAAGTAAAATCAAGAAAAGATGAGCATTCAAACACAAAGAGAGGCAACGCAAAATACAAGATAACAAGCACCAAAGTGATCACACATCAAGCACCACAAAAGAGAATAAAACACAACAAGACTGCAATTCTTTCATCATTTGTTCTCACTTTCTATGGCTGCATTGGCGGCAGCAAGATCCTCATCCAAGAACAAGTCCCAATGTCCATCCCACTTGATAAAAAAACTCAGTATCCTCAAAATACTTCACTCTATGCACATCCCCTGCAGGTGTAAACAAATAATCCCCCACATCCAAATCATACTTCTCACCCTTACTCAGGTTCCACACACATTTACGCCGTCTCGTTACCACCAAATCATGCCCAAAAGTATGGTGATGTGCCGGCTCTACACTCCCGGCCTTAAATCTCACAATAGCAGAAGTGGGTGTCTCCCTTAAAAGTTTCATTGATCCACCAGGCATCACATCGATGGGGGTAAAATCTTTATCCTGCAGATGAGCAAATGAAATACGGTGGATGAACTACAGAGACAATTTTGTCTCCAATTTTCTACATTTCTTCAACAGATCCTTCTAAAAAGGACTGGATTTCCTCCGGCCAGGGCTCTGAACCAGAGGCTGGACATGGGGACTTAAAAGGGGTGTCGAGGAATGTAGAAAGGATTTGAATGGCAACCGTGCTGGGCGTTGACTTGCCCGATACGGCGAGAACGTCGCAGTTATTGATCGAACGAGCGTTCTCAGCGTCCCCGGGGGTTAGACAAGAATCACTTAAAAGTGTTTGATGTAAGATCAGACCCCATGAAATTTTTAGGATATTCAAAACTTAGGAAAGCTTACATGTTTGTAATTAGAAAATAATAAGCGTCGAAATAACCATGCATGTCATTTTTTATGAGAAATCTGACACGTCCAATGAAATGAAGTATCTCAAAGAGATCCATTCAAAAATAAGAGAGGCTAGAAGATTTTCACCTCGAAGAAATTCTTTCATTAAAAAAATGAAAAGTAATTTGTTTACTTCTCAGAGCTATTTTATTACCACACCGAGCTTTTCTCTCACTTTTCCTTTCGAAAATAACGACACTGCTGTATTGCATGCTATTGTTTGCCAGCCTAGAAAACTGTGCTTTTGATGGGCATGGCAGGATCCAATGGGACCAAGTATTGCTATGAATCCTCCCAACGAGCGTTTTCCAATGTTCAACAGGAATCTCAACATATAGGTTGGACAAAAATGGCTTAAGAAGATCAAGAATGAGTGAGCAACAAACCCAAAGATGCTGTGTAACAACACAATCCCATCCTTGTCATAATTTTATGTCCTCCTCGATGGAAGAATCAATATCTACATCTTGACCAAGAACAAGTCCCAAATCCCATTCTATTTTCACAAAGGTCTGCTTCTATTATAATAAATTACAAATTTCATAAGGATTACTAGCAGTTATCTGTAAGCAGCTGCGCAGTGAGCACAAAACCAACTAGCAGTTATCTGTGAATCCCTGAGCTAATGGCATTATACTGTGAAAGACGTGAATTGAAGCTGATTACCACCACCGTCTCCTTTAGCATTATAAACCATGGAAGTTACTTGTAAACCAACAAATGGGATTTTGCCATATAGCCTGATCATATACATCCACTAAAGTAACTTGAGTTGACAAAAAATCTTCTTCAATATACTTGGGTGTGTTTATGATATGCCGTGCCTAACCTAAAAAAGTTTCAGTGCTATTTGGCAGTAAGAATTATTGTTCATCGTCATGCCAGTCACTAGTACTAATTATGCGAAAATTATGATTGCTGCTTCAAATAATTGCAGCTATATTTCTTCCTTTAGCTGCAGTAAAAAAGTTAATAATATATAGTTCATCGATATAATTTGTCCAAAATTATTGTATTACTAAGATGACCTACAGAATATCCAAAACATATCCTGTCAAGAAGCACACATAAAAACATGGAAAAAAAAGTGAAAAATTAAAGAAGCAAAAATGGCAATTCGCAAACTTAAACTCCTTGTGAAACACCGGGATTTGGGAACTCAGCTTCATCCTCAGCAATAAAAAATAAAACTTGTAAGTAAACCTTAAAATACTCTCCGTTTTCTTCTTCCGCTCTTGTTTACAGTCCCTAACCACTTGACCCATGTTCGAAAATGTTCCCTCTTCCACACCGAACACCCCAAAAAAGCACAGCAACAGAATCCCAGGATCCAATCTTTAACCCCTTTTCTCCACCCATTCACCGAAAGCCCAAACAAAAGTAAACCTAAACCCCCCAGTAACATATCAGCGTCTATTGCCATTTCTTTCCCCAAAACAACCCATAACCCCAAGCAAGAAATCAACAAAATTCCCACCACGCCCATTCTTGTTGTCCTTCTTCTTTTCCAACCATTATCCCCCCAGCCAAATCCATCCCCGAACCCACCCCCACCCCCATTTCCACCGACAAATTCCCTCATCAGTAACGCCAACGGCGGGGGCAAGACCCCAAGCTTAGAGGCAATCATACAAGCAGATTCGATCATAATCTTACTCGATCTTCCGAACCCATATCGCTTTCTCTTCTTTATCGCAGAAAGAATTGGTTTGCGCGTCCAACAACTGCGATAAGGAGCGAGAGTAAACCAAATTGGGAGGATATGAGGAAGGTTAACGTTATCGCCGCCATTAGAAGAAAAGGGTAGAAATGGATCTGAAATGAGTGTTGGCGCGATCTGCATATTCGCTAGAAACTCGGAGAAGCCGACCGTTGCGAGGTGTGAATTTTGAAATGAAGACTTTGATGCTGAAGTTTTTTATTTGTGGATTGATTTTATGGCAACGTGTTGGGGACCATGCAGTGTTTGAAATAGAACAAGAACGCCAAACTCCTATCCATAAATGTAAACCGGTACATAACAGAAAGTCAGAAACTTGTCGATTTAACAAGTAATAAAAGATTAATCATAGTTCTTTTTTTTTTTTTTTTTGTTAGCTTTTCCATTTTCACAATTCGATTTAGATTTTTTGTTTCATCCCGTGCATAAGTTTTGGGTTAACAAAATAAAATGTAAATCACGTTAGCCAAACTTTTTTGCGACAAATTGGTCCGAAAATATGTTCGTAGGTTATTTATATTTATATTTTTTTTATTACAGATAAAAGAAAAAGAGAGTCTCAAATTCGAGACATGTCCCAATGATCGAGACACTTGATATTCCCAAGTTCAAATTTAGGCGTATAAACTTATTAGAAATCCCTTTGATAAAATTCTTTATTCAAATCCAAACAACTGAATACAATCACACCCTAAAAATGTAATGATGAAATCCATGATTTGAAATAATCGAATCCAACACCACCTTTGAAGTTCACGTTGATCAACCAAGAATGGGCAGCCCCTCTGAATTGGACTCTGACTCTTAATAATTGAAATGGCTATTGTGCATCCACTACCACATGCATTCCTCAACTGTGCACAACTGCAGATTGTTTCGTACTATTTTTTTAGAATTTTAAAATAGCCATGTTCTCATAGCGTTAGAAATCATTATGTTGCACTCACATTTTGATCAACTTGATTCCAAAGATTCCGCATTTTGACTATGAATGAAAATGAAAAGGTTCGAGATCAGTAGAAAATTAGTATATACTAGATGCATTGTATGGAAAACTCAGTTTGTTGTTTCAACAGAAATGTCCAAAGATCTGTGAATAGTCAGCATGTTACAAGGAAGAGTATTTTCATAATAATTATTGAAACAAAAGCTTTGAGTACATGCGCTGAACGAAACTCGTCGATTTTAATTGAGTTCACACGATCAAGATGAAATATCACAGACGCCTGCTTCCAATGATTTCTTATTTATCACATGCCAAAGAATAAATTCTATCGAGAGAAGAAATCCAACCAATCCAATCCATAATAACCATTTGCTTCCGGCAAATACATGCCAGTCAATTGTTTGAGGCCACTCCCGATCAAGAACTTTGTGTTCAGTCAAGAGTTGCTCGTTAATCAAACAAACTTGCATAGCTAGTTGAAGGAGTAGGAGAGAGCAACAGCTGCATGCATATTGTCCCAAAAATGTCATCTACAAGTTGCAGGAGAACACATAAGTTACTTCATGGTTATGTTGGAAATGGCACAAAACACACAATGGAATTGAACACAGAAACCTCAATGGGAACAGTAAAAGAAAAAAAATAGAGCAAAAAGTAACAAAATGGTAAGAAGAGTTGGAATAAAAAGAAACAGGTATCCAAGGTTCGATTGGAAAGTATCTTCCAGGAGAAGGATTTGTGTGTTTTGCATTCAAATCTTTACACTGATCAGAAAAGAAATTTTCTATTTCCCACCAGAAAAACATCAACATTATCATTAAAATCACCAGACTATCAAACTACAAACCGTGTCATATTAAGGCAATGACCACAGAACAGAACACATGAAAAAAAATGATCAACCCAAATGCTTCAATCAATCTTAGTCTCATTTGACAATCCCCCAGACAAAAACCTATATTTGACAGAATTTGTAAGAACTGCTCCATTGAACATTCACATTTACTTGACTCAAATATTTCATGGTTCACATCTTCACACGATGGAATAAGACAACCCAATCGGTTCAATCAATCCTAGTTCGATCAGACAACCCTTTGAGCACAAACACCCATCTGTGACAGAATTTATAAAAGTCATTCCATTCACATTTACTCAATTATTTCATGGTTCCTGAGCTTCATATCCATGGGCATATCCTATGACACAACCTGTGTCCCATCTTGATAAGAAAGTAATATATCTTCAGCTAAAATCTCCTAGAGTGATAGAACACTGGTTGTATCAGTCACTGGTCAACAAGCTCTGACAGTCAATTGTTAGGATGTATAAGTAGAATCTACATTTTGTTGGATGTCATATGTGGCTCACAAATTTTATGAACCATGCACTATAATATTGCAAGATACTTATTACCCAGTTAAAACACTGTAATAGATGTTATGTAGTTTTATTTATTTTAAATTGCAAGAATACGAGGGAGATGAATCTAGCCTAGATATGATGCAATAGTTATAGTCACATCAAAGAATTTTCTAGTCTCTATTCGACATTCAATCCATAGCTGGTAAACAAGTAGACTGTGTGGGTGTGATCAGCAGCTCATTGGTTCTAATCAATCAGTTACACCACATAGAAAAAAGCCATTGATAGAGCAGTCACAAGAGTAGATTAGCATGGCCAGCACAAGAAGAGTAGGTCTTTGTTCACTTGAGTTTTGCACTTAAATTATGTAACAAGCACCCCACTTTCAGATTCCTAGATTTCATTAACCAAGTTGATTATATTTCAAATATGTGTCTGATTGATTAAAAAAGGCAACATTGACAGAAGAGGAAGGTAAGTTTGTTGGGAATAAAATATTCTTTTTTAGAAAGCAAGCCTTATCTAATCTCTGTTTCGGCCACATCATCCCTTATGACTCATCGGACACTCAACTCAGTGGACCAAATGAAGCAATTATAGTAGTGAACCCAACAACTGAATACTCAAATGACAAAAAAACAATTTTCTTGAGTCAGTTGTAACCAATGAAATCGTGCTTGCTCTTCAAGCAAAAGCTGACCTAATGGACTCGGAAGGTCAAGAATGCTTTGGCCATATTTGGATGTCTTTTTTTAAGCGGCGGACAACGTGATGTATGTTTGGTTTTATTATCCGAATGAGACACTTTTTCGCTGTAGATATCATTTGTCACACCAGAGATATATATCATATAATACTATATTTTTTAATGGTGTATAGAAATATGTAAAAATATAAAACATATTACTGGATTAGAGTATAACATTGAATTATATAGCATTTTTAGAGAACGCTGAAAAGTTAAATTTAAGTACTTATAATAGGAAGATAAAAAATGAGAGACAATATGTTTTGGAGAAAGTTAAGAGTGTAACTTTTTGGTTTTATTTATAAAAATGGAAAAGGCTGGCTGGAAAATGAAATCATATTTTTGCTTCATTTTTTTTGTGGAAAAACAAAGACTCTAAATCAGTTTAATCCAAATTTCCACTCTCGTGAGACTATTGACACTTATACTTCAATGTCATTTATTGAGATAGCTAATGCTCATATTATAAATACTCCTTCAAAGCAACTATATACTGCACGGAAAAATATGAAGCACCACCCTTGCCCCAATCACAAAAGAAACACCAACATCATCAAATCTGATTAGTAAAATAAAGAACAGATAGATAGTTGACTTACGCTGAAAAACTAGCTTGAACTTTTATCTTTACCACCATCAGACACCGTGTCTGTCACAAGCGTCACTGGTCTCTGATCCATGATCTCATCTATAATCCCAAACTCCTTTGCCTCTTCAGGTGTCATAAAGTAATCACGATCCATATTCTTCTGAATTACTTCAATGGATTGACCAGTATGCTTTGCATATAGTGCATTCAACGAGTCCCAAACACGAATAATTTGCTTGGTGTGAATGGTCATATCCTTAGCCTGGCCACTATACCCACCAGAAGGTTGATGAATCATAATCGTAGCATTTGGCAGAGACTTCCTCTCACCCTTTGCACCAGCAGACAAGAGGAGAGAAGCCATTGATGCAGCTTGACCAAGACATATAGTATTGACTGGAGAACGGATATACTGCATTGTATCATATATGGCAAGACCTACAAAAAATGTTGAAACTTGAAGTGCATTGTACCATAGATGAGGCGCTAGACATTCTTTCACCAATTTAAGCCTAAGAGAAACTTGAAAATGGAGAAAAGTGAGACTTTATTACAGTTGCCAAAAAATAGGAATAAACAGGAATAATTCTGAGGGAATTTACTTTCATTTCTTAGGAAAACTAAATTATCAGCAGAAAACGACAGGAAAACGCCTTTCATTCACCATTAACATCTTTGCAAAACCCTTAAATTATACCAATCGCTCAAGAATAAAAATAAGCATTGGGAATATTAACTCCTTTTTCAGGAGAAAAACAAATTACAAACGTAGCAAAATGTATCATATCTTGACCATCAAAATTGACATTAAACTTATAATGAGTGAATCCATGCGCCTGGATTTGTTTTCTAGGCGAAAAGAAAAGAAGAAAATAACTCAGGAAAAGCGTAGGGTACCAGCCGTGACAGCGCCACCGGGGGAATTGAGGTACATGTGAATAGGTTTAGATGGGTTTTCAGATTCAAGGAAGAGGAGCTGTGCAACGACAACGTGTGCGGTATCGTCAGCAATGGGGCCATTGATGCAAATTATGCGCTCCTTAAGCAGCCGCGAGAAGATATCGTAGGCGCGCTCCCCGCGCGACGAGTGCTCGATCACCATCGGTATCAAATTGTAGCATCTTCCACCATTAACATGTTTCGAGATTGGGCGCCGCCGTAGGCTCCATTGAGAGAAGAGGAAGCCCGTCCGCATCATCTTCGCTCACTGATTTAGGGTTTATACGTCTCACTGAAATGGAATTGGAATTGGACGGTAAATGGTGAATTAGTTAACCGGAGATTATGATATTTTGTTTACTTCTGAGATTTACTATTCTATTTAATTGTTTAAAAAAAAAGGCATTATTAAGAAATTACATTTATTAATTTATATCATTAATTATTTTCCTTCAAAACAAATGTCATCTTACTTTATAATTACGTTTTATTCGTAGACAAGCAAACGAGATTGTTTATATGTTACCTTAAACTATTCTCGTTTTCATGATAGTCTTTTTGTTTGATTGGAAACACGAATAAATATTGGTGATCTTTCGAGTCTGTACTCTGCTACTTATAATTCTTATCGAACAGATGTTATTTTTTTATATATTATTTTTAAAAAAAAGAACTCATAACAATAATTTTTATTGTTGTTAAAATATTAATATTCATAGTATTAGTATTAATAATATTAATTATAATTTAATTTATATATAAAAACAATAATAATTCTTAATTATTATTTTAATAATAATAATAATTACTAGCTACTAATAAATTTTCATAAAATATTATAAATGAACACGTATGATGTATAGTAAAATATAGAATATTAATATGGTCTTTTATATATTATCAAATAAAACGTTTTTAAAAAAAATTAAATAAATAACTTATCTTGCCAAGTTATCTTTCTAATATTGCTTTCGAAAATTAATCAATTTGGTCGGAGAAATCAATATATTAATAATATTTTCTTTTTAAAAAAACTATTTTCTTGTAATATTTCTTGTAAATAATAAAGAAATAAAATTCGATTTACATCTATACCCCTCATATATCACCTACAATGATCGCTTCTCTCCGTGTATATATAGAAAGGATAATATGACTATTCCATTATTGATCCACAAAACCAAGATTTATCAGAAAATCCATTTTGAAAATAATCATAATCGAGCATGTACAGATATAGCAGCAGTAGGCATGGTAATTATGCTGTTAATGTGTTAATAATGGTGGTGCTGGGCTTGGGACTGGCGGCGGGAATTGAACTGACAGCTAGAACCACCACCACCGGAGACGGCGGAGGGGTGGCGGAACAAGAAGCCGACAGGGTGGTGGCGCTGCCGGGGCAGCCGGCAGTGAGTTTCAGGCAATATTCTGGGTATGTGAATGTGAACCAATCTCATGGCAGGGCATTGTTCTATTGGTTCTTTGAGGCCACAAAGCTTCCTCACAAGAAACCTCTGCTCTTGTGGCTCAATGGAGGTCAGTTTTTTTATCCACGTTGTAAATTATTATTATTATTATTATTATTATTATTATTATTATTATTATTATTATTATTATTATTTCCATCCATTTTAATTACTACAACCTTTTTTTTAGTAATTTATAATAATTAATTTTACAACAATTTTTTCCTTTATCATTTTTTTTTAAATAGACATTCTCCATTTTCAAACCTTACTTGTGATGCATGTCATAATCTTTTGGAAATATCTGAGTTTAGAGTATGTCTATTGTGAGACCTATCGATATTCATAATAAAAAGTAATAATCTTAGCATAAAAAGTAATAATTTTTCATGGATGACTTAAATAAGAGATCTGTCTCACAGAATACGACCTGTGAGATCGTCTCACACAAGTTTTTACCCTGAGTTCGATCTCATATAAAAACGGAACAAACACTCGTCTTCGTATAGTAATAAAATAAATAAATGGAGGTTTCGAAATTGATTTTAATGAATTGAAAATCTTATCATCACCAACTAATAATTATATGTTGGTAGTATAGCTGTTATTTCTGAATTCATTTATATTATATATATTATTTACCAATATATTCTATTTTTTGACCAACATTTATCATTCGTTGCCTGCTCGATTTTGGAAATCAAATTATGACGAAGCACGATGAATACTGAAAGAAGAAAAAATAAATAAAATAAAATTCATAATTAAATATTTAAATAACAAAAAACGAAATGTTATTTTACAGTCAAAAGCATAAAATTTCACTGTCTACCTTTGGGCCCTGCATTTATTTATTTTTTGGCTTGTATGAAAATATCTTCTTTTTCTATGGCGTCCATTGGACTAGAATAGTCAACGGTCCAAATACAAACAATTTTATCTATATGTTTTTACTATTTTTATTATTATATATATTTGTATTTTTTATCTTATATGTGTGTCTTTTTTATATTTTTTATTTTCAATATTATAAAATTTTAGTCTTAATTTATTATTTTCATTTTTCGAGATTTTAGTTCTTTTTCTTCTTATGTGTGCAGTTTTGGATCAGTAATAATAACTATAGCAAAAACTTGTGTAAGAAAGTCTCACAAATCGTATTTTGTGAGACAGATCTCTTATTATTTTTTTGCGATTTTAGTTCTTTTTCTTATGTGTGTAGTTTCTGATCAGTAATCTAATAAAAAAATTACTATATTTACATAAAATTGAAAAAAAATTATGGATTAAGACTAAAATTTAATACTGAGAAGCAACTATACAAGGACAAAAATCCAAGTTTCCCTTTTTTTTTTTTATCTTTCAATATTTATTTGGTAAATTATCGAAGGAAAAATGATTTTATGTTCAACGAATTTTTATTAAGATTGGTTTTATGTTCTTCTGCTAGTAAAAATTTTGAACATAATTTTTGTTATTCTCAGCCTTGATTGTTCTTCCGTTCTCGATCGCTTTTTTTTAAAGTACTTGCAAACACTGTGTTATTAACAAAATAACAAGATATAAGAGAAATAAACAAAGTAATATTGCAGCGGAATATCGTAAGTGATATCGACAATGAATAAGATGAACACCAATATTTATAGTAGTTCATCCCAAGATTGGACTACGTTCAATCTAAACCTCTCAGAGATTACTTTTTTATTAGTAACAAAGAAGACAAGAGAATTGAGAATACAAAGTATTTCACTCAGAATACTCTGATTTTAACACTCACTTTATCATCACTAATCATATTCCTTCAAATGATAAACACTCTTTAAGAAATTTCACGTTAAATCATTTGTCACGCTTCTACACTTGTGATTTTAGATTAGAGGATTTTGTCTTTTGGTGTGATTTTGAAATGAAGAATGGATGCGTATTTATAGGTGAAGTTTAAGGAAGAAAACAATAACTAAAACATCATTGCTTACATAATCAAACCAATCATTTTTTACTTACTCAAATCAAGTGTTAATTGTAATTTTGAATTCGAAAATGGTTGCTAGAATATTAGCTGCAATTACTACAAGACATATATGGTAGAATGATATATGATTCCATATGTATCTGAAAAAAACATCTCCGTCTGAATTTAAATGACCGCCGACCGGAGGTGGGTACGACTCCGAGTGCGCTCATCGATACCATCTGGTTCCCCTTGCCACAATTAATTTCTAGCCGATCGACCGTAGGGTTTGGCTGCATGCAGGTCCTGGATGTTCATCAATAGGCTATGGTGCATTGGAGGAGTTGGGGCCTTTCCTTTCACAGAAAGGTCAACCAGAGCTCAAGTTTAACAAAAACACATGGAATAAAGGTACTCCGATCCGATCCTTCACATGCATTTCTATGTTTAAAAACTATCGATAATATTGCAAAATTTTCATATATTATATAATTGGTGGGATCCTAATGTGAAATGCAGCTGCCAACTTATTGTTTGTCGAATCTCCTGTTGGCGTTGGATTCTCGTACACAAACACCTCCGCTGATATTAAACAGCTGGGTGACAATATCACAGGTCGTATATATATAAATCAATTGTTATTATTATATATATGTGTGTGCGCGCGCGCATGTACGTTCGTGTGTGGCTTCATTAACGATATATATGGTTTAACTAACCATGCATGAATAATTGTTGATGGATTCAGCCCTGGATTCATACATCTTCTTGGTCAATTGGTTCAGAAGATTCCCACAGTATAAAAATCAGGACTTTTACATTTCTGGGGAGAGCTATGCAGGTAAGTCGTCTATCAATCTTTATTATTTTTTTTATTTCTCTTCACTGGAGTAATTAATTAGTTGATTTATTATTTATTAATGTATTATAGGACACTATGTACCCCAGCTTGCAGAGTTTATCCTCGACAGGAATAGAAAATTGGGAAAGAGCGACGACTTATATATTAATCTCAAGGGAATTCTGGTATGCTATGATGGTGTATGAGATCCTTCGAATAATCGTGTCGTGTCGTTTGGATAGTTTATATTTCCTATAATTCTACGCAGTTAAATTGAAGTATCTCAATCTTGTAATTACAATCATCATGTTTATATGTAGATATATTTAGGGAAGATATATATACATGCAGAACAAATGGAACAATATGATGATGATAATAATAATAATAATAAAATTAGAATGATGTGCAGATAGGGAATGCTGTATTGGATGATGAAACAGACCAAAAGGGATTGGTAGACTATGCATGGCACCATGCTGTAATATCCGACAGTTTATACCATCGGATCAATGTCGAATGCAACTTTACTCGAAAGAATCAATCTGAAGGGTGCAACCACGCGGTGGATAAATACTTCGAGGTGTATAAAATCATAGACATGTACAGTTTATACACTCCAAACTGTGTTCACTCCAATACCAGTGCTGCTAGTAGATCACCAGCTATACCTTTTGGTCATCGCCTCTTATCAACCTTTAGCCATGTCGGTATCATGTACTACGCATTATATTTAAAATGATGTTTATCCTAAGTTTAATATTATGGGGGGGTTTCAGGGGAGGAGAGTATCTGCAGGTTATGATCCATGTGATTCAGATTACACTGAGACATATCTAAATAAGGCTGATGTTCAAAGAGCCCTTCATGCCAATGTCACAAAAATTTCCTATGCATGGACTCATTGTAGGTATGAACTCGTCCGTTATCAAAAATAGAATTTTCTTTTTTCACTTTGCTTTCGAGTTTGATTGAATGAATTTATGTTAATGCAGCGACACCATCACGTCCTGGGGCGATGCACCGTCGTCTATACTCCCAATCATTCGAAAATTGGCTGACGCTAGTCTACGAGTTTGGGTGTACAGGTATATGAATCCGCTTCGTCATCTCTTACCATATGATCAGTAGACTAGTGACAAATTAGTATATAGTAGATGCATTGAATGGAAAACTCAGTCTCTTGTTTCAACAGAAATGTCCAAAGATTTATCAGTAGTCAGCATTTTACAAGGAAGAGTAATTTCTTGATAATTATTGAAACAAAAGCTTTGAGTACATGCATGCGCTGAACGAAACTCATCGATTTTAATCGAGTTCACATGGCCAATATGAAATATCACAGAAGCCTGTTTCCAATGATTTCTTATTTATCACATGCCAAAGAACAAATTCTGTCGAGAGAATCCAATCCATAACAACCATTATTTGCTTCCGGCAAATACATGCCAGTCAATTGTTTGAGGCCACTCCCGATCAAGAACTTTGTCTTCAGTTAAGAATTGCTCGTTAATCAAACAAACTAGCGTAGCTAGTTGAAGGAGCAGGAAAGGGTAACAGCTCCATGCATCTAGCTTGTCCCAAAAAAACCATCTACAAGTTGCTGGAGAAGACACAAATTACTTCATGGTTAGGTTGGAAATGAAACGAAGCACACAATGGAAACACTAACAGGGAAAATAGTGCAAAAAGCAACAAAATGGTAAAAAGAAACAGGTATACAAGGTTCGATAGGAAAGTATCTTCCAGGAGAAGGATTTGTGTTTTTCGGATTCAAATCTCCCCCTCAATTTTTTTAAAAAGTCTCTAAAATTTGTTCTTGCACTCTTAAAATTTCTAATATATTTTTCCCTGGAGCTGATTGATAACTTGATTGGTAATCAGTGGAGATACTGATGGGAGGATTCCAGTGACATCAACAAGATACACTTTAAAGAAGTTGGGATTGGAAATCACTCGGGACTGGTCTCCTTGGTACACTGACAAGCACCAGGTATTTTTTAATATAAAATTATAATTTTCTGTTTCTAAAATAATAAATTTAATGATTTTAATATGCTATAATGTAGGTTGGAGGGTGGACTGTGGAGTACAAAGGGTTGATGTTTGTAACAGTAAGAGGAGCAGGGCACCAGGTCCCCTCCTTCAAGCCCAAGCAATCGCTTCAAATGCTCAAACATTTCTTGGCTGGCAAAGCACTCCCACCAGCACCATACTAATTTTAATCGATAATTTCATTGTATTCTATTCCAATATACATTATAAGCAGCTTGAAAATAATATGCTAGCTAATCCGGAAAAGATTCAAGGCATGAGTCGACGGTGGATCGTCGATCGAAAGTCGGAGACGGGGTTTACTTGATAATGAAGCTTTGTGTGTGAAACATTAATTCAAAGAAAAAATTATACATAAAATTTCAATTTATTTTCGCGAGAAGAATGATTATGGGGCCGACCTATAATCTATCTAGTAGGACGTAGTTTGTGTTTGAGACCTTATTTTATCAACCTCATGCTGGAAATCTGTTTTTTCGTGTCCAAAACGCAGCGAAAGTTTTAAAACTTTAATTTGACAATCAAATATCATTTTTGAACGCTCCTATCAGTTTGAGCAATAATAATAATTTATATGGAGTTTATGAATATACCTAGAGTGAATAAATCATTGGCACATACTATTCCAAGGTTAGCAGAGATAACTCTTATAGTATTCTCTACGAACGCTCTTATAATCATTTATTTTAAATTATATTAAAATAAAGATTGTTTATTACAATAGAGTCAATAAATTCATTAGCCAACAATTGACTGACAGGACATCTACTCTAACAATCTCGCCTCCCAAACTAACAGAAACAAGGAGAATGATTGCGCAACAAGCAACTGAATGGGACTAACAAATTGTGTGCTTGTGTTAAGGTTAAATCAACATCGGACTGGAATTCTTTATTTGTAGCTAAACCATCTCAAGGAAACGTGTTATAATTTCTCGTTGTCATAATCTTAGGCCACCAACTCCCTCATCTTCCCCCTAAAATTAGTCAAACCAAATACTATCTGCCAATAAACTATTAATTAACTTGCATTAATTCCATACTCAATCGATTAATTAAAGGAATGTAATTCATAAAATTTTCCACAATCTTCCATAAACTATGTGCCAAGAATTAAGGGCCAATCCAAATTCTTCTTCTTGACGCATACTTGAGCATAGAATATATACATTACAAAGTTGGCTGCATTTTCAGCTCACCAAATCAAACTCATGCAAGCCCTTATTAACACACATGACATGCATGACTCACTCACTATTCTGCCACCATAATTCCATTTCTTGAATTCATACCAAAATGATGAATACTTCTGCTAATGTTAGTTGTCATTCTGTGTCTAATTATGAAGCGAATTATCATGCTTTATTCTGGTTCTTTTCTGATATTCAAATGGTTGAGATTTTCTTGGCTTTTCTTGTGTTTCTAACAATACACTGCTTGAGGAAGAAGAGGCGTCAAGGCCTCCCCAATTGGCCTTTCGTAGGGATGCTGCCTTCTCTTATCGCCGGTGTCCGTGGAAACATGTATGAGTGGATTTCTGGGATATTGGATACCCAAAATGGGACCTTTACCTTTAAAGGCCCCTGGTTTACCAATCTCAATTGTGTCGTTACCTCGGATCCTCGGAACGTGGAGTATCTCCTCAAGACGAATTTCACGAATTTTCCTAAAGGAGGCTACTTTAGGAACACGGTGAGGGACTTGCTAGGCGACGGCATATTCAACGCGGATGATGTTGTTTGGCAGAGGCAGAGGAAGACCGCGAGTCTTGAGTTTCATTCTGCAAAGTTCAGGAGGATGACTACTGATTCCCTGATCGAATTGGTGCACGACAGATTGATCCCCGTTTTAGATGATTCTTTGAAGCGAAACTCCTGGATTGACTTACAAGATGTACTACTCAGGCTGACGTTTGACAACGTGTGTATGATCGCTTTTGGGGTGGATCCAGGGTGCTTACGCCTCGGCCTGCCCGATATCCCATTTGCTCGAGCATTCGAGGCCGCGACAGAAGCTACCGTGTTAAGATTTATGACGCCTACTTTTGTATGGAAGGCGATGAGGTTTCTTGAGCTTGGAAGTGAAGGGACATTGATGGAGTCGATAAAAGGAGTGGACGATTTCGCCGAGGAGGTGATCCGAGGCAGGAGACAAGAACTTGACAAGAACGACGACGACGGGCAAAGATCGGATCTGCTGACGGTGTTCATGGGGCTGAAAGATGAAGATGGCAGGCCATATTCTGATAGATTCTTGAGGGACATTTGTGTGAACTTCATACTGGCGGGAAGGGACACGTCGTCTGTTGCACTGAGCTGGTTTTTCTGGCTTTTGGATGGGCATAGGGAGGTGGAGCATAGGATAATGGAGGAGATTAGTGGGATTTTGAGCAAAAGAGAGGGGCTGAGTTGCAGCGGAGATGTTGTGTTCAGCGCGGAAGAGGTGAAGAAGATGGAGTATTTGCAGGCGGCTCTGTCGGAAGCTCTCAGGTTGTACCCATCAGTCCCAGTCGACCACAAGGAGGTAATTAATCAACTTGGAATCTATTATATCCAAATTACGTCGAGAAAATTTGAAGATTAATATGATTGTTTATGTTCAATAAAAATAGGTGGTGGAAGATGACAAATTCCCGGATGGAACCGTACTCAAGAAGGGAACAAAAGTAGTGTATGCGATATATGCAATGGGTCGAATGGAAAGCGTATGGGGCAAAGATTGCAAAGAGTTCAAACCAGAGAGATGGCTGAGAAACGGACGATACATGAGCGAATCGGCCTACAAGTTCACGGCATTCAACGGTGGCCCTCGACTCTGTTTAGGCAAAGATTTTGCTTATTATCAGATGAGGTTCGTGGCGGCCTCTATCTTGTACCGGTATCGGATGACCGTCGTCGAAGATCATCCCGTGGAGCCGAAACTGGCACTGACCATGTACATGAAATATGGACTAAAGATGGAGCTTTCCACGAGAGATAGAAGCTAAACAAGTGTCATCAATCTTCGGGTGTGGTAACTTTCTATGATATGGTTTTGTTGTATTGTGTGTTAATATATTATATTATGTTCTTCATGTCGACCTTATCTAAATTATTTTCAATTAATGATTTTTTAAATTTAAAATTATAGACAAAAATATGCACATTTGTTGTTGATGATTGTAAACTTACTCCGGAAATTATCCAAATAATTTAGTTGAGTCCGATATATAAAACATTTATGTTGTATGTGTCCTACTCTTGGTTATATCCCGCCCACATTTCTGATTATAGCTAATAGGAGAATCTACATCCCCGACTCTATGGGGATTAAATCATTTTTCAAGTCATCATCATGTTTCGAATACTCATTAAATTAATCAATGGTTTACTATTATTAATTATTAGAACGGGTACGAAGACGATGATAACATCTTCATTCCTATTTCATACCCGCTCCGATTTGTTAAAGAGATTTAAAAAAATCATCGAACTTATATCCGATAACACTCTCATGGTCTTTTCATGCGGGGATCCGAACCGGTTGGAAAATTGTGCTCCCTATTTTAGAGAATGGGAATATATGATGTACGATCATTTTGATTTAGACATTCGGTGACTTATTTTTTCTTTCTACTTTTTAGACTCTAGGAGGAAGCTGTCTTACATCCCAAGGCATTAAAATAAAGAGTGAGTCTCATATGAGACCGTCTCACGGGTCATAATCTGTGAGACGGGTCAACCCTACTCATTTTCACAATAAAAAATAGTACTTTTAGCATAAAAAGTAATACTTTTTCATGGATGATCAAAATAAGAGATATGTCTCACAAATATGACCCGTGAGACCGTCTCACACAAGTTTTTGCCTAAAAGAAAATAATTGCATGGTATTCTGAGCAAAGTAAATTTGTTTTTATAGATATTAGATAACAAAGTATCCTTTAAAAAACTAATTTTCTATTGAACATTTTTTCTTTACCTCTCATTACCAAAGTTGAATGAATTTCTAGCCTTTCGGGATGTGCACTCAATTCATAAGCAAGTTTTTTCTGACACGTTTTCATGAATCTATATTCGTGAGATGAGTTGATGTTGTCCATAATTACAATGAAAATTAATAATTTTAACATAAAAATAATATTTTTTTCACTGAGTCACGTCGAAGACATGTCTCACAAAATTGACTATTCAAAGTAGATTTCGTGAAAATTTTAATTTTGTGTACATTAAGTATGAAATAGATTTCTTGAAATTTTGAATGCCCCTTGTCATGGGCATTCAAAAATGCTTTGTCATATCATGTATGATTTATTATTGGTATATCAAATGATAGAATAGACAAATATTGAAATTAATTGGAATACTTAATCCATAAAAAGGACATCAATCAAATTCGTTATCAAGATAATTTAGTTAAGTACAATATATTTAATGGCGTTTGACCGAGCTTCTAGATTATTTAAAATATATTATTAAATGTATATAAAGTGTTAAAAAAAATTTAAAAAAAATCCATCAAAATTTATAAGATTTTTGAAGAAATAACAAATTACTTTGCTTTGGTATTTTATTTTTAAAAATATATATTAGTAAATATTCAAACGATTCTTATCAGAAAAAAAAAATAATATATTATTATTATTAGAATGTGGAAAAAGCTATCCGCTGCCGGGACTCGAACCCGGGGCACAGCAGCTGTGCCGATTTTCTATAAGAAATTGACGATTTGCTACAGCGGAATTAGTTGTCACATTGTGGATTCAAATTTAATATATATATTATTAACTGAAACCTGAATATCATGATCTCAAATTCTAAATTATGGTAATGTTTACCCGACAATTAAATCGAGTTTATCAGGTTGTTTTTAAACTCTAGGAGGAAGGCATTCTATGATCCCAAACACGGAAATGAAAATAAAATAATTGTAAGGACTTTAAATAAGAGATTAAATTTTTAGGATTTATATAAATAACGAAGTTAACTTTCAACATAACATTTCTTCTTTACAACATCACCTATACCACACATTCAATAAAAATGAATTTCTAGCCTCCCTGGATGTGCATTTAATTTCATTTGTTCCACAAGTACACCTAAAATAAAGTAGATTTCTTGAAATCTTGAATGCGCCTTATCGTGAGCAATGAACCTGTGAAGTTTTCCAAGAACCTCCACAAAACTACATCCAGCAAACTTCTTCACACCTCTTGACTCCATCTCTTCTCTAGTTCTTCTTGCTTCATCCCACCATTTTATAACCGCGTATACATTAGATAGCCCGATGTATCTCCCATCGTGATCGCCCTCCAGCTCAATCAGCTTTCTTCCCACTGCTTCTGCAACTTCAAATTTTCTATAGTTTATACAACCGTTTAATAACGCTCCCAACATCGAAGTTGTGGGTTCTATTGGCATCTGAGATACCAACGAGTATGCCTCGTCAACATGACCTGCACGAGCTAGAACATCCACCACGCAAGCATAATGCTCAGCCTTCGGCGCCATACCATTCTTAGCAATGATGTCCAGATATTCCCGTGCCTCCTTCACTAATCCTCCATGGGCACAGGCATTCAGCAGGCACAAGTATGTGATCTCATCAGATTTTATTCCCAATTCTCGCATTTCATTGTAAAGGTCCAATGCTTCCACAGCATAGCCATGCGTTGCGAGCCCTCCGATCATCGCATTCCATAGCAAAACATCCGTGTATCTTGCTGAAACCTCACGAAATACAACCAGTGCCTCCTCAATTGCACCACATTTAGCATACATATCTACAAGGGACGTCCTTAAGACGAGAGTTATCGGGAGCTTATTCTCTACTATGTATCGGTGCATCGTCCTGCCTTGTTGAAGTGCACCCAAGTGAGAACAAGCACATAAAACACTAACCATAGTCACCTCATTTGCTTTTGGTTTTCCATTCGCTCTCATTGTCTCGAAAACCGACAAGGCCTCTCTGTGATTCCCATCCTTGACATAGCCATCAATCAAAGAGCTCCACGACACCACATTCCTCTCAGGCATCATGTCAAACACTTCCCTCATCGAAACAACATCTCCACACTTGGCAAACGCATCCAGAATCGTGTTCCAAGACACCAAGTTCCTGGCCAACATTTCACCGAACACTTTCTGTGCATTTTCTATTTCACCGCATGTACCATACATATGGATCAAAGAATTTGATACAAACAAGTCAGATGCAAAGCCATTCCTCGACGCATGCGCATGAATACACCCGCCAAGTACAGGGTTCGAAAGGCGTGCCGAAGCCTTGACAAGAAAAGGGTAGGTTAGATGGTTGGCGGCAACACCATGAAGCAACAGTTGGACAAACGTGAGGATGGATCTGTGTGGCGTTTTACTATTTGAAAATGCCCTTATGAGAGCATTGTAATGAAAGATCATGGGATTGGGGAGCTGAAGAAAATATCGATAAGCATAGTCGATGTCGAGAGAATTAGCGGCCAAAGACAGAATTTTTCCCGTAAATGGATGGATGTTGGATAGGCCAGAAGATGTCAGAAGGGCCTGGATTTGCTTCAACTGAGACGAACTGCTGCACTTGTCAAGCAAATTTAAGAAAACAGAAGATGATACATCAACCATTCTTGTTCAACGATATTCACCATTGTTTGAAATATATCTGTAATGAATTTATGAAGTATATATTCAAGCATGGAGCCAAATATATGGCTTTGGAAGGGATTGAATTTTAAATTCTAAAATCTTTTAATATTTTAATTTGATCTGTTCGAGATAATATCATATTATTTTAAAATTATATAAAATATACATATAAACTTTTTTAAAAAAAAAATTGGGCTACCCTGACTTTAGCATGTGACTCCGTCCCTGTTCAAGACACTGTTTGACACCGTAACTTTGTTCGAACAAGGTTGATCCGGACCGCCCGCCAAATAGACTCACCTCTAATCAAGAAAATTCTAGCCATTAGGGACGAGTTGCTGCGGCTCTTAGACTCTGGCTATAAATTTGTTAACGACATGGTTCTCCTCTGCCCCTCTGAGCTCGGATCGGGTTTATCTTTTCCGTCGATCATGTACTGCATGGATGCCTATTGTTTGGAATTCATGTATACTTACAAGCATTCATGATTCATCCATTCTTTCAACGTTCTTTCAGTGGCAACATATGGAAAAAAGACCTACAATGGCTTCAAATGACATTCTCAATTACAACTCTTAGAAGCAAGTGCATTGAAATTATTTAAACGAGGTAATTCTACAATTGTCAAAGCTTGGAACCTCGTATATTTTTTTACTCACACATGATACGATTTCTTTAGCTAGCTTTACTTTTGGTTGTATTGAACGATGTACATGTCCCACTTTTCGGTTTTGTAAACATTGCAAGTCTGCAACTCCTCGGGTATCCCCGTGTGCTTTTGCAAATGGTTCGATTAATATACCATTCATCAACTGATCAAAAAATAATAACAATTGCCAGCAACACAAATATATTAACAGAGAAATAACACTTGTATTTCCGGAGAGTCTCGGGACTATATATTTGCTAAGCGAAAATACATTAGCAAAGCAAGCCCCGATATAATAAGTGACTACTATTGTACATTTAGGCAAAACAAAAAATGAAAACATGAATGGTGTCGATACGATAGCATTCAATAGGCAAAACATGGCCACATGCTTTAGCTTCTCCCAGATGGAGAAGCGGAGACTTCAGTACTGCACACAGGACAAACCTACACAAACCCATAATACACCCATTATTTCTCTAGGCATCCCATTCTCAATCTATTGCAATTACTCAAGCGCGATGAAAATATTTGTACCTTATTTATTTTTAGCCAATTGTTAATACATTCTGTATGGTAAGAGTGTTTGCAAGAAAGAACAGTCAATGTTTCACCATCCTCGTAGTCCAACCTACATATAACACAGCTAAGGGAAAGGATATATAGTTGTCAGTTTATCACCTTCATACAACAACCGAATAATAATTTATTTATACTTTGTTTTCTTTGGTTTTTTTGGAGGGTTGGGAGGAGAAAACAAGAATTTACACCAAAGCAAGAACATATTTACTTACGAATCACTGATTCCTGCTTCATCGCCCTGAGATTTATAATTGACAGAAGGTAAGGATGCAATTGTATCAACAGAAAGCCCCCTACTTTCTGTTCCAACGACTTCACCAAGTGCAAGTAACTCCTGTACCATAAAGTAACTTGTGAATTTAAAGTAAAACTATTCAGAGAAGAACCAGAACCCAAGTTTGCAACCAGAGTTACCTCATATGACAGCTCATCTGGATCCACCTCACCCCATGCATCCTAAAAAATCATCAGCAATGTCAAGTACTACACCAAAATATATTGACAAGTCTCAGTTGACTGTTGCTACAATGCAAATGAAATGAATAACGAGAAAATCACAAGCCAGTGCACAAAGTAAATAAACAACCCACAAAAAAAGAAAAAAAAAATGTTATTATACTAGTTCCAAACTGCACATGACAAATTGTTGATACAGGTAAAGCAAAGGTATCCAAAAAAAAAAAGCATTCATGCCCATGTTTAACCTAATTTAAAGTGAAAAGGAAATCATTTGGTCGCAACTGCAGGACATGCAATCTTTCATGATCAACAAAATCTGGGAGGAGGCCTCTGAGTTCTCTATGGGTAAGTGGGAAATGTGATGGAAAATTGGTAATTTAGCCAATTCTTCCCAACCAATTTAATCTCAACTGATAGCAGTTGGATATGAAACGGACAAGTCACCACATTCCCAAATTGGACAAGTACACTAAAAAAAAGTTAAAATCGTAATTAATTAGTTGAATTTCCAGGTTTCCTAGTATCAAGAAGGCATTTTTGTCCTTAAAAAGTTAAGGTATAAAAATACAAAAATAGCACTTTCATTTTTTATCTATGACGACTTGATGTTTTAGAAATCTTCTGGCCCATTTTTTAACATGTCTTTTAAATGTGTTGGAGTTATCCATGGCCAAAATATTATCATAAAAGGAGAGATCATTTTCCTTCTTCATGACCAAACTAGGGGTCTAAAAATGAAAGAGAGCATTCAAACAACTTAATAAGAATAATGAGAGAACAACGTTAGGGGAATGTTTGAACTCATTTTCTGGCCCTTTTTTCCATTTCCAGATAATAAACCGAACATTACATTCTGAGGCGCAAGGCGCAAGGCGAGGCGCGCGCCTTACCGAAGCAAGGCGCACGTTTTTAATTTTTTTAAAAAAATATATTTATCTTAGAATAATATATTAAAATATGAAATAATTAAGTCACAATGTCACACAAAACAACAAATAATTAATAAGTTCATAATAATAAGTAACACGATTAAAAATTTTCAATCATCCAAATCAAGTTCATCTTCTTCCATCGAATTATCAGAGTCCCTAGAACTTTCGGACTTGTATTCTTCTTGATCTTCACCACTTTCTTGATCGACATCAATTGATTCTTCCTCTTCATCCAAAAGATGTGAAATTGGCCTTTTTCTGGTTGTTTTGGATGTAGACGCCCTTACCTCGTTTGAAGAAGACGAAGCACGAGATCTAAAACCATAAATCGGTTCACCAACCCCAGACGCTCGGGGTTGGTAACCGATTTAGTTACCTTTTCAAGGCTTCACGTGAAATAAGTAAATAAAAAAAAATCATTGAAATAAAATATTAAAAGATAATAAGATATTAAAGACAGTGGCATCCCGAGAACCCTTATAAGGCGAGCCCAGGCGCTCGCCTGGGCTCGCCTTTGTAAATCGTTGCGCCTGGGACAGCCCCAGGCGCAGCACTCACGCCTGGTAGCGCCTCTCGCCTTGAGGCGAGAGGCGCTCGCCTTTGACAACTATGAAACGTAGTATACACACTTATATGCTGCATATTTATCTGTTGCATGACACATGTTTTACTGCTTTGGCATATTATGCATGACATATCATGTTGAGCCTGATATCTTTTGAGATATACCTCGTTTGTTAAGGCCGCTCAGTCCTATTCTGTATTGTGGACGATGGGGCATCGAGAGCTACAGTGTCCGACGGGACCCGCGGGCTCTGATGACCTGGACATTGCATGTTCACGTCTTGATGATGAGTGTGGGAGCCAAAACATGTCTAAGGCAGATCAGAGACTACACACTCAGGCGCCTCTAGACTGAGCATGAAATTCTTGACTTGATCCTTGGTATCCGAGCATATTGCATTTTGCATGCATCATATCAGTTTGTATACTCGTACATTCTCGTATTGGGCGATTGTCCCTCACGTCCTTGTTTTCATCTTGGGCACCCCATTCCACGGGGCAGGTCTTAGGTTGGACGGTTCGGACGACCAGGGCAGTGGCTAGAGCAGTTGGGTTTTCGGTGGTGATCCAGTGGAGGTTTTCTGTGATTTATCGTTTTCACGTTCAGAATCATGTATTTGTTATGGTTGTATTAATGTTTAAGACTGTTGTTATTGTTTTGTTTTCATTTGAGTTGTAAGATTATTAAGTATTTGGTTTCCGCTGTTTAATTGTTGTTATTAAGTTTAATGTTGCATGTTTATTAGTCTGTTTAGTAGTGGCTCGGGTAAGGACGCTACATCAAATGTTCTGGAAAGAAAATGTGTTCTTTAAAATTTTGAACCACCAATAGAGGCAATGTACCATTAAGAACTAAGCTACACACTTTTTTTGTGGTTTAACTTCAACTTCATTTCAGAATTACAAAAATGCAGCAAGGTTGCATACCAAAACGGATGAAAGATAAGTAGACATATTCAGTAAAACTTGCACATAGAATATTCACATAAAACTAGTGGACCTTTGAGATATGCAAGTGACAAAAAATCAGAAAGAAGGCACAAGATATTGCAACTTTTATGGCATGGTCTGATCACTTTTTAGATATTCTACAAATAACGAACCTAGAGAGCTAACAAAAACTTTCCAATGATTTCCATAATCTTTTCAGTCACACAAATAAATAACACCAAGCTTGATGAATAGCATTTTCCCCTTATTAACCTCTCCACTCCTCTCCTCTCCTCTCCTCTCCCACAACATAAGTTTCTTGTCATCTTATTACAGACTCAAGCATTACTGATATCCTTCTTGAAATGAAGCTCATTAGCTCAAATCAAGGGAAGATAAGAATCAAGAAGTGTTAAAGAAATGTTTTTTTATTGAAACTTGAAAGAAGAAGTTTACAAAATATATGACATGGTTGTGAAAAAATCTATCAGAGTTCAATATTCGAAGAAACAACATTTATTTATGTCAAAAGATTTAAGCTATCCAAACCATATAAAGCTGACTTAGAAGGGTTCCTCGATCTACTGAATGAAAGATTGATAGCAAGTGTAAAATAACTTTTGCTGACGAAAAGGTAAATGAGACAGCCATGTGTTCATCGGGGTACCTGAGAATTATCACCATAATCCTCGTCGTCGTCGTCACCTTCCCCAATGATCAATATTAAGTAGTTAGAATGGAGTAAATCAACCAAAGTTCACTCAAAGAAACAGATGGGTAATAAAAGAGGAAGTAACCAAAAGATGGCCAATTTATACACTGACTGTCATTTATTCCGGCTAAAGCCAACAGTCTAGCTGCCATTGCCCGTTCTTCAGCATCTTGTAAAGCTCTTGCAAAGGCTTCATCACTAGAAAAAACAGAAGGATCCAACTCAGCATTTCGGCTCTCATTTTCTACTCCTTCATCATGATCATACATATCAAACACATCTTCAGCATCATCATTCAGCTCATCATCCAGCTCTACATCAGTAAGATTATTATCCTCTTCACTGGCATCATCATAATCATCATGGTCAATATCATCATCGTCTTCAATCCCAAAACTCCCAGTTTCCCAACTTCCATAATCACTGACATCACCACCATCAATCCTCAACATCATATATGCCCTTTCCTATTACATGAAACAGAAATTATGCTATTTTCCAAAAACAGATAAGAAAAGGTACAAATTAGCATCCATGATAAACCTTTATGACCGCTCGGATACATTTCAAATAAAACCAGGAAACCCTAAATGACAATCGATGTTTTTTTAACAAAAAGACAATACAGTAACAGAATAGAACCGTGCCATCACATTGAGTTAAATTCAAAACTTTTTACAAAGCTTTCTGGAGGCAAATTCCGGATTTACACAAATAAGTAAGCGTCGGAAGCAACAAATTCTCACCCTTAAATAAATAAGAAATAAGGAAAAAATCATTTGATATTCAGAAACAAATTATTCACAGTAAAAAAACACAGAAGAAAAGAAAAACCTGTTCTTGGAGGGTGCGGGCGAGGGCAAGATCGGAATCGACTTGACTGAGGTCCGTAAACGGCGTTCTCCGACGCTGATTTTCGCCGTCATTTCCGTTGGACGGTGGATTATCAACAATGTCGTTAGGGTCCCGTTCTGCCCCCTCCGCGTCCGCGGCGGTCGCGTCATTCGTGTTCGCCATTCTCAGAGATTTGAATTCGCAAGAAGCGATATACAAAGGTGAAATTGGAAGTAAAATTTACTTGGACTGATTCCTTTTCCCATACGTAGATACTGCTCATGCGTATTCTCTTACACGTTTTTATATATCGATTATATTACTTTTAATTTAATCAAATAAATTTAGCACTAATTTTGTGCATAGTAAATATTAGGGGGAAAAAAAATTGGTTACTTTTATGTTAAAAAATTTAAGTTACAAACTTAATGTAAGTTTCATGTATTTCAATATTATTTTTGATACAGCAAATATTAGGGAAAATTAATTTTTTTGTCAGTATTTTTGTTTTTTTACGATTTTAATAATTTATATTATCAAATTTCAATATGAGTATGCTATCTTTATTTTTTTGACAATTTTAGTTTTTTCCGATGTGGCACCGTTGTGACACCAACTGAACACACTGATGTGTGTAGTGTCATGTGAGCATTCTCGATTAAAAAGTATTAAAATTATCAAAAATCAAAAGAAAAATAACCAAAACTTTCGACAATATAGATTATCACAATCGACAAAATTATAGAATCAAAAATGCAGTTTTACCTAAAAATTTAATGTTGAATATATGTTTTTTTTTTTGGGAAAAATACAATTATTGTCTTATATATTAGTTACTGCGCAATTTTGGTCTTTTATGTTGTTCGATTTTCAATTTTAGTAACGTGTCTTCATTTTTTTTGTCAATTTGAGTATATTTTTTCCAAAGGCATGGATGTGATTTTTACACATCAACGTCATGTCACAACTATTTAAACGTCGCACAAATGTCATATCAACACTACGCTAAACACCGACTAAAATTGCAAAAATAACAAAATTATCGGAGCAAAAGTCTTGTAGTGTAGGCAGAGCAAGTGGAGTCTTTGTCACTTGGTATGTTGTACAAGGGAAAAAAAAGTCGCATGACTTCATAAAAGGCAGATCATCATATAAAAACATCAATTGTTGGGGATTTGGTTTTAACTGCTTAATTAATTGATCAATCAATTTAATAACACAGAACGACTACAATTACAACTAGTGATTGGATAATTGAAAAAAAAAAAAAAAAAACTTATAAGTTGTGTTTGGATCAATATATTACATATGCTTTTTCAAAAAAAAAAAGTTTAATCTTAAATCAATTCCATATTAAGTTATATAATTTTATTGATAAGTATAATAAATTTCATATACATCCAAAATTCATGCAATTTGAAATATATGCTCAAATTCTTACAAATGAAATATCTCACCCACATGAAATTCATCAATAAAGCACGAACTCTAGTCCTAATTCGATCAATATTATTATAAGTAGGTTTCTTGTGAGACGGTCTCACAAACTTTTAGCTGTGAGACGGGTCGATCTTATAGATTTTCACAATAAAAAGTAATATTCTTAGCATAAAAAGTAATATTTTTTCATGGATGACTCAAGTAAGATATTCGTATCACAAAATACGATATGTGAGACCGTCTCACACAATATTTTACCTTTTATTATTATTATAATGTAATGAATTGTCAAGATCTCTAATTCTTATTGTATTATAGACAACAAAAAACCCAATGATTATTTTGAAGGAAATATGATGAAGATGGACAATTTTTTTTAAAAAAATTGCATTTTAGTCCTATAATTTTGTCGTTTTGCTTTTTGGTCATCTGTGTTATCAAACTTCATTTTAGTATTGCATATTCCGATTTTTGGCAATTTTGGTATTTTCAATCAAGAGTGTTTATATGACAGATTAAAATCGCATTGACTTTATGCCAAAAAAAATGATTGAAATTGACTAAAAATACAAAGATAGCATACTAAAATTGAATTTTGACAACATAAATAACCAAAATCGTAAAAAGACAAAAATATGCGGCAAAAAGTAATTTTATCAGGCTTAAAAGCAAAGCTTCAATCCTTTCAATTCCAATGGTTTCATTTATTATTTGGTACGTAGCTGATAAAAAGAAGTGATTTAAAAATGTAGTTTATGTTGTGCGATTAATTGTAGAATGTTAGGTCTTAAAGGTTGTAGTGGGATTAATGGGCCTTGCAATAGATGGCTTTTTATATTTGGACTGTGACGCAGAGCCCAATTACACATTTTTGGCCCAATATATTTTAGTCCCTTTTTCATTAAGTCGACGGTGGTTCTAGTCTTCGAGTCTACAACTGTTCCCATCTCCTCCTCCATTCTCCGCTGTTCACTTCTCACATTCCCAACATTCCCAGCCCTAATCCAAAATAGTGCCGAGTCCGGACGTTGCCGGTGGATACGATGAAGTGTTATGGCATGGTTTGGACTATGAAATTTTGAATGTAAAGTACGTAATATTTCTTGCCTAATATTATTTTCGTGCCTGATTTTTTAGTTGGTTGGATTTATTACTATGTAAATCTACAGTGTTTTTGTTAGAGAGTATACGCCTCTTTTGGCGTTCTTTTTGGTTTGACTGGATGGTCGTGGTATTTCGGTAGCGACTGTTGATTATGGTTGCCTGTCCCCGTATATTGGAGCAAGGAATGAAAATCGATTTTCAGGATCAAATTGGTGTGTATTGCTGGATTCAGGATTTTTTGGTTTAGTAATAATAATGTCAGTTTTTAGTGAATTTTTCTAATTTGACGGCACAATTCGAAGACTGTGCGCTGGAAGCGTCGCGAATTATTGTCTGATTAAGAAAAGAACTCAGACGAGTTTGAACTGAAACTTTTAGCGGCTAAGAGTGGATTTGGAATGTGCTTATTTGAGATCCTAATATGAGTCGGGAGACACTCAAATGGTAGATTTAGAAGACGAGGGTTGATCTCAAATCAAAGGGTTTTGATTTACGTGATTATAATTTCCATTTCAAGTTGAAATTCATTAATCCAAAACACTGCCTTTGAATTCTATTTATTAGGAGTTCAAGAAATTGGATCTTTGAAATGAAGACTGGTATCTTTGTTGGTGAGTTTTAGGAGTTAGATTAATATAGTTTTTCTTGTTTTATTTGGTTTGCTTGAAGTATTAGTGTTTGAAAATGGATGCCGAAAAGAGGAAAGCCTCGTTGAATGCACAGAAGCAGCATGTCGACTCTCCTCTCATTACGTGCTGCAAAATTAAAACCCCCACCAAGCATAAAAGTACAACCAATTTTAATTCAATACACCGCCATGAATTGAGAGACAAATTGGTAGTAAACCTGGCTTCAAAATTGAAGTCCACTTCATTTACCTAGGATTTTGTTGTGAGGATTTCCGGCAAGTAGTGCCCTTTTTATCTTTATGTAACGCCGAGGGTTTAGGATCTCTTCTGCCGGAGAAGTGGTATTTTTTTACAGGGCCTATGGATAAATGACTCTTTTCTATGCTTGCACTAAATTTAATGTAAAAGGTGGGGCCCAATGTGGTAAATCTCCTAATCCATGCACCTAACGATGCCTAAGAGTATTATAAACCCTAATTTGAACATGTCTGAAAATATATAAAAGTTATAAGATGCTATAAAATATGAAAAAATGATAATTAATTTTCTTATATTTAAAATAACACTCTAAAAGTAATTTTATGTGTTGTGTCGTAAATATTTAAAAGGCCGTAGACCGAAGAATATATCCAAAAAATGTAATTTAACTCGTTATGTTTTATAGTTGAAATTTTAGTCTGTTTTATTAATATAACAATTTAAATATTTACAGCTTAAACCTCTGGTCATAGGGGAAATTGTTTATCGCCAGCTCCAATTTTCACCCAAAACACGCTAATTGTGAGTTGTGAGATGGGAGAAAGGTCGAAATATCTGATGTTGTTTGGAGCTGGAGCGCTAATGGGGTCTGCTGCTACTGTTGCTGTTTTCAAATTTGTGCACAGGTCAATCTATGCAACTGTTTAGGCATGTGCTTGAGTGCGTCTTACGATTTTCACCAGTTTTCCTTTGCTGATTTGTTTGGTTGTTCTTCGCAGAAAAGTTGGAAAGCTACAGACGATTAGAGAAGCGAATGAATTGAATGGTATGTATTTTGTATCACGTTTCCTTGGTTTGCTTGAGGGAATGTGTTTTATTTTTCTGTTAAGATTTATTGTTCAAGTGGTTTAGATGAACACCAATTTCTTATGAGCCAATATTGTCCTTGTGGCATAGTTTTTAAGCTGATCTTTACCGTGTTTTACTTCTGATGGTCTTGAATATTTATCATGTCTGTGCATGAATTTGAATCCTATTCATAATGTGAACAGTGTTAGGTGATATTATCCTTGTCTAAGGCTCTAACCCTTTCTTTTGTCCATCTCTCCCCAACTGCATCAATAAAAACAAAAATGCTTATCAGTTAGGTGATAGATTCTTTCAAACTTAGTACCTTTTTAAAATAAAATTTATAAGTAGGAACCTTTTTTGGTTGGTTCATGGTTGTAACTTGTAAGTGGGATTCATCATGTGAAATTCTTAGAAACATAATTATATGTTGAAAACTTTTTTGATGAGATCACTTATTATTGGCATCTGATATATGGTCCCTGTCACATGAGATTCGATCTTCCATTTTGCTATCATGGTTGTGAATCTTACAATTGGAACCTTTGTTCATGTTTTTTGGATTAACTTATCTTAAATTGAGCTGATACAGATTTAATGAGCCATAAGTTATTGGAGGATGTGAATCCATGCGAAGCTAGTCGAAGCCTGCTGATGGATGAAATTGTGTCAGAACAACTCACAAGGTGACAGAATGTTCTCTCTCTCAGGAGGCTGATGAAACCTTCACTTTTTCTACTATTGACTATATCTCTGTGTCCGTTTCAAATGGACGATTAAAAAACGGAGGAAGGAAACTTAATTCAGTAAGGAAGATTCTCTTTTACTTGTTTAAGACCAACTCGATAATGACAAGGGTGGTATCATGTCATGTCCATTGTTCTCTTCATAGAAAAAAAAGGTTATGAATACTTTGGGCGGAAGATATTTTGGTGATTGGTTTGGTGTTGTGCAGAAGCTGACAACACAATTGATGTATTTTTTTTAGCATACCAGAAATATCCTCTTCATAGATAGAAAGGTTATGAATACTTTTGGCGGAAGATATTTTGGTGATTGGTTTGGTGTTGTGCAGAAGCCGACAACCCAATTGATGTATTTTTTTATCATACCAGAAATATCCAGTTCTTCGGTCTCGAACATCAGGCAAAAGTGACATCATCATATGTGGTGGTCATTGGTCTTGGCGGGGTTGGGAGTCATGCTGCATCTATGCTTTTGAGATCGGGTGTAGGGAGGCTTCTACTTGTGGATTTTGATCAGGTATTTATTTTGACAAGCATTATGTTACACCATAAGCTCTGGGAAGAATCCAGGTCCAATAAACTAACCTTCAACATGAGAGAGGCCCTCGGGCTTTTAACGACTTCATATTTTGTTGTAGAACCAAAATAATACATACAACAAAATATGAAGTTGTTAAAAGCTCATGTAGAAGTCTAGTTTATTGGGCCTGGATTCTTGTAGAACCAAAATAAGACATACACCACCATCTATCCTTTGAGTAGTTGATGTCCACAGCTACCCACATTAAGTGAGGATATACACTTACTCAATCGTATCATATTCCCTGGTCGCCCATTCTGACTTACCCATTCTGCTACAAAGATTCTCGATTGTACATTTTTGGGCTTGACTGAGAGAACCCAACGATCTCTTGAATATTGAATTGTTTGGAGAAAATATATGCATAAGCGTGCCATATAAAATATAAATACAAATAAACTGCTACCTAATTATTTAAAAATCCTTACTCGATGGTGTCCCTGAGTGTTACCCACGCAGGATAATATTTATTCAAAAGAAGATACGCTACTAAGGATAAAAAGAAACAAACTTAGAGTCCAAAATAATCCTAATATGTAGTTCTATATTTCCCATGAGTGTGAACCAAATATTTTCCATTAGATGAACCGTCGATGCTGCTGGGCTTTGGATCCTTGGGCTGACATTGGGCCTTTGGGTTCATCACTGAGCCCAAACTCAAACGAGTAACATTTCAGATGGGAGAGCACTTGAAGCTCATTGTGAGCTTATGCTTACTCTCAGCCTCCTTGTTGCTTAGGCAAATCATTTTCTGAATTTCTCTAAGAATCCAGACAAATGAATCGAAATGTACAAAAATTTAGGTTCTTCATATATTGAACCTCATTCACCTTGTTCTTCAATAAGTGGAAAGTATTGTAGAACTCCGTTGTGGTTTACGGTAAAGAAATGTGTTTTCTTTTAGTAGAAACTCTGAACATCATACATTGAAAAAAAATTGCATTTCAGGATCTCTATCCTAGGTAAATCATGTAGCTCCCTTGTTGTTCATGTGGCCCACCTGAGCTTGCTAACTGTTACTCATTTTTCAGGCTAAACCTTTTGGTGGTTTTTTATCCACTTAAAATTTACATAACTATTTATCATTCATTTGTTGGTTGCCAAGGTTTCAGTTTCATCATTGAACAGACATTCTGTTGCGACAAGAGAGGATGTTGGCACTCCCAAAGCCTCGTGTCTGAAGAAGCATTTCGCAGCAATTTTCCCGGAATGCCATGTAGATGCTAGAGTGCTATTGTTTGATTCATCATCCGAAGATGAAATTCTTTCTGGGCATCCTGATTTTGTCTTAGATTGCATTGATAACATTGACACAAAGGTAATCCGACTTTTTTTTATTTTCTTTAACACTTCATTTTAGCTCTTGAATGATCAATTCTTGATGAATTTGTAAAAATGTGTTTAACTTGGCATGCATTTTCATCACTTCGCTGCTCAAGTAAGTAGACATTATTTTCATTTGTTATGTAATGAGAGTGATTCCTAAGACATTTCTAAACGGCAGCCATTCGTTTGATCTCAAGTTATAATTGTGTCTTTTAGCACTGTAGGCCGCACTCACTTTTATACTCCTAAAACTTTTTCTAGTTTGTCGTATCGTGGGAATGAGATTAGATCGTTATTGTCATGTTTCATATTGTAAACGATATTGTGTTCGTGGAATTTCTCGAGTAACTGTGGAATCTTGATTTGATATTTGTGTTGTGAACTGCAAGTTTACATCAAAACTTTTAGTTTGTTCATATTCTAAATTAAACACTTCCATCTTGCCTGATTTTTGCTGTACTTCTAGGATAATATAGATGTTTTTGTTTGTGTTATCCATCATTTAACTGTGCGATGGCATGACTTTTTTGCATGTGGTATCCTTTTTAATGGTTTTGATTTCTTTGATTGATCCTTTCTTGTAGGTCTCGCTTCTTGCTGCATGTGTGCGCAGGGGTTTGAAAGTTTTGTCCGCAACAGGAGCCGGTGCAAGAGCTGATCCAACAAGAATTCGTGTGGCTGACTTAAAAGAATCAATAAATGATCCTCTATCTCGGACGGTAAAGAGTTACAAGTGAAATTTTCATCTTGATCTTGTTCTTAATATCACGGAATCTTCATTCTTAAATATCGTTGTGCTTCCATGATCATACTTCAGAACGTGAACCTTCTCCTTCTTTGCATCACCTGGGCTCATGGTTTGCATAATACTTTACTGGTGTCACATGTACCTATATGTTTGATACGGAAATATCAATAGACGAAAGAGAAAACTTAGCAGCTATTACTATTTTCATTCAAGCTCACAATTAAAACCTTCATTTGTCTCCTAACTATTTTGCATGCCTCCGAGTTCTAAGTTAGATACTGCTCAGTGCTCTGGAGGGTTTTATTTATTTGCACAATTACATTAAATTTGTTATTTTACGTCAAACTCCTAAAACACCAGTTTGCAGGTCAGACACCGGTTGAAGAGAGATTACGGCATTGAAGGTGGCATATCTGTTGTATTTTCTTTGGAGAAACCCAAGGCAAAATTGCTTCCTTTCAAAGGGCCAAGTGGGGAGGCAGAAAATCCTTCAGATTATCAAGTAAGTACTCAATTTTCTATTGCAATCAATATTTTCATAATAGCTCTATCTATTTCTTGCTTTTCTACTGTTTAAACCTTTACAGATATTTTGTTATTAAGAAATTGGGGGTCTATTTAAAATAACAAATATTAATGTAGGGTCTTCTTATGTATAGTTTGAGTGACCAGAACTTTGTATTTTGTCAATTTCTAACCATCTTATGTATAGTTTGAGTGACCAGAACTTTATATTTTGTCATTTTCTAAGCATGCACCGGCTTTTATCTTTCCTTGTTCTTCTGAATTGTAAATTTCTATTAAATTGATTATTAGATTGTCCCAGGATTTCGGGTACGTATTATTCCAGTCTTAGGAACCATTCCTGCAATCTTTGGACAAGTAATGGCTTCCTATGTCGTGACTCAACTGGCTGGAGTGCGAGTTCATATGGAGCCAGTTGTGAATATTGATATCGATCATTACCGTGTACTTCATCAGCGTCTTATTGAGCATGAAGAGTTACAATATGGTACCACAATGCAAGTTCAGGTACTCAATTGTGCAATTTTTTTTCCTAATACTCTACTCTACTTGGTTGCACGTGTTTCCCTTTTATCAGCATTGCTTCACTGCTGGTATTCATCCTAAAAATATTTCATTGAGAAACAATGTTATATAGGAAGTTGTTGGGCATTTCTTGTAAGAAAAAGATAGTTCGGTTGGGATAACACTTGGGTTGGCATGTTGAAAACCAAGAGAATTGACTACTTGTATCATGCCCTTCTCTAAAGTTCAATGGAGTGGATTTAGTGGTGGAATTTAGTATAAAGGAAAGAGTGACGGATAATTGCCAATTCTTGGTACTTTTGAGTGTTAGCATGAAAATCTATAATACATATAAAATTGTGGATCATGGGCTTGTTTTTTAAATTTGAAAAGATAAAAATGATCTCCTTATCAATACAAATTCAAAGACTCAACAAGGATATATATGTAAAATTTTAATTGCCCACCTAATATATAATTAATAGTTAATGGATTGTCACTACAAAAAACATTGATTATAGTAATTTATATCACTTCAAGGATAAAATATAACTCATATATTAATTTTGTGAATCATTCTTCTTCATAGTACATTTAAATGTTTTATCTTTTTAATTTTTATCTTCATGTTTTTGTATAATTGTTGTGCAATTTCTAATTAAGTAATAAATTATAATATCACAAGAAGATATACGAGAAAAAAACTATATATGGAATTATAAAATAACATGATAAATATTGAATAATATGATAATATGAAGTTTAATACTAACATATTTTTCGAGTTTTTTAACTAAGAATTGAAAATAAAGAGTTTAATAAATTATTTAAGAGAATTTATATCAACAATTATGAATTTTAATATATTAATAATCTCATAAAATATAAATCTCTTAGAAGAATTTAGAGAGTTTAGCTATAATACGGAATTTAAAAAATTTAGTAACATTTTAAAGAAAAAAGATTATAAATCAGACAAATTTATAAATGTAATACACAAAATTTGGTAGTATTTGAAACATATAATAAGATTGTTTATATTTAGATATCAAAGGTCTAAAGATAAACCTGGCCTTGGTTATCAAATACGGTGGAACGAAAATCAGAGCTAAAATATTTTTTTTTGTTTCATTTCCAAAATTAGCTCATATAATATATAAATTTTATAGCATAATTGTTAAACAATTAGCTTCATTGTCTTTTTTTTTTTGATAAGAAACAAACTTTTTATTGATAAAATATCTTAGAGTCTATTACAGGAAGTGGACTAGAAATCCACCGAACGAACTAAAATAAGACTTCTACCAATAAATGTAAGACCAATCTCTAATTAAATCTGAAATCGCTAATCCCTGGAACTCTTTTACTGATCGAATCCAATTGGCGATGTTGATCTTGATAATCTCCCAACAATCTTCTTTTGTTCCTTGAGTATCTTGAAAGATTCGTCTGTTTCTCTCTAGCCATATGGCCCAACATATTCCATGAACAACCATTCGCCAAAAGATCTTTCCTTTTTTTCCGAGAAGCTGTCCTAGGTCCGTGTCGAACAAATCCTTTGCTGTTTTTGGAATAACCCAAACAAGTCTCAATTCTTCCAGTGCCCTAACCCACAACGCATTACTGAAATTGCAATGAACAAGCAAATGATCCTGTGTCTCCGCCTCCTTACGACACAACACACACCAATTTGGAGAAAGAGCACAATTAGGCCATCTTTTTTGAATCACCTCGGCTGTAGGTAGTTTTCCAAGAGTAGTTGTCCAAGAGAAAATTTGAATTTTTGTAGGGATAGGTGTTTTCCAAATAAAATTGAAGAAACTGAAGTTCAGTGAATTGTTATTGGATTGGAAGAAAGATTGGAACATGGATTTGACAGAAAACTTCCCCGACGGATCCCTTTCCCATACCCGAAAATCATCAACCCCTTCCACCAATCTTACCCTCTCTAAAATACCTAAAAACGTAGACAATTGGTTTATCTCCTCATCTCGAAGTGATCTACGGAAATGCAGATTCCATGATATAGCAGCCGATGGATTATGGAAAGAAACAAAAAAGGAAATTGGCAAGTTATGACAATTTGAAATGATATACAATGAAGGAAACATGTCCCGAAAAGATGACTCCCCCCACCAAATGTCCTCCCAAAATCTGATTTTAGTCCCACCCCGAACCTCTAAACGCAACCTTCGGTGATAAGCCGGGTAAGTTCTAGAAATGAATTTCCACGGACATTTAAACGTAACATTTTTCGCCAACCCCGCATCCCAACCGTTTTCTTGCAATCCATACTTGCTCTTAATTACTCTTCTCCACAACGTGTCGTTTTCAACACTAAACCTCCACCACCATTTTCCCAATAAAGCTATGTTTCTCAAGCATATATTCCCCACACCTAACCCACCTCTCTCTTTCGGTCTACAAACCTGTTTCCATCCAACCATATGATAGTGTGTTTCGCCTTCATTGCCATCCCAGAAAAAATCCCGCATTGTCTTTTCCCACCCCGCCGCCACTCCTTTTGGTACTTTGAAAAGAGACATGAAAAAAATTGGAAGAGCTGTTAAGACTGCAGCGATCAATGTTAGTCTCCCACCCTTTGACAAGAATGCCTTTTTCCAAGTTGCCAATTTCTTCTTTAATTTAACAGTAATGGGTTCCCAGAAAGTTGATTTGAGTGGGTTTCCCCCCAAAGGAACTCCCAAGTATTTTATCGGCCATTGTTCCCTTCTACAGCCGATCGTGTGTGCTATGTCCACCTCAAATGCCTCATCTTGATTTAAACCCAATAAAGCGCTCTTTTCCCAATTGATCCTTAACCCTGACATATCACAAAATAGTTTGACCACTTGCACCAGAAAATTAATGTCCTCTTCTGTTTTGACGAAAAACAAGGTGTCATCCGCAAATTGTATATGTGAGACTACCACCTTATCTCGTCCCACCTCAATACCGCTGATTAAACTTGATTCTTTTGCTTTGTCAATCAAACTTCCCAACACATCCACCACCATATTAAAAAGGAATGGTGATAAAGGATCTCCCTGTCTAATCCCCTTATGTCCCTTAAATTTCCCCCTCGGTCGCCCATTAATCATGACTGAAAAAGATACATTGGATACACAACCTCTCATCCAACCTCTCCACCTATCCCCAAACCCTTTTTTTCGTAACACAAAATCCAAAAAATCCCAATCAACATTATCATATGCTTTCTCGAAATCAATTTTGAGGACCCAACCTTTCTTATTCGATTTTTGTCTTTCCTCGACCAACTCATTCGCAATCAAACAACAATCCAATATTTGTCTCCCCTCAATAAAAGCATTTTGAGATTCCGAGAGTGTGTGAGACAAAATCTTTTTCATTCTTGTTGCCAGAACTTTTGCAATGATTTTATATAAACTCGTGATTAGACTTATAGGTCTAAAATCTTTTACCTTTAATGAGTCGCTTTTCTTTGGGATCAAACAAATGTACGACTCATTAGTCAATCCATTTACAACTCCCCCTTCATAAAATTCCATCAAAACCTTCATCACATCGCCTTTTACAATATCCCAACAATCCTGAAATAGCGCCATAGTGTAACCGTCGGGCCCTGGTGCTTTGCATCTGTCACATTCAAATACCGCCTTCTTGACTTCTTCTTCCATGAAAGGTTTCTCAAGCTCAGACCTCATTTCTTCATCAATAGGTCTCCAATCCAGTCCTTCAATCCCAAACTGCCTCCCATCGCTCTTACTGTACAATGTCTGGAAATAATCGACAATTGTTTTCACAATTTGATCCTCATCCTCTACTATCGTACCATCATCCATTTCCAGTTTAGTAATCATTGCCTTGTTTTTTCTGTGATTAAGTAACGAGTGGAAGAATTTTGTATTTTGATCTCCTTCTTTGAACCACACTGTTTTCGCTTTTTGAAATAACAATCTTTTTCTTCTACACAGCAACTCTTCCAATTCGCATTTGATTTCCTTTTTTTCAGTCGCATCTTCAACATTTTCCCTGCCTTCACTTTCCTTTTCATCCAGTCTAACAATTCTGTTTTTTAATTCTGCCTCCCTCAACTCAACCCTCCCAAATTCTTCCTCATTCCATAATCTAATGTCACTCTTAATTGCCCTTAATTTTTTCATGAATTTATAACCCTCCCACCCTAGAGGTTGTGGTCTATTCCACCAACTTGAGAACTTTTTCTTAAAAGTTTTATCTTGCAGCCACATGTTTTCAAACCTGAAAGGACAAGGCCCCCATTTACATTTCTGTGTGTCCAACACTAGTGGAAAGTGATCTGATGTGATGCGTGGCAACACTGATTGTCTGTGATGAGGAAATAGCTCCACCCATCCTCCCAGAAACAGAAATCTGTCCAATCTGCTGCAAATTGGTACTGTTCTTAAATTGGACCATGTAAATTTTGCGTTGAGTAATGGTGGATCGATCAATTCCAATTCATGTATTGTAGTAGCCCGAATTCCAAATTGGGTAATTAACGGATTAATGGTGATTAAGAAGGTTTAAGGTGTAATTTTGACCGAGTCATGATCGGACGGACCGAAGATGGTTCAGAAGCACCGAAGAGTTCGGAAGGTCCGAAGTGAGTTCGTTGGATCCGATCATGAGGTGTCAAGAGCAGCTGGACACGTGCATGTTCGGACGGTCCGAAGTGTATGATCGGAGGATCCGATCATGAGCTGTCAAGAGCCAATGGACACGTAAGAGTTCGGACGTTCCGAAGTGGTGTTCGGAGGATCCGAACATGGCCTATAAATAGTGCCCGGATTTCTCATTTGTGACTTGCCATTCCTTGAGTTAAGTCTCCTCTTTGAGAGTTTTGGAAGGATTCTAGGGTTAGTTGTTGTTCGAGCGATAGCCAAGAGCTGCCGGGATTGGTAGCATAGCAGCGCCGGAGTTTCGAGGCAATCGACATCAAAGGGCTGTCGACGGACGAAGGTAAACCCTAAACCTTTGGTAGTACTAGGGAGTACTGGTTTTGCTAGCCGAGCATGGTAGTATTGTTCATTGGGTATGCTCTTGATGAATAGGCTTGGATTAGACCTGTTGTCTGGTTGTTCCAGTGGATTAGGATTGCTGTGATAGAGGTACGAAAGTACTATCCGAGATATCCTGGTTGAGTATACATTCTTATATGTGTTGCATGATTATGTGGTGCATTGATATATGTCATATGATGCATGCTATTATGTCACGGTTATTACTGCACGTTGCATTTCATGTTGAGCCGTATTCTCCTTCGAGATAGCCTTTACTGTTGAGCTGTATCTCTTTCGAGATAAGCTATATCTTGGGGCCGCTCAGCCCTGTCTTGTGGACGCATGGACACCGAGAGTACACAGTGGCCGACGGGTCGGGAGGGCTTCGGTGGTCCGGGACATTTTAGGTCCACGTCTGTCTTGTAGTGGATGCAGTGACCCAGAGGTTGGACCGCGCGGCACTATCCACTTGGCGCCTCTAGACTGAGCATTGTTGAGATCCTTTTGTGACTCCTGTTTCTTGACTACCCCGGTATCATGATCATAGCATGTGCATTTCATATAGGTCTGTATACTCATACTTTTGTACTGGGCGTTCTTATCGCTCACGTCCTCGGTTTTGTTTATTCGTGGACACCCCATTCCCACGGGGCAGGCCTCAGGTTGGACAGCTCAGGAGGAGCAGGAGGAGGACGTTGAGTAGCTGGTTGGGTTAGTTTTCGGTATTGTTCTATTCGATATGGTTGTACTTGTATTTTTATTTTGAGTTATTCTAGACTTCGATTGAGTTGTATAATCGGTATTTTTGTTGACTATTTCCGCTGTTATATCTGATTACTGTTATTAAGTAAAGTGCATGCTTAAGTTCTTGCTTAGTAGGTGATCCTGGAACGGGTCACTACATTTATGGTATCAGAGCATGCATGCGATTTTGGGATATAGATTCTGTTTTGGGATTTCCGTTGACCATTTTACTGGTTTCCCCATTCTATGTTGTAGCAATGGCTGACCACTTTGGTGACGGGAGTAGTCAGGGGAGTGTAGGTCGTTGGGGTGACCAGGACGATTTGTTAAGCGTCATAAGTTACCGCATGTTTCTCTAGACGTCATTCTTTCTGTTTCTACTCCGATGGGTCATTCGGGGTTAGCTAAGCGTCTAGTGATGGGTTGTTCCTTAGATTTGGAGGGTAATGATGTTGTTATTTCGTTTTGTTCATTCTCTAAGCTTGATTTCGAGGACGAAATCTTTTTAAGGGGGGGAGAATGTAGTAGCCCGAATTCCAAATTGGGTAATTAACGGATTAATGGTGATTAAGAAGGTTTAAGGTGTAATTTTGACCGAGTCATGATCGGACGGACCGAAGATGGTTCAGAAGCACCGAAGAATTCGGAAGGTCCGAAGTGAGTTCGTTGGATCCGATCATGAGGTGTCAAGAGCAGCTGGACACGTGCATGTTCGGACGGTCCGAAGTGTATGATCGGAGGATCCGATCATGAGCTGTCAAGAGCCAATGGACACGTAAGAGTTCGGACGTTCCGAAGTGGTGTTCGGAGGATCCGAACATGGCCTATAAATAGTGCCCGGATTTCTCATTTGTGACTTGCCATTCCTTGAGTTAAGTCTCCTCTTTGAGAGTTTTGGAAGGATTCTAGGGTTAGTTGTTGTTCGAGCGATAGCCAAGAGCTGCCGGGATTGGTAGCATAGCAGCGCCGGAGTTTCGAGGCAATCGACATCAAAGGGCTGTCGACGGACGAAGGTAAACCCTAAACCTTTGGTAGTACTAGGGAGTACTGGTTTTGCTAGCCGAGCATGGTAGTATTGTTCATTGGGTATGCTCTTGATGAATAGGCTTGGATTAGACCTGTTGTCTGGTTGTTCCAGTGGATTAGGATTGCTTTGATAGAGGTACGAAAGTACTATCCGAGATATCCTGGTTGAGTATACATTCTTATATGTGTTGCATGATTATGTGGTGCATTGATATATGTCATATGATGCATGCTATTATGTCACGGTTATTACTGCACGTTGCATTTCATGTTGAGCCGTATTCTCCTTCGAGATAGCCTTTACTGTTGAGCTGTATCTCTTTCGAGATAAGCTATATCTTGGGGCCGCTCAGCCCTGTCTTGTGGACGCATGGACACCGAGAGTACACAGTGGCCGACGGGTCGGGAGGGCTTCGGTGGTCCGGGACATTTTAGGTCCACGTCTGTCTTGTAGTGGATGCAGTGACCCAGAGGTTGGACCGCGCGGCACTATCCACTTGGCGCCTCTAGACTGAGCATTGTTGAGATCCTTTTGTGACTCCTGTTTCTTGACTACCCCGGTATCATGATCATAGCATGTGCATTTCATATAGGTCTGTATACTCATACTTTTGTACTGGGCGTTCTTATCGCTCACGTCCTCGGTTTTGTTTATTCGTGGACACCCCATTCCCACGGGGCAGGCCTCAGGTTGGACAGCTCAGGAGGAGCAGGAGGAGGACGTTGAGTAGCTGGTTGGGTTAGTTTTCGGTATTGTTCTATTCGATATGGTTGTACTTGTATTTTTATTTTGAGTTATTCTAGACTTCGATTGAGTTGTATAATCGGTATTTTTGTTGACTATTTCCGCTGTTATCTCTGATTACTGTTATTAAGTAAAGTGCATGCTTAAGTTCTTGCTTAGTAGGTGATCCTGGAACGGGTCACTACATTTATGGTATCAGAGCATGCATGCGATTTTGGGATATAGATTCTGTTTTGGGATTTCCGTTGACCATTTTACTAGTTTCCCCATTCTATGTTGTAGCAATGGCTGACCACTTTGGTGACGGGAGTAGTCAGGGGAGTGTAGGTCGTTGGGGTGACCAGGACGATTTGTTAAGCGTCATAAGTTACCGCATGTTTCTCTAGACGTCATTCTTTCTGTTTCTACTCCGATGGGTCATTCGGGGTTAGCTAAGCGTCTAGTGATGGGTTGTTCCTTAGATTTGGAGGGTAATGATGTTGTTATTTCGTTTTGTTCATTCTCTAAGCTTGATTTCGAGGACGAAATCTTTTTAAGGGGGGGAGAATGTAGTAGCCCGAATTCCAAATTGGGTAATTAACGGATTAATGGTGATTAAGAAGGTTTAAGGTGTAATTTTGACCGAGTCATGATCGGACGGACCGAAGATGGTTCAGAAGCACCGAAGAGTTCGGAAGGTCCGAAGTGAGTTCGTTGGATCCGATCATGAGGTGTCAAGAGCAGCTGGACACGTGCATGTTCGGACGGTCCGAAGTGTATGATCGGAGGATCCGATCATGAGCTGTCAAGAGCCAATGGACACGTAAGAGTTCGGACGTTCCGAAGTGGTGTTCGGAGGATCCGAACATGGCCTATAAATAGTGCCCGGATTTCTCATTTGTGACTTGCCATTCCTTGAGTTAAGTCTCCTCTTTGAGAGTTTTGGAAGGATTCTAGGGTTAGTTGTTGTTCGAGCGATAGCCAAGAGCTGCCGGGATTGGTAGCATAGCAGCGCCGGAGTTTCGAGGCAATCGACATCAAAGGGCTGTCGACGGACGAAGGTAAACCCTAAACCTTTGGTAGTACTAGGGAGTACTGGTTTTGCTAGCCGAGCATGGTAGTATTGTTCATTGGGTATGCTCTTGATGAATAGGCTTGGATTAGACCTGTTGTCTGGTTGTTCCAGTGGATTAGGATTGCTGTGATAGAGGTACGAAAGTACTATCCGAGATATCCTGGTTGAGTATACATTCTTATATGTGTTGCATGATTATGTGGTGCATTGATATATGTCATATGATGCATGCTATTATGTCACGGTTATTACTGCACGTTGCATTTCATGTTGAGCCGTATTCTCCTTCGAGATAGCCTTTACTGTTGAGCTGTATCTCTTTCGAGATAAGCTATATCTTGGGGCCGCTCAGCCCTGTCTTGTGGACGCATGGACACCGAGAGTACACAGTGGCCGACGGGTCGGGAGGGCTTCGGTGGTCCGGGACATTTTAGGTCCACGTCTGTCTTGTAGTGGATGCAGTGACCCAGAGGTTGGACCGCGCGGCACTATCCACTTGGCGCCTCTAGACTGAGCATTGTTGAGATCCTTTTGTGACTCCTGTTTCTTGACTACCCCGGTATCATGATCATAGCATGTGCATTTCATATAGGTCTGTATACTCATACTTTTGTACTGGGCGTTCTTATCGCTCACGTCCTCGGTTTTGTTTATTCGTGGACACCCCATTCCCACGGGGCAGGCCTCAGGTTGGACAGCTCAGGAGGAGCAGGAGGAGGACGTTGAGTAGCTGGTTGGGTTAGTTTTCGGTATTGTTCTATTCGATATGGTTGTACTTGTATTTTTATTTTGAGTTATTCTAGACTTCGATTGAGTTGTATAATCGGTATTTTTGTTGACTATTTCCGCTGTTATCTCTGATTACTGTTATTAAGTAAAGTGCATGCTTAAGTTCTTGCTTAGTAGGTGATCCTGGAACGGGTCACTACATGTATCAACATATCAAAACAAGCCATACTTGTTGTGTTAGATTGGCTGTTTATTTTCTCCAACACATTTCTTACAACATTAAAATCCCCCCCCAAACACCATCTATCCCCACACAATACTCTCAAACCAGCCAATTCATCCCAAAACTTAGTTCTCAATTGAGCTGTGCACGGCCCGTAAACTGCAGTGAACCACCAGCACTCTTGGTCGTTGACATTTTCAATTCTAACGGAAACTGTAAATTCCCCAATCATGTTTTCCTTGATGACCACCACTCTTGGATCCCACATGACTAATATGCCCCCTGATCTACCCAAAGATGGTAAATAAACCCATTCAACGAACCTTGATTTCCACACTGAAGCTATAAATCTTCTGTCAACCATTTCTTTTTTTGTTTCTTGTAGCACTACTAAATCTGGTTTCTCCTTCCTTAGCATTTCATGAATGAAACATCTCCTTGTTGATGTTCCTCCTCCTCTTATATTCCAAGAAATGATCTTCATAAAATTACCTCTTCTCCCCTATCACCCTGTTTTTTCTTTTCCAACGCCTCTCCCAATTCCACCCTATGAATTCCCAACAGCTGCATACATCCTTTACCTCTATCATACGCAGATGATATCCTCTTCCCTCCACAATCCCACTCTTGCTCGTGAATTTTGATTCCAGAATTACCCAGCTTATCACCAAACACTGTATCACCCTCACTATGACAAACCCTTCCCTCCCCAGATTTTTGGTGATCGAAAAAAGATGAAAAAGATAATGAAAGAGTTGTAGAGCGATTATGAGTAAGTAAATTTTTCCTGATTACCTTATCCGAGGGTGATGCAAAGAGAGGGCCTAAGTCCTCCAATCCCAAGCTTGTATGTATCATCTCCTCCGAGCTTGCAGAAATATGAGATTCCACGTCGCTGTAATCACTGTCTTCATGAGACTCAATAGCAATGTTGTCGTTAAATTCCCTGTCCTCCCTTGAATCATTCTGTTCTCTGTCCATTGCTGTTCTGTCCAGCCATTGTGAAGTAATATTTGTCACATCCTTGTCTTGAATGGTCGGCCATTCATCGTTTGTTCTCGGTCTTCTCCTTGAATAAACAAACTCAAATTTCTGTTTTTGTGCGCATACTACCTGAGTAGAACCTTTGCTTTGTGGTTGATTGATCTCTGGTTTGTTCATCGATTGTACTCTCCCCTTGTTGAAACCCTCCATACCTTTCGGGCTGACCCTTTTGAGAATTCGAATCTGTTTGCCCCTTTGCAAATGATTTGGCCCCAGCACTTTAGAATCTCTGTTCCCTGTCCTCTCTTTATTGCACGAAAGTAGATGCTGATTCCCGACGAAGACTTCCATCCCCTGAATAATCCGAGTTTTGCTGTAGTTGCAGTCTTTAATTTGTTGAGGTACTTTGTCCTCCCCTACTGTCTCTTTGTCGGATGTTATTTGTGTAGCTCCTTCCCCAACAATCTCGGGTTGTTGTTGTTTTGTTGCGGCGACTGATTCCTTCTCTTTATCTGCTGTCGTGGAATTTCCAGTTAGTTCCTCAATTGGTCTTTTCACCCTACCCCAACCTGCCATTGTTCTAGCACCACCAACTAGTACCTGAGCATAGGATCTTTTTTCATAGACTTGATATGCTGATCTATTAACCGAGTCTACATAAATGCGAACACTCAGCGGACCACTTGGTGTCTGTACTGCCAATGAGCTGTTAATGAATCCCCCTTCTAAACCCACAACTTTAATTTTAGCTGCTGACAAATCCTTGAGGGAAATTGTTTCTTGGCTAATATCCACTAACCCTCCGCATCGATCCCCTATTTTTTGAAACACATCTGTTGTCCACAGATCCCAGGGTAATCCTACAATTCTGATCCAACTGTTGCAACATTCGAAAACTTCCTCTCCCAGGTTGATGTCCCTTGTCCAACGCTCGAAGATTATTAAAAATGGATCATAGTAACACTTTTAAAAAAATATATTATATATCAGACATAATTATAAATTCAATATAAAAAATTTGGTGGTAATGATTTTCAATTTCTATATATTTTTTAATTATTAATTTTAAGAAAATAAAAAATCAATAATAATAATAATAAGAAAACAAAATTTCACATTTAAGTAAGTTACTAAAATATTGCATATAATTTGACTATGCTATAAGTTTAAATCTTAAAAAGCAAATGATTTTAATTGTTTAATATTACGATCTATTTGATATAAAAAAATGAATCATCGAAAACAAATAATTTGAAATGTCCAATGTATATATGTAAATAAGAATTAAGCATACACAACTACATAAAAAAAACAACGATTTGTATTTGAATGCTTGATGGAAAATATAAATTATATTTTTTTTTATAATTCTCATTAATTAATGAATATAAAAATCACTTGATTGTAAAAAAATTATAGATTCATATCTATTTTTTCCTTTCAAGTGAGATAATAACTATTCATATAAAAATTTATTATGTAATGCATATATAATTTTGATTTTGAGTTTAAAAGATAATAAAAATTCAAAAAATATATGAGAATTTTAAAAAATATCTATAACAAATGTATATGTTGTAAGCATGATTATTTTATTGAATTATATAACTAAAAAATTGCATGCATTTGATCGTCAAAATCAATCATCGCTCAAAACCCTAAATATGTAATGCATTGCATAAAAAGATATATTAATGAGTAGTTAAAAGATACAAGTTACTTTCTACTGTAAAAATATATATGACATAATCCTTATAATAAATATAATTATAATGATCATTTATTAGCATTTGTCAAAGTATTAAAGCTTTTATACCTGATAGTTTAAATCTTTATTTTATTATTTTGAAATCAAACTAACTAATTTAACCAATAAAAAGTAGCATTTTTTTATGAAATTTTATTTCTTTGGTTGTATTTCAAATTTTAATTGTGAAAAGATATCAATAGTTTAAAAGTTGTATTTACTAATTATTGTATGAATTTATTTTATTTTATTTTATATTTATCATAAAATCTTATGTGAATGTGTATTTCATTAGTCATTACATATCTAAATAATACATTAGTCATTACATATCTGAATGTGTATTTCATTACATATGTTGATTTATTTATTATTTCAAAATTATATTTAACAAGAAATTAATAGTCATCAATGTTAGTCTACAAAGATATATTCTAATATAAAATTAATTATCCGTGATATAGAATTCTAAAAACAAAAGGTAAAAAAAATTTGTGTTAAATATTATTTAAATTGAATATTATAGATTGCATTTTACTATCAATATTGTTATTTCATTAGTTTTGATATTGTTTTGATGAGTTACTCACGAGTATTTTAAATTGATAATTATTTAGTCTTAGTGTGTTTCACTTGTGTAAATTATGATTTATGCATTGATAAAATTCATAATTTGATTAATTTTTATGATATTTTGTCTTATATATATAGTGTTTGGATATATATTTTTGTAAAATTTGTTTCAGTTCATTTCGTTCTATATATTATGTTCATTATCATTTATTATAGAACATAAAATCAATAGAACAATTTTGAAAGTAAGTTATATAAGTTTTTAAGTAATTTATTCATCTAATATGACAAGAGATTAAACTCAGATAAATAACAAAATGATTCAAATTGTTTTTTTACAAAATTAAAATTTTTAATTATATAATTGGTATTTGCGTGCATCGCACTAGCTTCATTTTAGTATAATGAAATAGCAAGTTAGGTGCTAGTCATTAAGAACTGGATTCAAATATTTATTGTGTTTTATTCCACATCCGTAACATGTATTGTCAGTAAAGTGGCGGCAGCTCCCAACTCTCACCTTCATATTCGCACCACCTCACCTAACCGTAACATGTATTATCAATGAAGACAGCCCCCCAACTCTCACCTTCTTCTTCGCTCCACCTAAGCTGTAACAGACCAAGTCAGTCATTTGATTGCTATATTTGGTTTTTATCAGCCTTTTTTCAGTTGACTGACTGATGCCTTTGGGTTTTATGGAGGACTTTTGCTTGAGAATATGCCTTGATTCGTTTGATCAAACACGGGTTGCATGAACATGCTTATGCCTTATGATTTCCTTCATTGGTCACGTCACAAGCCACATGATTTGCTATCAAATACAACTTGTGTGTCTTGTCTGTATTTCTTCCAGGTTGATGTTGCTGAGGTCATGTATATAGTCAAAGAACTGTGGCACGGACGGAGTGCAAGAGATGAATCACCTAAAGAAGTTGGGCGTGCAATGTGGCGTTCTGTAAACGAATTAATACTTATCAGGTATGGATATTTGTTGTATACTGAATTATAGACAAAAAAAAGCTCTCATGGAGATGCTTTTCTCTTAAAGCTGGTTGGTTTGTGTATCTTTTCTCCTATTCAGGTTTATGTTATTATGTATGAAGAAGGCAAACACATGCAAAATACCTGCGTTTTTTCCGTTCTGATTGTTTGCTTTTTGATACATGGTATATTTTCAGATGGGATCATACAAAACCTGCCTCTATGTCAAATTTAATTCTCTTAGGCAAACACATGGAAAATACCTGCGTTTTTTCCGTTCTGATTGTTTGCTTTTTAATACATGGTATATTTTCAGATGGGATCATACAAAACCTGCCTGTATGTCAAATTTAATTCTCTTGAGATTTAAAGAGGTACGTGCATGACTGAAGCACTCTTTCAGCAATAGTACTCTCTCCATTTACAAGCAAAGCACGTTCTTTACTGACTTGACTTATAATACACAAGGTCACTGAAATATTATATCCTTGCGTAATTGATTTTCCTCCACAGGCTGATGAACATGAATCAAGTTCCCTTGAAGTAATAAGAGAAAATGAACCCGAGTTTTTTGCTAAAGTGACATCTGTGTTGAAACGAGCTGCATTGGACTTCGGTTTGTGATTTCAGTAAAATTCTGTTGGGATGCTACAGAATCCGTTCTACTGAGGCCCTTTAAATTCGCCTTGTGGATTGTGGCTTACCAACAAGATCAGAGGTCGAGCAAGTGTTTTCCTTTTGTTTTTGTTTTTGTTTTGTTGTTTTTTTGGGGGATGCGAGGTCATGAGTTTTAGCCGCGCACGACAGTGAATGTCACAATGGACACTGGTCAACATGTTTTCTCCATTTTCTACTCGAATGGCCTTGCTAGCGACTGCGTTTTGAGAACGATTTTTATGTTATGGTTCTGACTAAGACAAATTCATGGATCCCCACATGGTTTTTTTTAGTTTCAACAATTAAAAAATGGAGATCATAAGATGGCCAATATTGTATGGCATCTGATTGATTGGAATTGCAATTCAAAATAATGTGTTAAATTTTATGGTGAAATAAGAGAAAGAGAGAGCTATAAATCTTTTATGTGTTGGGATCGAGAGGTTCGATTTATGATGGGGTTTGAAATCAAATTCTTTGTTTATTGAATCTTTTGGTTGATCTAAATATACGAACAACTTATTTAAATTTATACATTGTTTATAAGCATCTAAAATAATCTATAAAATAAAAAAACTTGTAAATTAATAAAATTTAGTCAGATACCTTCTACGAAACATAGGAAGGAGATGAATCTTCATAATAATGAAATAACACAAAAAAATTTGTGAGATAAATGTCATATTTAGATCATCTATAAAAAAAAAATTATTTATTATTATAAATATAATACCGTCTCATGAAAAATTTATTAAATAATATTTGTATTAAATGTTGAGTTGGCACCCTCCTACTTTCTTGAAAAAGATCCACTATCCTTTTCTTGTAATATATTTTTTAATATCGAATATTATCTGACAGCTACTTCGAGTTTATAAGATGTTTAAAAATAATTTATACAATAGGCTGTCAGATAATATTCGACATCTTATTAACAAAAACTATCCTAATTAGTCTGTGAACTTGGCCCAACAAAATTCCCAAGTTCTCTTTTATTTTACGATATTATGAACAAAAACTATCTTATACCCATAATGAAATGTGAATAAAACGTATTCAGCGGTGAGGTAATTAAAAATCAGTACTCAAAACTATCTTACAGAAAATGAAAATGAAATTTAGAATTAAAAATTTATTTTGTAATAACGTTTTTAACATAGAAATATATACATGCACACCGTAGGGAAAATGTTTTTTCATAGACTGAGATCGCCGAGATCCGTCACTACTAGCGACGAAAAATTTGACTTAACTAGTCTAGTCAAATTTTACTATCTAAGTTGCATCCATAATTAATAAGTTGACTTAACTATTATATTAATATATAAACCAGACGAAAAATTTGTAAAGATTTATAAAAAATTTGAGGGGAACAAATTTGTATAAATTAGATTGTGCCTATGATTATTATTCGTCGATTGTTGCTGGCCGGTAATATAAACCGACTTACACTAGTCAAAATATAATAAAGGCAAAAATTTGTGTGAGACGGTCTTACCGGTCGTATTTGTGAGACGAATATCTAATTATTTGAGTAATCCGTGAAAAAATATTACTTTTTATGCTAAGAGTTTTAATTTTTATTGTGAATATCGTTAAGTTGACTCATCTCACATATAAAGATTCGTGAGACCGTCTCACAAGAGACCTACTCATATATAAAACCAGACTAACATACAAAAATTATGGATCAACGTTAACCACATTCGAACTTATATTTACATAGAATGATAAATATGGTCTTATTAATCCAATATTTCATATTTGATTAAAACCACAAAAATATTTGTTAGACGGTCTCACAGATAAATTTTGTTAGATACATATCTTATTGGGTCATTTATGTCAAAAATATTACTTTTTATGTCAAAAATATTACTTATTATTATAAATATGCATATGGTTGACATGTCTCACTGATAAAGATCTATGAGACGTCTCACGGGAGATCTATTATGATTAAAATTATCATGTCTTCGTTGGGGAAAAAAGTCAATAATAACTTAATTTCAATAGAAAAAATGAGTGAAAATAAAATTTAAAAAGTTAGGTTTTAGTTTCATGAGAGATGCTCATTTTTAATGTCAATATATCATAAAGAAAAAAATTCAGCGACCTTGACAAAAGTTCGACTCGAGTTCAATAATAGATATTGAAATTGGTCCAACCGGAAAAGAATGAAGATTATTAACCATTAAGCCAGACGGAGACAAATAACTAAAACTTGAAAATCGAATTGAGGACTATCAAAGAATAGAACCAAGTATTTCATGTCTATTGTAGTCTAGCCTAGTCTAAGCTTAAATAGAAGGTGTCTTAAAATCTAAGTTGCATCCATAATTAATAAGTTAACTATTAAGGGGGCATAATTTTTTTTATCCCCAGCTGTTTGGTACGCGTGATTATTTAACCTACTCAATCCCTCCTATGAATGATTAGGTTATATTAGGTAGGTTAAAACAATACCTCCTCATCCCCCTAGGATTATTTATTCAATTCTTAATACCTCCTATTTTTCCAATTTTACCCTTCTCTTATATTCAAACTCACCACCACTTCCCGCCTCCGACCGCCGCCGTTCGACCACCGGCCGACCGCCGCCGGACCGTCGACCGACCGCCGCCTGAACGCCGTCCCCCGGCCGGCCGCCGCCAACTCCGACGACCGTTTCCGGCCGCCGCCGGCCGTTTGTCGCCGTCACCGTCGTCGCCGACACTGTCGCCATCGCCGCCGCCGCGAAGGAGAAGGGCAATTTTGTCTTTTCATCAAAAAATTCAAAATTATCCTACACTTAAAAATCTTACCAAACACAATATTATTTTACACAATATATTACAATCAAACCACAATCATTTTCTTTATCATTTACATACTAATCATTAGTTTATCCTATCCTTCAAACCAAACGCAGCCTTAATATATAAACCGGACGAAAAAATTTGTATAGATTTATAAAAAATTTGAGTGGGACAAATTTGTATAAATTAGATCGTGCTTATGATTATTATCTGGCGACAGTTGCCGGCCGACTAATTAAATCGGCTTACACATGTCAAAAAATATAAAAGTCAGACTAACATTAAAAAAATATGGATCGATGTTAATCACATTCAATCACATGTTTACTTAGTATTATAATATTTGGTTAAAACTTAAAAAAATTTATGAGACGATTTCATGATTCAGTTTATCTTCTATCGAGTCATCAAAAAAATATTACTTTATGTGCAAAAAAAATTATTTATCATTATAAATATAGACATGACTGACTCGTCTCACATTCTCACAAGAACTCTATTATGACTAAAATTAGCATATCATCTCCCAAAAAGCTAATAATAGATTATTTTTGAAAAAAGATTTAATATATTATAAGTCGATAGACATGTTCAAAGCTAGCTGATTTTTTCAATATTATAAAAACTTGTATGATTTGAGATATTATAAAATACTATTAAAATAATCTGAAACATTCTCTGACATCCCAAAACATTTATTATTTTAATTAAATATGAAGTTTCCAAAGTTCATTTTCTTAATAATCTATAGCACCTTTCAAAGTTACATATAATGCTAATTTGTAATATCAAACCAATTTCAAAAAACCTTGTCATTAATTAATTTTTTCGAGTAAGTTTCAGATATGATTTCTTTTTCGTTTTGTTTTTTTTTTTTTTTGGAAAAATTTCCAGAAATGAATTTGAATAGCAACAAAAAGGAATTTAACACATGCTACCAAAATAATTTTTTTAAAAAGGAAAGAGTAGGTCTTTTGTGAGACTGTCTCACAAATATTTAACTTTGAGACGGATCAAACCTATTGATATCCACAATAAAAAGTAATATTTTTAGCATAAAAAGTAATATTTTTTTATGGATGATCCAAATAAGAGATTTGTCTCACAAAATACGATATGTGAGATCGTTTCACACAATTTTTTCCCAAAAGAAATGCAAACAATTGATAATTGTGGAACTTATTTTTTCAACCACTTATAATAATATTGGCAAAAACTTGTGTGAGACGGTCTCACAGGTCTAATTTGTGAGACATATCTCTTATTTGAGTCATTCATTAAAAAATATTATTTTTTATGCTAAGAATATTACTTTTTATTGTGAATATGGGTAGGGTTAACCCATCTCACAGATTAAAATCCGTAAGACGGTCTCACATAAGACTCACTCGATAATATTTGTTTGTGTAAATTCTATGAATAAGAACATTAATATTAATATCAAGAAAATGAAGATAAATTTGTTTCGCACCCAAGATTTGAAAACAAGACGGGACAGAGGCAATAGCAACCACCCGACCACGATGTTTGCCTTTGAAGTTTGAAGGCGTCCATTAACGTCGACTCCTCAACAAATAAAGAAACAGAGAAAGATTTTTGCTGCTCTCTCTTCTTTTTGGCCGGATATTCTCGCTCCTCCTCGCTGTTTGCCTAGATTCTCTCTCCCATTATTTGGTGCCCATGATTTCGGCTTTTATTTAATCTGGACTGTTACTTTGAAGAATTAGCTCTTTTCCCACAATGGTTTTTTTCGAAAAGATCAAAACTTTAGAGAATTGGTCGATCGGGGTTGTGGGAATTGTGAAGATGTGGAGTTTCTTTGGATGAGGATGAAGCAAGTGTGTTACGATTTGAGGTTTTTGGGTTTCAGTGGTTTCTTGTATGTGTTCCTTGAGCTCTGAGAGTTTTCGTTATTTTCCCCAATATTTTCGGGGTTTAGGTTTTGGGTATGAGATTCGGTGTTGGGATGGCTTCATAGTATGAGCTGCTAGTGAAGAGTTTCATTACTGTCGTTGGATTTTTCATTTTAGGATGGATGGTCCCCTCCACAACCATTCGGTTGGGCACCTTGGAGCGTGGGACCGCAAAATTTGAACTTTGATTCACCGATTCTCTTTGGATCCAGTCATAGCTCCGTGAGTGCGATTCATTGAGCTGTGGAAGGAAAAGGACCGGTCTTGAGTAAAAAAATGTCGCATGAGAAAGTTAGGCGATCGCCTGCCTTTCAGGCAATTAAATCTTTGCCTGGAGATTTTAGGCACGACGGTTCTCCGGGAATTGGAAAGATGATGGTACCTGGTATTGCATCAAAGAATGTTGAACTGTCGATTGACAGTAAGCAGGGCCATGATAATGGCAGAGGTGATGTTTGTTCCGGTGATGATGAATCACCGTATGGTAGTTTGGATGTGTCAACAAAAGATGGGTCTTCGTTGGGTGATAGTTTTAAGGCTTCAAATACGCCTATCAGATCAAGCAAGCAGTCGTATGTTGAGTCCAGGTGGAACAACACCACTCCATATGCATCAAAAAAGGTATACACGGGAGCTTTCACAGAATTGAAATGCATTTCTTGCGCTGCTGGAGATGCATATTATTTATTGTTTCTATTTTTTTAGTTGCATCTATGCCTTCCTCTCAAGCTTTTATGGCTGATGGCACGGACGTAGCCAGAAAATTTTTTGACATAGGGCTGAATGACTCGATAAACAACAGTGACTAGATATAAGCTACTGTCCTGCGATTTTTCATCGATTGTGCCACTAAGACCTCATGGTATATAAACAATAGGGAATTATATGTGAAGCTGTTCCTGTTTCAATAGAACAAGCATTGTGCCACTAAGACCATATGGTATGAAAATGGTCCATCATTTCAATTGATATGTAATGATTTCATGTACGCTAATTTAAAAGACTCTATATTCATTCAGCAACGTACATCTATCTATCTATCTCATGTGTATGCTCTGGTGAAAATAGAGCAGACAGATTAAAAAAAAATTAAGAAAAAGAAAATTATAATTGCTATGTATCTGTCCTATAAGATTGGCTTAACACGACAGTGTGCTGAGGATGATGGTTGCCCACATGCCATACCGCACAAAACACAGAATAAGCTATTCAAGAAAAATAAAAAAGGGATGTGAAGAGGGTAATGTGATTTGGCCTCCACCATGTGCATTTGCCTATTCAAAAGCACCCTTCCTTTTGTATTATAATATATCATAATCTATCCACAGCAGTAATAAATCTAAGTGTGGATCAATAGCTAACATAAAAAAATATTATTAATAACTAAAAGATATGAGCACAGGAAGGAGATTAATTGAATGGGTGTTAAAAACCCCAAAATCACAACTCATACAAATATTAAGTGAATTGTGTGTAACCGATGAGATTATAGTTTAGTATATTAAGTCCATACCACAAAAGTACCTTAATTTAGAAAATGGGAGATGAGAAAAAAGGGACAAATTCATTCTATAATTCATATGCAATTATAATTCTAAGTATATTTTATATCATCCACGCACGGAATGAAATCCTAGCTTGACTCCACTACATGCTATAATTCTTATTACATTATTTAATCGACCCTTAATTTTTATACAACAGAGGATTCTTATTCTTATACGTATAACCTTGTGTAACAACAATTAATGATAGATTATACTAGGAGGCTTCTGCGAACGATTATAGATCACATGGTTTATATATATTTTATGGAGATATATTTCTTCGAAAATGAATTGATTATATTTAGTGTATTCAATCAGAATAAATTTGGACAGAGAATATATATTATAAATATCTGTATCTGTCATCCAAATAGTCATAATTTTGTTTCATTAAAGAAATGGAGTAATTAGAAGATTTGGACCACAAGTGCTTCCGAAAATATCACAGCAACGTTCTTATGAGTCACTGATCGTGGCATAATTTTTTTTTTAGCCAGGGCTGGAGCCCACCCCAGCCTTTGGGGTGGCTCCGTCCCTGGCTGATGGGGGCAGACAAGGAAATGATATGAAACTTCCTTGCCTCTGATTGGATCTGATGCGTCCCTGCTTATATGACCAGTCGTGTGAATTCAATCATGAAATAGGAAATTAGATAACAATTAGGAAGAACATCATGTTGTAATGGAGTTGAGTCAAAGTTTTTCTTTAAACTTTTTTTTGAGTTCCTTGGAGCCAGTGACTTTGTTTGGAGGGTGGTTTCAGACTCTAAGGCATGCTCTGTTTATTGTTTATCTAGAATACTGGAGTTTTAATAATGACGTCTATGAATGAAATTTCTAGTTAAGAACCTGGAATTTGGTTGTAAGATTACTTACTTTGGAATTGCACCTTTATGAAATTGTATCACCGACTAGTGAGATTAGTGGTTCGAGGAGGGACAAAAATCAGATTTTGGGAGGATATTTGGTTGGGAGATTCATCTTTCCGGGAGTTGTTCCCATCTTTGTTTCGTGTCTCCTTGGTTCATAATTTGCCTATCTCTTATTTTGCTCACTTTGATTTTTCCACAAATGATTTTCTTGGGACCTTCATTTCCGTCGATCACTCCGAGAGGAGGAGGTCACGCAGCTATCTTCACTATTAAGCATTCTAGAGGGGGTGAGATTAGTGGAAGGAGTTGATGATTTTCAGCAGTGGGAGGGGGATCCATCCGGGAGGTTCTCGGTCAAATCTTTTTTCATGCATGATAATGGCGCTCATGATTTCAAATTTTTCAATATCATTTGGAAAGTGCCTATTCCTTCACAGGTTCAGATTTTCTCATGGACGACAATCCTTGCTAAATTACCGACAGCTGAGATGATGCAAAAGAGATATCCTAATTGTTGTCTTTGTCCAAAGTGATGTGTGTTGTGTCATCAGGAGGTGGAAACACAAGATCATTTGTTCATTCATTGCAAATTCACTCATGCATTGTGGGCCAAGGCTTTGGTGGAATTGAGACTGATTTGGGTTGTGCCGAGGACAACTAATGATTTGTTTAATACGGATCTTGGCCATATGCTCGGTAAGAAAGGTAAGATTTTTTGGAGAATGGTAATCCACGGAGTTACATGGGAAATTTGGTTGCAGAGGAATAGAAGAATTTTCCAAGAGTTAGAAGAAACAACGGAAGATATCTGGGGAAAAGTCAAGTTCACGTTAGCCAATTGGATTGGAGCGGATAAAAACTTTTATGGAGTCTCTACATTTGACATTTTAAGGGATTGGTCTTATGTGTATTGTTAAAATTAGATGGTTTTATTTGGGTGCAGTGGATCGCTAGTCCATTTTTTGTAATGTTAAAAGAACTATATTAATAAAATTTATGTTGCTCATCAAAAAAAAAAAATTGTATCTTTAGCTGTGGAAAAGCGAAAACCAGTCCACTTAGTTTCAGACTAGGATAAGTCTTTTATGACAAGTGACATGATTTTATCTTTTAATTATTTTTCCCATCCTTGATTATCACACATATTGACTCAATGAAATAATTTTGAGAGTTAGACATCTCCACAAATAAGTATCTGACTAATAAGAATGACTATTGTAAACTTCTATTTTTTGTATGGTAGTCACCTTGCATACACTCTCACACAGTTCGGTCGGTGTTTTCTCTCAATATGGCATAATTTATACATCAAAGTGTCTGTTCTCTTCTTATAAATCTCATGTTGACACGCTTGGCGATTTATGTTCATTTATGGCACCACCCAGCATCATTCGGTGCATATACCATTTTCCTCGAAAAATTATCTTTTCATGTAAGGTTTTCACTTCTGATTGGTATACTTGCATTTTCAGATTTTTTCCACGTTATGAATCTTTATTAGTCGACTCATACTCCCTCCATGTTAGCAATTCAGGGTCTAATGTTGATATAAGTTAAACTTTGGTTTATGGAATTTTGCACTAGCATCACATATTCACATTTTGTGGTGACTTATAAACAGATATCTATTATGTTACCATAGACATGTGGACATTATTTAGATTGCAGATTGCTGAATGTGCTGGGTCGTTGTAGCACAAGAGTAACTATTTGTATTGAAGTGTTTCGATAGAGGATTGTTTGTGTGCTTGAAAATATCTTTTATGAGATAATTTCTATTTATTTGAATGGAGCGTTAGCAGCATATATAAATTTTCAATAGCAATAACTAATTCGTCCAACCTAGACTATAGATGAGAGATCGATGCATTCTCCCATTAACTGCAATTGTGTTTTACATTGTGACAATAGAAAATTATTTCCAAAAAGTTTGCATGATAAAACACAAAAACTTGTAGTTAGATTTTAGTTGTAGAGAGAGAAGACAGAGAAGAAACTGAAAACACTTTGTTGGCTCAGTTGGCTGTAGACCTGCATAGTAGATTTTTTCACCCTGTAGATAAAAAAAAGTAGTTTACTGTGGTTTATAAGAGAAGACGTGTATATTGAATGGAATCAAATCATATTCATAATAACCAAGTACATCACTTATTTATTCATAACAAATCAAATGGATAAGAAAAATTAATCTAATCTAAACTTAAACTTTAAAATATAAACACTAGATAGATAGTTATTTAAGAACCTATCCTTATTTTAAATTCAAATATCAGATATTTGCTGTTATGTTTTAGTTTGAAGTAACCTCGGCAAGTCCTCTCTGATGATAAATCTTGTTATCATTGATCTTATAACCAAGTTATTAAGTTTGAATATAAAGTTATTAAGTTTGTATATTCAGAAGCTTCAGTCATGGTTTCAACTTCCTGATGGTAGTTGGGAGCTGGGGACAATTATTCAGAACTCTGGAAGTGAGTCATTGATATCATTGCCTCAGGGAAAAGTGAGCACAACTTATTATGTTTGGATTAAATTTTATATCAGTTAAATTTATCCCTCTTTAATTGGGATTCCTGCGTAGGTGTTGAAAGTAAATTTGGAAAATTTGGTACCAGCAAATCCAGATATACTTGATGGTGTAGATGACCTGATGCAGCTAAGTTATTTAAATGAACCATCGGTATTGTACAATCTAGAATATAGATATAACCGGGACATGATTTATGTAAGTGTACACATTCATGTTGAAAATTTATCTTAAATTTCCTGTTTTACTAACTGCCGGATGCTTTGTTTATGTCTCTTTTCACATCAGACCAAAGCTGGCCCAGTTCTTGTCGCTATTAATCCCTTTAAGAAAGTATCATTGTATGGAAACAATTATATTGATGCATATAAGAGCAAATCTTTGGAGAGCCCCCATGTTTATGCCATTACTGATATGGCTATGCGGGAAATGATCCGGGGTAATCCTCGTTTTGTGAACTATTATATTACTCTGAACAGCAACTAAGGCTTGGCTGGAAATTACTTACCTGAGCAAAATTTTTTCCCCTTGCAGATGAAGTTAATCAATCTATCGTTATAAGGTCAGCTAATCAACAGTTGTTTTTCCTTCTTGCCATCTCTACCTTTTTGAATTGCTAAATAAGTTTTTTGTTGTTGTTTCACGAGTCTGTAATGCTTAAGTCACCGAACATGGATTCTAATACAGCCACTTATGGTATAAAACCTTTTTAGTGCTTTGGGTGATCCAAACTTTCGATTTTTGTTAAAGAAAAATTTCATAGCTGGAGGACTCACAGTGGTTGATGCCAAACTCATGCCAATCTTTTAAATTTTATGAACTGTTTTAAATTTTTGTTAAAACAATTCTGGGAACAGTATCTGATAACCTGCGAGAATGAGCCCGACATTATGAAATTGGATACAAGAAGTATCTGCAAGGTTTGAGATGCTTGATGGTAGCAGTAAGAGAAAATTACTTTTTTAATCATGTAATTTACACTTTTTCTTTTTTAGTCGTGTTAATGGTGAATTTCTATTTTTAGTCCGCTAACTTGCATATTTTTTTTCTATTTTTTGTCATCTTAAGGTGAATTTTCATTTTTAGTGATTTAACCAGTTTTTTTTTCCCATTTTTGATCATTTACTTTGTATTTTTTTGTCTTTTTTTTACCAGAAGACATGATGGATAAAAATGAAAAAATAAACCACAAGTTGTGTGACTAAAAATGAAAACTTATCGTAACAAAACAAAAAATGAAATGCAAGTTTAATGACTAAAAACGCAAATTCATTGTTAACAAGACTAAAATTGAAAAAATTTAAATTACAAGGAAGAAAAATGTAATTTTACCGTATCAGTCATATACATAGTCAGCATGCATCTCCTTGGTCATACCTGAGTATCACATCATTCGACCGCAACAACCACAGTTTACTTAAAAAAGCTTTCAGTCGAGTTTGATCTTTAATCTTGGCTAATGTGACCACACTTAAAAACATGCACTGGATTCAACATGGCCTACTAGACCAAGTTAATTTTGAAATCAACTGAAGAAACATGCTAGCGTGCTAGGTCTGGAAATTGTTCCATCTGTATTTGTTTTAACTTGGTTGTTTTGTATAAAATTATTTTTTACTAGTGCAGATTCGGTGTAAGGAGGATTGCTTTAGCATTTTTTGTTAGGGTTGTGATCACTCCAACAAAACTTTTGAGCGCTTTTACTTTATAGTTTACAGGATTCAATGGAACATCCTCCACTCCCTGTAAAATAGGCTTTTCTCTTGTGGTTCACAGTTGTTCTTTTTAATGGTCTTCTTTGAGCATCTACGCAGTTCATTATCTTAGGTGAGGGTTCCTTGACACGCCATATTTTCTGTGAATCGGCTGCCATTTAGTGTGTATTAAGAAAATATATTGATACAACTTCTTTGTTTGCTTTTGTAATCCGTTGGGATGGATACAGTTATCCCGGAGGCCGGAATATGTTGATGCTAAGCCTTTAAACTTTTCCTTACGATTTAATTTCTGCTCAACTGATTTATTTAATATTTTGATCCACATAATAACGTGTGATTCTGCTCAATCTCTATTTATCCAGCGGTGAAAGCGGAGCTGGAAAAACTGAGACCGCAAAGATAGCAATGCAGTATTTGGCTACTCTGGGAGGTGGTAGTGGTATTGAGTACGAGATACTGAAGACTAATCCAATTTTGGAAGCCTTTGGTAATGCCAAAACGTTAAGGAATGACAATTCAAGTCGATTTGTGAGTTGTTTGAGTTATATTATTTTTATCTTCATAGCCGGCAAGCATGAGACATCCGTGTTTTCATAGTTGACATACACGAAACTTCTGCACTCATGTTGTGGAAATGAGTCAAATGCCTTCCAAAGTTTTCTAGTTTGTGAACTTTGAGTAACTAGTCTGTCCTGTCTGCAGGGAAAGCTGATTGAAATTCACTTTAGTGAAGCTGGAAAGATATCGGGTGCCAGGATTCAAACTTGTACGATCACGTTCAGCATAAGAATTCAAATTATTGTGTACCCTCGTGCAATTACAAAGACTGATCTGATTCATTTTATTTTTGTTTTGTTGTCCAATGCATTTGTTGTTCCCCATAGTTCTACTTGAGAAGGTAATTTTTAAATATCCTAGTGGTTTGATTTAAATAATTGGGTTTTTGATAAAAGACTCAGGCTGGCTGTTTAAATGGGCAGTCCAGGGTTATTCACTGTACAGAAGGAGAAAGGTCATATCACATATTTTATCAGCTTTGTGCTGGGGCTTCACATATCATGAGAGGTATAGCAGTGTTTTCAATTCATCTATGTTGTTTTGATAACAATTAACAGCCTTGCAAACTGAGTATTATGAACGAATGGAGTAAGGGTACTCTAATCTTGTTGTCCTGAGATTTATATGGGTTTGTGCTGGTTGCACTTTCACTATTGATAGATTAGATACTGATTTAGTATCTGGTACTCCTTCATGCGATAGATTAGATACTGATTTATTTTCTGGTACTCCTTCACGCCTCACACCTCTCTCTTGAAAAAATATTGATGGAGCTTTTTCTTTGTCTTAATGTCTTATCATGCAGAAAAATTAAAATTGAAGAATGCGGATGAGTTCATGTATTTGAGGCAAAGCAATTGCTTTACAATTCCTGGCATCGATGATGCAGAACAGTTTCAAGTTGTAATGGTATCTACCGTCATGGACTAAATCTAATCATCTCAATCTCTGACCTTTTCATATCCTCATATCTTACGCTAAAACACTTATAAATAATATCCCTCCTTGCCCAGGATGCTCTGGATATTGTTCATGTTAAAAAAGAAGACCAAGATAGTGTATTTGCCATGCTATCTGCAGTTCTATGGCTGGGGGAAATCTCCTTCACAGACATTGATAGTGATCACCATGTTGAACCAATTGTGGATGAAGGTGATGATTTTTCAGAATTCACTTTGAAATGATATTGCATGAATTTATGTTGTTAAGATCGAAAATAAATTTAGACATAATTAATAAATTTATCTCAAAGTTTTTCGGTTGGGTTAGCAACATTGAAATTTTGTTTTTGTCTGTTGGGTTCTCAATAAGTCAATTAGCATGAACTGTGCGGAAGTAGGCTTACTGCAACTGGTTGAACAAATAGCTTATCAAGAAAATCAGTAGGGGTTAGCTGAATAATAAGGTAGGTGGACTAGAAAGTAAATAAACACAAAGTTGTTTCTGGATGTTCGGAGATTTCAATATTCCAGCATCACCCTTTCTTCTTCACGGAAGGTTTATACTCAAAGATTTTGGTAATTATAAGCAATTTGAAATCACTCACTTCAGTAAGATTTAATGCTACATAACATAAACTTTAATAAAACTTCAATTTAAAAACTTTGAGCAGTAAAACTTTTTACACTAAATTACACAGATTTCACATATAAATTATAAACACAAATTTGATCATCAAAATGATCAGATAATGATTTATCATCGTGCGCTGGCTATTTCATTTTTGCTCACGGAAAGCTTCTTCAGAGACGATCAGTTGTTTTCAATAAATCAGCGATAGATGGTGTAATTGTGTAACATTCAAAGGTTGTCAAGTGATCTATTTATTGCTTAATCTGCAACGGCAATCTTTCAATATAATATATCCGTTTGCAAATACAGATGTCGGTGTTGCCATGCCATCGTCTTTTTTGACATGTTCTGGTTGTGCGCCGAAACCTTATATTTTGTTAAGATTCAATGACTTTTGGTACGAAAAGCTTTATCTGCTATTTCATCTTGGTTCTGATCCTTAATCACCGATTATACCGATTCTTCAGGGAATGCATGGATTTGGACTGACTGATCAACTAGATAAACTATCAGTTGAGCTTTATCAGTCAACTTTGAATCGGTTTGGCTGTCAGTATCATACTTATGAATTATTAGTTTGGCTTGTAATTAGTTAGGCTTCTTAGAAAACTCATTCTTTAGCAAATTCGGTTTTTCACCATGAATTTAGTTTGATTTGGCTATATAATTATCCGTTGGATCAGCAATCTTGTTCAATCGCCTAAATTTAAAATGTTCCAGCACATGGTAAAGTAAATCAAGCTTCATGTGATTAGCTTGCCAAAACCAATCCTACATTGTTTTGAGAAAAAGAGTTGTGATTTCAGACTTGTAAATTTCACATATGAATAAGGTGCATCTTACGGTAATGAAACTTCTGTATCTAAGTTCCCTGGGACATTTACATTTCTGGTATCTCTGATGATTGGACACATGAACTAGGCAAGATACAAAAAATCGCCATATTAAAGTTGTATTCATTCATCACTTTCTTCCTGAAGAATTGGTTTCTTGTTTGAATTGATTCTGTTTCCCTCGACATTTTTTGTTTGCTCGTTCTTTATCAAAATCTTTTGAGATGTTTTAAAAACAGGCTTGTCATTTCATTGCCTTAAGTTTTATATTTAATATTGTGTATCAGTTTTATAAAAAACATGTGATACAAAAGACTATTTCATAACTCCAGCGAGCTGCATGGATTTCTGCACGCTGTTTGTGCAATTTTCAGGTCTAATCAACATTTAATTTTCAGGGCTAATCAATGTTTCAACGATGATTAAATGTGTTGTTGAGGAGCTAAAGCTAGCATTATCAACTCGAAAAATGAGAGTTGGAAATGATACAATTATTCAGAAACTTACCCTGGCTCAGGTTTGTTACGCAAGGGTGCCAACGATATCGATGACTTGTTATGTTTGCACTTAATTTATGGTATATTGTTAATTGAATTTTTCAGGCAATCGATACAAGAGATGCACTGGCCAAATCAATATATTCTTGTTTGTTTGACTGGCTGGTTGAACAAATCAATAAATCCCTAGCAGTAGGTAAAAGGCGCACAGAAAGGTCCATCAGTATTCTGGATATTTATGGCTTTGAATCATTTGAGGTGTGCGCCTTTCCTGGTACTTCAATTACTTTTGAGGTTTTTTGTCTATTTCTTTTATGACTGCATTTACTATTTTGTTCATTAGAGGAATAGCTTTGAGCAGTTCTGCATTAATTATGCCAATGAAAGGTTACAACAGCACTTCAATCGCCACCTGTTCAAATTGGAGCAAGAGGTGAACAATTTATCTTTTACTTCCGGTGCTTGTAAATTCTATATTTATTTGTCAGGTTTAAGTATCGTATTTAAACTAAGAATTATTGCTTGTTTATGTAGCCCCCCCATTCATGTCAATCTTCTCTTTTTAATTATATAAGCGTTTTATTGGTTTTTCGAAAAAATATAAATGGTTCCTGGTTCCTCTATTTTATATGAATCATATGCTATAAAATATTAATGTCTGAAGCCACCTGAAGCTTTTCTAAATAATTATGATTACTATCTTAATATACGAGGAAAAGGAAGTTTGAACCAACACTGATTTCATGTGTTGACAAATTTATCGAAACCTGTATGGGGATGCTTGAAAAATGGATCAGTGAAGTATGAGGAGCTACACTCGGTTCAATGCCAGTCACAACCTCACAGGATGTGCATAATCCTGTCTAATCTCCTTTGAAAATGTGTCAATCACGCATATGTGAACAGTTAGCAATATATTCTTCTGTATACAGTGCACTCGATTGCTAGAATAAACTCTTTCCTTTCCCAAATAATCCAAACCACCTGGGCACTAGCTTTAGTGAGTTTTGCACGACGAATTTTCTTGCCTGTGATTAGAATGGTAGGGAATTTACTACCCCTATTGTCAACCCGTGATCCTCCGTTTATGATGAAAAACTTGCATACGGATCCCTACTTTAGGTCTCAAAATTGATGTTTTAGTCACGTCCATTGAAAATGTTTATCAATTCAAAGTCGCTCTTTGGAAAAGTCCTGATGGTTTTCTATGATTAGAGCCAGTTTGCAAAGAGAGAACTGTTATTTTGTTACACTTGATTTCACAGACATTTTACTTCAATTGATCAATTTATTGAAAACAGGGAAATTTGGCAGTTGTCTCACACCAAGATACGGAATAAAATTAAAAGTTTCCTTATAAGATTAAGCACACTTTTATATTTTGAAGATGGCCTAGATAAGTTCAATATTCCTCCTAAAAAAATGATGGCTTTGGAGTTAAGTCCCATGTATACTTTAGGGTTACTATGTCTTACTTATTGTCATAAGAAAACCTGTGAATAAATTCTATGAAATGACTTCAATTAGATGGTGTTTTTTTTTTTTAATTTTGTTTCGAGAATGGAATCACGTCAGCCATACATTAATGGTACTAATCTTATTAATTTTTCTATATATTTAGGACATGAAGAAAATCATGTTATATTATTTGATTTTTTACTCAAGCTTTCTTGGAACAAGTTATTATATAACTGAAGGAAAAATTTTGGTCCACGAAGCAAATTCCAGGGAAATGGATGAAAATGAACGGTTAATGTCTGTTCAATATTTTGAAGTTTAAAAATTCTTCTCCAGGAATACATTCAAGACGGCATTGACTGGGCAAAAGTTGATTTTGATGACAATCAAGATTGCCTTGATCTTTTTGAGAAGGTATGAAAGCCAACTTTCAGATATTTTAGACAACTAATTGTCTCATCTGATGCTTGCTGTTTAAACTGCATAAATTTTTAGCTTTAAATCTCTTTTACATAACCTTACTGAGGATAATTGCACTGTGCAAGAGCATTTTCTTTATAATTCATTTTACGTTGATGTATGGTGAATGTTGAAGGCATGTCCGACACATGTTCGTTGCTAAATAACTTAAAAATTGGCTAGGGGCATATATTATGCGACCACTCAGAGTTTTCATTTGGACCAAAATTATGGTATGTCCCCCTAGTTTAATATTTAATACTTGGTATTTACAAGATCATTAACCAGTGAGACAACATAGCTCCATGTGGATGTTCTTTGGAGCTAAAAACCAATCGGTAGAATGAAATAAAACCATGGTAAGCCCAGGCAACAAAACATTTGATGTTGACAAGGAAAAGATATACTGAGGGCATCTTAGGTACTACCACGCAGAATCTCCATTTGGACAAATATTCTGGTGTCTCCCCCAATTTTAATATTGAATACGGATTCACAAGGTCCTACATGATCATTCTTTCGGATTCACAAGGTCCTACATGATCATTCTTTTTTTAAAAAAAATCTAATTTTTGGTGGAAAATAAACTGAATACAGTTGACTTGGAAATTTATGTTTCTTTTATTTTTCTTCCTCATGGACCTATTAATTATTGTCTTGTGCAGAAACCTTTAGGGTTGCAATCCTTGCTAGATGAGGAATCAACCTTTCCAAATGGCACAGATTTGACCTTTGCCAATAAGCTCAAGCAGCATCTGAATTCCAACCCATGTTTTAGAGGAGAAAGAGGCCAAGCTTTTACTGTATGCCATTATGCAGGGGAGGTATTCACTTTTATTACTGAAATCTTTACAGAAATAACCACTGTTTCATTACCACCTTCTTTCCCCTCGTCAATCCACTCACACAGAAAGGTGAAAGAAGTAAATGCAAAATAAAATTCTAGTGGCTATCTTTTCAAAATCTTAGTTGTTGGGGACGGGCCAGTTCTGATATTTACATTCTTCGCTATACCATGACTGCATAAATGGTGACATTGTGCTTGTTGGTCTATATTTTTATTGCTGTTTGTATGTGCTACAAACAAGTACTAAAAATGTTTTAACCGACCATAACAATAATTTCTAGAACTTTTATGCTTAATTTGCTCTTGATCTGCGAGACTTTGCTGTCTTCTTTGCTCATTTCAGGTTACTTATGATACAACTGGGTTTCTCGAGAAGAATCGGGATTTACTTTATTTAGATTCCATCCAACTTTTATCTTCTTGCGCATGCCACCTTCCTCAGGCTTTTGCGTCCAATATGCTTTCTCGCTCCGATAAGCCTGTTGTAGGTGCATTACATAAATCTGGCGGAGCAGATTCACAAAAACTAAGTGTGATGACAAAGTTCAAGGTAACAATCACGTCTCCTTCTTAAAGGATTATGGAGATTAAATTTATGTGCAAGTCTGGTGATCTGGGTTGGGATAAGCTAAGTTGCCAATTGAAGGTGCTATTGCTCGGTACAAACAGATGAATGAGTACTTCGTGGCCATTGGTCTGTCTATTGTATTTCATCAGTATATATTTCTCCTTTTAATGTGATGTCAAAATTATGATGACATGATTGGCATCAGGTAGTATGAATGACTGATTCAGGAAGTTAACAAAAAGTAGCAATGATATTCTCTTCAATTTGAACTAGAAGTCTAATTATAGCATGCCATGTTTTCAGATCCTTCCTTCTATTTGTATATATGATGAAAAAATCAAGTAAATAGCATTATGTTGTGTTGCGGTTCTATATAAGGTTTTATTGATCAAAACCTGTTGTCTTAGTCTTACCATATTGCCTTGATAAGTTGTAGAACTAGTAACAACATGAATTAACGGGTGATATGGACCATATTCTAGTTTAATAGAATCACATGGTCTAACCAGAACTTAAAAGTGTGATAGGTTCCCAGATTTGATACGAATCACATGGTCTAACCAGAACTTACAAGTGTGATAGGTTCCCAGATTTGATACTGCCAAGGATTATCCTTGTGGGAGCATACTCATGATACATGTTTGGCTACATACGTTAAGTTTGCGTGTCAAGAAATGTGGTCGAATAATGATCAATGTTGAAAATTGTTAAAACCTGGTTGCTTTTTTGTTTGTTTACATTCAAACTCGCTTGCCATTTGGATTTAGTAAGTATGAACTTGGCAGGGTACGGTGCCCTATATATTTCTTCTTTGGAGTGTGGGATGATGGGGGTTGGATGTTAAAGGCAGAGGTTTATGAATAATATACTTGAGGCAATGTTTTTATTATATTGTTGATGATGATAGTGGCGTTTACTTTCTATTATCAGGGCCAATTGTTCCAATTAATGCAACGCCTTGAGAGCACAACACCTCATTTCATACGTTGTATAAAGCCCAACAACTTTCAATCTCCTGGTAGCTATAATCAGGGTTTGGTCCTACAACAGCTTCGTTGTTGTGGAGTCCTAGAGGTTGTAAGAATATCAAGATCTGGTTTTCCTACTAGAATGACTCATCAAAAGTTTTCCAGAAGGTAAAGGAAATGAAATTGGCCATCATTACTTATTTGACTTCATACATTTTCTATTTTTATTCGATTTGTGTTCTCGCCTTCCACCTTTGTCAGGTACGGTTTTCTTCTATTAGACCATGTTGCATCACAAGATCCGCTGAGTGTTTCTGTAGCAATTCTTCAGCAGTTTAATATTTTACCCGAGATGTATCAAGTTGGTTACACAAAGTTGTTTTTCCGGACTGGTCAGGTGAAAAACTCACTCTGTTTGTATATTGGTCCTTTGCTCTTTATTTGAGGAAACAATGTTAAAACATGCTGGTAGTTAATGTAGACATAAATAGGCCCGAACAGTTTTCTGTTTGTGTATGCTTTTATGTGATTTTCCCATCTAGAGTGCTGGCTTAATTTTTTTAATCAACTCCGACAAATTTGAGATTCACGGTTGGCAATGTAGAAAGATGCTATAGGTTAATAAAACGTCAATTTATACCATAAGATTGTGTGTATGGTCCTTTTAATTATTAGTCATACCACTAAATTATGGCCACTGAACTTATAAGTCCTAGTTTCTTTCGAGCATTACTCTCTTGTGCCCAACGAAGGTTGCAAGAAATGTTGAGAAGTATTCTGCTTAAAAAGGATAAAAATTGTTGTCTGATGATTAACCCCAATAGTTATTCAGAAGCTGTTAGCAATCTTGACATTATTATTGCTCTAAATCAGATTTTACTGTAGTTAAGTGAAAATCATCCCCAACAATGTGGAGCAGGCGACACTTCATCTTCGAGTGTTTGGATGTGCTTTTTTTTCAGCTGAATATATACGGGTGGGGGATTATTAGGTATTGAACCTTCACCTCTCCCGCATTGGAATAGGGGATGCCACTTGACCATGATGTCACTGGAAGTGCTTGGGAATATGTGTATCATTGAGATAAATTCATATCATGTACTCCTTGATGAAAGTGGATCACTAGTCCACTGATGTACCTTGTCTAAAATTATTATTAATAAAATATTGTTTCTTATAAAAAAAAGAAGTGCTTGGTTGGGTTTTCAGTGAAGCTTTCTCTACTCAAAAAACGGCACATGTATTGAAAGTTATTATAAGAATTCTGTTCATTTATTTATTTATTTATTTTCAAAATTTTTTCAATCAACATATTATATCATGTTCAAAATACAATCAGTGCTAATCTTACTCGTCCTAGTATGGAAAAAGATTTGGAACAATTTATCGAAGATGTTCTGTATATCTTGTTGCTAGATTAACGCAAATTCAGATGGGATCCTGGAATTACTGAATTCAGATACTTTATCCAGGATACTTGCACTATCTTATCATCGTCCTTTATGAACATTAGTTTGTGACTTATTGTGAGTTGTTTCAGATTGGGGTACTCGAGGATACAAGAAATCATACCCTCCATGGTATCTTGCGTGTTCAAAGCTGTTTCCGAGGTCATCAAGCTCGTTGCCATTTAAAGGAGCTTAAGAGCGGGATTGCCTCACTTCAGTCATGTATGCCTTATATAGAAAACGATTATCATAATATTTACCATTTATCATCTCTATGAGCAACAAACCCTTTCAATGCAGTTGTTCGTGGCGAAAAATCTAGAAAAGAGTTTGGAGTCTTATTAAACAGACATAGAGCTACTATATCCATCCAAAAGAGAGTAAGAGCAAGGATTTACGGAAAGAGGTTCCACGTTTTAAAGGAGGCATCCACTTCAATACAATCAGGTAACCATAATCTGTATTTACTTGGTGACTGATGACTTCACCACCCCATTAAAGTTCATGCAATGTTGCATATTCTGGAATCTGAATATCTGCCAGTTAGTCTGTGGGCTGTTTTTTTTTAGCTCAAATTTTAATTCAAGCTGACAAGCTTTTTCACATGCTGATGAAAAGTTTTCAACATTATTTTAGAAGCCGACATGACTGAATTTTTAAAGATAGTGACTCCCTGTCTTGTTGAAATCCTAGACACTAGCAGGACAAATCCTGATCCTCGTGACTCATTGTTCTAAGAGGCGAATATTGTACTGATACAATTTTTTTCCTCTCATTTTTCTTTTCAAGTAATTCGTGGCTGGTTGGTCAGAAGATGCTCAGGAGATGTAGGCTTGCTGCAGTTTGGAGGAAGAAAGGTACACTTGACTCTTTCGGTTTTCTTATTGAAAAACCTTAAAGGGTCAGATATGTTTTGTTGGCAGCAAGGGAGTCACCGCTGATTCAGTTTCTTTGCTGTTAAATTTTTTGAGGAAAATTGGATTCTTAAACCGAAGTGCACACACTCGTATCATTGCAAGTACTTACAATTTCAAGATCCATTCCAAAACAGTTAAAAATCCTTTTTTTTTCAGTGTTGTCCTGTTAATGTACTAGAGTCCGATCACACACAAATGTCAACATACGTATCCTAGCTCTAGATTCGATTTTGGCACAAAGAATACCACTGCTATCATGAGGGCGGAAACTTTACCTTAAATGAAACTGTTTCATAACCATTTTTTCTGAAATTTATTATCGTAAATGTAAGCCAATCACTTCCAAAGTGCCATTCAATTCCCTTTCTAGTGTTTATGATTTATCTGCCTTTTTCATGTTTAAATGTTGATTGAACTCTCAACTTCAAACAGTCCAGGGTTTTCCCCTAATATGGAGTCTGATATGTTTGTCTTGATGTCTCTTTGCGATTGTTGCTATTTGACTTTTACATTGATATCTGAAATGAAAAAAGTATAATTGGCTGGAAGATATGTTATTGAACATATGTTGATAGTTAAGATTGTTCTTGACCAAATGGGGAAATGTGTTATTTCAAATTTGTTCATGCATTTGCATATTTCTCCTTTATATGAGTTGTGCATTTTGGAATTATATCTCTCACATTATTATGTTGCAAATCAGGGCAATGAGCCGGAAGAGGTACTGGTGAAGTCATCTTTCCTCGCTGAAATGCAGCGTCGTGTCCTGAGGGCTGAAGCTTCTCTGAGAGTAAAAGAAGAGGAGAATGATATCCTTCACCAAAGGCTTCAACAATACGAGAATAGATGGTCTGAATATGAGCTAAAAATGAGGTCCATGGAAGAAGTGTGGCAGAAACAGATGAGATCACTGCAGTCTAGCCTTTCAATTGCAAAGAAGAGTCTGGCTTTTGATGATTCCCGCAGAAACTCGGATGCATCAGTGAATGGAAACGATGACAGAGAATCTAGCTGGGAGAGTGGTAGCAACTTTAGGAGTCATGATATCAATGGCACAAGATCATTAGGTGCTGGTTTAAATGTCATCAATCGACTTGCTGAGGAGTTTGAGCAGAGGAGTCACGTGTTTGTAGATGATTCCAAGTTCTTGGTGGAAGTTAAATCCGGGCAGGTCGATGCAAGTTTGGATCCAGATCGCGAGCTTCGAAGATTAAAATCTATGTTCGAAGCTTGGAAGAAAGATTATGGAGCCAGACTGAGGGAAACAAAGGTGATTCTCCACAAGCTCGGAAATGAGGAAGGGTCATCAGGCGAAAAGGCAACAAAGAAATGGTGGGGGAGGAGGAACAGCACAAGGATAATTTGAGTTGCATTGCGTTTAAGTTTAATATCCTTTTATATGCTAGGTACTGCACTTTAGATTTAAGCTGACGTCATCTGATGAAATATCATGCATAGCTGATGATATTTGTTCCACTCTTGTAGGAAGATCTGTGGACTGCGATAGCTTTGAGTATGTATGTATATGTATGTTTTTTTGGCCCTTTATTGATTTTTTAAGAAATGGTGTTGTAACGTTTCTCTCAGAAGACCAGCATTGGGTATAACATTTCTTTATCAGATGGAATTTTCTCTGGTACGAAGCATAAGTTAAAGTATGTTAGCGCTAACCTATTAAACTAATAAAAAAAACAATTAATAATAATTAAAAATGCATGATTTTCGGAAGAATAATTTGAGTAAAAATAGAAATGAGACACCAGTTTGTCTAAAGCTTACATTTTGTATCCTACTATGGGCGTTATGTGTCAGCGTATCCGGATTTTTACTCGACTGAGGCCTTTCCCTCCTTTGCCTCCAAACACATTGGGTTCGGCTTAATAGTTGTTGCCACACACATATAATCCCTGCCCCTAGACCTGGCCGCAGTATGGGTCGGGGACAGACCCAGCTGGTTAGGATTGGGGTCGGTCCAGGTCGAAGTCGGACCGTCGAGTCAACAATTTTTAAAAGATAAAGCTGTAATCGTCCCATCTAATATCGGTTATGGTCCCAGTTTGAAGTCAAACTTGTCGACCCGATTAACCGGTCTGTGGACCACGAGCCGCGTCTGGGTCACCATGGCCAGGTCTACCTGCCACCACCTTTTTCTTGGCGCTGTGTTCTTCTCCCACCTGCCAGCAAGTAAACCTCTTTTCCATGAATACAGTGAAAACAAATTAGCCATTAATTATTATCAAAGAAAAAGGGCAAAAAGGATAAAGGAAGCGCAAGAAAAAGAGTGATGTTAAGTGGGTCTCGTATTTCACAGCAGTTGCGAGATCACCATTCTCTGCAATTAGGGTTCTATGGTTACCATTCCAATTGGAGAAATTCTTATCATTACCGCAGCCTCAGCCCATCCCACCTCTCTTCTTCTTTCGTTCTTTCGTTTCCCTTTTCGTTCGGTTGTAACATTGCACAATTCCCATTTCGTTCCTCCAAGAGATTTTTCAGATTTAAATTATTGCCCACCACCCATTCATGTTCTTCTTCCGCTTCTTCCCATCCTTCTGTTAACAATACTAATAATGACGACGACCCGGCTCGTGTGTCTTTCGTTAATAACGAAAATTGTGTTCGGAGTGCAATACATCCTCCTCCACCCCTCCTTTCTGGTTGCTTGAGGTAATTTCCCCCCGTTGATTTGGTTTCTTAATTTGGTGAATTATTTCCTGTTGGCATATTTTGGACGAGTTACTGTTTGTTTTAAAGTTTGGATATTATTGTGATAACGTGTTATGCTTCGTTTCGCCCAGCTGAATCAATTTGTTCGCTCTTGTCATTTCTTAGTCTAGTGAACGATGAGGTATTCAATTTTGGACGATGGGTGTGATTGATATACATGTTAGGCTGCATTTTCTTCACATTACTGCAATTTTATGTTATGGCAGAATTCTCCTCGATTTTTTCCCTTTTTGCATAGTTTCTGCAATCAATGAATCCTTGTATATGTACATTACTGACCCACCAATTAAATGATGTCCAATTTCCACGCCCTGTTCTTAATCTTGGGGGATTTTCTATTCTCAACTATTCACGATTCTTATTACCACGGTATGTTGCTTTTAACAGCCCAGCTGGAGATGTTCCAGATCCTCCATCTGCAAGATTATCACCTGTGGCAGGTTGCTTCTTTGAATGTTGTTGGGTTTTCAGTTTGCTGGAAACAAGTAGCCAGAAAATAGTATTCTAACTTACAAGAGTCCAAATAATGGATATATAGTATTTCAGTATCTTTAAGATTATAATGCCTCTTATAAAGTGTGTTTTGACTTGTGACTTCACTTCTACCTTTTAAATATTTCAAGGATTTTGTTTTGTTCAGTCAAAGAAGCATCATAGTTAAATTTGGACTGTAGTCTACTGATTTTTGCTTTGTGCAAATATATCATGATCCATTCGTGATATTTAGCCTACCTTCTGTACTATAATTGCCTTAAAATATATGGAGGTCAAATATCTACTTTGATGGGATCTTATGTAGATTTTGAATGTCTCAATCTCAGATTTATTGAGAGATTGGTCTCATGTGTATTTTTGATTGGACTAGGGTATTGTCTAGTATTTTGTCATGAGTGGATTTCTAGTCCGCTTATTGTAATTAAAAACTGTTAAGTATTTAATAAAATATAGTTTCTTATATAAAAAAAATAAAGATTTAAGTGTGAATCTGGCGTCATCCATTTTTCATCACTGTGGTATTTTTTGGTGTGGTTCATGCTTTTCTTATCGTTGTCAAGATCTATCATCATTCATCAAAATTTCTCTTTTTTGAATATGACCTGAATAAAAGCCTCGGGCTTCATTTTATGTGCTGCTTAATTAATATTATGGAAACTGTTTGATAATTTCTACTTTGTTGCAATTAATCTTGTCCTGTAATTTATGCTGTACACTTCTATTTCTCTTGATGTGTGATGACTCTTTGTTAAAAAAAATATCATTCATTTAAAATTTGAAGGGATTTGGCTTGAAAACGGAAAGTTTGATGCATATTGCAGCTATAGTGATGCTTGTGCCGTGCTTACCATACCCTGCAATACATTATTTGGGAAATTTCTTCTTTTTCGACAATCTTTTATGGTTTATTATTACAAGTTAATGTGATTAACAGATGGATTGATGTTTGTTTGGTGTTATTCATTCGAATAGGAGGGATAGTAGCTTTGGGAAAGTTTGATGCCCTTCACATTGGTCATCGAGAACTTGCCATCCAAGCTGCGGAGATAGGAGTTCCATTTCTCTTGTCCTTCGTTGGAATGGCTGAGATACTTGGGTGGGAACCTAGGTATGGTATGCCCTCTGTCTTCTCAACTTTGTTGTCCCTGCATAAGATCAATATCTAAAGACATGTCTTGTGAATAAGTAAATGAAACCCTCATAAATAACCCATACTTCAAACTACTTATCTACAAATATTACTGGTGTAAGGATTCATATTCTGAAATTTGATATTTTATAGCCACATACATCGAGCAGTTTGTTTGATATACTTGTGTGATTACCATAAGTTATTGTTTATGCTCTTTTTATACAAATTAAGGACATGAAGTAAATCGTGTTAGAATACTGGTTTTGCATGACTGTCAAATCTTTCATGCCACTACGCTAGCGACTTTTGCTATTTCGAGATTAGTCGAAGTTGAGGGTTAGCTCTCTATCCATTAGTTACTTTAAAGCCTTCGTGTTTTTAAAATATTAAAGAGTCGGATGGGTGCTATTTTTAGATTTTTATTTCATGCTTGTGTATCAATCTGTTCCAATTTTCTAGTAATTTAATAATAAATAATTAACCTGCTGTGGTGGCATAAAGCTAAGAAATTGATTGGATGTGTATTCGTGACCGTTGTGACTTTTTGAACAGAGCTCCTATAGTTGCCAAATGTGATCGAAAGCGAATTCTTTCCTCTTGGGGTCTGCTCTGCCATAATGTCATCCCTAAGGAATTCCAAATTGAATTTTCTACAGTTAGATATCTCACCCCACGACAATTTGTTGAGAAGTTATCAGAGGAGCTTGGAGTCCGTGGTGTTGTTGCTGGTATAGAATTTCTCTGTTGATCTTCCAGATTTATACATTTTATTTTGATCCAAAAACAGATACATTAAGCACGATTGTTAGTGTGGCAGGTCAAAACTACCGATTTGGATACAAAGCCGCTGGTGATGCATCAGACCTGGTGCAACTGTGTGCCGAGTTTGGCATGAGTGCTTGTATAATAGATTCTGTCATGGACAAAAACCAAGACTCTAAAGACATAAACTGTAGCAACTCAAAGGAGAAAGGCCAAGTCTCATCCACTCGGGTTCGTCATGCTCTTGCCAAAGGGGACATGAAATACGTGTCAGAGCTGTTGGGACGCCATCATCGTCTTATGCTAGGGGTCAAAAACAAGGAAAGGTTTTCATCAATGGAAAGAGGTTATCAGCTCCTAGATCTTGTTTGTTGAATCTTCCTCCCTGTGAAGGTGTATACGAGGATTGTTGTCTGTTGATTGGTGAGGAGAATGTGGTGGTACCCTGCAGAGTGATTATCGAGACCACAAATATTCACGTGGAATTAGAGGAATTAGCCTTAGCCCCTCACTCACATGTTACAGCCCAAAACTCGGAGTTACTGGGTATAGAATTTGGAGAGTCGTCAGTTTTAAGCTAAGATAAGCATACCTATATATTTATATGGTGTTTTGGTAGTAACAATAATGCTTAAGTTTACTCCTTTATGATTCATTTGATGTACAAGAAATGCATACATCCTATTTATATACTAATTTATATAAATTCTAAATATTTCTCTACTGCCACTATCTATACTTCCATGCACTGTTTTGTTGACCATTCGTACTTGAAAGTATCAAGTGAAAAAGTGAGAACTAAGCAACATTGCAGTCGTATACATGGTTTTCTATACAAATTTCTTATGTGGTAAAAAATTGTTTTGGAATAAATTGAGAGAAACAATTCAATGTAAGCTACTACCACTTGGATGACTAACAACAGGCAAATTAAATAATGGATATAGGTAGTGGTTGTGGTTCCATTGTCCTAAAAAAACTCAAAGAACACATAAGAAACATTTTTTATTTGGAGTACATCTTTTGTGAGACGGTCTTACGAATTTTTATATATAAGACTGGTCAATTCTACCGATATTCACAATAAAAATTAATATTTTTCATGGATGACCCAAATAAGATATATGTCTTACAAAATACTACTCGTGAGATCATCTCACCAAATTTTTGCCTTTTCTTTGAGGTTTTTAATTATTTTTTGGAACATTATTATATTAATAGACACTAGTCAATAGTCATATTGAAATTAGTCAAGTAAAAAATCTTCTAGAGAAATTATTATATTATATTTGCTAAAATTTGGATAAAAACAATTAAAAATGATATTTTTAATATAAAAAAATAGTTGATTTGATATATTTATTAAACAAATAATAAAAACAGTAAAAACTCACAATTGTGGAAAAACGAGTCCGATGAGTAGTGAGTAGGTTATCTGTGATGGCTTGCATAAATGAGAGCCTGGGTGACGATGAACTTCGGGCCGTGCTGTCCAAGCTTCAACTGGACGTGGAGAAAGATCTCTTCGGCCTCGTCTGCAAGAGGTGGCTCCGCCTCCAGAGCACAGAGAGGAGGAAACTCTGTGCTCGTGCCGGGCCCCATATGCTCAACCGGATCGCCGCCAGATTCACGCGCCTCCGCGAGCTAGATCTCTCTCAGTCCGTCTCACGCTCCTTTTATCCAGGGGTCACCGACTCCGATCTCTCCGTCATCTCCACAGCGTTTTCCGCGTTGCGCGTTCTAAACCTACAGAATTGCAAAGGTGTATCAATCTCATCGTTACTTTCCACGTTTTTTTGTTGGACATTGTTACAAAGATACCATTTTGATTTGAATGCTTGTTTTCTTCCACCGACCTGTTGTGATTTTTTTCTGAGTTGCATTATATTGGGAAGTAGTTTTAAAATTGTTTCTTTATTGTTATTGGTCTTTGTTATCACCCGTCGATGAAATCATCTGATCGAGAGTTGAATATTGTGGCTGTTGAAGTCGTTTTTCTTAGAAAATTGATATGAATTTGAAATGGTTAATTTAATTTGATGGATCCATTGTCACACCTATCCTATTTGATTGAATGGGTCAAAGTATTATTTTTTTTGAAAAGACCTTTACAGGTTGCTAATTTGTTTTTCAATGGAAACTTGAAAAACAAATGGGCGGAAAGATATACCTTTGCAAGACCTACTGGTGCTCGAATTATGGAAAAGAAGCAGTCTTTCATCCGCTTAAATCTTATTCCTTGAGACGGATTTCCTCACAGTGACTGCTTCTTAAATTTATTATTGTATACTATTGGGAAAAATTATTGTTAAATCCGTTGTTTACTTTTTGATGGAACTAATAATGTTTTCAACTGTTGTTGCACTGTGGAGCTTTACATTCTGTAGGAAAACTGAATGTTCAGAGATTGCAAGTTATATTTTAGTTTGGTGCTAGCAGTTCTTCAGAATAATACTTCAAAGCGAACTTATTTTGATAGATCTCATAATATATTAATTATGGTTTTAATAGGTATAACTGATTATGGAATATCGGCAATTGGATCGGGTCTTACTTCTTTGGAATCGTTAGATGTGTCTTATTGCCGCAAGTTAACGGATAAAGGATTGTCAACTGTTGTCAAAGGTTGCAAGGATCTCAGAGCATTACATCTTGCTGGTTGCAGACTTATATCTGATTCTCTGTTAACTCATCTTTCGATGAACTGCAAAAAACTTGAAGAATTGGGTTTGCAAAGTTGTACTTACTTAACTGACTCTGGTCTCACTGCTCTTGCTGAGGGTTGCCGGAGTTTGAAGTATTTAGACCTCAATAAGTGCATTAATATTGGTGATCTTGGGATATATAGCGTGGCAAAAGGTTGTTCCTCTTCCTTGCGCACTTTGAAGTTGCTAGATTGCTACAAGGTTGGAGATGATGCCATACTGTCCTTGGCCAAACACTGCAGAAATCTAGAGGCACTAATCATTGGTGGTTGTCGGGACATAGCTAATGAATCCATAAAGTCATTGGCTGGGGCATGTTATAGCAGTCTCAAGATTTTGCGCATGGATTGGTGTTTAAATGTATCTGACATATCTTTGGACTGTATATTTACTCTGTGTAGGAAGCTCGAGGCTCTAGATGTTGCCTGTTGCGAGGAGCTGACAGATGCTGCTTTTCAAAGTTTAGGAAATGATGATTTTAAGTTGAAGTTAAAAATCTTGAGGGTGAGCAACTGCCCAAAGATTACAGTCGATGGAATCACCAAACTTTTGATGTCATGTGAAGCTCTTGAATATCTTGATGTCCGTTCGTGCCCACACATAACCAAAGTGAGTTGCCATGAGGCAGGACTTCAGTTTCCTGTAGGATGCCAGGTAAATTTTTCTGGTAGCTTGGCAGAACCAGAAGTGTTGCGCTAGAATTATAATTTATGGGAATGGTGATAGCATAACACAGCTGACGTGTTACAATGGCAGTTGTGAGTTTGAAAATTAACATAAGAAGCTGAAACATGTGAGGGCTTCTACATCTCTTCTCCGGTTTGATATAGAATCTTCTATTCTAAGTTTCACAACTTAGGAATGTCTTTTCTTTTCTCTTCGTTTTCCTGAACAAATTTGTACATTATGAATGTATATTATCGATTCCCACCTTTCTTTTTGTTGATAAAGACAGTTGTGCAACGATACTTAACTACTTTAATTTTCCCCCCACTGGTTAATTATTCGAAATCACACATTGGCAGCGTTAACATATATATATTCATGATATCTTTGAGCAACAGTCATTCACCATTAATTATGATTTAGAAAGTTTAAATAAAAATGAATACCAACACCCTTGTTAGTGTGATAGATGTTCTTCCCTGTAACTAATTGTGATCATAGATGTAACACCCTAATTAGTGCAATAGATGTTCTCTATAATTAATACCAACACCTTTGTTTAACAATCTACATATGTGTTTCCGGTGGTGTTTGTTTTTCAATGCTCAAAATATCATAGTAAGCAATACAAATAAACAGACAGCATTCACATCAAATATAAATGCTCAATGCAAAACATTTTAAGATTCTTGCCTGGGGACGAAATGATATAATCTTCAAAATGGCATGCAATAAAATTTTGTAAGGTTGATTCTCCACAACTCTTGAGTTCTACAACATACAAAATTCATCTCTAAGCTTCCACCCCTAAGGTCACATGTTAAAAACACAAATAAATGGAAGATCAGACCCAAATGGCTAGATGTAGCCTGTTCTGCAGATCAACATAATGCCCTCGGCAGATAATATCCATATCCATATATCTCTGATTTACATCCAGACACAAATATATCCTTAATAATAAGGTACTTGTACAAACTGCAGTAATCCCTGTAAATCCTGGCTAATCAAATTAAATCTCATGAACAAATTAAGTTACAATTCCACTCCAAATCAAGTCATGCTCTAACCTATAAATACTTAGGTACACTTTTTAGTCTTTGCACACATTCTCCAGCCTTCAAACTTTCACATATTCCTACAGTCCCTAACTTTAACATCGGGACTTTGCTTGGAAAATTTACAACACCCTTTCACCTGTTTGTTCATGTTATGCGGACCATTGTTAATCATTAATAAAAAAATCATCCTTTATTAATCATCACCACATGTTTATCATTCTATTTGTGGTAGTATCATTAGGAAGGGTGCAACATGGACCACGGGAGGCTGCCAGCCCCCTTCCTGTTGATCTGATCTATCTCATCTAGTTCCTTCAAGCCTCGTGGGGACTCTGTTCACCCGCTATTTGTCCGTGCCAAGCATTCATTTCTCTTGGGACTGGTAGGAAAACATAATTTTTAACGTGTAGGAAAGAAAGCTGAATTTGGTACTATGAAGGATTCGAGGTCTACGCAGAACATCCTAAAGTAGAGAGAGATATGTACTCTTTTGCCTAAAATTCATATTTCCAATCCGAAAGTCTAACAACAAAGTCCCAAGAAAATAAGGAATCCGGATGGTATTCAGGGAGCTTGGTTTCATGTTCCTCCATTCAGTCCACCGTGCTCATGACACGACTCTGAAAGTGGGCAGAGGCCTCGAAAAGGCAAGAGGTTGGGTGACAGCGCCTCCCCAGAACGTAAACAATCAGGGATTGGTGGTTAATGAACACATATTTGCATTTCTATGACTCGGATCGAAGAGGAAGGTGCCCATGAAACTATTTCAAAGCGGCTTCGGAGCGCAAGGAGAGGGATGGGGATTCCCCAATCTACGGCTCTATGTTAATCGAACAGACCTGATAGACTCTACTTCGCTGACTAGACCGAAGACTGCCAGAAGTTCGTTCTTTTCCCACATATAAGAAAGGATTTGCCGAAGGAGAGGTACTTATGGCAAAACGTGCTGAAGGATGCATTTACAAAAGCGATAACTTGCTCGTATAGGCCACAAGATATGAAATTCCCCGTTGGAGGAGAAGTTGGTAGTTGTCTCATTTCCGTTTTGCTATGGTCTCCGCTAGGATAAATAAAACTCTTGAATTGAATTGTCAGGAAGAGAACGGGGATATTGTATGGTTGATCTTCTGGAGTGACTTTACCTTCCTCTACTTATTTGTTGATGTTTGTACGGCTTGAATAACATCGATATTAATGTGTACATTTTCAAAACTTTGTTGGTACTTTTGCTTACTTTACTTTTGCTCATTGTCTTTCACTGCGGGGGACATTAAATGAGCATGAATATTTGTTCTTTCACCAAAAGGCTAAGCCCGAGTTTATACAAAATGGCACATATTTGAGAATAAATGTACATCTATCCACCCCAAGAAAAGGGTGACAATATAAACACAGGAAGACTGGAAAATAAATTAACGAAATAAAAGAAAAAATATAATGCTGCCAAAGCCTCATCTAGCTTGATGGATTGCCTGCTGCAGATACTTGAAAGTCCTCTGATGATTTAGAAATCCCATGAACCAGAAATCAAAATTGTCCTCGGTTACTACTTGCACATACTTCTGTGTAGGCTTTTTCACATCCTCGCTTTCGTTGTCTCTCCTTATTTTCCGAAGTGGAATCATAACCTGCAAATGTATAACAATTTTGAAACAAGTTGGTTTCTCTGGTTGCCGAGGTCATGGTAATTGCAAGTTGGGCTCAGAATACCAAAGATAAACATACCTTATAATGAATTTTAACCAGCTTTCCAGATGGAGAAGAGAGTTTGATTAATCTCTCACTGCAGAAGGCAACTCTATGATTAGAAATAAAGAGGAGTCCAGCAATAGGACCAGCTGTCGTCGACAAATAGCACTGTGAAGCCTTGAACAGCTTTTCACCGTCTCTGGTGTCAAATTTATGCTTGAAAATTTTGTCCACTCCCCCTAACTGAAGGATTCTTGCTCCCAGGCTCAATTTTCCTTTCACGGTTTCACTTAACTTGGGTCCTAGTCTCACTGCAAAGGCCATGAACATGTTGGACATGGTTTTTTCCCTCAAATAATGATAGTTGTTTATATCTCAATTATGAGTAGTTACCGTGCTCTCGGATGCCTTGAGCAATTATGTCCACACTCTGCCCGAGCTTGTTAATCTTGGCAATCATTGAGTCTACTCTACCTGCATATTTCCATTAGAATCAAATGAATGACTAATTATTCAAATATCTTATATAGTTGTTGAGGGTGGGCTAAGAAAGAATAGCTTACTGTGCCTGATTTTGTAATAGTGATTAGCTGGAGAAGGCAGAAGCTGGTATTGAGACACGGGATCAGGTAAAACTGGTTTTGCAGAGAAAGCATAATCTTGTGAGCTAATGGGAATCCCCATGATGACATGTTCTTTCTGCATATTTTTCTTCCCAATTCGTGACTTGCTGGTTTTTACTCCCATTATACTTTCAGTTTGGCGTATTTGATAAGTAAATGAGATGAAATGCTTGAGAATGTTCACCAATTCTTGAGACCAACTTTGCTGATCCAACCATGACTCCTCTGTATTCTATTTATAATGAAATGGCTAGTTAGTTATTTAATGTTAAATTATTTTTTGCATGAGTCAGTTTTGGGTCATCAAAAGTTAAAGATCTGACCATTCTTTTTCCTTTTTCCTTTTTTTAATCCCCTTATGCATGGTGTTTTTGGGATCACACCCTTTTGATTTTGAGCCCAATATTTTTTAATATAATTGATCATCTGGTCAATATTAATGTCAAAGGAGTTAGCCATCTCCATGTCTAGTTCAAATTCATCAATTTCTCCAGTCCAAAGATCTTTTCCTGTTCGAATTTTTATAGAAGAGCTCTGAATTTGATCGCTTGTTGGATAACACTATCGAGCTAGATACTGAAGGGACTTGTGATGGAATGCTGTTGATTTTTTAACCCTTTCCTGATTCCTCGGAGAATAAGGATCTAAAGGTAGCTGTTTATAAATCATTTAACTATATGTGAGACAGGTCAACCCTGTCGATATTCACAATAAAAAGTAATACTCTTAGCATAAAAGTAATACTTTTTCATGGATGACCCAAATAAGAGATTCATCTCATAAATACGACTCGTGAAACCGTCTCACACAAATTTTTGCCCACATATATTTAATACAATGCTATACATATTCACACATATTATTTAGCAGTGCCTACAACAAAGATAGTTGTTTTCCGTCCCTTCAATTCTTAGGTGGAATATGAGTGTGTGCAGATTCGTCACTGAATCCTTTTGAGCTGGAATCCATGCTTTGTGACATAACCATGCACACACCAGCTTCAAAAGAAACCTTTACATTTGCCTATTAATAATGTACAATTTAGGACAAAACTTTCAAATTGGATAAACACCCGTCATTAAACAAGACAGTGTCATTAACTAATTTTGTAGGGCCAAAAGCATACAGTCGTTACACCAATTAAAGGGATTCCTTAACAGGTTAGGCAAACCAAAGGTTATGGCTGCCAATTCTAAAGGTGGCCTATCTTGTGTTCTCTTTTTCTTTATCAAACCTTATCATCTTGGTGTCACTGTAAGTCTGTAACCACCATATATGCTCAGGTTTTAAAATAGTTTTCTTTTAGTACACAATTTGACTGTCACTATGTATTATATTGCATATAATATAACATGTCCGACTTTGAAAATCTACATTTAAAAATAATTTTACTTGTAATCTATCTCATTCGATGTTTCTTTTATGCATTTTATTATGATCATAACATTTTGTAGATCTTTTTAAGATGAAATAACAATCCAATGATACAGTACACAAAGCTGGATGTATAGTTACAAGAGTAGATTCAGAATGAGAGAAGACCCATATACTAAGTTCACATAGTAGGTGTCAACCCCTTACTCTATACTTAGCATAATTACCATAATCAAAATAAGATTTGAATGATATAACTATATTATGAATCAAATCAACAAGGGGCATCACTTTGACGGTTTGTAAAAATTTTGGCATGATGTCCCTATATTTTGTATAAGTCCAAACCAAGCAACAACATTCATATATACATAGACAAAAACTCAACTCAAGCAACAACATCAACCCATATATATATAATCGTATTCTTACACACAAACATATTCTGTACCATTATACCCCTAGACCTAAACATTGTAAAACTTGTTTCAAACCCTGACATTCAATTCATTATAATACATATGCGGAAGCTATACAATAAGAAGCCCGGTTCTTGTCGAGGTGAGGCACGTCACTAGCATCCATTGGCGAACCGGCATCCTACGCATCTTCACTACCTGATCCTGTAATACATGAGCTACGTGAGTTTATAAACTCAATAAGTTGGCACTTGTACGTATCAATATGCATCGAAAGAACATACATATCAAGTCGTGATCAACAATGAATCTTAAAAACATGTCATACCGTAGCATATATTCAATGTTCATTTTTTTACTTGAGCCTCATTAGTTGACCTGTACTACTGTGCTTGCTTTATTATATAGCTACTACTGTGTTGGACGTCAGGGAGCAACCTTTGGCAACCCCACGCCCCATGAACATATATTGGCCAATTGCTTTGGTGGACTTAAAACCACCCATGATGTCAACAAGCTCTATATCATGTAAAATCAATCATTTTCTTTTCATGTTCATGTTCTTGTTCATGACATAGCACCCATCATCAATATTCATGAGTTCCTTACATATTTAATACATAACAATGGAATATGGTGCTATGTTTTCATCAATAAACATACTAACAATGTACATATATCAATAGACAATGAGAAGCATTTGAAATTCATAATATTACTCATGTATTACTTCAAGAACATGCCAACTTACAGTCCAAGCTTAACAACACTGGTTTGAGATGGTGAATCTTGTTCCTATACTGTCAAATACATCAATAAACCCATCACTATGTATATACTAGGTGAAAATCACTCCTCTACATGTAGAACAACTAAAAGAGAAGAAAACTTACACCTATATGATGCTCTTGTGATGGAGAACTAAGTTCTCACTTCAAAACAATGAAGGAAATGAAGAAAGAGAGCTTTGGAGGAAGATTCTAAGTTTTTCTTTCGTGCCTTGCTGTGAAGGAAAGGGGAAAGAACTGATACAATGGCTCAGAAATTCGAAACTTATCTTCATATATATTAGGCGGCGCTCGGGCGGTAGTTTTCTACCGCTCGAGTGCGGAATGTTCTGTCCAAGAGGTAAAATTTTCGTGCACTGGCGCTCGGGCGGTCATATTCTACCGCTCGGGCGCCATATATTCTGTAAAATTGGTGAGCTTGTAAAGTACCGGCGCTCGGGCGGTAAAATCTTACCGCTCGGGCGCCACCTGTTCTGCCTCTGCGCATTACTTCATCAAAGATCGCTCCAGAAACGTCTCTTCCGTTCATAATCTGGAAAAGTGGTAAACTAGGAAGTTGTAGCTCTATGTCTTGGCTTGAATCTCCCACCGGTTTCAGGTCATTTGGAGGTCTGAGTAAAAAGTTATGCCCATTCTCCTAACATGTGTCATTGTAGGAGTGACGATACACACAACTCACTTCGGGGCGCTTTTGGCTTGTCTTCCACAATGATTTGGACAAAACCCAAAACGTGAAAGTTGTAGCATTATATCTTAGCTTTCTAATGGTTAAGGCCTCACACAATTTGGATCAATATTCAAATCATTATACTAAAACCCGTACGAACTACCATATTTACATCTCATTTCCCACAACTTCCATTACACTATCATTACCTACACATCTTACTCTAACTATTTAGACATATATTCATTCTCAATATACCATGAGCAATATAAAAGTCATGTTCAATCTCAATATTGATACTTCAATCATCACGTGGAATCCAACGAGTTAAATAACTACATAATAAACGACATAAACGCATTATTATCATTTGTATGAGTAACCGGGCATTACAATTCTCCCCTCCTTCAAAGAATTTCGTCCTCGAAATTTGACGTACCATATAGTTCAGGATATCTCTTTTGGATCTCGTCTTCTCGCTCCCAAGTTGCTTCTTCAATTGCATGGTTGCGCCATAGTAGTTTTACCAAGGGTATTTCCTTGCCTCGTAACACCTTTGATTTCCTATCGAGGATTTGGACTGGTCGTTCTTCATATGAGAGATTCGATGCAAGCTCCAATGGTTCATAATGAAGAACGTGAGAAGGATTGACCAAATACTTTCGTAGCAAGGAAACGTGAAAAACATTGTGAACATTTGACAAGTTCGGAGGTAAAGCAGCTCGGTAGGCTCTGTTTCCTATTCTTTCCAAGATTTCAAATGGACCGATATATCTTGGACTCAATTTTCCCTTCTTACCAAAACGCAAAATGCCCTTCAATGGTGATATCTTTACAAATACATGGTCACCACCCTGAAATTCCAATCGACGACGTCGCACATCAGCATAGCTTTTCTGTCGACTCTGGGCAGTGTGCATTCTTTCTCTGATCTTGGTTACCAATTCAGCTGTCTGTTGTACCAATTCAGGGCCTAACAATTTCCTTTCTCCTATTTCATCCCAATGTACTGGAGATCGATATTTTCTACCATATAATGCAGTATATGGTGCCATTCCAATGCTTGACTGATAGCTATTGTTATATGTAAACTCAGCCAACGGTAGTTTACTGTCCCAACTACCTGGGAAGTCAATAGTACATGCGCTCAACATATCTTCTAAGATCTGATTCACTCGTTCTGATTGTCCATCAGTTTGAGGGTGGAATGCTGTGCTGAATGACAATCGAGTTCCCATAGCATGATGCAAGCTTTTCCAAAATGCAGATGTAAATTTTGGATCTCTATCTGATACAATGGACACTGGGATACCATGAAGCCTCACTATCTCCTTGATGTATTCTTCAGCATATTGATTCATCGTGTATGTGGTCTTCACCGGAAGAAAGTGAGCTGATTTTGTAAGTCGATCCACAATAACCCATATAGCATTGAATCTTCTTTGTGTTCTTGGCAAACCAAGGATGAAATCCATTGTAATATGCTCCCATTTCCATTCAGGAATGGGTAGTGGTTTCAGAAGTCCCGCTGGTCTTTGATGTTCAATCTTGACCTGTTGACAAGTTAGACATTGTGCAACAAATTGAGCAATGTCCTTTTTCATACCTGGCCACCAAAATAATGGTTTCAAATCCTTGTACATTTTCGTGCCTCCTGGATGGATCGAATAGGGAGTAGCATGAGCATCAATAAGAATGTTTTTCCTGATCGTTCCTTGTTTTGGTACACACAGTCTCCCTCGATATGTCCATATTCCTTCCTCATCCAATTCAAAGTTCAAATTTCCTTTTTCTTCATCTCGCTGCCTCAATTGTTGTAATTCATTATCTGTGTTTTGTTCGACCTTAATCCTGTCTGCAAGCGTTGGTCGAACCATAAGAGATGATAGCTGAATTGCAGCTCCCTTTGGAATAACATCAAGCTTCAAGTTCTGCAAATCCCATAGGATTTGTTCTTGTACTTGCATCGCAGCAATAGAACTGGACTTTCGACTTAACGCATCTGCAACAACATTGGCTTTGCCTGGATGATAATTAATAACACAATCGTAATCCTTCACCCATTCCAACCAACGTCGTTGTCGCATATTCAATTCTTTTTGTGTGAATAAGTATTTCAGACTCTTGTGGTCCGTGTAAATTTCACACCGTTCACCATACAGATAATGGCGCCATATTTTCAATGCAAATACCACTGCTGCCAGTTCTAAATCATGTGTGGGATAGTTCTTTTCATATTCTTTCAATTGCCTAGAAGCATAAGCAATCACCTTCCCGTGTTGCATCAAGACTGCTCCTAAACCTTGTTTCGAAGCATCACTGTACACTACAAAATCTCCTGATCCTTGTGGAATAGCAAGGACCGGTGCTGATGTCAATTTTGCCTTTAACTCTTGAAAACTGCGATCACATGCTTCGTCCCATACAAATCTCACATTCTTTCGAGTTAAAGCAGTCAAAGGCAATGCTATCTTAGAAAATCCCGCTATAAACCGACGGTAATAACCAGCTAGCCCAAGAAAACTGCGTACCTCGGTAACAGTGGTAGGTCGTAGCCAGTTATTAACAGCTTCAATCTTACTTGGATCCACTGATATGCCTTCTTTTGAAATGATATGACCCAAGAATGCTACTTGTTCAATCCAAAATTCACATTTCTTCCATTTGGCATATAAATGTTTATCCTTCAAAGTCTGCAAAACTAATTGCAAATGTTCTCGATGCTCCTCTACAGTTCGTGAGTAGATTAAAATATCATCTATAAACACAATCACGAACTTGTCTAGGAATGGCTTGAAAATTCTATTCATTAAATCCATAAAAGCTGCTGGTGCATTTGTTAGTCCAAATGGCATTACAATAAATTCATAATGCCCGTACCTGGTTCGGAAGGCAGTTTTTGAGATATCATCTGATTTAACTTTTAATTGATGATAGCCTGATCGTAAATCAATCTTCGAAAAGATAGCAGCTCCTTGTAATTGATCAAACAAATCATCAATTCTGGGGAGTGGATATTTGTTTTTAATCGTCACTTTGTTCAACTCCCGATAATCAATACACAAACGAAGAGTACCGTCTTTCTTTTTCACAAACAAAACAGGTGCACCCCATGGTGAAAAACTCGGTCTAATAAACCCTTTATCAAGCAACTCCTGTAACTGTTCTTTCAATTCTTTCATTTCTGTAGGAGCTAATCGATAAGGAGCTTTGGAGATCAGATGAGTTCTTGTCACAACATCAATTACAAATTCGATCTCTCTATCTGGGGGTAAGCCTGTTACATCATCAGGAAATACTTCTGGAAATTCACAAACGACATCTGTATCTTTTAGTTCACGAACCGGTGGATCAATAACTAAAAAAGATGCTAAATATCCTTGACACCCTTTCTGCAATAATTTACAAGCCTTCATACAAGAGATTATCCGAAGAGGTAAGGATATACCTGCACTTGCTACTGTGAATGGTTCAGCTCCTACTGGTGCAAACTTGATCATCTTCAGGCCACAGTCAATATTAACTCTGTACTTCGAGAGCCAATCCATTCCCAATATCACATCAAAATCATTCATTTTCAAAATAATCAATTCAGCATACATCTGATGGCCTTGGACATATATTGGACATCCTCGCACAATCTGATCTGTCTGTAATTCTTGCCCGGAAGGTAAGGCTATGGCGAGTTGTGTCTCTAGTGTACTTGCTGTAATGCCCAGTCTCTTTACAAACGATTCCGAAATAAAAGAATGCGTGGCTCCTGAATCTAGTAAAACAATAGCAGTAATACCAGAAATCAAGAACATACCGGTGATCATCGATGTATCAGCATCCACTTCTTCTTTGGTCATGGAGAAAAGGCGTCCCTGTACTTTCTCAAAACTTCCTGGACAATTCTTGGCGAGATGTCCTGGCTTCTTGCAACGATAACAGACATTAGAACCCTGCATACACTCCCCGCCATGGAGTTTGCCACATTTAGGACAAGGTGGCCTGTCCTGTTCTTTACGTGGAGGGGGACCCTTGCCACGGGGTTCCTCTGGTCTAGTACCCCTGCTATCAGTCTTTTTGCCTTATCCTGTTCCTTGGCTCTTCTGAAAGTACTGTTGCCTTCGCTGTTGCCTGTCTCTGTCAATGTCTTGCTCATCCTGTTCAGCCATAAGTGCTCTTTCCACTATCTCCCCATACGTAGCAACTTTCGACATTCGTACATCTCTTTTAATTTCAGAGCGAAGTCCCCGCATGAAATGTTCGCCCTTACTAGTGTCATCTTGTGCAATATATGGTACGTATTGGACTCCAGCTTCGAATTGTTGTATATATTCAGTCATTGACATGGAACCTTGCTTCAAATTCAGAAAATCACTGGCTTTCTTGGCTCGTACGTCTTTACTGAAATATTTGTTGTAAAACACAGTTTTGAAAGTTTCCCATGTCAATGGTCCAACCGGTAATGCGACCCTTGCACTCTCCCACCAAATTCTTGCATGTTTTGTTAATAAAAAGACGGCACAAGTCACTTTGTCAACATCTTCCATATGAAGGTAGGAGAAGATGGACTCCAATGACTTAATCCACTCTTCTGCTACTGCTGGATCGGTGCTACCCATGAATTCCAGAGGATTCAAACGTCGAAACCGATCATATACGTCTGTCTGAACAGGCACATGTCTGTGTACTATGGCTTGAGCTTGTGCCTGTTCATGAGTAGTCCGTTGCATCTCCAGTAGCTGCTGGATTTGCTCACCATGGACTTTGGTTTGTTGTTGGAGTAATTGAGCGAAGTCATCTACAGGTCGTGGCGCACCGCCCTCACCTTCGACTGCTGGGGCCTTGCCCTTAGATGACTCTCCCTCATGTACTTTACGTTTCGGTGGCATCGTTGCTTATCTTAACCTACATGTAGGTCACGTAGAAACACCTAACTTAGCATAAACTATGGAATACAAAGATACTTACTTGCCAAGTTCTCCATATGGATGAAGTGCAGTGTCTTCCCTGTCAAAGAACCGTGGGCTCTGATACCATAAAAATGTCAAACCCTTACTCTATACTTAGCATAATTACTATAATCAAAATATGATTTGAATGATATAACTATATTATGAATCAAATCAACAAAGGGCATCACTTTGACGGTTTGTAAAAATTTTGGCATGATGTCCCTATATTTTGTATAAGTCCAAACCAAGCAACAACATTCATATATACATAGACAAAAACTCAACTCAAGCAACAACATCAACCCATATATATATAATCGTATTCTTACACACAAACATATTCTGTACCATCATACCCCTAGACCTAAACATTGTAAAACTTGTTTCAAACCCTGACATTCAATTCATTATAATACATATGCGGAAGCTATACAATAAGAAGCCCGGTTCTTGTCGAGGTGAGGCACGTCACTAGCATCCATTGGCGAACCGGCATCCTACGCATCTTCACTACCTGATCCTGTAATACATGAGCTACGTGAGTTTATAAACTCAATAAGTTGGCATTTGTACGTATCAATATGCATCGAAGGAACATACATATCAAGTCGTGATCAACAATGAATCTTAAAAACATGTCATACCGTAGCATATATTCAATGTTCATTTTTTTACTTGAGCCTCATTAGTTGACCTGTACTACTGTGCTTGCTTTATTATATAGCTACTACTGTGTTGGACGTCAGGGAGCAACCTTTGGCAACCCCACGCCCCATGAACATATATTGGCCAATAGCTTTGGTGGACTTAAAACCACTCATGATGTCAACAAGCTCTATATCATGTAAAATCAATCATTTTCTTTTCATGTTCATGTTCTTGTTCATGACATAGCACCCATCATCAATATTCATGAGTTCCTTACATATTTAATGCATAACAATGGAATATGGTGCTATGTTTTCATCAATAAACATACTAACAATGTACATATATCAATAGACAATGAGAAGCATTTGAAATTCATAATATTACTCATGTATTACTTCAAGAACATGCCAACTTACAGTCCAAGCTTAACAACACTGGTTTGAGATGGTGAATCTTGTTCCTATACTGTCAAATACATCAATAAACCCATCACTATGTATATACTAGGTGAAAATCACTCCTCTACATGTAGAACAACTAAAAGAGAAGAAAACTTACACCTATATGATGCTCTTGTGATGGAGAACTAAGTTCTCACTTCAAAACAATGAAGGAAATGAAGAAAGAGAGCTTTGGAGGAAGATTCTAAGTTTTTCTTTCGTGCCTTGCTGTGAAGGAAATGGGAAAGAACTGATACAATGGCTCAGAAATTCGAAACTTATCTTCATATATATTAGGCGGCGCTCGGGCGGTAGTTTTCTACCGCTCGAGCGCGGAATGTTCTGTCCAAGAGGTAAAATTTTCGTGCACTGGCGCTCGGGCGGTCATATTCTAGCGCTCGGGCGCCATATATTCTGTAAAATTGGTGAGCTTGTAAAGTACCGGCGCTCGGGCGGTAAAATCTTACCGCTCGGGCGCCACCTGTTCTGCCTCTGCGCACTACTTCATCAAAGATCGCTCCAGAAACGTCTCTTTCGTTCATAATCTGGAAAAGTGGTAAACTAGGAAGTTGTAGCTCTATGTCTTGGCTTGAATCTCCCACCGGTTTCAGGTCATTTGGAGGTCTGAGTAAAAAGTTATGCCCATTCTCCTAACATGTGTCATTGTAGGAGTGACGATACACACAACTCACTTCGGGGCGCTTTTGGCTTATCTTCCACAATAATTTGGACAAAACCCAAAACGTGAAAGTTGTAGCATTATATCTTAGCTTTCTAATGGTTAAGGCCTCACACAATTTGGATCAATATTCAAATCATTATACTAAAACCCGTACGAACTACCATATTTACATCTCATTTCCCACAACTTCCATTACACTATATTACCTACACATCTTACTCTAACTATTTAGACATATATTCATTCTCAATATACCATGGGCAATATAAAAGTCATGTTCAATCTCAATATTGATACTTCAATCATCACGTGGAATCTAACGAGTTAAATAACTACATAATAAACGACATAAACGCATTATTATCATTTGTACGAGTAACAGGGCATTACAGTAGGTCTCTGTGAGACAGTCACATGAATCTTTATATGTGAGACAGGTGATATTCAATAAAAATTAATAGTATTAACATAAAAAGTAATATTTTTTCATGAATAACCCAAATAAAATATCCGTATCACAAAATACGATATATGAAACTGTCTCGCATAGATTTTACAAATGAGCTAGCTTTGTTTTGCTTTTGTTCCAAGTAAGAATGCATACATAATGATATGACAAATCCCATGTACTTGATTGAAGTGACCACTAGTATTTTATATTCTTTCTTGATCTAATAATTTGAATTAAATATTTATATTATACAATATATTAGGACATCTACAATGGTGAGTTGTTATAATATCCATCAACTCAAAAAAAATTATATACGTCAATGAAAATGAATTTTTAACTCTGATCGATGTAAATTTAGGGGTCGGTCCCGTATACGTTACGATTTCAACTTATTTGGTCATAGACTTGCCTTTTGAAAGGTTGGTGCTTCGAAAAGTTTCGAGACGCGCAAGTTTTGTTATTTCATAATGTGTTTGATATAATTTTATTACTAACGAGTAAATATTTTAATGTGATTAGCCTTTACTTGCTTGGTGGTAAGAGATAATAAAGAATGAAATAATAAATTTAATTTAAATCACTCAATTATTTTTTACTCTTTAAATACTGAAATTAAACAAATAGGTGGAATATAATTATTGACACCACCGGGTAGGTTCAATGCTACATGTCAGGGCACTGCCCCACATGGTTTGAATGGACAAGATTTACACACATATGTGATTTAAAAAAATTAGTGGACCACATACATGTGTGGTTAAATTTGAGCCCTTGATTCTATCATAGGGCACTATATATATGAGTGAAATCAAGATTAAGTTAGCCGAACTTGAAATAATAATGGAATGATTCTTCCTTGTCTGATAAAATATTACACCAAGTCTCCATCTATAAAAATAAAATAAGATCCTACAAATTAACTCCATAAATCCAGGATACTAGCTAGAAAAGCTGCTACAAAACAACAAATGCCTGCCTATACGTACACATCAATGCATGAAGTTTATACTTGCCTTATTTCAATTCAAAAATAAAATGAAACATGACCAACTCATGAAATGGTTTGTTAAACAACAGAAAACCATTATTTCTGCACTTCCAGAATTAAATCATTCTATAAAGGCCACATTAATTGGGACAATTCCTTTTATTTCTTTACAAAAAGTCTCTAAACGCCGCATTGGAAAATATGACATGCACGACGATCGATATTACATATATGGCGATCTATGTTATGTTTTCGGCGGTTCATATATATTACGCTCACGGGACCAACATGAGATTTTTTATTAATTAAACTTCTTTTGAAACTAAATCATGAAATTAAATAACTTTTAGCACTAATTGTGTTCGAACACACACACACAAAAAAATGTGTGGCAAACTAGATGATTATATTAAACAGACTCACTTTCAAATTTACTGAAGTTGAAATCTACAATTCGTGCTATGCAAAAGTACTGGAGGCAATCTAGTTGTGTCGGAAAATGAAATAACAAGGGGAGAAGCTGACGGATATGGATATTATTTTATTTTAACACTTAGGGAATATTAGAAATGGGAAAAGTGTATTTCTGGTCCTATAACTTCATCATTTTGTGATTTTAGTCATATATGTTTTCAAATTTAGTTTTACTCTCGTATCTTCCAATTTTTATCATTTTTCATCGGGAATACTGATGTGACATTATACACGTCAACGTCATATCAACGTTGCATTCGTGTCATAACAGTATAACGTCGGAATAATGACTAAAATTGCAACAAAAAAAATAGCAGACTAAACTGAAATATGATAACATAAAAGAAATAGACAAACATACTGAACAAAAAAAAATAAGAGTTGACATAAAAATAAGAGTTGACATCATAAATATTCTATATTTAAAATTATCGTGATAAACATATAAAGTCATATCATGTTCTTGATGAGAGTCTTATTGATGTATATTGTAGTGTGTTTTGCCGCATGTCAAATCAAATAAATTTTTTAGTCCATTAAAATTTTCAGTTTTGGGTTGGTCTACTATGTGTTTAAAGTTTGGTTATTTTACAATAAATTTTCTTTTGCTTTTTTTAATCTTATTTTACTGGAGTGTTGATCATGTGATATCAGAAAATACTTACGTAACATCAAAAATTATTGTGGCATCGAAAATTGCTCACGTATCCAGCAATCAATGCAACATAACCAAATTTCAAGAAGTTAATGAATCAAAACCAAAAATTGGACAAAGTAGTATAAAAAAATATTTTTTCTTTGACAAATGCTGCTGATTCCTCTTTTATGAATGAGATTTGACCAAATTTATGATGATTCCATCAAAATCTAATGTATATAGTATGATTTAGAAACTGGAAAATTTTCATAAATATTACATGACCTCATCATGGATTTCCCATATTGTAACTACGTCAACCTTTTTATATATATCAGATTACATATCTTGTAAATTCAAATAACACCAACAAGACTTTATAGCATCTGACCAATGCATTACATTTTTACTACAATTTATTAACAGATGTAGATTTTGTACACACAGATTACACATAAAGTAGGTCACCATCTAAAATATTTTTGATAATTCACCATTATATAAATGTATATTACAGATGTTAGAATCCAAGAAACTAACTTTGAAGCATATATGGCCTCCCTCAATCCTCCTTTTTACATCTTGAAAGCTAGTATTTTGATTTTGATGATGATGGATTCAATATCAGATGCAATAGGGTACTCTCCGAATCCCATTTGGAGAACTTCTGTCAAAGAATTATGCAGCATGACGCCATACCCAAATGCATGTCGCGACAGCCTTGGTTCCTCGCATATTATTCGTTCGATGACTGAGTTGTATCCTTCTCCAGTTCTCTATAAGATTTCTGTGGAAATCTCCACAAATGAGGTCTCCAAAGCGTTGAAGGAATTTGTTCACGAAAATGGAACATTAGCAAAGAATGCTAGTATAGCATCCATATCGTCTTTGGGAACTTGTATCCAGCTTCTTTCTATAGCATTGGATAATCTTAACTCTTCCTTGCCTACAACCAATTCCGATGCTTCGATGAGTAAGGAAGCTCGGGATAATTTCAGAACATGGCTAAGTGCCTCATATGCGGACTTGCAGACATGCGTGGACGGCTTTGATGATGCATCCCACGACGTGAGACGCCAAGTCATGGGAAAATTGAACAACTCCACGATATCTGTTAGCAATAGCCTTGCTATAATATGTAAAATTGAAGAGCACTATGTAGTGCAACCGGGATCATCAAAAAAAGTAAGCATGAAGAAAAATCGGGCGGATGCAGCAGTCTTGAAGCAAATGAATCAGCTGGCAGATGTTATTGTGGCACAAGACGGCTCGGGAAATTTTACCTCGATAAATGCTGCCCTTAACGTCGTACCGTATAGAAGTTTAAACAGATTTGTGATTTATGTGAAAAAAGGAGTCTACAAGGAAATCGTGCATGTTGACATGGACAAATGGAATGTGATGATGTTCGGCGACGGAATGAACGATACCATAGTTATAGGAGACCTTAGCACTGCTTCTGGTAAAGGAACCTTTGATACAGCTACTTTTGGTGAGTGCGCATGCATGCATGCTACAAAATTTTCATAATCCTTAATGCTTAATTTGTGAGTAATCCATTTAGTGATCTCCTATCATATTTGTTTCCCTTGAGACTTTTAAATACTTCATAACATGATATAAGTCAAATATGCAACATCCAACATCTAATTAAACTAGAATTCATGATTTACGTACAGCTGTTTTTGGGAAGGGTTTCATAGCTCGAGACATGGGATTTGTTAATGCTGCAAAGGGAAGGCATCGAGCTGTGGCCTTGCTATCAACATCAGATCAATCCGTTTTTTATCGCTGCCGGATAGAATCTCATCAAGACACATTGTATGCTCACTCTGCTAGACAATTCTATCGCGAATGCAACATATATGGAACGGTGGACTTTATATTCGGCGACTCGTCGGTTGTCATACAGAACAGCTCCATACTCCCATACAGGCCGATAGATGGAAACATGAACACAATAACGGCCCAAGGGAAATCGAACCCATATTCTAACACCGGCATTTCAATACAAAACTGTGTGGTTTCACCAGGACAGGATCTTACAGGAGTTCTGACATACTTGGGCCGGCCATGGAGAAATTATTCCACCACTATTTTCATGGAAAGCCAAATGGAAAGCTTGATCGATCCACAGGGATGGCTTCCTTGGGGTGGACTTGTTCCAGATACCATAAATTATGTTGAATTCGGTAACAAGGGACCTGGTGCGAATGTTGCAGACAGGGTTAAATGGAAAGGGGTGAGTGCTCAAAATAGTACTCGAGAAGAAGCCAGCATGTTCACGGTGAGGGCGCTTATCAATGGAGATCAATGGCTTCCTGCAACAGGCGTGCCTTTCCAAATAGACTTGTGAGTGAACTGGAGATGAAGCTAAATGAATGGAAAAAATAATGAGCGTCATTTTTGATCTAACAAAGACTAATAAAGCCTAACAAAGTGGCAAACTATTATAATTATTACTCCTATGTCTCGATCTATAAAGTCTATCCTTGCAAATTACATTTTTGGTATTTTTATTTGCAATTTTTCCATTTTAATCATTTTTTCATCGACATGTCTACAATGTCTAATGTCGCATCAACACTTTCTAGTGACACATCATATTTCCGATGTCCATAAGGGATGATAATATTTGCAAGCCTATTGTTAAGAATGGAACTTGGACCTAACTCAACCCCAAAAGCTAGTTCAAGGGGAGAGGATTGCCCAAGACCATATATACATGCAACTCCCAGGTATTAAATACCACCGATGTGGGACAACTAACATACTCCCCTCATGCCCAGGAATGAACATCTGGAGCGTGAAGTTTACAAATGACCCAATTATGGGCAGAACGAGTGTCCTAACTATGGGCAAACACACCCCTTTCACGTCCAAGAATGAACATCTGGATCGTGGAGTTTACAAATGACCCAATTATAGGCAGAACGGGTGGCCTAATTATAGGCAGTCCAACGCATAACGGTGGAACTCAGGCTCTGATATCATGTTAAGATTGGAACTTGGACATAACTCAACCCCAAAAGCTAGCTCAAGGAGGAAGGATTGCCCAAGACCATATATACAACTCACATGTATTAAATACCACCGATGTGGGACAGCTAACACACCCCTCTCACGCCCAGGAATAAACATCTGAAGCATGAAGTTTACAAATGACTCAATTATGGGCAGAACGGGTGTCCCAACTATGGACAAACACACCCCTTTCACGTCCAAAAATGATCTGGAGCGTGGGTTTTACAAATGACCCAATTATGGGTAGAAAATGTGGCCTAATTATAGGCCGTCCAACACATAACGGTGGAACCCGGGCTCTGACACCATGTTAAGAATGGAACTTGGACCTAACTCAACCCCAAAAGCTAGCTCAAGGGGAGAAGATTGCCCAAGATCATATATACAACTCCCAAGTATCAAATATCACTGATGTGAGACAACTAACACCTATTAACAACTTGGACCTTACACCTATTGAACTGCTAAACATTTATAGAAGAAAATAAAATATACTGATATACAGTTATCAACAAAAGAGAACCTCTGTAGAACCATTAGTTTAACCAGTGATCGGACCTTAACAGACACGCCGAACGACCTTGTGGTACCGGCATGTCTCCGTTGTCGGCCCTGATCATGATATAGTGAATGCTGGATTTCCCATATTGTAACTAATTCAGCCTTTAACAGATCACAAGTCTTCTAAATTCAATTACCATCAGCAAATTAAATACTTGAGGCATGCATTTATAACATCTTCCCGATACATAATATTTGGAGGACTAGTTGCATTTATTAAATTATAAGTAGATTTTATAAATACAGAATACATACTAAAGTAGTTCGCATTCAAATGTGGATTTATGATAACTCGCCATTATACATATACATATACATGCAATAGATATTAGAGTCCAATAAACCAAATTTGAAGCATATATATATAAGGCCTCACTCAATTGCCGTCCTACGTTATGGAGGGAAGTCTCTTGATTTTGATGCTGATGGTTACAATAGCATATGAGGTAGGGCCTCTGATCCCATTTGGAGTTCTTTTATTAAAGAATTATGTGGCATGATGACACCATACTCAAATACATGTTACCATAGCCTCGGTTCTAGGCATATATATTGTTGATCCGATAACTAAGTTGTATTCTTCACAATTCCTCTACAACATTTCTGTGGAAATCTCCATTGATGAAGTCTCTAAAGTGTTGAATGACTTTGTTTACTAAAATGGGACTAAAACAGACAATGCTAGTGTCACATTAATATCAGCATTGGAAACTTGTTAGCAGCTTCTTTCTCTAGCAGTGGATATATATTATCTTAACTCTTCGTTGCCCACAACCGATTTCGATGTTTTAATGAGTCAAGAAACTCGGGATAATTTCAAAACATGGATAAGTGCGGCGTATACAGACCTGCAGACCTGCATGGATGGCTTTGATAATGCACCCAGCAATGTGAGAAGACAAGTCGTGGAGAAAGTGAACTCCTCCGCCATATATAAATAATTCCGAAATCTTGACATAACATGTCATAACTTGAATAGTAAGTATATTCATATTTTGTAATCTATGTAAGAAAAAGTGACTCACATCAGAAAAAGAATAAACTTGTAGGAAATTATGACGACAGTGAGCCTCTATTTTTGACAAACGATACATGACCCGTCTCAACTTTAGAAATTGGGACACGCATGTGCCTCTTCTTTTGACTCTCGTTCACATAGCTTTTTGAAAGCTCTTCCAAAAATAGGATACAAAATCTTGGATCTCTATCTGATAGGATGTTTCGCTGGAACTTCATGCGGTCGCATAATATTATCCATGTACAAGGTAGCTAACTTGTCCAAGTTAGAGTTCTAGCGAACGGGTAGGAAGTTGGCAAATTTGTAAGCCTATCTACGATTATTCATATCTCATCATGACTTTGTCTAGATTTCGGTAAACCTACTACAAAATCCATAGAAATTATACTCACATTTCTATTCTGGGATTTTTAATGTTGTAGCACTCCTCCATGTCTTTGATGTTAATTGGCTTTAACCTACTTGCATACTTGACTCTTGGAAACATATTTTGCAATGTCTTTCTTAATTTCGTCCCACTGGATGCTTCCTATCAAGTCCCTAAACATATTTGTACTGTCAGGGTGGGCTAAAATTTTTTACTTATGTACTTCTGCATCTTGTCGAAGATTGTCGATGTTTAATACGCATAGTCATCCTTTCATCCACGTGATTCTGTTTTTGTCTACTTGAAAATATGATGTTTTTCCATATTTGGCTTGTTCTTTGAACTTTTCCAATGTTGTGTCTCGGGCCTCGACTTTGGTTCAACTTGACCATCTATCGGTGGCGTGGTTGCACTGAAGTGAAGTTAGAGTTATTTTGCTCATGCTTTTCCGACTCAAAGCATCACCTACCCAAGGCCCTTGTGTTTTTTGTATATATATAATAGATGAGTTTTTTTTTTTTTTATGTTCTTCACTATATTTAATAAATAATAAGTCTCTGGAAAAACGATCTCATGAATATATATCCTTTAAACGAGTAAACTCGTCCTATATTTGGAGTCAAAAATAAAATTTTCGATATAAAAATAATAGTACTTTTTCAAATATCGAATAAGATATGTCGTATCACAAATTGATCTATGAAACAAGTTTATATGATTTTTTGTGTTTAATAATTTTTATATTATCTCTATACATATTATAATTTTATATTTGATAAAAGAGGTGATAAAAGAGGTGACAGTCGAATTCAACATGGTGGTAATACCCACACGCAAACATAGCATTTGCAGGCCAAATACTTTTCTCGTGGGCGTTACAGATTTGCAAACCTACTATAAATAACCTTTTACATATTAAATTGCTCGATGCTCAGAAAAAGACATTAAAATATGTTACTGTATAGTGATCATAGAGCGAGGGTAGAATGCAGAAGGGTATTTTACATATTTCAATCTCGTACTTTACTTGAGCTTTAATAACTTCTCAAAATTCCTACAAAGTTGATACATCCAGGATACTAGAAAATCTGCCAAAATACCACATGACTGCCTGCCTTTACACATCCATGAAAGTTTATTCTTTACCTTATTTCAATTTAACAATGAAATCAAACATGGCCAACACATGAAATGGTGGTTTGCCGAATGAACGAAAACCATTGTGTTTGCACATATAGAAATCACTCTATAAGTGCCACATCAGAACTATCCCTATTGTTCATTCATGAAGCTTCAAGACCCAAATCGACCAGGTTCTTTCTTTACTACGCCTGGTCATATACACACTAGCTAATCTTTATTGATTCCCAGTTTCCCACAAAACCACCGACTGATCTATGTATATTAATAAATGTTGAATGATGTTATACGTGGAAGGTAGCATGATAAAAACTTCTGTCACCTGCTAACAGGTGGGTGGGGTATGGGGTAAGTCAGAGGACCTACCGGAGCACCCGGAACGACTCCATATGCTAGATGTGGTGGTGGAAGATTAACAGGAGTCCCAACCGCAGAAACCAGGGGTCCTCCGATCGGTTGTCCCATAGAAGGAGCATACATAGCAATGCCGGAGGATTGAGGAGGTTGTTTGTTCAATTTGCCTGACGAACCTCCCACAGTAGAACCATTGGCTTGACCGGTGATTGGACCTTGGGGCACAGACACGTCCCCATTGTTGACACTAGTGATGTCGTGAATGCTGGAACGCCTCCGGTCTTTGTTCATAGAGTTCAAACGAATAAAATACTTCTGGGCATGGCTGGCCACTTGAGTTGGTGTCCTCGTCACCACAAAATTTCGGGAAATGCTTCGCCAATCACCTTTTCCATATTTTTCCAAACCAAGAAGAAACAATCTGTTTTACCCACAAAGGAAAAAAAGAGCAGTTCAATGACAAGCAACGTGCAACTAGATAAGAGTAGAAGCAATATGAAAGTATAACATCAAGTAATAGACAACCACTTCAATTTGATTCTCTATTCTCAAATTATAAACGACCAACCCTCCCTTGCCCACTTGAGTTGAATTTGAAAGCCAAGAGAAGTGCTTCGGCAACATGGAAAAGTCCCAAATGATTTTATAAGACATAAACAGCAAGTAAAACAACACTCTGGGAGTGAGAACTCAAATCACTCTTCACTAATCTGCAGTCAGCTTTGACGGTTCATTTTTTCATTCCATCAATCATTATCTGGTAAGCATCTTTGAAGTTCCCTGGCGTTCATCGACAGGTTAGGATTCAAAACACCAAGTGGTTCAAACAGACCACTAAATGACTCGTATACAGTTAGCACATTAAAGATACACTGCACGTGAAGTCCCAAGAGAAAGGGAACACCAAGTTCATTCTGCCTATTTCTGCACATTCTGATGTTTGAACATTCTTGAAACGTAGTCTGGAGGTTTCTATGGAAGATGTCGGAGGTGCAAGAAATTTTATTCATAGGAAGAGCAAAAGAAGAGAAACAAAAGAAGGAACAACTAGGGTCAAAACCTAGACTTCATTAGACACAGGAGGATGGATATAAGCGGCAATAATAAACAACCCAGGTACATTTGTTGCATGAAGTTCCACTAACTTGCTACACCACCATACTAGAATTGAAACCATGGAAGAAACTGTTTTAACTCCTACAGAGACAATTTCGACAACAACTTTGACAAGGTTGTTTTGGGCTATCAATCATCAATTATCACTAAAGGAGTTCATCATACTCCTTTGAATGTGTATCCAATTAAATAAAAAGGATTAGGTTATTTAGGTAATTTAATTTTGCAGCAGAGTAATGTGTTGAGACAAGGAAGATATACACAAAAGGACAAAGAATTGAGTAATAAATAGCTTTAGGTTGATCACTCTTCAGCGCAATGCTCGAGACAAACTGGTGCTTTGAAAATTAAAAAAAAAATAATGCCCACGTCAATGATGTTTAAAAGTGGGACCTGGACCTGAATCCTACGAAATCAATAGCTCCATAACTCAGCCAATAGGTTGAACAGCTGAGACAAATCAGTGATATTGAAAAGTTTTCATCATTCGGTCCCCCATTTGACTTTTTTTTTGATAAGAAACATTAATTCATTAATTATGAAATTTAGGTTACATATAGTGGACCAGTGATCCACCGAAGAAAGAGTGAAAATTCGAACTACAACTTATCAATAAGCATAAGTAAAATCCCTAAGAAGATCTAATATTGATAAACTCTTGAAATCTTTGTGAATCTCAATCCAGCTCACTATGTTGAATCTGATTTTTTCCCAACAATCATCCGCACTATGTTCCACTTCTTGAAAGATTCTTCGATTCCTTTCTAGCCATATTCCCCAGCACATACCATGTATCACTACTCTCCAAAAAACTCTTGCTCTTTTTCCAACGCAATGTCCCAAATCTGTTTTGAACAAATCTGTGGTTGTGTTCGGTAAGACCCAAGCAAACTTCAATTCTGTCAAAGCCTTGGTCCACAATTCGTTGCTGAACGTACAGTGAAGCAGCAAATGATCTTGCGATTCCAACCCATTACGACACAACACACACCAGCCGGGAGAAAGAGCACAATTAGGCAATCTCTTTTGCATCTCCTCTGAAGTTGGTAGTTTTCCAAGAATAGCCGTCCAAGAAAAAATTTGGATCTTCGAAGGGATAGGAGTTTTCCAAATGATTTTGTGAAAAGCAAAATTATGATTGTGGAAGAATGAATGAAAAAAAGACCTGACCGTAAACTTTCGAGACGGATCCCCTTCCCAAACTCTAAAATCATCAACCCCTTCTACCATCCTAACATTTTCCAAATTTCCTAACAAGGATGACACCTGAACCGCCTCCTCCTCGCGGAGAAGGCGACGAAAATGCAAGTTCCAAGAATAAGCATTTGACATTATGTCGAAACTGTAGAAATGTGAGATAGTGAAGTTACTGACCAAAGAAATATTATATAAATTAGGGTATAAATCCCGAAAAGCGACATCCCCCCACCAGACATCCTCCCAGAACCTGATTTTATTTCCCCAAGAACAAAAATCTGTCCAGTCTGCAGCATATAGGTGTAGTCCTCAAGTTCGACCATGTAAACTTCGCATTCAATAATGTTGGATCGATCAACTCTAATTCCTGCACCAACATATCAAAGCAATCCATACTTGTTGTTTGAGTGTAGCTGTTTATCTTTTCGTTCAAAGATCGCACGACGTTGAAGTCTCCTCCCAAACACCATCTATTCCCACACAAGACTCTCAAGCCTGCCAGTTCGTCCCAAAAAAAATTCCTTAGTCGTGATTTACATGGGCCGTATACTGCTGTAAACCACCAACTTCCTAACTCATTCTCCTTTTCAATACAAACTGAAACTGTGAATTCCCCAATCAAATTCTCTTTAACATTAACCACTCTTGGATCCCACATCACTAGAATCCCACCCGATCTACCAATGGAAGGTAGATGAACCCACTCAATGAATCTTGATTTCCATACACTGGAAATGAAACTTCTTCCGACAATTTCCTTTTTTGTTTCTTGTAGAACTACCAAGTCTGGCTTTTCTTTTCGTAACATATCACAAATGAAACCCCTCCTCGTCGCCGACCCTCCCCCTCTTATATTCCAAGAAAGAATTTTCATCGAAAAAATTTCTCTCCCCCGTCATTTTTCCCAACCGTCTTCCATTCATCCCCCAACTCCACCATGCGTACACCCATCATCTCCAAACCCATAAAAGTGCAAGGAGTATGATAATGTTAAAAAATTTATAAATACTTAGCCCAAGTAATAATATCTCCAAGAGCATTTAATGTCGGCCAGCAAGAGGAATTAGAGACAAGTCGTTCAATCTCTAAAACTCAAGTATTCAGCTGGATTTGTTGTATTACAGTAAATTGTAAATTGCCTCTACCTTGAAAGATAATAAGAGATCAACAAATTGGCACCTTGTTCTGTCATACCACCTACTTAAAAAATTAAAGTCCAAACATTCCTCAGGTAATAGAACACGAAACCAAGGCTCAATCCAAGGAAAAGAAACATCAAAGGGAAAACCAGAAGAATAAGCAGACAAATAGTTGCATCTTTATTTCATATGTTAAACAAACCAAGCTAAAAATTCATTTCATCAGTTAAGCAATAAATTCAAATACAATCCTTAAAAACACTTATAGGTTTACAAGTAATAGTGCATTGTTTGATTTAGCATCATCAGGCACCTCAACTTTGATGCAGCGTATTTTCTTTCATAGGTTTCAAAGCTAGGCTTTTGCTAAGTTCTAGTAGTTATGTAAAGTCCATATCCCTTGCTACTTTTTCAAAAAAACTTATTTTCCAGGATCTCATAAACTCAGCTTACAAAACATAATTTGATGTCCTGCATAAATTAAAACGGACAAGCAAAATTCGTTGGAGATTATCCAAGCATGTGGCATCTACTTTTGAACTTAAATTGTCTATTGGATATAATGAGCGTATCTTCAAGTTAAAATATTTGTCTTGCATAGCTTTAGCATGCTTCAGATTGTCCAGCCAACTCATACATCATCCCTTCTATGTTTTCAATTTTTTATTAGACAACTATCTAGATACTTTTTGTCAGCAATTCAAGCAAGCAGCATTAAATACTACCAATAAAGAAGCTTCTCTGATGTAACTACTCATTCGCTACTTATTCACCTGCAAATCCTGCCAAATGTTAACTGAAAAAAGATTGACGAGGTACGAGTTTCGATCATTTTTCCCCATAAATGAATCTACCTTTCATGGTTTGGTAAAAATCCAAAGCTGCATTTTGTTGGAAATTCAAGGGAGATGTGAACATGAAGCTGGTAGTAATGTAGCTCCTATGTTCAAAATAGCCATGACACTTCTATTTGATCAAGCATCTGTAGGGCAAAGTTAGGTCCAGTGTTCATGAGCAAGTAATAAGTTTTATAGAACTGCAAGCAGAACATTTAGAACTAGTGACATTACAAATTGGCTCTAATGCAGGCTTGCTAATAGTGAATGAGCTGACTCGAGGCGCACTGATGGTTCAAAGCGAAAGTCATTCATAATGGTAAGGTTATGAGAGACAGCATAACAAAGCTTTATAGAAGACATCATTAAGTCTTTGACATAATTTCGAAGGACGACCTCTGAACAAGGAAAAACAGCAGGGCATATATAAGATGAAAAAAGGATGCGTATGTCCATCAATATAAATTAGAATTTCTCGTTCTTAATTAAAAACAAATACAAAAATAACTTTTTGATCCAACTTTAAGTTCGACATAAATTTTTGACTGAATCTTAGTACTATAAAGATCTGGAAAACCATAGAACTGATAAGACTTCAATTTTTTAGTCTAATAAAAAACAAAGAAATGCTAGAAAAAACTTTTGAGAGGTCAAGATTCGCATGGAAGGATATAATCCAGTTAACACCATCTTCCGAATTTAAGATCTACTAGGATTATTACAGAAACTCTACAAAAGATTGAAAGAAGTGCAGTTTTCACAAGTATTACTTGCTTAACTGTGATCTAACAATATCAAAATTCAAAAACCATCAAGGACCCACTAATCAGAAACTGCAGTCATCAGAATAATCAGAATAATATATTCAGCATATATTAAAATTGAATAGTAATTCCAGATTTAAAAAACAATATATAATTGAAAATTAGTTCACCTGTGTTCATCCTCTGTCCAAGCAATCCCCTTGCGTCGCTCCTGATCTGACCTTGAAGACTTACTTCCATGATTGGAGTCACTGTTCAGTAGCCCCAAGTTGCCACCTTTCTTACCAATTCCTTCATCATCGCCATGGCTGCTCGAACCATCCGAGGAAGAGTTATAACAAGGCACCTGTATGAAGCCAGACTCGATCCGATTAACATCGTCCACTAACAGTTCATAGTGATGTTTAACCTCTTCCAATGATTTTCCGGAGACATCAGCTGCAATTTTCTCCCATCTATCAGACAAATCCTCGGGGTACGTTGCTAATGCTCTTTCAAATTGAATATCATGCTCCCTTTTCCAAGAAGAGCTACTTGATTCACTTGCGGGCATCTAGACTTCTTGTTCAATATAATATCAAGAATTTTCTTCTTAGTACTTGAAAATCAAAGCATAAAAATATTCCTTTTGAATCTTGAGATTTGGGATCTATAAAGCAAGAGCTGTGTGGATGGATTAAGAATCAGTAAGCAAGGAGATTGTGAAAAATTCAATGGTGATTTAAATCATAATTCAAGAACTGAACCCTTGAGAACGGGTGGCCCTATAGTTGAAGAAAAAGGGCCAAATTCTGGTTGGAGCATGACAAATATCTGATAACCATAAAACCCAAGATGTAGAGGAATACAAACAAGTAAATACTGCAATAAAAGTTACCGAGAGAAATAGAATACATGGTTAAAAAAAAAAGATTACTTTCATTGGTGACGATGAATTCAACACGGCAGTAATTGTAGTTGTGTGAGAATTTAGATGCGATAGAGACCACCATTTACATCTAATATTTATGCCCCATTAAAAAAAGAGACGAAATGGATAAAAACAGGATTCAATTTGCTATCATTCACCCCTAGAAATTTCCAACGGCCAAAACCAGAACCCTCACTTTGAAAGCTCCAGTTTTCACAGCACAGGCCCACGAGAAAGATGAATTACACCCAACTTTTACAGTCAAATATTATCTCCTCATTTGTTATCTTCTGCAGAGTCCCCACACAGTTAAAACTACAAGCATACATCAATCTGAAGATAATTGAAACCACGAGGAGAGTACGATTTTCCTTTCAAGGAACTAAAAAGGTCTGTTTCTAATACAGTGAGTAAAATCATAAAGTGAAAACTTTCCACTACCGTACCAAGAAAATGAAGTGGGAAAAAGCAAAAACCACAATCAAATAAAACCATCATAAAGATTTAAGAAACGTGTAACAGTGAATAAACAAAAGGAGACGAAATCCACAGCTACCCATCTCGTGATTTTCCAAATCGCAATGGAGAAAATCCAAAGCCTACATTCTCCCGAAACTAATTTTCCAACACAGAGAAAGCGACCTCGAGAAAAATATGTACAAATCTTTAACGAATATGCTGACATGAAAGAACCACTACCATTAAAAATCCCTTCAACAGTTTACCAGCACAGTGAGCACACAACTAAAAAATTGTCTTTCAATGGGAAATGCACGACAATTAAGCAAGTTTTAAGACAATAGAACTTCCCAGAAAGGGAAACTTGCCTTGAACTTCCCCCAGTTCCAGCTCTCACATGTTTTTCCAGATCAAAAAATGTCATATTTTTCACATATTATATAAGTAAATAAATTTGACATATAACTCCCTCAAGTTTGGAGAACTTTGGAGATATATTGGTTTTTATATTTTTAACGATTTTTATGGAGTTTAAAAATTTAAAGGTATTCAAACTAGATTTTTATATACTCTATAAAAGTTTAATAGTATTCAGTGTAAACTTTTGTAAAATTTTAAAAAATCATGGGGTATTCAAACTTGACTTTTAAAAACTCTACAAAAGCACGTTGGTATTCAAAATGTCAATAGACTTTTAATGACTCCATGGACTTCTATTAGCTACAAGAATTATAGCATAAGGTACAACAAAAAAATGTCAAAAAAAGTCTTTGATTCAACCTAAAAAATTGGATGTATATTTAATTGACAAATCTATCAAACTCACATACTCAATATAAACACTAAAATTTTGATTCTTTTCTCATCTATTTATTTTTCCTTTTATTATATTTTTTGAAAATATATTTTTTTATTGCTAACAATAATTAAAATAAAAATTATTAACATCGTTCATTTTATTTTTAGAGTTCTAGTCATAAAATGTATAGTTATATTTATTAAAATTTTAAAAAAATTATTACACTGCATCATAAAAAAATTATAATATTTTATTGACCTATAAATTAAAAATAATAATCATTTTTAATTAGTAAATTTTAATTTTATACTAATTTCTATATAACATTCGATGTTTAATAAATTTTATAATTTTAATTAATTTATATCTTAATTTTGATTATAACTCAAAATTCTTACACATGATATTTTTCATTAACTTGAATGAGTGAGTATATATATATAAGATTAATTAATTATCTAAATGTGTGTGATTGATATATAATTTTATAAGTTTATCAACACAAATATATAAGAATAATTATAATAAATTAAGTATATTAAAATTTTATAAAGTTATCTTAATTACAAATATTTTAGCATATTTATTATTTATTTTCAAGTACAAATAATTGTCTTGTTTATTTTTTTATTTGATATATTGTTTGTATATTATATTACTATTTATATTTTTGTAGTTTTCAAAGATTATGTATATTATTCATTAATTAATGAACTCTACAAATATGGTTTGTTGGTAAATATTTTTTTGAGAATAGTTGATATCCAAATCGACATCAATTATTGGCTCTTTTTCGAGATGTACGTTATCATCTTCAAGAATTCACAGGTCAATGGCGTCACCCTGAAAATGCTAAAGAGTTGTTCAATCTTCGTCATGATTCTTTAAGGAATGCTAATGAGAGGATATTTGGTATATTTAAATCACGATTCAAAATATTCTAGACTGACTCGTTCATTTCCATATACAACCCAAGCAGCGCTTGTGTTGGATTACACAATTTTCTTCGAAAATGTGCATTTGATGAATTTCAAATTGAACCAAATAATGAAGCTCAATTGTCTTCATTGACACAAGTTTATGAAGATGATAACTTTGATTAGTTATTTGATACTCATGAACAATAACGAGCAAATATTAATGCATGAAGGGATATCATAGCCAATAGAATGTGGAGCGATGTTGATCAAATTGTCAATAATGATTATATTTTTTTTATAAAAGACTACTCATTATTCTGATTGTTCCTTCAATAAAATTTTATTATAAAATTGTTCATTATTATGCTAAATTGACATAAATAATTGAAATTTTGATTTCAATAAATTGGATAGTTCATTTATCGAATTTTCACATATTAAATTGATTTAAATTTTAAGTAAGTAAATTTTACATTCATAAATAAAAAATAATTTAAAATTGAAGAGATTATCTATGTCTAATAGTTATTTTTTAAAAAAAATAAATCACAATTATAAATTACAAATTTCACATAATTCTATAAAAAAGTTTACAAAAGTCTTCAAAACAAACTCTGATGATGTTGTATGATTTTATTGGTTAATTGAGTCGTAAAAAAATAGATCTTTGTGGGTAAGACCAATATTTGATGAAGATTGTATCAATAATAGAGAAATAATACAACTGATTTATACAGGTGATATAAAATAAAATCAATAATAAAACATGATATCCTCTGAACTCATGGTCCTATTGTCGAACCATTGTCACTCAAGTAAGTGTAAGCCTCTCGTGTTGGCTTTCACTTAATGTATATGATGATGATTTTACTCTATCACAAATTTTCAAAAAATAAAATTACGCATTTGTTATTTATAGTTTTTTGTCCAGCGATAAACACTAGATGATGACACGAAGATAAACTTTTTAATTTAAATTATTTCAATTTACAAGCCTCAAACTCAAAGCTTGAAATTGTCAACCACTTGAACTAGTATATAATAGTGGATTTAATTTATTTTGATTAACAATTACGAAGATATCAAACTCATGGAATGATATCTATTTAATTGAAAATACTATACTTTTTTGCTATTAAAATAACTTTATGCTATTAATTAAAAATAATAAGAAAAGAAGATCCTTATTTTGTAGTTTTCATGGGGAATTTGTTTTATCTTATATCAAAATATTCCTATCAACTTTAAGTTTGTAGTTCCCGTACATTTTTTAATTTATTTAAAATAATGCTCAATTTAATTTTTGTTACAGATTTTACTTATTTAAATATCTTCCCTTTATTTTGAACTTAGTTACTAAACTATCAAATATTAATTATATTTTGTAGCTTTTTTTATTATTAATGATTGAACTTATGGATCAAATAAAATAAATTAATGATATTATAACATTGTTTTAATATGCATACAAATTTAGAACAAGACTAAACAAGGTTTATATTAATAACACATATCGACTCATATTGTAGGACCGAGCGTTTGCCGCTTTACCAAAAGCTATAGCTAGTGGTAATGGTGCAACTCAAATCTTCAAACCGCACATCAGCTCAAGCACCACGGTTCAATCGTTCTACCAAGCAAGGACAATTATTGCACCCAACAATTTCCCTCTCAATAATTGCACTATTTGCAATCAATGAGAACCCGTGACCTTGGCCTTGATACCAATTGTATGACCAAGCGCTTGCCGCTTTTCCAAAAACTTTAGCTGGTGGCAATGGTGCAACTCAAATATTTTAAACCGCACATCAGCTCAAACACTACGGTTTGATCGCTCTACAAAGGAGAGACAATTATTACACTCAATCACATATCATATTTAGAGTCAAAAATAATATTATGTCGCTTTTGATATAAAAAAATAATATATTTTATAAGTCGGATTGGGTATGAGATCCCTCTAAAAAAGTTTATACGTGAGATAGTCTCATATAAGTTTTTACAAACTTTGAAATAACCTCCTAGACTATTATAATACATTAAGTATTTTTTTACATTGTAATTAATGATTGAAGTTATGATTTATTAAAAAATTAAATCATGGATCAAAGAGATTAATTAAATATAATTTATTATTTTAATATGTATATTTTTTAACAAAAAAAGTGGTAGAAAAGTGGGGGCGACATTGATGGCTCGTCTTGGAAGGATCAACAGCCCACTGAAAAGTAAGCAAGTATACACACTTTGGTCAGAGAGATGGCCAATCCTCCGAATAATAATGTGGTGCATGGACCAATACTACTTGCCAACCTTACTTCGACACGTCTAAATTGGGTAAAACGAATGGGATAAAATCTAATATGGTTCGATTTGGGTTTGACTCAAAATATTTATGAGTTATTTGAACTCTTACTCGAACATTAAAGTTCGAAAACGATGGTTTAAAAGCTCAAAATGTATATATAATATTATATTAATAAAATATTAAGATTTCAAGATTATCGATCAAAATAATTTTGGTTCGAATTCAGTTTGAACATGTTAGAGTTTGATAACTCGAAATATGAATAAAATATTTGTCAAGACAATTTGAAAAACTTGTGAAATTAATCGATTCAGTCTTAATCAAATCTATGCCTCTACAAGGAAATCTTTATTGGGTTCATTTTTATTTTTTTAAGAAGAAAAAAATCGGTTTGTCTTTTTATATTTTGTTCCCTTCATTATCACGATAGTCTTTTTAAGAATGTTTGAAAGAAAAGAATATGATGTGAATTGAATGAACATTTGTCTCATTTTTTATACTCGTGATTGATATGATTTTCTCAATGTTCATTCCAATCAGAATGATCACTTATATTCATAGAAATGGTAATCACATCCATTTTGACAAGGCCGATCCTAGCAATTTTTGGGCCCGAGTCTAACTTTTTTTAAGAATTCTCTCATCATGTGTTCATATTTTTTAGTTCCATAACAAATTTTTCGAATTAAATCAATATATTAAATTAATATAAAAAATAAACGAATAAAAAGATCAAACATGTCCAAAATGATAACTAAAAAATCACTTATAGAGCAGATTTATACATTTCGCCAAACAGATTGTAGACAACAGATGGAATTGTCGGATACTATAGCAATACTACTGTTCTAGTGCTAAAATTTTTGTGCTCGATGAAGCAAAACAATCTTATACGAGAAAATAAAAAACGAAAACCAACCTCCAAAAATAGTCAGATACGGTAAAGAATATAGCGGAAGATTCGTGATTATCTAGAAAGATCGAGAAACTTCATGGTTTAGATTAATGAATCTCGATTCTAGGAGCGTCTGTGCCGCTTGCTGGCGACAAGAAGCGGTAGCGAACGTTTTTTTTCAATAGGTTCTCTATAGTCAAATATTTCATACGAACTAGTAGTGTTTGGGCATAAGAATTGCGTGAGCTAAAAGATAGAGTCAAAAATATTTTTGTCCACTAATTAAACATTGAGTAGGCAGAGCAATTTTTTTCTTTTATGCGGGTTAAGAGTTAAGAAATACTAGTTACTCTGCACACGCGATGTGTGTGTACAGTCTTTTTTATCATTATCGATGGACTAAAGTGAAATTTGACAAATTATGGAGGGATTAAATTGATATTCGAATTGTTGAAATAAAAAAAATTAAAAAAAAAGTGTGTGTTGAATTATTTTTTTAAAAAAAAAACTAAAGTGTAATATTATTATCATATAAAAGCAAAGTTGGAAGAAAAAGTTGGTGTCCTTCCTAAGTGACTATCATGTCCTCAACTTTAATAAAATAAAATAGATAAATGAAATATTAAATTGAAATTAACAAAAAGAATAATTGTTATTTTTATAATAAAAATATGGAGATATCAACCTACCAAAAGTAGTTATTATAATATTCATATTTTTAATAATATAATTGTAAGAAATATTGAATATTTGACAGGAAGACGATGACTTTGTTATGAAAAAACCCAAAATAATATATTTATGTTAGAAAAACATATACTAATATATAATAAAATTTTCAAAAAATTATAGACCCCATAAAATAAATGGGCCTGAGTCAATGGACTCTTATGCCTCTACATAAGCACGGCCCTGCATTTTGAATAAGAATGAACATTCTACTATTCGTTTACTCTTAATTTTATATATTTATAATATATAATGAACAAATTTTAATAATAATAAACAAAAAATTTAGTATTTATTATTTTGAAATTAAATTAAGAAATTACATGACAATTAAAAATAATTTCATTATACTCATTTTTTGTATCAATAAATCAATTATTTGAATGAAATAAACATAACATTCAAATTCTATTTTTATTTCATTCCATTGATTTCATTCTTATTTTATTTCATTATAGTATAACAACCATGACCTCAGTCTTGTTTAAATCACATGTATTTGCCTAATGTTATTGTTATGAATAATCGTTTATCACTAAGTCAAAAGTTATAACTAAGATTCAATGTGCAACTTTATTTTTTTATACTTGTGGCAGCACATATTACACATATTTGGGTGTTAATTGGTCGGTTATTATACTCATGAGTCTGGGGAGTTGCGTGTATATCTGTTGGTGTTGCCTCATATCTTTTAACGATCAATTTTACTATTTCTCTACCGTCGGTCATGTTCCTCAACGAGGACAATATTACCCGTCAAGTCTGACGTCCCTATTTTACGACACACCTAGCCAACCATATCAAATAGCAGAACGTGATCAGTTTGATGTATGAGAACTTCACATGAGGTCATTCATTAGAATATTATTCTCATTTATATATGCTTAACCCAACATTTATATATATTGACCAATCATAAGATAATGTGTTAAAAATCATGGTTGGCTAGGATGAGAAATACCCGGCATGAAAGAATCTGCACACTTAAAACAAAGAACGTTAGTGGGGCGCCGAAAGGTTTTCCGGTGTGACCACTTTGACGCTTAAGTCAGACAAGTATTACGTGATGAAAATATGCAATGATAATGTATGTTTCTTTTGCATAAGAATAGCTGAACGCATTAATATCAAACAAACATATATTTATAAGAAAAAAGTCAATGATAACCTTGTTTTCAGTGTCCAATTACTATTTATGACGATATGGTTGTTCATGCCCTGATATTATCAAATCTAACATCTTATATTACTTCTAGCTTATTCACATCACTCATACATGTGTTGAAAGACTTGTCAATGATGGCGTCCCATACTTGTAGTCCTAGAAGTGACACATGTACCAGACTGCTCGAGTGAATGATCGTAATGTGGAAAACTGCCTACTAATTATACTACCCAAGCCCACACTGCCCGGGCTCTCCGCTGAAAGCTCGACCTCTTTTGAGAATTAGACAATTTGCTCAACTTCTTTGGTGCTTGCGATATCCAAATGTGCATCTGGGCTGACTCATTTTCCTGTTTACCAGGCTTCCTAAAACCACGGTTAAATATGACTCAGATACATTTACAATGATCAGGATATGTTCGGAAATATCAGTATGTGTTTATTTGATGTTGATGGCATTGCAGGAATCATACGTTATGATCTAAAAAGCCATAAGATCTCTGGCCAACTGCTACTCGAAGGCTGGCCCCTCTGCCCCGCTTCCCAGGACGCGAAGGCCGAGGTACGAAGTAACTTATCCGCAGCTGAACAATTTATATGAACTCCCTATATAGTTTGAAGGGGCAAACAATGATTAATAATTCTGAAGGGGTGGTTTCGCTATTTCCATCACACATTTTAATCCAACGGCTGCTAACAAAACAAGTCAACAACCCGGTTCAAAAATTTCAGCACAAAAAACTCGGCGCCAATTCCCAAAATCCGAAAATTTCAAGCGTCCCTCCATATCTTCTGTACAAATAAAGACCTAAGCTGTAACTTTTCGACTTATTCCGAACCACAAAACTGAAAATCTCCTCTTCGTTTTGCATTCTGAAGGAGATGGCCGGCGGCGGAGAATCGAAATCATCGGCGCCTCACAGAGTCAGGAAGAGAGTTGAGGCAGAATCATCTTCCTCTGCTGCTTCTCTCAAGCGCGCTAAAGATGGCAGTGCTTTTACCAAATGGTACCTTTGTCCCCGCGCTCCTCTTTTAATGTATTTTTCATGTTTATATGCGTATGTCTTTGTCATTGTTTCCATGAAATTATTGCTGGTTTTACTTTACTGTGGAATTTTCACATTCTACTACCAAAATAGTGCTGATTTTTAAGTTTAATGTACTTCGAGATACTTTATATCACAAATATATGTAAGAATATGTGATATCAATTTAGTTTCAGTTCCCTTCTACGTTTGATCTTATTGTTAAATGTTTGATGTGAAGGTTGAACATGTATGAAAGCGAAGTTTTGACATGAATGTGTTTTAATTTTGGATTTTATAATGACTATGTTGCAAAAATTGCAGTGAAGATTGTTCTAAAGATGTTCCAGTGGCTTTGATAAGCTTTCATGATTGTAGCCTTGATGCAAAAATTAAGATGAATCTCGGTACTTAACGATATCTTGTTTTTTAATTGGAGTTGGGATTTGATATGGAATTTTCACCTGATTAATCTTTCTTCTTCTTTTTTTCCTCCCTTTTTTGTCTTCTGTAGAGACTCAAGTCGAGGACATACCTAGTGAGAACCAGAAGAAGCCAACTGAAAAGTAAATATGTCATTTATTATTTCTAATTTACCTATCGAAACATTATACTATGTATTATATATGGCATCAGAGTTTTAGACAATTTTTTTGTTGCCAGGAAGAAGGTGAAATCAACTGAATCTAAAGCAAAGAAGGAAAAGAAAGTAAAGAATCCAAATGCCCCAAAACGGCCCCCCACTGCCTTCTTCGTATTCTTGTACTACTCTTTTAATGTTTTTTTGGATGAATCTACTCTATCGTTAACACATTTTATTGCAATTTCTTTCTTTAGGGTTGATAATTTTTTTATTTTCTGAAAATTTGCAGGGAGGATTTTCGGAAAACATTCAAGGAAGCTAATCCTGACTGCAAGAGTGTGGCATCGGTAACACTGAAGTTCTACTAATTTCCACTGATTCTAATTACATTGATTATTTTCCAAGTTACACGTGAAGTTTGTTGTGTTCTTTTAGGTGGCTAAAGAAGGTGGTGTGAAATGGAAATCCATGACTGATGAAGTAATGTTTCTTTGCTTGTATTTTAAATTAATTCCTGAACTAAGTGGTTTTTTTTTTTGTCGTTCTGATCGTAACTGGATAATAAAACAGGATAAGAAGCAATACATTGATAGAGCTGCAAAGCTTAAAGCAGTATATGAAAAGGCTGTGGCATCCAATCATGCTGAAAATGAACAAGTATGATTCTGATTTAATTAATAGTTAGCTGATATTTTGGTGAAATGTGAATGAAGAACCATGATTCTTATTTTGTCAATAATTGCCTTAAATTATCTGTTTTTGCATGTAATTGGCAGTTCAATGTATCTTGCTAATAGTCAAACCTTTAGTAAGTCCTTGTAATTAAGTTTGTGTTGTTATTGTTTAGAATGAAGATGATTCCACAGAGAAAAAAGTTGAAGAACAGACAGAGAAAGCGGTTGAGGAGGAGATTGAAGTTGATGCCGAGTAGAATTTTGCATCTTGCTAAGAGAACATCTTAAGTTGTAAATTTTCATTACTTATCAAGTGTAATAGGATTTTAATTAGATGCTTTATGGAGTAGGATGACTGTACCCTGGCTTCTTGCTTTGTTTCATTGTGCCGACATCACTTGCTTTTGATGTTTGCAATTGATGATATAAGGAAGTAATCTAAAACTTTTATCTGTGTTCATGATTCTTAGTCAGCAATGCTGTATTCTATTGTTTCTTGGTAGTGATTTATTGTTACCTGAGGATGGAACCAATGAAAGAGGTTTGTGGCACTCTAGCCAAGGAGTGGTGGGTACTTTAAATGTTGTCAAATTCACGAATAGATAGAAATTTCACAGAAATATGAAGTAATCATTGAATGTGTCTTGGTTTCCAAAAACATGAGGGCAAATGGAAATTACATCATGGCATTGAGCCTACTTTGTTACATGAATATAGGATATAGGGTCAGCATATTACTGGCTCATTTTCTCAATTTCTCCCCCTACAAGGCGACAAAGGCTTCCCACACAAACACAAGTTATGAGCATATGCAACCGCCGGAAAAATATTGAATGGTCTTCCTTGAGGTATTTCTCCGCACAGTCTATTTGCTCGAAAACTTGCATGTCTTAATGCTTCAATGCCTAACAAGCTGTCAGGTATTTTTCCTGTAAGCTTGTTGATGGACAAGTCTAGCCATTGTATTTTCAGCAATAGACCTAGGCTCGTTGGGATTGTGCCTGATATTTTATTTCTTGAGATGTCGAACCTTGTGATCTTATTGAGGTTCGAAATTGAACTAGGAATATGACCTGCAATCTTGTTATTTGCGACGTTCAGCACTTTTATGTTCAACCCCCCACTGATTTCAGGAATGCTTCCGGAAATTTGGTTGCCTGATACATCTACATACTCCATGAATTTACCCGTTTTGTTGTTCAGAATCCCTGACAGAGAACCAAAGAGCTGGTTCGAATGAAGATCTAGAACAGAAATCTGGCTTGGAAATGTGATTGAAGAAAGATCAGCTTTGAGTAAGTTGTTCGAAATCTTTAGAGCCTGCAAACCAGTCATCTTTGTCGAGAAATTTGAAATCCCACTTGTAAAATAGTTGTCAGATAGGTCTATGGTGGTCAAAGACTCGGTCTTTGTGAAGTTTGGTAATGCCCCTTGAAGCTTACAGCCTGCCAAATGGATTTCAGAAAGTTCTCTATTTCTGATCCAATCAGGAATTGCTCCCAAATTAAGTCCGCTGTAAGAAAGGTCCATCGACAATAAAGAAGGAAGACCTTCTGAAAGTGCAGCAGTCGGCAAAGGATTGGTAAGTAAATTCCTTGACAAATTAAGATTCCACAAGTTTCCTAAATGTGATATAGATTCTGGAATTTGACCTGTGAGTTTGTTAGAGCTCAACTTCATTACAGAAACAGACTTCAACTTCCCAATTTGTGCTGGAATTCTTCCACTCAGCAGATTCTGATCGATTGAAAGCTCCGAGAGTTTGTTTAGGTTGCACAAGGTAATGGGTATCTGCCCTGAGAACCGGTTGCCGGTGAGCACAAGATATGTCAAATTTTGAAGCTTCCCAAGAAAATCCGGAATGGAACCAGACAACGAATTGAAGCTGAAATCAAGAGATTCCAGGCCTTGAAGCAAGCTGAGAGATAATGGGACTGAGCCTGTCAATAAATTCTTGGCTAAATTCAACTGCTGAAGGCGCTTCAAATTTCCAAATGTGGTAGGAATGTGGCCTGTCAAAAGGTTCCCACTCAACGAAAGTGTCTGGAGTAGAGGCAAGTGGCCTAATGTTGCAGGGATGTTCCCTTTCAATGAATTGTCATCTAGAATAAGCTGAGTGAGGCGAGTGAGATTCGAAAACCCCTCGGGAATCATCCCTGTGATACGCCTCATCCCACTTATCACCATCATTTCCAAGAAACGCAAATTGCTCAGAGAAGGAGACAGAATCCCCTTCATGAAAATGTCATCAGATGGTGGCCTTTGCAGCATCAACCTGATGACTCGACCAGTCATCGGATCACATTCCACACCTTCCCAGCCGCCACCACAGCAATCCGCACCCGCCCATGTCGGCATAATGCCGGTGGTGTCCTTCAAAATCCCAGCTTTGAAACCAAGAAGAGCAGCTCTATCAGCAGGTGAACAAGCAGGGGGAATTTCTGATTGGGACGAGGACAGATCAAAGAATGTTACCATCACCAAAAGCTTGAGAACCCACATCAGAGAACTCATTTTGGGGAAGAGGGTTTCTACCAGAATGGAAATATTCTCAAACTTGTCAGCTTTTTTTAAAAAAAAGAGGACGAAAAAGGGGGAGAATGTTTTAAAATTTTAAATGTGGTGCTAAAACTTTAAAGAAAAAGGGTGCATGTGCTTGCAGTAGTATTTCTTGTAGGCAGCAAGAATCGTAAAAATAATGACTAAAAAAAGTGTAAATCCTCTGGGAGAAGATGGACTGTGTACTCCCCCTTTATATACAGTTGGTTCAGTAAAATTTGTTTGTACTGCAAGGGCGATGAAATTGAATTGGGTCACATGGCAATTTTCAGACCGTTTGATGCATTATTATCATCCATACACGAGTAATATGAATGCCAAATTGAACGTTGGAGCGCACTGGTTCAAATTCTTTAGCCACCCTTTCATTACTTCATTCTCTCTTTTGCCAGCCCCCACGGCCCACAAGTAAACTAACTAATCCCACTTTTTTTCCTCCTTTTTTCTTTCACTTCTTATATTTTATTTTTAATTATATTATTTACAAAGTCTATATTTTTATTTTTATTTATTAAAAACAACTAGTTGAAACTATTAAAAAATTTTAAATTTGTGTATTGGGAGAATACTTCAATCGAGAAAATTTATTCTAATATTATTTTATGAAAAATGGAAAAAAATATGTCACGCATGCTAGTCTTGTTCAAATGTATTGAACATCACAATGTACTAGTTATGTCGGCAGTCAAAAATAAATCAAGATTAATGCCTTGTTTTCTACTTTCCTTGTTGAAGATTATTATTAAATTTGTTTATTTTAAACGGATATTCAGGCTTTTAATTTCCTATTTAACTATAAAATAAATATTCTTTAGGTTGCCAATTTTTAAGACAAAACATTAAAATTTAAAAGGTGGGCTTTCTTTAAGATGAAATTAATAATGATAATTGATATGCCATAAGTACCTCAGCTGTAAAGAACAAGCAGAAAGTAGCATTTGCTTGTCTTCTTTAAATATTCAACTTATTGGGAACTTTTAATTTTAAAAAAATTTAATATTTTCCCCCCAAATATTATTAAAGAATCCCAATTTAATGAAATATTATGTGAATAATAATGAGAAAAAAATATTTTTTTTTGTCAACATGGATTCAGAACTCAATTAATCAATGCTAAAATTGGCCCTTCCACTTCATTCAGTTCATGTGGTTGGCGCTTAGCCATCATTGTAACTTAGCTTACATTTGAGCTGTCGCTTGCATACTATAAAAGTACACAACCATTATGAAATCTTGATTCAAAAGATTTGAAATGACCACATTGGTTATTATCCATTTATTTAATCGTTTTATAATTAATTAATTAAGCAATTATTCTTTGCTACAATTAAATAAAGATGGTTGTGTTTCTCAAATTTTCAGTATTCTAAATTAGTGTGGCTAATACCACTAAAAATGATTAAAATTGTTTTGGTAAGTATCCTGGTTCCTCCCACATGATAAAAATATTGTTTTGGCTCATTAAAAAATGATAAAAACTTGTGTGAGACGGTATCACGGATCGTATTTTGTGAGAGATCATATTTTTAATTATGAATATTGGTAGGATTGACTCGTCTCACAGATAAAGATTCGTGAGACCGTCTCACAAAAGACCTACTCTTACAAAATTGGGGTGAATATGAAATAGGGGTTGACGATTTTTCACTTTTATGCGTCGAATGGTTTATGTTAGTCACTTAACAATGTCCCGAAACAAGACTATAGTTTTTTTTGACAAAGTGAACCACTGGAAATATCTTTTGGGGGTTTTGAAAATTGCAATGCTCCTCCTTTGCATGATTTTATTTTTCTATAAAAATATGCCTAATGCGGTTGTTTAAGAAAAGATAAAAGTGATCCTAATTTCAGTATTTAATAACACTTTTATATAATATATAGACAAATTATTTCGCTTGATGTTAATATTGTAAATTGTTTTAGGTTCTCGGTAAAATAAACGTTAAATCCATAATTTATAAATAATAAAATTAAAAAATTCCATCGATAAACACAAAACATATAATTAAACAATTTGATTAATTATTTAAAAAGCGAATTATGAACTCAAATGAATCACGCTTGTCACTCTCAATCCGCGTAACGACATAAAGGAACACACAACCCATGAATCACGCTTGTCACTCTCAATCCATTCAACTAATCCCTTCAATCAACATATATATATATATATATACATATATATGTATTATATATATATATGTATATATATATATATATATATATATATATAATACTTTGTTGGTTAGAATAATGTGTGAGTTTAGGAGCGAGATTACATCTGTTCTTTTCGTCACATGCATGGTATTACAATTTTAGTTCCCAGATCCGTCCCTGATATGCGTTGATCATCTAAGGGTTGGAAATTTCACCACGTCATATGTAGACTTGTCAGATTGGGTCAGGTCCGTCGGACCGGCCCGTCCCAATATGAAAATTGAGTGTGTTGGATTAATAAAATAGCAGACCATTTGGAGGCGGGCCAAGACGGGGTGGGCCAGCTCAACAACTTGATAGATTTGTATTGAGGGGTAGAATTTTATATTTTTAAGTTTTATATAAAAATTGGAATAAGTCTCATGCGCCTCCATCACTATCTTATCTTATTTCTTTCTTATTTTTCTCTTGCGCTTCGCCTCCATCACTTACTCTGGTAAAATCTGAATTTCTGTGCTAATGTAGAAGATCAAGATTGAATGAAATTTAATGAGAATTGACTTTATAGTATTTGTTTAATTTTTTCATGTTTGGTTTAATCATTTTACCTTTTATAGATTATGTTTTATGCTTTCTTAATTTCTTATTTCAATGTTTTTAAGTATTTTATGAAACTATTTGACTAAAATATATTTTTCTTCTATGTTTATTGTGATATGTGTAGCATTTTTCTTAAAAAAATAAGTAGGTCGGCCCGCCTAACTCGCTGCCCAAGATGGGTTGGGCTGGGCTAGGTTGGCCATTTAGAGGCCCGTCCGGCCAGCCCGTTTTTTGACATGTCTAGTCATATGAGGAAATAATTCAGATAGAAAAATCACAAGTTTTGGACGATGAACAAATAACATGGTACATAAATTTATTTAAGAATGAAATCCAACCATTTTACTCTCTAAGTTATGCAGTAGGAAAGTTTTGCGACAATTATTCAGCGCAATTAAATTATTCGGTATCGTTAAACTAAAGTTGTTAATGCTATTAAGTGGCGTTGGAAAAAAAATTGATCCAAAATATAATTGTATTTTATATTATGTTTTAACATTATATAAAATTTATTTCATTAAAATTTTTAATATATACACACATATACACCAAGAGTCATTAATATTAATACATTTTTAAGCTAATTTTCATTCTAAATTAAATAAGGAGTAGTGTTGAGAAATGGGCCTAATTATATATGTGGGCCAATAAGCAGTTTATGGCCTTCGTCATGGACCGGCCCATTAAATTATAAATGAACCCAAACATGTGAGGGTCGAATTAAACATTAATTCGCAATGGAATTGAGAGCAGAAACGGAGCATGCTTGTTCCTCCGCTTCAACCCCAATCGACTCCTCCAATATTGGTTTTCGGGTATGAACAATCCATCCAATTTTAAAATTCTTCTGTATTTCGGGTTTTTGTTGCGTAAAGACCACTTTTTTTGGGATCAAATTATCATTGATTTTTGGGGTTTATTCAGCTGTTGAAGAAGCACGGTTGGAAAGAAGGGACCGGCCTTGGTATCTCCGAGCAGGTTCTTGATTAATTAAATGTCGTGTTTTGGAATTTTATTTTTTGTGTTTTACGTCAGATGCCAAGATTACCGTAGTTACGACTAATTTATGCGTACATATGATTGGAGCTATGATATTGCTAAGCTTAGTTTGATTTTGTATATTTCTTGCGGTGATGAAGTTTCGAGAAAGTAGAAAAACATTAAAGCTTCGTGGAATTTTAGGATTAATTCTAGGAAACATGTTTTTCTGTTTGTGGATAGGATTTCGCTTTGGTGTTAAATTTTGGTTGTTTTGAAAAGTTTGGATGGTGTTTGACTGTTTGACATGATTATGTGAAGGATCGAAACGAAATATTATTTAAAAGATTGAAATTGACATCTTTGAAGTGGTTCAAATTTCAATTATATTTTCTTTCAGCTAGAACTTGGCAACTTGAAGTGCTAGATTGTTTTTTCATTTAATTCCTTGGTTCTTAGCCATCTCTTACTTTTCTATGCACTTTCTTTTGCTTTCGCAAGAGCTGGAATTTGTTCTATTTTCCCAATTCATTTGAGGCTGCCATGTTTATGATAAGAAAAGAAGCTAGGACAATTAGATGTGTTGTCATGGAGCTAAAATGAACTTTTGTATCTCAAATAACTTTAACCTAGGTTTGGGGTACATGGCTCATTTCTTTTTTCGGTGACTCCACTTAGAGGGGTTATCGTGCTTTCCTTTGTAAATATGTTGTCTCCTTGATAACATCCCTTTTTCTTCTCCACCATTTTCTCATGTTATCATTGCTTTGATTCCTTGTCTATCATACCACTTTTTCTAAGCTTGTCCATGCGACTAGATTTTTAATACTAGGGCCCGCCTTACATTGTTAAACTATATATCTTAATGAAACAATATTTTTGCGTTCTTTGGAGAACCTATTACTTAACCCACCATGAAAGTAAGAACACAACAACAATATAATTCGGCTATGATATTGGGTTCAGTTATAAACAATGTCGTACCTTTGTCTAATGTCGAAAATTTTTTTGACCGAATTTCCATGTGTTAAAGACCAACAATATGCATGTCTGATCCTCAGGTTTGTGAGGGTGTGATGCTCTGTCTCCAAGCACAAGTAGCATAGGGTTGGTACAATATTTTGGTTTCCTTTATTATACATTTTGTGTCCAATTTCGATTGGCAAAATACTAAAATTATCATCAATGTGTCAGCGTTGCGTCGATGCCATTCAGCTCATAAAATTTTGAATGGTAAAATTGTTTTTTTTTTTTTATTTAGTTATTTGTACTTTGAATTGAGAACACCGAATTTTGAACATGACTCCTCTTCTTTCTTTTTCGCATCAAATGCCTGTATTTTCTTCCTCAAACTTGTTGTACAAATTGTACGTAGTTTTCTGATAATTTTTACTATTTTCACACAGGGCAGGTTGGAACCTATACAGGCTTATGTAAAAAAAAATAAGCTAGGATTGGGAGCAGATAAACCAAAGAAAGCGGCAGTCCAGTCAAAATCTCATGATGCGGAAGAACCAAAAGTAAGCATTATTTCCATTATGGAAAATGAATATGAAATTATCTGTTGACTCTTTTTCCATGAACAGTACATTACCAAATTATCTGCTGACCGTAGTCGATGAAACTATATTTGTGCTTATTAAAGTATTGAGTAGCCAATATAGTATAATTAGCTAAACAAATAGGATTTGGAATTTGGTGCAATTGGTGACATTGAAATCGTGGAATAGAAGGTTTCTAGTATACTTTCTTTGTGTTGGATCATGAATGTGGTCTGGCAGACATAATAATCTGTACATGTGAAATTGATGAAGGTGCTTAATACATACTATGTTATCAGGTGTCTAAAAAGAAAGCAAAGGGCATGTCTAAGAAGATGAAGAAAACGCAAGAGTTTGAAAAGCAGTTGGAGGAGAAAGAATTTGAGAGGGCATTTTTTAGGGAGTTCTGGCCAGAAAACGTCTAATAATAAAATAAAGATGCATGTTTGGATGTTACAGTTATATATTTGAATCACAATGGAAAGTAATTGCTGATTAGCTATTTGCCCTTCCTTTGTCTTGTTGGTACTTTTGTCTTGTCGATCCATCTGTTTACCTTTGAATTTGTGTCTGGGAAAAACAAGTGTCGAGAGAGTTTTACCCATGATGGATGGGGAGGGATGCTGCCAAATGGATGGTGGTGGCTTTGTAAGTTTCTTGTGAAAGAGAAAATTAATTTTTGATCTATTTAAAACTAAACTACCCGTAAAAAATATAGTGGTATGAAAAAATTGGTTAATTTCTAAAATTCAAAATACTTAATTATTTTCGGTATCAAACTTTTAATTGAATAAATTTAGAATAAAAATGTAAAATCAAAAATTAAAATTTAGGGACTTATATTATTTTATATTATTTCTACAAAATATATAATATACCATCTTGTGATTAAATCCATGACTTTTATAAATTAAATTTTATTTTGATTCCATTTATTTTATGTTGATATAGACTTCATATTAAAAATTAATTAACGTAAGCTCCTTTTTAAAATAACAAGTTTATAAAAATATTTAAATGATATATTGATAAATAAAATTATAATAAAAGCGATGTTCTAAAGTGGACGATGTTTTATTCAAGCGTATATTTCTAATTATTTTTTAAATTCGTTTTCATATTTATCTAACATTTTATATGTATTCGATTGAAACTCAAAATTTATAATATTAGTTTGAATTATCAAACGAACATATAATTTTTTTTTTAAAAAATATATTGACAAGTATGATATTAATATATTTGAATATTCTGATAAATAGAAATTATATTCGTGTTCATATATTTTAATTTTTTATAATAAAAAAAAATATCCACTAGATAAAATGGGCCGAACCCGTTAAAGTACATGTTGGATCATGTATGTGTTAGTGGGTCGGGTCATGTCTGCGGTACAAAATAAATATTTGATTTGTTTAACCTAAAAGAAGCCACGGAGAAAGGAAGAGAGTCGCCACGGTTCGTTTTCTTCTTCTTCCGTCATTACCTTTGTTTGTTTTGTTTAAATTGCATCAATTTCAGAATGAGGAAGATCTCGGGAAACGTTGTATGGACAAGGCCCATGTCCCTCTCTCGAGCAGCAAAGCTACTGGCTCGATTCTCCGCCGTCGATAATGGCTCTTCTGCCGCCGTCTCTATGTATCTGCAACGAGCCTCTGAAGCCTTCGATCACTTGGTCCAATTCCACAGCAAGCGCATTAAGGTGGAAGAGAATCCCGACATCCCACGAGCGGCGATTGACCAGAAGCCAATGGATGTTGGTGTTGAAGATGAGGTTGTACAAATAGCTTCGAAAATTGACCATGAGCAAGAGCAAGAGCAACGGAAGGAGAAGAAAAATAAGAGGAGGAGGGACAAAGAGGTCGATTCGAACAGAAAGAAGAGGAGAATTGAAGGTGTTGATTCAAAGGAGTAATCTTGGTTTGATTAATATTTTGTGTTAATTACACTGCACTGCCACCTTAATATCTGTAGTTCGGTTAGCGAGATTGATGGCTGCAATGGAAGAGAAGTAAGTATTCCAATTGATGTGTAATCTTTACGTTCCTTAAGTACGGATTTTGATCAAAGCTGGAACCTGAATGACTGCATCTGCTTAAATTTTAGCATATACTCTTCCAAATATATATCGAATTGAGCTGCATTCTCATCAGAAATCAGTGGCATATAAAGTTTTTCTACTTTGACGGGAAAACCTGATTTGGAAAATATCTTAGTTATAGCCTTTCTTATGATAGTAAACGTGATTACACGTGAATGGATGCTGTATCTTTTTTTTTATTTCAATTCGTTTGTTCAAGTTGCTGGAGTGTGAGTGAATGAGTTATTATGGTACCATTTAAGTTTAGGAATTCTTATATGGGCTCTTTCCTTTTGACAAGATTGATGATTGATCCCGCCGTTTTTTCCTTCATTTGTCACAGTAACCTGGTACAACGTGTTCTATTTGTTTTTGTTGATAGAACTGGTGGTTTGTGCTGGAAGACGTTCTACTTCGTTACATTGTTTCTAACTTTCTAACCTTTCTTGTGGAGATGACAAGTATATTTATTTTGAATAAACTCCCTGATTTCTGGTGTCAATTGGGTAAAGATTAATCTGGAATAAAGTCGGTTGGACCAATTATAGGGAAGCTTTCCGAACGTGTGCCTCCTCTCCATTCGATCTGAGTATCTATCTCAAACCAAACCCACTGTAAATTATGAAACTGTGATTAAACCAGCATCGCAGTGTTTGTTCTTATACTTCTTCGCAGAAGGAGATTCGAGCCCCGGAACTACTTCCTGACTACATTTCGTATGACAATGCTGTTAGTTTCCCAACTTGGGCTAATCCGTTTGTGCTTGCCCTTGTCAGGGAATCCTTCATGTTTCTTTGTACTCTCCGTAAATGGTGGTTAATCCTGCTTGGCTTTTGGTACCAAACAAGACCATTGAGTCCATTAGTTCCAAGGTGATGTGTGCATCTGATGCAGAACAAGCTTTGCATGCATTACTTTCTGGAATAAGTGCATTAGAATTGGTTTATTATTAGTATTTTAGCTTAGGATTGGATTTTTATTAGTATTTTTTTTTTGCATCAGTACTCTTAGTATTCTAATTGGTTTAGGACCCGTATTTTATTAATACCGTTACCACGTACCGAGTTGTCATTCTTCGGCCTGTTGGTGATTAGATCTGGTAACCTCGCCCTGGCCCCTGCGTCCATGCCTCAGTCATCATCTACAACACATGAGATACTAAAGTGTTTTTTCCATCTCATTGAGCCGTTAGACCTTGTCCATATATCGTTTTCCATTATAACCATCCTCTGCCATCTGGTCTAAGGGAAAAATCCTGCTCTCTGATGTCAATTTTTGTGAGATGTTTCAAACGAAACGATTAAAAATCTCAGCTGAGAAAAAATTTTATTATGACTGAGTTCTGTTTCACTTATAAAATTGCCAAAATTTGTTTTTTCAATGCTATTTGCTTAAAATTATGTTATTCACAGCAGGTCAAGTCAAGACCATGTAATGCCCTGTGTATGTACAATGTTTTTTTCTTTAAAAAAAATAGTTTACATACAATGTTTTGGTTATCGAATTGATTGCGAGCCCAAGCTAGTTATTAAAAGAAGAAAAAGTTCGAGCATTCATCAATTTTAAAAAATCAACTGGCATGTTATTAATTAAACCACGTAGATAATGGCGTCAAATACTTTGGGAAATTCTCGTTGAACTAATACATTGCGTAAAAGATTTGAGCATTTCGGCATATTTGTTAATATGTAAATCGTGTCAATATCTCTATGAAAATTCACGTTAAACTAATACATTTTCTGTAATGGATTTGATCATTTTAATCATGCTGTTATGTTTTTTTTAGTATGCTGACTCAATTTTTTATGAGAAAATTACGTCAAATACACATCAACATTTTGTCGTGTATTTCATTCTTTTGTCGCATTCAATTAAGATTAGTTGACGTAATTAAATCGAAATAATTGTGAGAAAATTTGAAGCTGATCAACATCTTAGCTAATTAATTCCCAAAAATTCTTTTTTTTCATCTACAAATCAAAGATTTTCACAATTGTTTCGATTTAATTGTGTCAAATGATCATATAATGAACGCGAAAAAAATGGAATACACGAAAGAAGTTAATGAGTATTTGATGTAATTTTATCATAAATACATGATGAAATGTTGAATTCTGTTACGGATGGGGTGTTAGCTCAACGATAATTTTCACAGAGGTATGAGCATAATTTACATATTAACAGGGAGTCTGAAATGCTCAAATCTGTTACACAAGAAGGTACTAGCTAAACAAAAACTTCACAAGTATATTTCGCACAATTATCTCTTAAGCTACATCATGAGGCATAAATATATTTTTTGGAAAATTAAATTATGGTCTTGAAATCGAGACATCGTTCCATTGTGGATAAATCTTGTGGTGGACCCACATCAATACCTGTGCCAAACGAAAAAAACTGATGTCCTATAGGTGTGTTTGGTTGAGTGGATTAAATAAGGATAGATTAATCGTCAAATATTTATCGCCTTGTTTTCTTATTTGTATGACCATTTCTGCGTATGTTGGTGGCAAAGGGACTATGTTATCACTTGAAGGCTACACTATTTTTTTCAGTTTCAATCCTCATTTCGTATCATGTCGGAGCTTTTGGGATTGATCAGAAATATAAATTGATGTAAGCTAATGATACAATGGCTCTGGCATCTTGGTTCATTGTAAAATAGAGCATGTGGCTATAGTGACTTTGGCTTTTTAAAAAAAACAAACAAACCGCTCTTGTTAAGATCAACTATAAATAAATTTCAATATATTTTTTCTATCCTACTTTTTTTTTTCTACATCAAATAGTTAAAATACTATACTTTTCAGTAGTCCCATTCGAATAAATGATTTTTTTTTTTTTAAAGTAACCTCGCCCGTATGACCGATCACGATTCCAATATAAATTTAAGAAATAAATTTTGAAAATTGAAACCATCAAAATAAAATGAACAAAAATCGTCTATATATAGTGTTTATTAGACAATATAATACCCCAAATTGCCATGTCCTGACCTGACCTGATGAGGTGAGCTCAGGTGGCCTGTCTTGACCTATGTGAGTACCCTCGACCGGGTAAGATGTGCTCGGGTCAGATGATCAACACAAACTCAACAAAAAATGTTAGTGGGGCGTCAGAAGGATTCCGACTTGGTGCCCATCTCCTTGTGATCGGCCCAAGTGGGAAGGAACCTGATCTGGAAAGATTTTTGCTGGTAATTAAGTGAGATGAACCCTGATTGGGTGAGATGTCCCATGACTAACTTTTACCCAGGATCTACTCAGTTTCCAGGGAGCAACTTGAAATATGGCCTAGTTAAGTTTTATTCTTCCCGCCTGAGTCTAAGAATGACTAGTGTCCTTTTGGGAAAATTACCACTCCTCCTTAAATAGTCGGGCTAGAGTCTTACTCGTTGTCCTGAGTGACTAGACTTGGCCTAAGGCTGGAAAATAACCAAATTTCAAATTTTTAGGCATGCTAGACGTCATCATGACGTAAGCCCTAGTAGTCGAAAAGACAGATGCTTGTCAGATGTCGCTTCACCTAACCGACCCAACTTTCCTTCTTTCCGAGTAGGGATGACAACTTTCCCCACAGGTTTGGAGCCCCGCGGAGAAAACCCCAAACGGAGATGGGGATCCCCGATTTTTTCGGGTTCGGGGTGGGTATGCGATTATTATCCCCATCCCCAAACCCGCCCTGAAAATAATATCAATAATAATATTATTAGTATTAATAATATAATAATAATATTATTAATATTGATATTAATATTAATTTTAATATTATAACTAATAATAATAGATAAAAATAAGTTTTGATTTGAGAAAATTTCCGAATCCGTCATCGTCTTGTCATATTAATATTTTTGAAACGGGGATGGGGGCGGGGATGAGAAGTTAATCCCCGAAGTTTCGGGTTTGAGGATTCCCCGAACCCAAAAAAGCGGGGATCGGGGTGGTTATGTGGGTAGGGATGAAATTTGGGGACGAGGATGGGGATGGCAAACCCGCTGTAGTGACCCGTTCCAGAATCACCTACTAATCAGAACTTAAGCATGCAAAATTAACATTTAAAACTGAATCAGGTAAACAGCGGAAAAACAGTAATACAACCCAATCGAATCTGTAAGTACAAAAATACTTAAACAACCAGATCGAACTAAAAACCAAGAACAAATACCAACAACTACAGGTCAACCTCTGCCAGCTCCCTGTCCACTCCCTCCTGGACCGCCCAACCTGAGACCTGCCCCATCGAATAGGGTGTCCAAAACAGAGATAAACCGAGGACGTGAGCATAAAACGCTCAGCACCGAAAGCATGAGTATACAAGACTATGACATGCATGTATGCAAAATGTACTGGATACCAGGATCTGGGTATATCGAAGATACTGCTCAGGTAAATGACGTCAAGGTATGTAGCACTCTGCGCCGTCGCACCAGGAGGTGGCTCCCATACCAAAATAAACCTGTGGATATACCGGTGACCTGACCACCGTCGGTCAACGGGGTCCAACCATCCACAACAAACGAGGGCTGAGCACCCTCTCAACAGGCTATCTCAAAGATAATCAGGCTCAACATGATTATGCAAATGCCGCATAATAAACCATGCATCATATGACAGATAATAATGCAACATATAAACATGCAACACATAGTAAAGCATACTCAATCCTGCTATCTCGGATAGTACTTTCGTACCTCAAACCAGTAGATCCTAGCAATCAGCCCTAGAATCAAGCCTACAATCCAAGTGATACCATATCACTAAACCACATCTAAAAGCCTTAACTAGACTAATAGATACTCCCAAATCTCAAAGGGAACCCAGAACTATACCTGCGTCCGTAGTCAGCCCACTGATGCCGCTAGCCCCCAACTAGAGCACAGCTCCGCTACAAAACCAGTAGCTCCCCGCTAGTGCCCGAACCTCGGGAAAAGACTAGAAACCCATCAGAAACGACTAAAACGCTCTGGAACTCTCGGAATTGGCGAGTGAAAAGTGAAGCCTCGCGCTTCTATTTATAGACAACGATCGGACGATCCGATCCACTTCGGACGCTCCGATCCGGTACACTTCGGACGATCCGATCCACTTCGGACGATCCGAACATTGCATGTCTTCCACGTGTCCAGCCACCTGTCTTCGGACGATCCGAACCCTGATCGGACGATCCGAACTCTGACATGACATGACTCGTCTGACTCCGAACAGAACGGACGATCCGAACCCACTTCGGACGATCCGAACCAACTTCGGACGATCCGAACCCGGTTCGGTCCTTCCGATCCCACCGAAATACAATTATAATTAACTCAAATTAGGCATCGGGATACTACATTCTCCCCCTCTAAAAAGGATTTCGTCCGCGAAATCGGGTCTGAAGAATGACAATTCTGAACAACAATACATTCAACTTAAGAATGAATTACAACTGAAGTACGACTGAAATTATAATCATAACTGAAAATACTACAACTAGAACAATTCTGGATGCTCTGACCGCATGCGACTCTCTAGTTCCCAAGTAGCTTCTTCAGTACCTCGGCGCTGCCACTGCACTAAGACAAGAAGAATAGTCTTATTCCGCAGTACCTTAACCTTCCGGTCTAAGATCGAAACCGGTCTTTCCACAAAAGATAAATCCGGATTCAGCTGAACTTCTGTTGGATGCAAAACATGAGACTCATCCGCTACGTATCGTCTCAGCAAGGACACATGAAACACATTGTGAACACTAGACAGATACGGTGGCAAAGCTAATCTGTAGGCCAAATCTCCCACACATTCTAAGATCTCAAAAGGACCAATGAATCTCGGAGATAGCTTACCCTTGAGTCCAAATCTCAGAATCCTCCGAAAAGGTGATACCTTGAGAAACACTTTCTCGCCTGCATCAAAATGAAGAGGTCTGCGCTTGGAGTTCGCATAACTTGCTTGTCGATCCTGAGCAGTCTTAATCCGCTGTTTGATCACAAGAACTTTGTCCATGGCCTGCTGAATCAATTCCGGACCCTCGACCTGTCGTTCTCCGACTTCTTCCCAGAACAGGGGAGTACGACAACGTCGACCATACAATGCTTCAAACGGAGACATACCAATACTTCTATGAAAACTGTTGTTGTATGCAAACTCTATCAGTGGCAGATGATCCTGCCAAGCTGGCCCGAAATCCATCACACAAGATCTCAACATATCCTCAAGAGTACGAATAGTCCTCTCTGACTGACCGTCAGTCTCTGGGTGATATGCAGTACTCAAACTCAAGGTAGTGCCCAAAGCTTGCTGAAAGCTGCCCCAAAATCTAGATGTAAATCGAGGATCTCTGTCACTAACGATACTCACGGGCACACCATGAAACCGTACAATCTCCTGAATGTACAACCGTGCCATCCGATCGAAAGTGAAATCTCTGTTATACGGAAGAAAATGGGCAGACTTAGTAAGCCGATCCACTACCACCCAGATAGCATCTCTATTCCCCACAGACATAGGCAAGTGAGTCACGAAGTCCATCGTGATATGCTCCCACTTCCACTCTAGAATAGGAAGATTCTGCAACAAACCTCCGGGTCGTCGATACTCAGCCTTCACCTGCTGACAGACTAGGCACTTGGAGACATACTGATAAACATTACGTTTCATACCTTTCCACCAAAATCGAGTCCTCAAATCCTTATACATCTTGTTGCTCCCTGGATGAACACTCAACTTGCTACGATGAGCCTGGGACAAAATCTCCTCCCTCAAAGTGTCATCTTCCGGTACAACAACACGACCAGATAAGCACAAAAGACCCTCGGACTGATAGTGGAATCCAGAAGTATTATCTCCATCAGCCAACCGAGCTAATTTCTGAACCTTAGAATCAGACATCTGAGCATCTCTAATCCGAGAATACAAAACTGGCTCGGACAAAATAGTAGCTATACGGATACTCTCTGTTCCCTTCCGATGCTTACAATTGAATCCCATCGAACAGAAATCCTGAATAATCCCAGATACAGCACAAGTCTGAAGAGCAGATAATCTCACCTTGCGACTAAGAGCATCGGCCGTGAGATTCGCAGATCCTGGATGATACTTGATCTCACAATCGTAATCCTTGAGTAGATCCATCCAACGACGCTGACGCATGTTCAACTCAGCCTGAGTGAACAGATACTTCAAACTCTTATGATCAGTGAAGATCTCAAATCGCTCACCATACAGATAATGGCGCCAGATTTTCAAAGCAAAAACGATCGCTGCTAATTCCAGATCATGAACAGGATAGTTTTCCTCATGAGGCTTTAACTGTCTCGACGCATAAGCAATCACATGCTCATTCTGCATCAGAACACACCCTAGTCCCTGTAAAGAGGCATCGGTGTAAACACTGAAACCACCAGATCCAGACGGTAAAGCCAAAACAGGCGCAGATGTCAAACGTCTGCGAAGTTCCCAGAAACTCTCTTCGCACTCTGATGTCCACTCAAATGAAACATCTTTCCGAGTGAGCTGAGTGAGTGGCTTAGCAATCTGAGAGAAGTTGGCAATGAAACGGCGATAATACCCAGCCAATCCCAGAAAACTGCGGATCTCGGCTACTGTCGTCGGACGCGACCAGTTCAATACCGCTTCTACCTTGCTCGGGTCAACTGAAACTCCCTCGCTAGAAATGACATGACCAAGGAATACAACCCTGTCAATCCAAAACTCACATTTACTTAGCTTCGCATAAAGCTGATTCTCGCGAAGTGTCTGTAAAATAATCCTCAAGTGTTGTGCGTGTTCTTGCTGATCATGCGAATAGATTAAGATATCATCTATAAACACCACAACAAACTTATCCAAGAAATCCCGAAATACCCGATTCATCAGATCCATAAAAACTGCTGGTGCATTCGTCACTCCAAAAGGCATAACCAGAAACTCATAATGCCCATACCGGGTCCTGAATGCAGTCTTCGATATGTCTCCCTGATGAACTCGAAGCTGATGATAACCAGACCTTAAATCAATCTTGGAATATACAGAGGTACCTTGCAGTTGATCAAATAAATCATCAATCCGTGGCAACGGATACTTATTCTTTATCGTCGCACGATTCAACTGCCGATAATCTATGCAGAGCCGCATAGAACCATCCTTCTTTTTGACAAAAAGAACTGGTGCTCCCCACGGGGACACACTGGGTCGAATATACCCCTTGTCAAGAAGATCCTGCAACTGCTGTTTCAATTCTTGCATCTCCGATGGAGCTAAACGATAAGGAGCTCTAGAGATTGGTGCCGTGCCTGGCACTAAATCAATGCCAAAATCTACTTCCCGAACAGGAGGAAAACCAGGAATCTCCTCGGGAAAAACATCCGGAAAATTGCAAACCACTGGAATGTCACCGACACCGATACTACTTGCGGACGAATCAATAGCATAGATAAGGTAGCCTTCCCCGCCCGACTCTAAAGCACGACAGGCTTTCAGAGCAGAAACCACAGGCATCGGGGGTCGCGCTCCCTCTCCATAGAAAAACCAACTGTCGCCCTCAACTGGACGAAACTGCACAAACTTCTGATAACAGTCCACAGTAGCTCTAAACACAGTCAGCACATCTATTCCCAGAATGCAATCAAAATCCTCCATCGCAAGAATCATCAAATTAGCAGTTAAAATATTACCCTCAAACTCTAGAGGACAACCCAAAACTAGACGTTTAGCTAGTACCGAATGACCCATCGGTGTGGAAACAGATACCACAACGCCCAAAGAAGTGAAGGGTAATGCATGACGCTTAGCAAACCTCGCAGATATGAATGAATGCGATGCACCAGTATCAACGAGAACGTAAGCAGGTAATCCACATAATAAAAACACACCTGCGATAACTCTCTCGTTCTCCTCAGCCGCCTGATCCTGGTTAAGAGCAAAGACCTGCCCTTGAGTACGCGGTCGGAGGTTAGAACCCTGAGTAGACTGTCCCTGCTGTGGCCTCTGATGAACTGAAGCCTGAGAACCAGATCCTGATCCTCCGCTCGTCTGTGGACAATCTCTCTTCATGTGGCCCATCTCACCGCACTTGTAACAAGCACCCGTAACCTTGCGACAACGCTCCGTCGGATGATCCTTCCCGCAGTGCTGACACGGGCCCCTCTTCTTCCCAAAATGGTGAACTCCTCCAGATCCAGAGGAAGAAGAAGTAGATCCAGCCTTCTTGAATGCTTGGGCGCGGGGACCCAAAGAACTAGTAGGACGAGTAGACTGCATGACTCGACCTCTCAACAAACTGCCCTCAGCCTGGCGACAACGATTTACAAGGCCCTCATACGATGTCGGATCATCGCAGACAACAACCCGATCATAAATCTCCTGATTGAGGCCCTGAAGAAAATGGTTATACTTGGCACTAGCATTGTCACTGACATGCGGAACATACGGAAGCAACTCAAAGAACTTCTGCTGATACTCATCAACAGACAAACTTCCCTGCTTCAGATTGATCAGCTCAATCGCCTTGGTCTGCAGAAGAGCTGGCGGAAAGTAAAGCAACATGAAAGCGGCTCGGAAATCGGCCCAAAGAACTCGACCCTGTCGCTGAACTATCGGTGCAGAGGTAGACCTCCACCACTTGCGCGCACCACCCTCCAGCAAGAAATCAAGGGTATCAATCTGCTGCTCCGCCGAGCACTGAAAAGTCTTGAAGCAGCTCTCCATCCTCTCAAGCCAGTTCTCCGCAACATCCGGGGTCTCACCGCCTGAAAGAGGTTTCGGCCCCATCTGCAAGAACCGATGCATACTAAAACTCCGAGGCTCATCACGACGGTGTTGACGACGTTCTCGATGCTCTTGACGACGCTCCCGATCGTCGCGGTCTCCCCAACGTCCAATGCTGCCATGACTACTAGCATCGTCGTCAAAACCAGACATCTCTTAGCTACAAAAGTTACCAGAGATTAAACCCAAAAGAACAATTCTAAATCCCAAAATCTTAATGCATGCTCTGATATCATAAATGTAGTGACCCGTTCCAGAATCACCTACTAATCAGAACTTAAGCATGCAAAATTAACATTTAAAACTGAATCAGGTAAACAGCGGAAAAACAGTAATACAACCCAATCGAATCTGTAAGTACAAAAATACTTAAACAACCATATCGAACTAAAAACCAAGAACAAATACCAACAACTACAGGTCAACCTCTGCCAGCTCCCTGTCCACTCCCTCCTGGACCGCCCAACCTGAGACCTGCCCCATCGAATAGGGTGTCCAAAACAGAGATAAACCGAGGACGTGAGCATAAAACGCTCAGCACCGAAAGCATGAGTATACAAGACTATGACATGCATGTATGCAAAATGTACTGGATACCAGGATCTGGGTATATCGAAGATACTGCTCAGGTAAATGACGTCAAGGTATGTAGCACTCTGCGCCGTCGCACCAGGAGGTGGCTCCCATACCAAAATAAACCTGTGGATATACCGGTGACCTGACCACTGTCGGCCAACGGGGTCCAACCATCCACAACAAACGAGGGCTGAGCACCCTCTCAACAGGCTATCTCAAAGATAATCAGGCTCAACATGATTATGCAAATGCCGCATAATAAACCATGCATCATATGACAGATAATAATGCAACATATAAACATGCAACACATAGTAAAGCATACTCAATCCTGCTATCTCGGATAGTACTTTCGTACCTCAAACCAGTAGATCCTAGCAATCAGCCCTAAAATCAAGCCTACAATCCAAGTGATACCATATCACTAAACCACATCTAAAAGCCTTAACTAGACTAATAGATACTCCCAAATCTCAAAGGGAACCCAGAACTATACCTGCGTCCGTAGTCAGCCCACTGATGCCGCTAGCCCCCAACTAGAGCACAGCTCCGCTACAAAACCAGTAGCTCCCCGCTAGTGCCCGAACCTCGGGAAAAGACTAGAAACCCATCAGAAACGACTAAAACGCTCTGGAACTCTCGGAATTGACGAGTGAAAAGTGAAGCCTCGCGCTTCTATTTATAGACAACGATCGGACGATCCGATCCACTTCGGACGCTTCGATCCGGTACACTTCGGACGATCCGATCCACTTCGGACGATCCGAACATTGCATGTCTTCCACGTGTCCAGCCACCTGTCTTCGGACGATCCGAACCCTGATCGGACGATCTGAACTCTGACATGACATGACTCGTCTGACTCCGAACAGAACGGACGATCCGAACCCACTTCGGACGATCCGAACCAACTTCGGACGATCCGAACCCGGTTCGGTCCTTCCGATCCTACCGAAATACAATTAATCCAATAATTAACTCAAATTAGGCATCGGGATACTACACCCGCCCCCCTCCAGTCCCGTCCCATTGCCATTCCTATTTCTGAGTGACCGGTTCAACTTTCGAGATTCATCACACCCGTCCATTCCATTCACGATCAACGATCCAAATTATTTATTTGACGCCTACAAATACTAATCGCCTTACCTTCTTTCTCACTTTTAAAAATTTCGAAATCTCTTTTCTCACTCTCATGAATTTCGAGCTTCCATCGTACTGCTTCCGACGATTTTCACTTACACCTGTCGCAACTCCGAGCGCACTTTTACTTCTCGTAATTTTTCTATTTTTAATAATGTCTGCTTGTTCAGCTTCTTCTTCCTCCAAAGTCAACACAAGCGGCTCAGTGATTATGAGTCCGAGGGTCGCGCTCTGATTACCCTGCTTCTGTTTCCTTTTTTTTTTTTTTTTTTAAAAAAAAAAACCTAATCCTTCACACCTTTTATAAAAAATTTGTTCTGGTTTCTTCTCAAACCACCACTGCAAAATATCCAAAAAAGCTAAAGTTTCCTACCAAGCTGTCGGGGACCCTCTAGTGCTAGGGAGAAAGGTAAAAGAAAGCAAAAGATGACCGTTGATCCCGAGGTTGAGAACCCGAGTGCTGCGTGGTACTCCACCTTGCCTAGCACCCTTCAACCCCGATCGGAAGATGACCTCTGGGCTATTGGGTCTATTCCTTCCACCTACTCTCTCATCATTCTCGGTCCCTTGGTCCGAGCTGATCAGCTCCCTGAGGCTTTATACCTTTTTTCGGGACCAAGTTAAAAGTGGTCTCCGAATCCCAATTCCTTCCTTCTACATCGAGGTGGCCCGTTTCTTCGAGTTTCCTCTAAATCAGCTCCACCCTAACTCTTTCCGCAATATGGTCTTGGCTTTGTGCTTTTTAAAATGAACCTTCTCCTTATTAACCCTCTCATCCTCCACCACTACTTTACATGCACCTTCGATGAGAACGAGTTCTCTATTACTGCCCGAACCCATCACAAATTCCTTGATGAATTCCTTTCTTCTATGAAGGGATGGAGAGGTTGGTATTTCTTCATCAGCCTTCCATCTTCACCCAAATGTCGACTACCTTTCTTTCTGCCCTTCCTACCCAGCCCAAGCTTCCTCGAGCTTACCAATTCGAGGAGGTCTATACCTGGAGCCAAGAGATCGTGGAAGAGAAAATATTCAAATCCTCTAGTTTGATCTCCGACAAGAATTTGATTGACCACAGGTTGAGTCCCTAAAGTGAGGATCCTGTGGAACAGGTTATCGACGAGTTCGACGTATCAGCTACTCGGCCCGATATACTCTCACTTTATGTTTTTTCTTCCTTCCATTACTAACTTCTTGATTTTTTTTTATTTTAGAACGCTTATTTTTGCTCCTCTTTTAGCTCATCCAGAAATGAAAGTGGCCTTTGCCAAGAAGGGGACAACTGCCAGGGTAGTCGAATAGGAAGAACAAGTAGCTCAAAGGACTGCTGCTGAGAAGAGAGCCTTGGAAAAAAATACGGCTGAGAAAAGAAGCCTGGGAAACTGCGTCAATCCGAGAGACCGAGGAGAGATTCGTCGTTGGGCCTTGGGAGCAGGCCAGTGCTCCTGCCAGGTTGGGGAGACAGAGCATGTGTATCAGTCTGCCCCTGAGGACTCAGAGGATCACGTGCCTCGCAACCACCAGAAGAGGAAAGTTGTCACGGACCCTCAGTTGGTCCGCTTGAGCGACACCAAAGAGGGGGGAAATTGGTCCCATACCCTCTGGGCCTTCTGAAGTGCGGGGAAACATGTTCTTGGATGTGGTTTCTCCAACCGGGGTTTGGTTGATAAAAAGTCTACTTTCCTCGGCCGATATGACTCATCTAAAGAGGCTGGATTCTAACCACAAGCTCTTCGAGTGTGCCACCCGAGGTCTATTGGTAATTGTTTACATCATGTTTTCTATCCATTTTTCATGACACTTCTTCTAGCTCTCTCCTATTTATGCGGAGCCAACAATTTATGGTGTCAGCTTACGAGGATGTTGCCAGGTTGTCCAAGCTGGAAGCAGCTCGAGCCCGAACCGGTGTTGAGCTCATCACCCAGGTGAAAGGTGATATGGAGCAAGCTCAACTGGTACACGAAGATGTTGTAATCAAGATAATGACAAGACGATTTAATTCCTTCCCACTGAGGCTAAAGAAGACCAGAGCGATAAAGATGCTGAAGGGACTAAGCCTGAGCACGAAGAGACAATAACATAGATTTTCAATTCATGCATTGTACTCTTCCATGTACTCCTTTTATTACGGAAAGAATATTTTATTCATGTCTCTGTCATTTATGATCTGACTGAACCAGACGATTTAGAACATACCTTTTTAGAATGTAAAAATATTCTGAGTGCTAAGAAATGATCGGGCTTATGATAATCCGGATACCCAGCTTTAATTCAAACTCGAACCTGACTGAACACTTTGAATCTGGCCTAATCAGGCTCTGTAAGATAACGGTAATACCACTCGGTCCTTAATTTGTAAGGCATAATAGAAGAATACGAAAATAATATGCTTAACCTTGGTTAACATAAGGTGTCAGGGTCTCACGATTCTCTGGCTTAATATATGGTGCTGGTGTCTCATGCATCCTGGGATTTAGATAAGATGTTGGGGTTTCATGTCTTCCAGACTTTTAAATTTCTTAAATCTTCTGCTGGGTTAGTTTTCTTAAAAACCAAATCACGAACCAAAAATTCCTGAATTCGAATTCATTGACGGTAGAGTGAGATTTCTTATTTGAAGTAAATTAAGTGAGCAATATAGTTGTACGCTACTGAGTGCATAGTCAAATGCCCTTCCATGCCAATCTGAAAATAACTGCCGAAATTAGATCCCGGATGAAGAGCTATAGATAAAATCTGAGTGTTGAGCTAGTCGGTCTTATTTTTATAATTAAAAGCATACATACGTCTTTAGATCGGATTTCCCACAAGTGGTGCCAATGATGATGTCCGGGTAGATTAGGTGAGCCGGGTGGGCAATCTACCGAGTAAAGAGCTGTACTTTCTCTGTGAAGATTTTTGACCTGATGAGATAAGCCTAACATGACCTTATGGGATGAGGTCGGGTGACCTGGCTTGTGAGTACCCTTGATCACATAGGATGATTTCGAATCAGATGATCTCCACACACTAAAAAAAAATGTTAGTGGGGGTGTCAGAAGGGTTTTCATATCTCATGTCTCAAACGAATGAGCAAACTTGAGTATTATAGGAGAGAAGATGACCTCGATTACAGCGCCTGGACACTGTTCTTGATTATCCATCTACACATGCCCAGCCTTCTGACAGTAGGCATGGCGACCCATAATGTCTCTGGTCTTGTCATGTGCACTGATTGTCATGTTAATGATTATGAGGTACGGTGACTCATGCTTATGGGCCCATCTCTTGGTGATCAGCCCAAGTGGGAAGGAACTCGATTTGGAAAGATTTTTTTTTGGTGATTAAGTGAGATGAACCCTGGTCAAGTGACCCGAACCTTGGTCGGGCGAGATAGCCCCTGGATAACTTTTACTCTGGCTCTACTCAGTTTCCCGAGATCAACTTAGAATCTGGCCCGATTAAGTTTTTCCTTTCCCACCGAGTCCAAGAATTACTCGGGTCCTTCTGGGGAATCACAAACCAAATCTTTTTTTAACATTTACTTAACAATCATTAAGATTTTTATTATCAAGCAAAGGATTCTCATGTTTCACACCAACAATATTTAACACCAACGATTGAAACTCAATTGTTATTTTATTCATTTGATCTTGACCAATAATATTAAAATACATACCAATCATTCGTTTTTGTTGAAATATTTACTTCAAAAAACATTAATATTATCCATGAAATTTATAATTACATCTTTTAGAAAACTATATACAATTTTTGTTTGAGAACATGCTAGATGACAATGGTCTGATAGGCATCTTGGGTTCTTTACATAGATGTCCCTTCTTGTCCAGAAGCAAGGTAGGAATCCATGGCTGCAAGCATCCCCAAAGCCGCCGCTATCCTCGATTATTGCCGTGTTGCACCGGCCTCCACCACCGAATCGTCGACTGAACAACGCCTTCCCCTTTCATTCTTCGACATGCCGTGGCTGCACTTCCATCCGGTCCATCGTGTTCTCTTGTATCAATTTCCATGTTCCAAATCTTCTTTCCTACAAACGATAGTTCCAACTCTGAAAAGTTCACTCGCACACACTCTCCAGCATTATCTCCCGCTGGCAGGAAATTTGTTGTATCCACTAGACTCGGGCATGCCGGAGTTTTGCTACTTTCCTGGCGACTCGGTTTCTGTCACAATAGCCGAGTCGGGCCAAGATTATGATTTCGATCATCTAACAGGAAACGGATACAAGGATGCCAATGACTTCTACCCTTTCGTCCCTGATTTGGCAGAACCCAGAATTAATTCTGAATCAGGCTTCAAGATAATCTCACTTTTAGCAATCCAGATAACACTATTTCCAGATTCCGGCATCTGCATCGGGATCAGCAATTATCACGTCGTAGGAGATGCGAGTTCAACTACGGGATTCATCAGATTTTGGAGTTCAGTAGCTAGGCTCGGGGTAGACGAAGTATTAGCTCAAAACTATTCACTTCCTGTTTTTGAAAGATCTGGGATCAAAGATCCATCTGGAATAGCCAACATTTTCTGGAATCAAATGAAAATTTACAAGAGAAAATCTCCCCGTTCAAACTCCTACGCTGACAAAGTTAGAGCAACCTACATTCTACACAAGGATGACATACAAAAACTCAAGACTTTTGCGCTATCGAAAAATCCAGCTTTACTCTACTTATCTACGTATACTGTGACGACTGCTTACGTTTGGACTTGCTTAGTAAAATCAGCGGCAATTACAGGGGAAGAAGTTGATCCCAACGAGCCGGAACACTTCACCTTCGCGGCCGATGTCAGGCCACGGCTGAATCCACCACTGCCCGTCAACTATTTCGGAAACTGTGTGGCCTTCATGAGGACGGAGTCAACGCACCACCAGTTGAAAGGAAATGATGGGTTTCTTACTGCAGTCGAGTTGATAGGGGGTGTTATCAGTAAAAAAGTGAACAAAAGTGATGAAATCTTGAGGGGAGCGGAGTCTTGGCTAACTGAATTTTCTGCACTGATCGGAAAGCGGTTGCTCGGGGTAGCGGGGTCCCCCAAATTTGATGCCTACGACGCTGATTTCGGGTGGGGGGAACCCAAGAAGTTCGAATCCGTGTCGATTGATGCTGATGGATCCATGTCACTTTGCAAATCCAGGGAATTTGAAGGAGGGTTAGAGATTGGTCTGTCCTTGGCTAAGGCGAAAATGGACGCTTTTGCGGCCACATTCTCTGATGGATTGAAGATAGAGGTGACATAAAATTAGAATTCTTGTTATGTTTCCTCGTCACTTTTCATGCATGGTTTCATATCTCAAAAGATTTTAAAATATTCGGATCCAAATTGTTCCACGTTTTGTTTGAATTATATCATCAACACAAATTTGTCAAACCAATTAAATTGATGAAATCATGGATTAACGACTTCAAATATCTAAATCCAAAAGCATATATCATACAATCATGATATATGGATCAATGATAATGATTTTTCATCAATCTACATAAATGTCATGTGCTGAGTAGACGAAGGCACTATTCAGATCGATGAAATCTAATCTACCTAGCCCAAATAAATTTTCAATAAGCCTAAGGTCCATGGGAAATTATGCGTTTTTTGGTTTGGATGAGAAGTTTATATGGAACATTTTTTTAAAAAAAATTAATCATTGGTGATTTTTGGGAGTCTAGCATTACCTGATCGTTATTACTAAAAGAGACATTGATTTCATCTTCTAAATAATAATAAACAAATTACCGAAAAACATAAATTAAGTTATTGGAATGCAGATAGGATTGTAAACAATAAGAAGTCCATGCTTGATGGGCAGTCCCCATTTTTTTAATTTGTGAATTTTTTTAGTTTGTGATGAAAGATTATATTAAATAACATAAATAATGTCGATGATTTGTAATTGTAAATGGTACGGATAATGATGATACCAAAAAAAAAAACATAAAAATTTATGAGAGATGATCTCACGGGTTCAATTTTGTGATACGAATACTCGACTTAACTGAATTCATGCAAAAATACTAATTTTTATGTCAAAAATAATATTATCCATGATAGTTATGGATTGAATTGTTCTTTCTCAAGGATATACATCTTTGAGATTGTCAAATGAGAGATTTACTTAAAGAAAAAGGTATGGATGACATTGAGCTTAGTTTAAATCAGACACCAATGTTTTCAAAACAGTGCCAGATCGGCCAATTCGACCAAGAATTGGTCATGGATCCTGTCTAGAACACCCAAAAACCATTTCAGCGATCAAATCGGTCGAACCAGGAACCAGTCATGAACAAGAAACCAGTTCAACCGGTTTCAGAAATTTTATTTTCTGAAAGAGAGCGTGACAGAAACTTTGCATTCTGGTCCATCTGCTCATTTTCTTAACCACGGTGCCTATATTCGACACCTGCGGTAAGAGCCATTGGGATGATGTAATAAATGCAACTCAATAATCCCTTTTCTGCTTTTCACTTGGTTTCTTTATTTATAAATATTTAATAATCTTATCTTGTATTTGGAAATGATTGCTCATAAACAAATTAATATTGCACTTAGATTGACAAATGTTTTTGAAAAGAGAGATTTGATTCGAAAATTAAAACATTTGAAATATATAATATAACACTCATTTTAGATGTATTTGAAGTTTATTATAGTTATTATGAAAATTGAGTACGAGATGTCGTTAATTTGAAATTTACTTCAATTTTGTTCAACTAATCAAATCAAAGAACTTGAAACATCCATCAAACAACTTAAGAGTCTCTGATTAATTAAATAAACGTATATCGAAACATAAATATCTTTATTCGTGAGATGGATGGACTCTGTTTATATTTACAATAAAAATAATATTTTTTCTTGAGCGACCCAAATAAAATATACGTTTCACAACATTTTTGTGTTAGACCGTCTCACGTAAGTTTTTGTAAACAAAAAATTGTACATAATCAATATTTCTATTAAAAATAAGGAGTTCCTTGTAGATATAAATATATAAAAACCTTTTAAGAGTCGAAGTTACTTACCAGAGTAGCTCTCATGTGAGACCGTCTCACGGATCTTAATCTGTGAGACGGGTCAACCATATCCATATTCACAATAAAAAGTAATATTGTTAGCATAAAAAGTAATACTTTTTCATGGATAACCCAAATAAGAGATCTGTCTCACAAATATGATCGTGAGACCGTCTAACACAAGTTTTTGCCTACTTACCAGATGATTAACGATGTTATTTACTTAACAAAATCTTATGTTCTCTTATGTGTTAGAATAAGTATTTAGTGAATCGGTCTCATTAATATATCTATGAGATATATCGATTTGGTCTATATATGTAGTTAAAAATAATATATTTAACATAAAAAAATAATATTTTTCATAAATCGGATCAGATCTAATTTCCGTTTTAACAAAATTAATATGTGAAAATTTCATTAAATTTGATATATTTCACAAAATAAAATAAAAAAAAATAACTCTAGGAAAAATTATTTGCCTAATAAAAATGAAAGAAGGTTTATTTGTGTAACAAGATAGGGAAGTATAGAAGATTTCATTCACATATTGTATATATTTGATTTGATTTGTAATGAAAGATTATAGGAAAGAAAATAAATAGTGTGGATGATTTGTAATTGTGAATGATACGGATAATGACAATGAGAAACAATATTTAAGGCAAAAATCTCTCCCACGAACTACTCTTCTCTGACAGTTGTGAGCGCCAATCTTTCTTTCTTTACCAGGAAATGCCACACACTCACTGCACCGCTCGTCGGTGCATATTGGCGCATCTCGTTTCCCAATTCATGGATTGATTCTTTATCGCTTCGCTTCGTCCACACGTAAAGGACAGAAGAAATTCCCAGAAAGCAAAGCACATTTTGTTCGTTTTTTTCCTTTCTAAAGTAACCAGGAAATTTTTTCTGGTTACTTTTGGATTTTTGTCCCCATTCTGGCATTCCCATTCTTTTTTGTTCAGTCCCGTCGAAAACACAGGGAAAAGGAGTTGGGAATTCTTTCGACGAAGAAAAATGCAGTGGGTTATGAGATTTTCGGGTTTTTTCTCTGCGGCGATGGCGATTATTGTGCTATCTCCTTCTCTGCAATCTTTTCATCCTGCGGAAGCTATCAGATCATCTCAAGTCGATTTATATTCAGATTCCATGGACCCATTAACGATTGGGAAAGATCCACCTTCCGGACGGTCCCGCCATTCCACAATGCCGATGAGTGCCACTCATTGAAATCAGGGAAATTCAGTGTTTGTGATCCTTCTCTGGTACATGTAGCGATAACTCTGGATGTTGAATATCTACGAGGTTCAATCGCCGCCGTCCATTCGATTCTCCGGCATTCAAGGTGCCCGGAAAATGTGTTCTTCCATTTCCTTGTTTCAGATACGGGTCTAGAATCCCTGGTCCGTTCCACCTTCCCCGAGTTGAAATTCAGAGTATATTATTTCGACCCGGAACGGGTTCGAGGCCTAATCTCAAGCTCCGTGAGGCAAGCCCTTGAACAGCCGCTAAATTATGCGAGAAATTATCTTGCGGAACTTCTGGAACCGTGCGTAAACCGGGTCATTTACCTGGATTCCGATCTAGTGGTGGTCGATGACATCTCGAAGCTCTGGAAAACAAGCTTAGGGAGGAAGACCATCGGAGCACCCGAGTATTGCCACGCCAATTTCACGAAATACTTCACAAGCCACTTCTGGTCGGGATTCTCCGGCGTGTTTTCGGGCCGCCGCCCCTGTTATTTCAACACGGGTGTGATGGTGATAGATCTGGGCAACTGGAGGCGGTTCGGGTACACCCGCTTGATCGAGCGGTGGATGGAGATACAGAAGTCGAGCCCGAACCGGATCTACGAGCTGGGCTCGCTGCCGCCATACCTGCTGGTGTTCGCCGGGCAGGTGGCTCCGATCGACCACCGGTGGAACCAGCACGGTTTGGGAGGGGACAATGTGCGCGGGAGCTGCAGGGACCTGCATCCTGGTCCGGTGAGCCTGCTACACTGGAGCGGCAGCGGCAAGCCGTGGCACCGGCTTGACTCCGGTCAGCCATGCCCGCTGGACTCGTTGTGGTCCCCTTTCGATCTCAAGAACTAACATTCATTTTTCTCGGATATTTTAGTTTCCATTTCATTTTGTTTTTCTTTGTTTAAAATATTTACCATTACGTGTATATCACTTCCCCTGAAATAAAAATAAAAAAGAACAAAAAATATTTTAGTAAATGGAAAGTCTTTATGCATTTTAAATTCAATTTAATCGCGGTCGCGGTTTTAGTAATATAATTTGCGTTCGACGACGTATAGCTCATTTGATTCGATTTTAGTAGAGTAATTTACGTTCGACGACGTATAGCTCATTTGACACTACCAAATATCCTTTTGAATACAACTCGGAATCACACACTTGAAGATTAAATCAGAAGATCGAAAAGACTTGTAATTGTTCAGACCATCTCAATTATATGAAATTCAACTGCATCATTTGTACGCATGAGATGGTTTATTTCATCCTACTTATGTGGATATTCCACGAGATCAAATTAAATCGATTCTGCATGCATGTATACTTATGATTATAGCCAAGTGGTTCTAACATTATGAAATTTGTATTGGTTTGGTATGTTCTTTATCCAAAGATTATATTTGAACTAGTTGTATGATCATAAGCAATTTGTTGGTTTTCACAACTAAAATCGAAAACAAACATGAAACTTGTGATTGGTTTTCATAATTTGCTACTAAAGATGACATGTTTAGTCCACAGGAATATACATACAATTTACATGACATGAAGTAATTAGAACAAGAAGAATTTTTTAAATGAGATAAGTAACTGTTGGGTGCAATAATTGTTCATGCTTAGTAGAGCGATCGAACCGTGGTGCTTGAGCTGCTGTGCGGTTTAAAAGATTTGAGTTGCACCATTACCACCAGCTATAGCTTTTGGTAAAGCGGAAAGCGCTCGGTCCTACAATTGGTATCAGAGCCCAGGTCACGGGTTCGATTCCCATTGATTGCATGAGTGTAATTATTGGGAGAGAGATTGTTGGGTGCAATAATTGTCTCTGCTTGGTAGAACGATCGAACCATGGTACTTGAGCTGCTGTGCGGTTTAAAAGATTCGAATTGAACCATTACCATCAGCTATAGCTTTTGATAAAGTGGCAAATGTTCGGTCATATAGTAACATATGATTTGCTGTTGCGTGAGTTGAGAATTGAGGATTGGTAGAAAATTGAATGTATCCCTCAGAACTTTACAGCTACAAAAACCCAGCCAGGGGACCAAACTGGGAATAAAGAATCATTGGTTGAGGGACTTGGGTACCATAAAATTTTCTGAATCTTGGTTCTGCCCAACCCTAAAACACCAAACTCCATTTGTTTTTGGGCTCATAACCACCTATACTACTAGTACACGTATGTATTCAAATATATTAATTTTGTGTCCTTGTAGGAGTCGTCCTATACTAAAGTTAGAACCCTCCAGAAAAAAAAATGTAAAAGCTCAGATTAAATATTTTTTATTTAAATAAAGAAAGAAAGAGAGAATGTTCAAGATCACATGGTGAAGTCCTCAAACATTTCGTGATGCCTATTTACTAGTGAGATCCAATCAGAGATGCAAATAAATAGAATCGAGTATGAAAAAAATTTTAAGGGTTGAATTCAACTCTAATCAATATATTCGAGTTCACTTCGAAGATTAAATGGTTTTAACTTTTTTGCTCGAAAAACTTGAAGATATATTTATTTAATATTAAAGCTTCATAACTATTGAATAAAATAATTTAAGCTTTGAGTTTGTCTTACGAAAAATTTGAATATTTTCGAATTCGAGCTCGAATTAATTAATTTCAAATGCAAATAAATATAATATAGAACTTTACGAATCAAAGTTTACCAAGAAATGTTGTCTACATTTAAAAAGTTAAATTTCTCAGACAGTCATAATGTAGGAGATGAGTTTGGGTTCGGTCAAAACTTTGATCAAGCATTCGAGTGAGTGAATGTGGAAAAGAAGATTCAATCAACTTAGAAATTGAAACTATTCAACCGTACATTCATGACGTAAGAATCCAGTTGCTACAGTCGATGATTCGCGCTGTGGAAAAGTTGGTGAATGTAAACATACAGTGAAGCATAATGAATAAGCGATTGAATCATGCAAGATTGAAAGATATGTATATATCAGCAGCTATGTGCTGTGGAAGACAATCTTATTCTTGTGCTTCTTGTGGGTTCCTTTGTGGAAGACAATCTTATTCTTGTGCTTCTTTGTGTGCTTTTCTTTCTTTCTTTCTTTCTTTCTTTATGAAATTACTTCCATTAAATTAGGTAAAAAGAATTGTACAAGTACAACAACACTGGATATCCTCATACTAAAACAAAAACATAGTTCTTAACGTTGCATTACATACTACACGTCATCTATGACATATATCGCACTCGGAATACAATGATAAATTAAAATCTTGATATTTTTAACAATGGCGTCAACATCCGGCTTTTCGTTTTCAAAAATCGTCATATTCCTCGTGTTCCAAACATTGTATATGATAACTGCAAGTGCCATACATCTCATCTCGTTAATCGTTGACTTGCCTCGGTAAACACCTCGAAAAGCTTTGAGGACAGTCGTTGCCAATCCCATACCTTTCTTCATGCCCAACAAATCTCGAACACCATCTCATATATTCTTCGAAAACCTGCACCCGAAGTAAATGTGATCGTTGGACTCATGTGCATCAGTACACAGCACACATGTATTATCCAAACCCAAGTCTATCCCGAGTAAGAAACTTAGCGTGTGCAAAGAGCCAAAGCGCAAACCGGTGCTTAGGTAGGATAAAAGACTTTGATATCAAAGGTTTCCATGGCCATCTTTCCTCTTTGTGAACAAAGAAATCATACGCATGCTTAAGACCTGCCGTGCCATTAAACCAACGATCTAAGCAATAAATAGTAGCATCAATGGAGCCAAGATCACGAATCAACACACCCCGAATACTAATAATTTGTTTTATTAACGGTGATTTACATTGTACACAACATGACTAATTAATGGACATGAAATGAATGATGCTCCACACAAACAAGTATTTGAGTTCTACCAAAACTTTTCTTACACATAAATCAAGAAATCGACACTGTACACACTACCCGGGAGAGAGTTCTCTTTCTCTTGGCCAGCATTTTGGCTTTTGCCTGTTTTGGGATGTTGAATCGGCAGAGGAAGCACTGTTTCTTATCGTATAGAGCAATGAATGAATGATGGAGAGGTTCAGCCACAGCGTATCATAAGACTGCTACTTGCCTATTCGGATATGAGAGGGAGAAGGAATTGCAGTTGGTTGATGAATTGGTAGTTGAATTTTGGAGTTCCGGGCAAGGTTCGGGTGACACATTGGTCGATGACCCCTCAACGTTGGAGCATACCCACGATATGGATGAATCAGAAGAGATTGAGAATGATATGTTTGATAAACATACAGAAGTAAAGGGAGATTGATCAATTCCAATAAAGGTACCGGCCGTACTGATATTTACACCAACAATGTTCTTGAAGGTGATTCCACTAACCACAGGCAGCGCATCGGGATCGAATTTGTCATCCGGATGTGAATCATACTGACCTGTTGCCTTGATTCCCTCCTGTACATTTTCCATGTAAGCATCCGATACATATATGCTTTTGATATAGCCGCCTCTTCCTCTTGCTGTCTTTAGTTGAACTCCTGTCAACGAGTCCCGCATGTCAAGGTGCTCCACCAATACATCTGAAATGCCACCTGACATTTCGCTGCCAAGTGCGATTCCCGATCCTGAAGAAGACTTAAGGCGAACCCATCGAATATGAACATTGCTGGTTGGTTTCCCATATGATATTCCATACTCATCCCAACCACTTTTAAGCACAACCGCGTCATATCCCGTGCTAATGTTGCTGTTCTCAATGCACACATGCTCAGAAGAATCTGGATTTGAAAAGTTCTATTTAAGGTTCCCAACAATAGAGTCACTATGACTAGTCAACACATGAATAATATATAGTCGTGGTATGTGGTAACATTTAAATTATTAAAGAATGAAAGGTGAACATGCCATAGTCAAATAAAGTAAGATCAGCAAGGATCAATTGAAAAATCAAAATCCACATTGGGAGGCACGAGCCATTAACTATTTGACAGACCTGGAACTATCCCACTGGTGTGTGGCGACTCAGGCGGAGAATATATCGTAATGTTCTGAACCAGCAAGTATCTGCATTACGGAACAAATAAAAAAAATATCTTGCAATCAAAAGCATTTCAAACATGGCATATTGAATTTCATGTGTTTAACTGGCACGCACCTGCAGTAAACTGGATGTATATTCCAAGCAGGTGCATTTATGAAGGTCAAGTTCGATATTAAAACATTGTCTGAGCCGATCAATTCTATTAAATGCGGTCGACTGTAATTTAAGGAGTGTGCATCCGCTTGTTTCCACCAAACTGAGCCCTGACCATCAATAGTTCCATTATTGCCTGTTTAGACGGTAAGAGAACTAAATTACTATAAGAATGGTAATACTGCTATGGTGAGAAAACACAAATAGTAGCTAATGGATCAGTTTCAGGCATAATTTCATTACCCGTTATAACCACATCAGTTAAATTATGTCCCATGATCAAGCTGCCATATCTGTTACCGGGTATCTCAAGGCCCCGACCATAAGATGGTAAGGGTCCAACAACATCCCAATGGCTATAATCCTGCAAAGATACTTGATAAAAGTTCAATATAACTCATATTCCCAGATTACCAGGAATCTTAGCTGCTGACTGCTGTCATGATAGCATGATAAGATTTTTCATAGTACGGTGATCACCTGAGAGGCAAGAAGAACAGCATCTTTTTCAAGGAATAGTGTGAGATGGCTGGTGAGATTTATGCATCCGATAACCCAACGGCCAGGTGGAACATACAGCTGTGCACCGCCCTTGTCAACAAAGGACCTCAGATAGAAAATAGCATTCTGAAAAGCCAAAGTATTTAAGGTTTTCCCATCTCCTATCGCCCCAAATTCGGAAACGGAGACACTGTGAGGTCTGGGAGTCATCGGCCAAGTGGGCTTGCATTCTCCATTGTGTTCTGCTGCATAACTCGAAACCAGGAGCAGAAGCAAAACTGCCTGAGAATAAAGGAGTAACAAAGAAACAGATAGCTTATCAAACCTTAAAGCCATACTCGATACTAGCTTGAAATTGCAAGAATCAGGCCCCTAATAAATTGTTTGCATATATTGGCTAAGAGCTCAGAAATAGCTCAATCATCCACATTACAGATTAAGAGAACAAACATTACTGTTAGTCTAGAACATTGATAAAAATTTTAGTCCCTTCACTGCTACTTACAAATAAACCACCGTTAGATCTAGAGTCCAAGAATTAAGCGTCTATTACAGACAATGTAGACAGACCAACCAGCATCCTTACTCAGAAAGTTGAAGATCAAGCCCAATTCGAAGCAAAATGTAGACTGAAGTAAATAAATACACACTTCACCAAACAAAGAAGAGCGAAAACAATCAGATCAAGGAAAACAAATAAGCAAAAAACAACAGAACAGCAGTTCAAGTTAAGATTCAAGGTCTTGGAAATAGTATTCTGCGAAATTTTAAGTTTCATCCAACACATATTCACTGACAAGATTTACTTTTTGCAGGATTCCCACATACACACAAAGCAAAAAACAACAGTACTGGATCCAAGAAAATTATCAAAGAAACCCACAATCAAGAAACTAAAAAAAAACTTACATTAATCAACTAAAGAAAGCATAAATAAGAATCACAACGTACTTACTAGCCTCTTCATGTCTCTCTTCTTCAAGCCCTCATTCTAAGCCACCCTACCCAAGAAGCTTTGACTCGACACTAAGCTAAAACGGAAAGCAAGCCCGAAAGAAGGAAGGAGAAAGGAAACGTGCGGTGATTGAATGATGATGAGTGGCAATTAAGGAGGAAAATATAAACAAAAAATAACGGATGATAAATGAAAAGGACAGCACGGAATGAGAAATAGACAGCTCTTACTTCATATAAAAATGGAATTTTCTTTACTTGTATGGAATGTGGGATTCAATCAACAGTAAGTGAAATTTATCTACATAATTATGAACCATTCATTGATCACCCCCATAATTCATCCCTAATTGTTTTTCTTTGGCTTTGGCCGTTGGTTGTTTGTGGACTCTAAGCTGACGACTTCTAGTTTTTTTCCTTTGCATATGGAATACTATTTTCGCTCACGTTATGTACAATCAAGTGGTTTAATCTATCTATGTTTCTTATCCTCACAACTTTGAGTTTGTCACGTAATATTTGTCTAACGTGAGTTACCTGATCAGTATTATTTGTAATTTATTACATTGATTATTTGAGTTTACCTAGAATGACCAAAAAACAACGGTTGCGGGTTCCAAAAATAATAATAATAAATAAATAATGAAACCCAATATTGATATGTTTTATCGATCATAATTTATTCAAAGAAAAATAATTTTAATATCTATTTAGTGATTTTTTAAACTTGTTGGACACTTATCCACTATACATTAGTATTTAGGAAAATATTCATGTGAAGTAATCATATATTCAAATGATTTTTTATTTTATGTAATGTTTATTTTGTATTTTATTGTTTTTATTTTGTTTTCGTAAGAGTGATAGATTTTATTTTAGAGTTGACATTTACATTTTATTTTTGTCATTTGCTCTTCATTTGTGAATACATTTAATATATATTTTACGCATGAAGTGAAGTGTAGATAACACAAAATAAAGTGTAAATATCAACTTTTTTTTCATCTTCTCAAATATATGGATAAATATACAAAAGAAAATTCATATTTAATGAATAATAAAGCTAGATACCAAAATCATTAATAAACATAAACATAAAACAAAAACAAAAAAGACAACTGGAATTAACTCTTTTTTTTTTTTTCAAAAAAAAAAAGAGTGGAAGTGAGAATAGGATCCATGCAAGATGTGAATGATGGCATTTGGAAACGCTAGGCTGGCATGAGTGTATTTGCCAGAAGAAAACCCCACCGGAATAGCCAAACCCTTTTGTCCTCACATTGCTTCCCTTGTTTTCTTCCCTTTAATTCCACTTCTTTCTCTAATTATTTTTCTCATTTTCCATGTCCATACATATATTTGTATATATATTATGGCTAATAAGGACAAATATATTTTAGGCCAATTCTCAAAATTAGGAAAATAAATGGATTGAAGGGGCATTTTTGGGGCTAAATTGTGAAAAATTATCTTGGTCAATTAAAGAAAGTTATTTCTACACAATATTTTATCATGAAAAAATTATGTCGTCCGGGAAGATTGCTTGAGCTGGCCAGCTGGGTGGACAATTTACCAAAAAGAGTGGTGTTTCTTCCCTATAAGTGCTAGCAACCGAGCAGGGAGAGCCCGTGCTAGATGATTTACACAATTGAAAAATAAAGAACAATGGCGCTGGAAGGATTTTTGGCGTAGCTACTCCAATACTTTAAGTCAGTCAAGTATTCACTCAACAGAAACGAAACTGCTATATGATGAGTATTTAGTCAGTTATTGTGAAAAATGTTAAGTAATATCCCCAAATGATCGAGCAAACTTGAGTACTTAAGTATTTATAGAGGGAGAGGTAATGATGATCATTTCAATACCCAATCACAGCTCATGATCAGACGTCGGCTCATACCTTGTCTTCTGACACTGTCATAACTGACAACTCGTAATATCCTTAATCTTATCACATCAACCCCAGACCACATGTGTTGGGTGACATGTTAAAGATTTCAAAGTATGATGACCAATATATATGGGTGTGGAAGCAAAAGACAGTAAGAATGATGTTCGTACGAGTGTGGAAGCAAAAGACAGTAAGAATGGACAGTGGAGACTCGCATCTCTTTAAAAAAAAATCAGGTAAAAATTATCGACATTTTAATATCGAGTATTAAAATCGAAATTCGACCAGGCCGCCTCCAATACAACCTTAGTTACATCAAACAGATCCAAAAAAAAAAAAAAACAATTGACTATGTCTTGAATCGTTGAATACAGAGACGTGGCATGTCCCCACTTTTGGTAAAAACAATGGAGCATCCAATGGCAAAGCCCCACCTACCACATGTAGACTTCCTCCACATCATTTCATCGATACTATTATCTCTTTTTTTATATAAAAAGTTTTTGGGAAATATGATTCTTGTATGGTAGTTCGTTAATATTTTTACTTTTTTTAGGCACCTTGTGTAATTATGCCTTTGTTTTTAAATAAATAGAATAGAGTAGATATAACCCACTAAAGACTTGCAGAAGTATCAAGGTTGAAAAATTGACAGTTCTATAATCACAACTCCTCCACGCAAGTTTTCTAGGAAACTACGTCACATTACATTATTTGGATAGTTTAATTAGTATTAGTTATTATTACTAACTCCGGGTTGACGACTCAATTTGTACCATGTAGGCATCCAATGGACAATTTTACGGGCGATGTTGACTGCAGTGCTGGTTTTGTGGAAATTTGGGTCATCCATTGGATCTACCCCATGTTCTGATTTTGGCATAACACTGTATTATATACTCCATAACAAAAAATAAAAAAATCAGATATTATGTTAAGATCTCTATGTTATTTTTTTTCCAGATTTGGAGTCCGTACGTGCCTGTGTTGAATAGAGAAAAATGATGTGATATCATTCAAGTAAACATTTAAATATGAGCTCAAACTAAAGGACAATCAGTCCTTGAACTCAAAGTTTACCCCTTGCAAAAGTCCATGTGAGGCAACTGAAAGAAGATGAGAAACACGATTGGTACGATTCAGTTCAAAGCTTGCGTGCAAGAAGAGCGATGGAGATACGAAATGACTGAGGCTTCTGCAGCAACAGGTGAGGGATTGTAGAACCATTTTACCACATTGATGGCATCTGTTTCCACAAATACATTAGTCCACTGACGTTGAAGGGCTATCAAAATACCTTTCCTAACCGCCATCGACTCGGCAAAATAGGGCGTGAACCTCCTAGAGATGCTGGCTGAGCGAGCTAGAGGCACGATATCTTGGTCATTCCAGACAACCACCCCACGCCAAAACTCTGACGATTCTCGTGTAAATCTAATAGTTTCCGGTACATCAACAATGTTTCATTTCAAGACCATTGTTCTACTAGATATCTTAACACTTGTATGGTGCATTGCATATAACTTGGGGTCCTCAATAATCATGAAGGATTTAAGAAGCTGTAGTATCAGAAAAGGTGATTGACCCCTCTGGATAATTACTTATATGGTGCGATTTCTGGGATTGCATTCTACGGCTTTCTACATGGTTCCGCCAGATTCCACCATTTTCCCCAATAAAAAAAAAAAAATTATCGAGCAATCAACAATTTTAACCAAACACACATGCCGTGACTGCTTTAGTGCTTAATTATTATTGCATTGCCGATTACTCTTTTTCCCTCGATTTGCCATCCATCCTTCTCGTGTTTCTACTACAATTTAATTAAATCAAGCCACATGTTTAACTCCAATTTCCAAGATCACTCCAACATTTGAATTAATTAAAGCAACATGTTCAATTCCAATTTCCAAGATGACTCCAATTCTTCATCTGGCGTTTTCTTTAGGTAAATAACTATGCCCCCGCCATTTTAAATTAATGCTACTGCCCTTCTATTTAATTTCACCACACAACAGAGCACCTAGTCCAATTGGCTTAAACCTCAAGTCAATGGCCCGTTGGATGCTTGATGATCTGAACGACAAGAATACTTTCCACTACCATTCATTGAAATAGACAAAAGAATGGCAAATGAAATTCACGCTGGGCTGTGTCAAGATTGCCATAGAAAAAGCATCGATACCAAAAATAACAACACTAAATGGTGTAAAATCATATAAAAATCAATCCCACGATTAAACAAATTGGTCTAATTCCAATACTCCTTTCACTCAAATCACCTTAGTTGTGTGATTAACGACAACAAAATGGCACGGATAGGAACTTATGAGACCACCTTTCTAACAAAACAAGAAAGATGACACGAAGCTGCCAAACATAGAATCAGTCATCTAGGATCACTTTTTAGACTTCTTAGTTACCCTGCACAAGTTTTGAAATGATGAGAACACAAGTAAAATAGAAATAAATTGATTGTGACATATTTAGAAGCCACTTACTGAGTTGTCTGAGAAGTAGGAGCAGAGGTCACAGCTGCAGGCTTAGCTGCTTTCTCCCCTGGGCCCTGTAACGTCACATTAAAAGGTTTCATTCAAATTCATAATGCATAGAAAATCATATAGATGACATTGAACTTATTAAAATTCAAAATTACAGCACCGCCGAGCATCCATCCCCAAGTAAAAAGGCGATATCGAACAGATATCAACTTAAAAAACATGAAACAAATGGAACTACAACTCAATTAATTTATCGCTAATCTCTGACCAAAAAATGCAACAGACTCAATATCAAGTTCCACAGAAAATTCAGTGTCTGAGATGGAGTCCTGTTTCTGGTCCATATAAAGGCAACACAAAGCAACTAAATAGAAACAACGAACTTATACTCAAAAATATGCATCAGCTAATCACCTGAGCTAATCGTTCTTCCCTCCTAGCAATCTTTCTTTCCCTGCTAGCCTTGTTCTTTGCTCTCTTTGCCTCAAATTGGTCAGACAACGTTTTCTCTCTAGCCTTCTCAGCCTTAGATTTATGGATGCTCTCCATCAAAACACGCTTATTCTTAAAGACATTACCTTTGACCTTCATGTACATATCATGGTACATGTGCTTATCTATCTTCTTCGACTCCCGGTATTTGCGAAGCAAACGTCTGAGAACCCTCATTCTCCTCATCCAGAGAACTTTCGTGGGCAATCTTGCTTCCCTGGTACCTTTTCGTTTACCTGAAATAATTCAGAAATAATGTTCAATAAAGGTAACACACTTCTCCAAGTGAACCGATGGTCAGGAACATAAGAACCCAATTTCTAAATGGGAGAAAAAAAACCCATAAACATAAGTGGATTAATAGGTTGGTACAATATCAACAATTGAAGTATTGATCTTCTCAATTCAATCTCATCAATAATTAAAATCAATATTACAGCATGTAAACCAATCAAAGCCTAGGTCATAGTAAATAAAAGTGTGAGGCGTAACAATGCGCTCAAGTGTCCTAGGGCTTTGAGTGCAAAGCGCAGCCTACGCTCTATGGAAATAAGCGCATTAAATAAAATATTCTAAAAAAATAAAAATCAAATCAAATTTTTAAAAATATACGAATTATGAGATATCAAATATTGAATTCAGTATCTTCATCTTCCAAGTATCAAAAATTAAAATCCGATGGCAAGGAGCAGAGACGACATGATGTTAAGATATCCTCTGATCTTTTTTTAAAAAATAAATAGCAGAAATCACATTTTCCTCTGCCAGATTTTTTTCCAGAAAAAAGGCTGATTTACTCTGATACGTGCTTAAAGTGGCAAAACGTGTGCTTCACAATAGCCCTGAAATTTGAAGTGTCCGCAAGCTGTGGTATAGGTAGGTAATCCATTAAAATTTTCACATTTAGGGATTAAAAATAACAAAATGACCAATCGAAACTAATTGCAACAAAATGACCAATCAAACTAATCGCACGATCTCAGCAGGAAAGCTGTAAAGTGACATACTGGTGACTAGTCAAACACGAAAGAGTGGAAATTCAGAATTCAACATAGACGAGGAATCGATACCATATCCAGAATGACGGCCTTTTCTTTTGGCCTCCTTCATTCGGCGAGCACGAGATCGGGAGTGAATCTTAGTTGGCTTCCGGATAATGAAACCATCCTTGACCAACTTCCTTATATTCTGACCTGTATACACAAAAAAAGAGCATCTGACAAAACGAAAGCCATGTATGGCAATCAAAAATATATCATAAAATCCACCATGCTACAAATGATGTAAGAACTTTATCGCCAAGAAATGAATTTGAACAACCCGTAAATCATGAGCCTCTCAATCATGTTGCAAATTGAAATTCGCCATTTTGATAGCCCAATGACTAAACCAATTACTTTTTTACCTTAACAATCACAGCTAAAAACTATTACAAGATTAATTAACCTAAACCTTCATGTGCCATTCGAAATGATAGAATCACAGAACAAGTTATCCGTACACAGTGTTGAACTAACAAAAAACCAACAAGGAGCCTGGAGGTCAATCAACTGAACACACATCGCAAAATAAAAGTTATACCAAAAATTGAAAGTCTAAAAATATAAAACTTTATAAATAAAGAGCAAAACAAATGAGCGAGTGATATAGATATGAGAGCTCACGAGAGTTAGCCATGGAGATTTCGTTGCATTCATTGGGATCGAGCCAGACCTTTCCTTTGCCGCACTTGAGAACGCTGGCAGCGAGCCGCTTCTGTAGCTTGAGCGACACCATTTCTCCTTACCCTCCGCCTCTATTCTCCGTTCTGGAAGAAAAGCTGAACAAGAGCTTTTTTTATCTGCCCTAGGTATTCTTATCGGGTCTTTTGCACTGGGGTTTTTTCTACTTGGGCTTCTCTTGTATTATTATTGGGCCATTTCCTATTGATGATGGGCTTGGGCTAGATTATTCTTCAGGTTTGCCACTGGGTACATATATCGACGACAATAACTTGTTATAAACTTAGGATAAACATGAGATAATGTGATTTAAATTTAAATGATAGAATTGAAAAAAAAAATGAAATAAATTATATGAAATTGGTTCAATGAATAAATTCTAGTAAACTAATATTATAGGTTTTTTTTCAAAGTTATTACATATAAAATAGTAGAAAACTGTTGAGTGAGTATCATGTGGTACGGTCTCATGGATTTGTATTCTTGAGACGGATTGACTCGTTTTATATTTACAAAATAAAATAATATTTCTTGATATAAAAAATATTATTTTTTATGAACTAAATTGAGTTGGATATCTATCTTACAAAAGCGAAAAAAGACGATAGTGCGAGCACCGGCCTCAACTCATCTAGCCTTTTTCCTAACCCCTTATTTCATTGAGAAATAATTGATTCTTTTTAATAATTTAAGCATCATGCAAGTGTAAAATGATATTAAAAAAATTGATACAGACTTTAATTATTTTTTTATTTTCAGATCTTTTTAGTTTCCCTCTTTCATCTTTTAAAAAGTAATCATAATTAACCTATTATTGATACTAATATTGTGAAAATTATTCAATTACTTGTGTAAATTGAAAAATAAAACGACCAAACCTTCGTTATTTTCTTAACTCTTGATAAATTTGCATTCATGAGGTAACATCAAGAACGACATAAGATCATAATCATGATAAATAAGTTAATAAATTATATATATTTGTCCGACTAATCTTTACATAATTAGTTAGGCTACAACATAAAATTAGTTATTATTTTGTGCGTATATTAACACAAAACTCTTATGAGACAGTCTTATTGATAAATTTATTGAAACAGATCCTATATTTGGATCACTCATTAAAAAACTATTTTTTTTATTACAGAAATATTACTTTTTATTATAGATATGGGTAGTGTTGATCCGTCTCACAAATAAATCCGTACTCAGAAGTAACATACTGGTCAATTAATATAGTTTATTTTGATATTAAATAATTATTTTCGCAATTAGGAATTTTCTTTCTCTCTCTTTGGATATGCCACATCTTCAAGGTTAATTGGACAAAAATTTGTGTGAGACGGTCTTTTGGGTCGTATTTTGTTATATATATATATCTTATTTGGGTCATTAATGAAAATGTATTACTTTTTATATTAAGAGTATTACTTTTTATTGTGAATATCGATAGTCTTGACTCGTTTCACCGATAAATATTCGTGAGACCGTCTCACAAGATACATACTCGGCTTTGCAATTGCCCTTGAGATCGATGTGGCTAAGAATCGGTGCAATATTTATGGTGCAGGGTTGGGATTTAAATCAAATCAGTACTATGTGAAAAATCTCTTTTTACTTCGCGTATTATATGAAGTAATAAGGTAGTTAATTGTCGATGTATATGGACGTGAAGTAATAGATATATCTTTTACTTCGTATAATAACCGAAGTTGTATGATTGAAATTACTGAAGTCTTTAGCTGGTGTTTGAAGGTGACGGTTTATTAAATATAGCGACGGTCTATAAATGGTCGTCGCTAAATTTAGCGACAGAACTCATGTTAAAAACCGTCGCTATTTAGCGACGGAACTTATACATAAACCGTCGCTAAGTAGCGACAGTTTTTAACATGAATTCCGTCGTTAATATGTGAGGTAAATAAAAAAAATTAATAATTTAATAAATCTGTGTTATGAATTGGGACAATCGTGTAAGAGATAAAAATTTTAAGTATTGTGAAGTGGTAAAATCGTGTAAGAAATAAAAATTTTAAGTGTTGTGAAGTTGTAAAATCGTGTAAGTGAGAAAAAATTTAATTGTTGTGAAGTGAAGTTGAAGAAATTGGAGAGAATTTGCATGTATTTATAGAAAGTGGTGGAAGAAAATAGAAAGAAATATGGGCGGGTGAAAATTTTTTGAAAATTGCGACGGTTTGATTTGAACCGTTGCAAAAGTTTAATTCGGCGACGGTTTGCTCTTATCTGTCGCTAATTTTAACGACGGTGTAATTTAAATCGTCGCTAAAGAAAGCGACGGTTTTAGAAAAACATTCTCTAGTTTAAAATATGCGACAGTTTTTTTTCAACTGTCGCTAACTTTATAATTTAGCGACGGTTTTTTCTTCAACTGTCGCTAAAATTCGATATTAAATTAATTAAACTTATATGTTCATCTTTTTACTTCAGTGTCAAATGTTTTCATTATTTTTTACTTTATCAAAATTGATATGACGAAGTAAAATATAAAAAAAAAAAAAACAGTGAAACCTGTGTTTTTAAACATCCGAAGTAAAATATAATATTTTACTTCGCTTGTGTTTTTAATTTTAATTAAATTAAAATTCAGTGTAAAATATAACAAAAGCATGCACGTGGACAGAAAAGAAACACGTATGTCATCATGCAATGAGACACCCCACCCTTCACAATATTTTTCAAGCTCAGTTTCAGACGAAGAACCAGAGAAGAGATTAATAGATGATCGATGGCGTTTTGGGAAATCATCTTCTACCTCTCCCTTTTCGTGTTATCCGCTAATAGTACTGTTCCTTCGGCATACCAAGTTCTCCGGCAGTACGACTTCCCGGTTGGCCTTCTACCCGAAGGCGCCGTCGACTACAGCCTGAACACCGCCACCGGAGAATTCTCAGCTCAGCTCAACGGCTCCTGCCACTTCAAGATGGAGAATTCGTACGAGCTCAGGTACCTGCCTGTGATAAAGGGGGTGATATCCAAAGGAAGGCTCCGGAAGCTGAGCGGCGTGAGCGTGAAGGTGTTGGTGGCGTGGCTGGGCATTGTGGAGGTCAACCGGAAGGGGGAAAACCTGGAGTTTTCGGTGGGGCTTGCGTCCGCGAATTTTCCGGCACGGAATTTCGACGAGTGCCCGCAATGTGGTGGTGGTTTGGCTTGTTTTGATTTGAAGGAGATAATTAACTCGTATTGATTCATCCTTCTCCATGTGCCGCCCGATCGATGATATATGAAGTTGTGAGGTTTTGTTTTCTGCATGTGACGAATAAGAAGAACACGCGTAGAACAGATTGTAATGTTAGTTTGCAGAATGAATCGAAATGTTTATTATGCGAACATTTGCAACTTATTAATTTTTTTTACTGATCATAATCATGCATTATAATTTTTTATCCTAAAAAATTATGAGACTATTTAATATAAAATTTAGGTGGAATTTTCAGAAGAAAAAACAAAATCAGATGTGTATTTGTTTTTAAATAAATGGATTAGTTCAATTTTCAAGTTTATTTTCATAAATAAATTGGTAAAATTTTCACTTTTGACATATTATTATTATTTAAAAATGTATTCATTTTATTATTTATAAATTAAGTTATAAATTTAGTACTAATGCAATTTTTTTTTTTATTAGTGCATTTTAATTTATATGACAATATTCAGTTTATATTTGGAAAAAAAATAGCTTTAATCATAATATTAGATATTATAAGTTCGACATATTTTTTATTTCATTATGATTATATATATTTATGTAGTTTTAACATTTAGAGTGAGAATAAAGTTTGCCCACTTCATGCTATATTTTTTATTTATGTAGCTACGTCCCTTAATGGCAAGTCATCCCATTGAACCAGAACCTGAGGTTGCAAGCGCCACTGCCTTTCCTCCAAAATAACTTTTCGGCAAGGCTTTTAATTTCACCCTACACCTTCATTCTTAACTGAGCCATTTCCAAATTGGCTCGGAGACTGAGGATTGTATGCACTAGACATCGGCAACAAAGTACCAATCAGGGACGGAGCCACCCCAAAGGCTGGGGTGGGCTTCAGCCCAATCTACGTTTTTGGGTCTAATTAAAAATACGGATTGAGTTTTTCTTTTTTTTATATTTTAGCCTTGTATTTTAAATTTTTATCTCAATATTTAGCTCATTTCTTGAGGGTTTTCTTTCACATCGTTCCTCCAAAATGGAAACAAGAGGATGAGAGCTGCTATTAGTCTCTTACTGGTTGGAAATTTCACGTGAAGGAATTTTTAAACATTCGATTTATATTATTTAATGTTGTTTATCGATTCATTCAGCCAGGATGAAATTATTTTCTGGCTAACAAGTACCACTATATTTCAAAATAATCTTGCCAGAATCTCCTGGCCCTAAGAAAATAGGATCACGGTCTGAATCAATGTACTTTAGAAATGAGTGATATTTAAAAACAATGTCGATGAATAAATAAGCCACATGTGTTGATGTAGAACGCTTTTAAAAGGCTCTAAAATGGGCATGCTTGGATTGACGATCAACCACCACCAGGATGATAGAAAATCCATTATATATGTGTAACCTCGTAATGAAATCCATGGATGCATCCTCTCAAATGTTTCGAGGAACCGGAGGAGGTTGCCAAAGCCCCACTTTATTCGTATTGTACTTTGCCATGTTGACAAACATGGCAACTGGTTGCACATCCCTATTCATTTTTGGACAATAGAAACAGAGCCAAACACAAAATAGTCTTCTTAACTCCGTCATGACCTGCCAAATGATTATTGTGGAACTCAAGAAGAACTTCGGGTTTTAAAGGATAAACGGGGGTAAGGCACAATTTGTGGTGTTTGTAAAGAAGACCATTTCTAAACTCGAAATGAACATGATAGGAACTTGATTGTTGGGGATTACGTCAAAGCCGTAAAGATTGGAATTTGGACCTAACTCAACCCCAAAAGATAGCTCAAAGAGAGAGGATTGTCCAAGCCAATATATGCAATTCTCAAGTTATTTATCCAACCGATTTGGAACAATTAAAACACCTCTCTCATTCCCAAGAATGAACATCTGGAGCGTGGAGTTTACAAATGACCCAATTATGGGCAGAACGGATGGTCTAATTATAGACAATCCAACACATAACGGTGGAACCCGGGCTATGATACCATGTTAAGATTGGAACTTTGACCTAACTAAACCTCAAAAGCTAGCTCAATGGGGAGGATTGTCTAAGCCAACATATGCAACTCTCAGGTTATTTATCCAACCGATGTGGGACATTTAACAAAAGCGACGATCATGATAATAATATAATACCAAAAATGTAAAATTATAACAATCAGCAAAATCAAAAATATTTACATGTTTAACCAATATTAGCTACGTCTATGGTGCTACTACAAGCCTTTATTGAAAAAAATATTACAAGTGTTTACTTAATACTCAATCTCTCACAATCTCAACCTAAAGTATAAGGAATTATTTTCTCTAACCCACACAAGAGAACTTATACACTAAAGGAAAAAACTTTTTTCTTTGCTCTCTAATTTATGATGCTGAAAAGCTTCGTTCGAATGTTTTGAACCGACCCTGAATGAGCTTAATTTATAAGCTCCTGGTGCATTAGTTCTACCAAATGCAGTTGGATATTTAATTCCATCATTATGTTGTGGGCACCAACCATTTTGTCTGTCATTTAATTTGATTCATGCAGCGTACCTAATATTTCTCCTACTTGAAAACTTGATTTCATTCGTGTCTTCATATCATCATTGTTGCAGCTCATATCTCCTCTTTTATACCTACAGTCCAACTGAATTGAACTTCAGTTTATCAATGATCACAGTCTGTGAGCAAGTTGGCCGGATTCTTACTTCCAATATAGTCTTTTCAAGCATCAAAATTTCATATTCCAATACTGATCTTATGAAATGGTATTGAACTTAGATTTCATATATCAAAATAATATTCTCAGAATCTCTCGACTCGATTGTTGGTTCAAACCTCCTTAGCTTAGATGTCTTACACGAAAAAAAAAAAAAAGACACAAAACCGATTGGCAACCAACATGAAATTTAATTGTCGTTTCGAACAACATTTAACATATATTTACAACTAGAATTCAATGAAACAAAGTCAAACGATCGCTAATTGCCACAAAATAACAAAAGAAACTACTGGAACAAGCTACCGGAATGTTGTGTTTTTTTCAGTTACTTTTTCTTTTCCTTTTTCCCATATCCTCAAGCAGTTAATTAGTTGGGGACAACCGTTAGAAATACTAAGCACAATTCAACTATGTTTTGTCCATTTACAAACCATAATTTGTTCCTCAACCATTCATGAAATACTAAAAAAATTTAGGTAGCCTATCACTCCTAATAAAAAAAATAAATAAATAATTGAAGTTGAAAACAACAAAATTTTCGGTTTAGATTTCCGATTTCATCGGTTCAAACCAAAATTTGAACAATTATGACGCAATATATAAAGTTACTCACATTTAAGACAACAAAAATAACAAAACAAAACTAGTTAATCATCATCATCGATCAGGCTGATACGACGTATCTGTAGGACACTACCTCAATTCTCAATGATGAATATATATCTATACACATGAGTTCCAATGAAATATAAAGATACACACAAAACATTTGAACGGAAATTAAAACAATCATTAGTCAAGTTTGTGAAAGAAAGAAGAATGTCAACGGTATAGCTCAATGAACTTGTCCATATATGACATAATAAGCAAAGTCTACACCAACTCAAAAATTATTAGCCAGTTGGCAACTCGCAATTCCTTAAAACGACCATAATCAGTTGACTTATTAAAATTGATTGCAAATGATTAGATAAAACTAATATTATATAGACATACATAAAAATTAGTTGACTTATTAAAATTGATTGCAAATGATTTGATAAAATCTATATATATACACACACATAAAAATTCTTGTGATATGGTTTCATTGTAAAATTTGTGATTCAGATCATTTATTTGGGTCACCCATGAAAAAATATTATATATATATATATATATATATGTATGTATATATGTATATATATATATAGGGAAGGGGCACGCATACATTGCTTGTTAACTAGTCATCATTTGGCTAAAAAATAAATAACTAGGAAGGTCGATTTCCGCGTATCAATTTCTTGAACTAATACTCTACCTGGAAAAGGACAATCTTCCGCTCCAAATTAAATAATCATTTAAGTTATAAAGTAGCGCAATAAACAAGAACAGTTCCAATATCGCAAAGCCCACATGCAAATTTTGATCTCATTTTATTAGTATCACATTTACCTAAAATTTTCCTAATCTGGTCTAGCTTGCTAGGTTTAAAGTTGTGCTAAAATGCTATTAATTTATAATTCTTGGTTAATATTGAGGGGTTACATTTTTCTTATACATAATTGATAAGCAAAGCGGACCATCCTAAGTAAAAATTAGGCAAATTGCACTTCCTTGACTGCACATGATTAGATGAGATCGATGGGATTAAATAGTTGAACTTGTGTTCCTTGATTGTGAATCTACAGTAGTTAATTAGCTCAAAGATTAGACCGCGGAGTCATTCTTTAGCTAATTAATAAGCCTTGAACGACTCGTTATCGCTATTTTCACCGTGTAATGACATAAACATCTCTCGGTTGAAGGAGAAATATGAGTAAAAAAGTCCCCCACCTCCACCCATAACAATTTAGTAATAAAAAAATTCGAACCATGGATGATTTCACATGGATTTGTTAATGTCAACCACTAATTGTACTGTTCATAATTGTTTTTAATTTTGATTTTTAGACCTCAACAACTGGACAGCACAAAATGCTATTATTAGGGTAAGTATCTTTTTCAAATTTTATTTAAAAAAAACCTAATTTTAATTTCCTTTCATGACACTACTTTGCACCGCGTATATATGACTTTGTTGGTCACTACAATTTGGTTACTTGTTAGTGCTTGGCACTTCAAGAACCACTAAAATTAAGTAGTCCTTATTTCATTCCATTCTTAGTTTAACTTCTGTTGGATTAGGTTTATTGGATTACTTTTTGTTATTAAATAAATTGTCTTCTATAAAAAATTTGATTAATACCATTTACCTGATTAGCATGGTTTGATATTATTTTATGTTACAGTTGGAGTATTTCTTTTTATATGACGTGGTCAGTGGTCAAATGTTAATCTTTAGATCATCAATATATATATATATATATATATATATATATATATATATATATATATATATATATATATATCAAGTTTCATAAAAATATGAACGCAAAAATACTTTCGATGCAACCTAAAGTAACCACATGATTCACTGCTTACAACATTAACTCAACTTTGACAAAAATTTATGTGAGACGATCTCACGAGTCGTATTCGTGAGACGGATCTCTTATTTGGGTCATCCATGAAAATACATTATTTTTTATGCTAAGAGTATTTATTACTTTTTATCGTGAATATGAGTAGTGTGAGACGGTCCTCAACTTTTATAACTATTATTTAACCGAAATCGAGTCACGGAGTCGTGTCATTTATACGAAAGGACGTGTTTCTGTTATATGCAACAATTCAAATGAACAATTTGTCGTATAGCGTTATATTTGCGACTACTTTATTTTTACCAGTCCATCTCACACAACTTATTTTTGAAATGGAACTAAATTTGTACAGGTGAAATTCGGTACAATTTTCAACCCGAGTTTCTTTTCATTTGGCTTCGTAGTATATGTAAAGATAAAACTTTTAATCTGGTATATAGATTTTCTGAATAGCAAATGTAGAAAAGACAAATAAATGGATCGTGCAAGACAGAACAATTATATTTTAGAAATTATTGTATGAATCGATGTATTTCAAATTTACGGATTTTAAATATATTTTTATAATTTTAGAGAAACAAAATCATAAAATTAAAATTCATATTTCTCTTTTTACATAGTGTTTTATGTTAGCTGTAACTATTGTGTAAATAAGTAAGATGTGTATTCAAATTTCGTTCTATTATTCTATGATTAACAATAAAATTATATCAAAATCCGAAGAAAAATAGAAGAGATTCGTTGATATATAAGAATTAAAATTTTATTCCCTTTTTCATATTTCATGCTAACCAAAGAAGGATCAGAGTTATGGTGGTCCACAATCAGAAGTTACTACAACCACGGATTCTGCCAACAGTTAAAAGAACGTACGGTGACTCGATCGATCTCGGATTCAGTCTCGTCTGGTTTTGTCCTTGATGAGCATCGCGCGCAACTCGGCCGCGTCCACATCCTTCGCCTGGTTCTCAGGTCGGTAATACCCGGTCACGGGGTCCGGCACCCATGAGATTTTGCTCGGTTCCTCGGATCCTTTCTTCAACATCACGTTCGGACTGGCCCCGATGTTGGAGACGCCGGTACCCTGCGAAGCCGCAGCGTATGCCCTCCTGTGATAGTCACACATGACCCATTCAACAATCTTGAACTCGAAATCAATACGCACAAGCATTCATACATCAAAATGAAAAAAAAAAATTGATTTACCAGGTGATTGCAGATGAGATTTTGTTGGTGACGAAAGCAGAGACATTCTTAGCCGTGGAGAAAGAGCGAGCCATTGAGATTCGAAAGCTGCCGCTTAGAGTTGATTAAATTTCTTATTGAATATGGAAAAACTTTCCGCAGCGGCGTTGGAATCTCTGTTATTTCCTCTTTGTTTAGGGTTGCTTCGAGGGAGTAGGCGGCCATATTTATAGGAGAACCAAATTTAAAATACAAGAAGTGGGCCGGGTCAAAATAGGGTTCTTGTGAGACGCGAAAAAGCAATTTGATTGGGCAGCTGGCGCTCGTTGTACAATTGGCTACTTGCAATGCATGTGGTGATTTAAATAATCTCCCACATAATTAACCTGCCTTGAGTGCCTCTTTGACCATGTAGAACAGGTAACAAGTATATGAAATTTAACGAATATACTTATTTTTTAGATGATATCAGGTATTTTGATTCCTAAGACGGGTCAATCTTATTTATATTTATAATTATGAGTAATATTTTTGTTATAAAAACTAATATTTTTATGGCTAATTCAAATAATATTGTCTTACAAAAATTTTTGTGTTTGTTTTATGAATTATTTTTGTTAGAAAGAATCTTAGCCAACTCGATTTATAAAAAATATATATTATTTTTTAAGTCAAACATATTATTTTTAACTCTAAACATTGTGTGACACGGTCTCACGGATCGTATTTTGTGAGACATGTCTCTTATTTGGTCCATCCATGAAAAAATATTATTTTTTATGCTAAGAGTATTACTTTTTATTGTGAATATCGTTAGAGTTGACTCGTTTCATAGATAAAGATTCGTGAGATCATCTCATAAGAGATTACTCAAAACATTAGATAAGTGGTATGAAATTTGTTATATTTCATATTTCTAATCATAAGAATCAAATTTGATTTAAAACAAATTGACGTGGCGATAACAAGATTATTATAAATAAGTTACCATCAATAATATTAAATTGAGAGAATAATAGAATTTAAGAATACGTGTATATGATATTTAGAAATATCACTAGAAGATTCTCCATTTACATCCGGAATATATACGGTTTCCATATGAGATTATTTTATATTTCTTTGATTTGTAATGGGGGATTGGGAATTGATTGTTGTAATAATTTTTTGGAGTGTCCGGAACTCCTATACAAAACAAGCCATTGTTTCAATTTTCATTTGACAAAAAAAAAAAGTAGGTCTTTTGTGAGATGATCTCACGAATCTTTATCTGTGAGACAGATCAACCATATCGATATGCACAATAAAAAATATATCTCACCAAATACGACTCGTGAGATCGTCTCACACAAGTTTTTATTTTTGAAAAAATCCATTTCTTAACCTCGATTTTGTTTATGTTCCTCTCTAGTTTAATTCTAATCCAGAAACTGATATCGTGTTGATTCTATTATGCTATTTTCGTAAATAAAAAAAATGAAGATTTTATGTACATTTTTATCTTCGGATATTTTCGTCTATTTTAAAACTACATGATAAGTTTATTTACAATTCACAATACACCATCAAAATTTATATTTTGCATTAAAAATATCAATAAAGATATATCAGTATTTTTTTTTAAAAAAAAGCTAATAGTAAAAATCACTTACCATATTACGTATTCTTCGCTTTTATTCTCAAACACAACACGTTTATGGATTTATTCCCTTCTCTAAGATTAACCATTTTTCGAGACAAAAATTTGTATGACACGGTCTCACGAGTTATATTTTGTGAGACAGATTTCTTATTTGGATCATTCATGAAAAATATTATTTTTATTAAAAATAATACTCTTTATTATAAATATCGATAAAACTGATCTATCTCACCATATATCTATTCATTTCTCATAAGGATATTTTGAATTTGGTGTGAAAATAAAAGGAGAAACAAAAATTGATTAGTGGGGGAAAATGCCGAGATATTTGTTGGCTTGTGGCCGTAGATTGCGAGGCAATGGGGACATATGCACGCCACTCTTGGTAATAAAAATCGGGTTTGGCGGCGGAATATATTTGGACCCGTGGGGTCCAGATCTTGTGGTGCTCACTTCCCAAAATATACCGATCGTGATAATATCTAGGCAAACAATTATTGCTATTTTATCTGAAAAGCACACAAACCAAGCTTTTTTTTTTTAAGTAATTTGTGTGCACATGTATTTATGAATGATCCTTTAAAAATTATTCACAAGAATAAAGTACTCCCAATTAACATTCGATTTTTTTTTCACGTGTTTCAATTATAAAGTTCAGTTTTTTTTATTAAATATTTTTTTATTCTTTCACTAATTTATCTCTATTTTAAATCATTTATATGTTTTTACTAATATACTCTTATTTTAAATCATTTATTTGTAAAAAAATTTCATTAAACAAGGATAAAATAGTATACTGCTTTATAAAAGTTACCTTTACGGACATTTCCCTAATATGTTAAAGACAAAAACATGTATGAGACGATCTCACGAGTTATATTTGTGAGACGGATTTCTTATTTGGGTCATCAATGAAAAAGTATTACTTTTTATGCTAAGAGTATCACTTTTTATTGTGAATATGGGTAGAGTTGACCCGTCTCACGGATTATGACCCGTGAGACGATCTCACATGAGACTCACTCTATGTTAAAAACACACATAAATTTAAATGATTGAGAGGAGTACCTTTTTTTTGTAAATAAACTCTATCTAGATACACGGTTGAAATGAGTAAGGCTCTTGTGAAACGTATGTGGTTCAAAGTTGGTGTTTAGCTTGTCTGGTTCAAAAGTGGGTGGTGGCGAGAACGTCGCGTTTCCGGTACATGTAAAGATTGAATTAAATGATTCAACATTTTTTGTTCTATTTGCAACTTTATATTTACTAGACTAATACAATAACTTATTTTGTATGAATTGGAACTAATTTGTAAGGTGGGGAATCAGATCAAGTCATCCGACTCGAACCCGTAAATCGGATAACTACGCAGGCATGTTTAATATGATCGGATTCGGGTAGAAAATATGTATCTGAAATACTCAATCGGTATCCAAAAACCCGATTTATTTGTTTAATACAAAATAGCTATGAGCTTATTTAGAGTGATCCAACTTTTGGCCTTTCGAAATTTGAAGACCCCATTATAGGATTATAGCACTCAATGTGAAAGTTGAAAATTTCGAAACCCTTCATGTCTCTCTAAATCATGACGGGCGACCGACACACAACTTCTTTGTCCCCGTGAACTGGAAGTCATAGACAATTGTTGCCTTGTATAATTATTATTTGAAAATTTTGCAATTGTAGGCCATCGACCATTGTTGCCTTTGTATAGTTAGTTATTATTTGGAAAAATTGCAATTGAAGACAATCGACCATTATTGTATCCGGTTTTGTAGTATATGTAATTATGGCTTTACTAAACCTAATGAAAGATATAGTTTCTAATATATATATTTTTTAGACGGTCTCACGAATCTTTTATATGTGAGACAGATAAATCCTATCGATATTCAGTATAAAAAGTATAATTTTTAACATAAAAACTGATATTTTTTCATCGATGACCCAAATAAGAAATCTGTCTCATAAAATATGATTCGTGAAATCGTTTCACACAAATTTTTATCGTAGATCTTATAATGAAATCGGGAAATATAGAAAAGACAAAAGAAATGATGATGCAAAGATAATTAAATTAAAATGGGAAAAATAGAAGAGATTCATTCAACTAGATTTTATTCCCATTTCATATTTCATACTGCTAAACAAACAAGGATCAGTAATTGCAGTTCACACCCCTCCCTCCACCACTAGAAGCAGAGCTCGCATATTTCTCTACCGCAGTTAAAAGAACGTACGGTGACTCGATCGATCTCGGATTCAGTCTCGTCTGGTTTTGTCCTTGATGAGCATCGCGCGCAACTCGGCCGCGTCCACATCCTTCGCCTGGTTCTCGGGTCGGTAATACCCGGTCACCGGGTCAGGCACCCATGAGATCTTGCTCGGTTCCTCGGATCCTTTCTTCAACATCACGTTGGGACTGGCCCCGATGTTGGAGACGCCGGTACCCTGCGACGCCGCAGCGTATCCCCTCCTGTGATATTCAAACACACCCATTCAACAATCTTGAACTCGAAATCGATACGCACATGCATTATACATCGAAATAGAAAAAAAAAATGATTTTACCAGGTGATTGCAGATGAGATTTTGTTGGTGACGAAAGCAGAGACATTCTTAGCGGTGGAGAAAGAGCGAGACATTGAGATTGGAAAGCTGCCGCAGAGAGTACTTTCTTATTGAACAGGTTTCTGCAGCTGCGATGGATGGAGAATGGATCTCTGTTTTTTTAATTGGAGTTTCGAGGGAGGAGGCGGCCATATTTATAGGAGAACTAAATTCAAAATATAAATGGGCCGGGTCAAAATAGGGTTTCTGTGAGACGGCAAAATGATTGAGCAGGTGTCCACGCAGCTGGCGCTTGTTGTACAGTTGGCTACTTACAATGCATGCGGTGGTTTGAATAGTCTCCCACATAATTAACCACACATATATATATATATATATATATATATATATATATATATATATATAGAGCAATGATATCCTACACACCTCTTCCCTGCACACCTATGAGCACCTGCTTACGTGGCACGCCTACGAACACAAAATTTTTTGTTTTGTTTTTTTTTAAAAAAAGTTGACCAATCAGGCACCGCCACGTAGGCGATGCTCATGATACCTTGCACACCTGGTGTGCGGTTAATGAGATCCTACCCATGTGGGCATTGCCCCCATGAGAGGATGGATGGCCAAGATTTTGCCAAACATACAATTTCAAAAAAAAATTGTGGGTCCTACATATGCATGGACAAATCTTGACCATCCATCCTATCATGGGGGCAATGCCCACATAGGTAGGATGAAAATAAACCCTGGTGTGCAGGGTAACAAATTCCTATATATACATATCCTTAAATCTTATTATTCTCTCGATTTAATATTTGATAATTTTTAATTTATAATAATCTTGTTATTGCCACAACGATTTATTTGTATTCAAATTTAGTGCTATCAAATTTATTTGCAGGGAAGAGGTGTGCAGGATATCATTGTTCATAGAGGAATTTGTTACCCTGTACACCAGGTGTGCAAGGTATCATGAGCACTGCCTACGTGGCGGTGCCTGATTGGTCAACTTTTTTTAAAAAAAAACAAAACAAAAAATTTTGTGTTCGTGGGCATGCCACGTAAGCAGGCGCTCATAGGTGTGCAGGGAACAGGTGGGTTTATTTCATCCTACCCATGTGGGCATTGCCTCCATGATAGGATGAATGGTCAAGATTTGCTCATGCATATATAGGACCCATTTTTTTTTTATGAAATTGTATGTGTGGCAAAATCTTACCCGTTGAAATGAATATGTGGGTAGTGCCCATATAGGTAGGATCTCATCTACCGAAGAGGTGTGCAGGATATCATTGCTCTGTATATATATACATTATATATATATATATATATATATCACTAAAAGATTCTTCATTTATGTGTAGAATATATATGGAACTGGACGATGTAAATTAAAGGAGATTCAGCTCCAAAATCAGGGTGGGAATTAAGAAAAAACTAAACTCGATTGGTACTACGGTTACAAAGAAGCGGGTTTAGTGGCGGGAATCCATGATCGTAAACTGCGAGGCATTAGTGACGCAAAACAAAAAAATCTGGTTTGGCGGCGCCCTGTGTGTCCGCATCTCATGATGCTCTCTCAATTATGTTGTCGGCCGGTGAAATATTCCGATAGACATCATTTATGGGCAAAAAATATTGTTATTTTGTGGACAATCCCACAAAATCAACCTTTTTATTAATTTGTGCGCACATGAATTTATGAATTATATCTATATTGGCTTCGCATACATCGATCCATCGAACGAACGAACGAACGAACACCTAATCGGGCTACGTACTTGCTTACTTCGAGATGGATACATAAAATATATTCTCTGGATGGCATAGAAATCACGTGGTACCGTGCAATTTAAAAATTATACACGAGAATAAAGTAATTTTTAACTTTTTTTTTCGAAAAAATAATAAAAGATGCACACAAACTGCTGAAATCAATGTATCACGTGTTTCTTTTGATGAAGTCTACCAAAAAATTCATTCTTATCTCCATCCAAAGGAACACCAACTTGCTCTTTTTCTTTACTTTACGTGGTACGAAATTAAAAGTTTGTTAGTATAGTTGTCTCTATTTTAAATATTTAGTAAGATGTTTAAAGATTAATAAACATAGCCCTAATGTTTGGTTGAGCGGATTAAATAAGGATAGATTAATAGTCCAATATTTATCGTTAAAATTTTAAGTTGTTTTAATAATAATTTTGAGCCGGTTTAAGATCCAATTTTATGGATAAATATTTGATTAATAAAATTGGATCTTAATCCGTGAGAGGAGTCAACTTACCTATATTCATAATAAAAAGTAATCTTCATAATAAAAAGTAATATTTTTTTATGGATGACCCAAATAAGATATCCGTCTCACAAATACGACCCGTGAGACTATCTCACACAAATTTTTGCTACACTATTTTATCACAAAACTAAATGTGTGTATACTAGACTTTTCAAATATATATAAGATGATATCTACTCTATAATTTATTTTAACGCCTAAAATGAACTTAATTTATATTTATATAAATGTTCTAAAAAACGCAAAGTGCTCGAAGCGTGTAGATCAAGATTCGAGCTTAAGCAAGATTACTACGAGTTTAAGAGTAAAAAAACACATTTTAAACTTTTACTATAATTTTAAATAATAAATAATCTCTTTTTGGTAAAAATTAAATTGAAGAAAAATTCAAAGATCGAAACAATCTGGGCCATAAAGGAAACCCATTTTTGGGCCCAATAAGTTTATCAGTTCTAAAACCCGTCTTCAAATATTTGCCTGTATTTTTCTTGGCATGTTTTCATTTATTACTGCAACCGAGATTTCAGATTTGTATGCGGCGGGAATGGAATTGGAATAGCAAGGGAATGGAATGAGCAGTAATCCCACTCTCCCCACTCCGATTGTATGTGGCTTGGCCGAGGCTTGCTTATTTTCAGGTTATCTTCACCTCTCTTTCCCTCTCTGCAGCCATTTTCATGTATGTGTATGTATGGATATGCGTATATTTTGCTTATTGCTGGCCTGTTTACATTGCCTCAGTATGCGACTGTATCGCCTCTATTCTCGATTTCGATTGCGGCAGCTTTGGATTACAGAATCCACTGACACGAAATCCACTCTGTATCATGTATTTGCAGTTATGAGTTTAGCGACAAGAAAACTGGCAAGATCTTCAGTTTCAACTAATTTAACGTTTCGAAACACTGCGATCTCTTGCCAGTGAATTTGTGAAATCATGCTGCACGAATTGCTGTTGGCTCTCGTAGGTTACACTGGAGATCTCATAATCGATGGGAGGGAATACAATGAATCACCACGTGTTAGCTTATCCCCAGAAGCGCCTCTCGCCGAGGAGCCTACTTTCAAACTCGCTCCTGATATATCCTTTATCCAACCCAGCGATAAGTATTCACACTATATTTCACTTTATTTTCTGTTAATTCTTCTGTTAAGACTTGAAAAGTTGATTTCTTCAGTATGGCAAGGGTTTTTTGTTTATAAATATTGCTTCGGGTTTTGGCTTGCAGGGAAGTAATAGAAAGGATTATCACACTAGGGTTTTATTACCGGGAACTAGAACGTTTTGCAGCCAAATCTAGGAACTTGAGTTGGATTAGAGCTCCGAACGGGACTCCATTATCAAGAGCAAATAAATCATTGAAAGCTAAAAAGGTGAAGCCTAGCGTGTATAGAAGAGCAATTGCGAACGGCATTGTTGAGGTGCTCTCTGTTTACAGGTCTGCTGTTTTACTCATTGAGCAGAAAATGTTATCTGATTCTCTACCCATTTTGGCAACAGTGACGCAAGGACTCAATAAGGTAGGATATAAGATATTTACTTATTCTCTACTGTTTGAAAGTTGTGAGCCTGACTCTTTGTAATATTGCTTATGACTCTGGTTGTGTTCTTTGTTCATTAGGGCTGTTTGCAAGTACCGTGAATTGATAACTGAAACATGTTATGATTTTCTCAATATATGATTGGAAATTGCACTAGAAATGGGCTCGATTTATTTGCCGTTTTCCCATTTGAATATCTTTGTCCTTTGAGCTTGTTGTATAATAGTTTCTTGGAACCTGAGAATTTATTCATGCAGGCTTTGCTTATATTATCATGTTTTATGTTTTTTTTTTCCGCACGGTTTGTGGGGCTATGTGGCATTGGCAATATGCATGGTGTACTCATATAAGGTTAATGTGAAATCACTTTTAGAAATATCTTTATGTTGAGCAGTTTAATGATATGAAATTGTATTTTTTTTGTATTTGAAGCTTATTTCTTTATTCATTCCAAATTTGCTTTCTTTCATTTCTATGAATGCTTACTTTCGAGTTTCCTTCACAGTTCTTGATTTTGTTGCCACCTCTTTATGGGATAATTTTGGAGATTGAGCGTGATAACATTTGTGGAGGGGAACTTCTCAACCTTCTACACAAAAGATGCCACTGCGGAGTTCCTGAGCTGCAGACTTGCATTCAGAGGTGCGAACTACTTGTTGAGATCTGCTTGTATCAAAATTTTTTAAGCTTAGTTTTCTTAGGCGGTTGCTTCAGTCCGTATCATTCTGAAGTCTAGAACAGCAACAACTTGTCTTTAGAATATTGTTTTACATAGCAGGTATGTATAAGTTTCCAGCTGTATATACGAAGGGCTAATGGAAGCTGTAGATCAATGGTTTTAAAATGCAATTTCTACGCGTACACTCTTCATTGACTTTGTATGATGGATTGTGTAATAATTGTGTCAGACAGGCTATTATGGCATGGGCATCAGGTCATGTACAATCAACTGGCTTCATGGATGGTGTATGGCATACTGCATGACCAATATGGAGAATTTTTTGTTAGAAGGTATGAGATTTCCTAGTAGCTTTATTACTTACCTTTGATACATTAGCTTAAAAACATTGCTTAAATGGATTCCCTCCTTTTCAGGCAAGAGGATAGGGATCCCGAACATGAATCACCTCCAAATACTCTCGAGAAGTTGGCACACTTGTCAGTTAACGACGCGTCATTGGCTGATTGGCATCTGGGCTTCCATGTTTATCTGGTACTTTTTTCATCAATGATGTTTGTTTGTCCTCGTTCTTGATGCTCTTACGTAAATATATTTGCACACAACTGTTGGTAATCTTCATGGCATACCTGGAAAAGGATTGTGGGTGTTGTATGCTTATTTATCTCAATAAATGTAGAAAAAATAAAGTAAAATGTGTGAATTATCGGCTATGATGTTTTGAAAGGATTGCTATTTTTAATTGATCGTTTTTCTTATGGAACAGTGCCATAGTTACTCATTTTTTTGACCTTTTTTTTGCTTCAGTATCTTCTTGTTTCAAAAACAATTGCCCATTTTCATATATATTGCAGGATATGCTTCCTGAGTACATTCCTATGAATGTTGCTGAATCTGTACTATTTGCTGGAAAAGCTATCAAGGTTCTACGAAATCCACATCCGACTGTTCAATACCCGGATGCATCATCACAGCAGCAGATATCCAAAGGCTCACAAAGGGGACAACTACAAGGGTTTCCTGGGAAGTTTTCTCTTCAGAAGGACTCTTCTGTTAAGAGCATTTTGATTGGAGAAGAATTGCTTCCTCAGTCTGAGGCAGACAAAATTGAGGCTATGCTGCAAGATTTAAAGGTTTCCGCATATTTTTAACATACAGATGAAATTTGGTTATTGCTCAAGTCTATCAGTTTTAGATCATAACAAACTATTTCTAACACAACATGATGTGATGTTCCCATTGTAGTTATCATACATCTTGGTCTTTTTCTTGTGATTGAAACTCTAAACATCCTGTGCTTATATAATTTGGATATTAGCATATGTTTGAATTTTCTCTATTGAGATATTCTATTATTTCCTCAGGAGTCTTCTGAATTCCATAAGAGATCATTTGAGACCGTGGTCAACTCAATCAAAGCAATTGCAGCAAGTCACCTTTGGCAGGTGCTGATTGCAGACGTTATTGTTATGTGGCCTCAAAGAAATTAATTAATATTTTTTTCATGTATGCAGCTTGTTGTTGTGCGCGCTGACTTGAATGGTCATTTGAAGGCTCTTAAAGATTATTTCCTTTTAGCGAAAGGCGATTTTTTCCAGGTTTGATTAGAGGCGATTGCATCTGTTTATGATTTTTTTGTTAATTTTTCTGGATCAGGATTTGGATATCCAAATAAAGAACTCATCTGTTGGATAATTTTGATGTCATTTGATCGGATTATCATTAATCTTTTAGCTTAAAAGTTTCGAAAGCAGTTTTAAAATAAATGTTGAATTGTGTACAGTGAAAAAAAAATTGAAGTTTGTACAATGTTTTTTTTAAAAAATAAATTGGATTTGTGTTTGATTTCTTCTTTTATGGAAAATTTGTTTGTGGGATGTATATTTTTGTTGGTTTAGTGATTGTGAGAGACTTGATTTTGGAAATTGATGAAACTGGTAGCTACTCAGGCAAAACGGTCGGGAAATATTTTTGTTTTCTGGAACACAACTAAACACATCCACATTATTTTACAATCCTTTCCCAAAATTATATTTTCATCACATTTTCATATTTCCCAATACATTAACTATTTTAATTATGGTTTTCATCAATTTCAACAATTTTTCTGTTCTTCTATTATATTTTAATAAAAAGTACTATATTTTGAAAAATTTAAATATCTCACTTATTAATAAAAATCCGAAAGCTCAACACATGTCAATATGATAAGGCATCTACAATAGAAAATATATCTAAAAATCTAATAAAAAATACATCACATTCTCCAATTTAATTAATATATTTATATACATTTCCAGGAAACATGTTTCAGAAGTATTAGAAATTTGACCAAATATCTCCACTTTTGAGTGTGGAGAACTCCATTTGAAAACAAATACGGCCATTTATCTTCAGCAATCCCCTCCCACTTTTTTTTTTAAAGCTTCCCCAAGCTCTTCAAAATCTAGGAGTCCAATTGCAATAGTTTCAATAGAAATTTGTGGAATGGAGAAAATCTTTCTTCCTTCCTCAATATTCATCCTTTTTTCTGTTTTTGTCTTTCTTTTTGCATGTAGTAATGGTGATTTTTTTTTTGCAATTAGAGTTTTCTTGAAGAAAGTCGCCAGCTGATGCGATTACCACCTCGTCAATCAACTGCTGAAGCTGATCTCATGGTTCCTTTTCAATTGGTTAGTTTTAATTAGGACAGTCATCATGGTTAGGAAGACATACTACTTTTCCTTATCCTTGCATCAGTTAATTTCGCCTGCGATTTATTTACATCACGATTTTGAATTCAATGCTGAATATGTTCTAGTTTCTTTAAAAGCTGTCTCGTCCTCACCGAAGAAAATTCATATATCGTTTTACTTTCTCCCTCCTTTTGTTCAAAGTTTATTTAATCAATATGGGTGAAATATACTTGATAATTTTCTAAATTTAAAATTACGTGACTCTATCTTTTCGTAAAGTAATTATTAATATAAGATGTAAGTGAACTTCAAAGGAATCGATAAACTAAACAAAGTCCAATTAAGGCAAATAAATGACTTCAACACAAGTCTTTTCCAATTCAGATTGGGTTTTTGTAAATTCAGAGAGCTCAGTGAGACATGAAGCCCCACGGGGCTCATATTAATCTGCCCTGAAAATGAATATCTATGGCAATCCTACTATGCTGTAACAATCATATCTATGATCCAGGCTGCAATAAAGACCATTGGCGAAGAAGACAAATACTTCTCTAGAGTGTCTCTGAGGTTTTACACTCTTTTTTGTCTCCTAATCTCAATTAAGATGTACTATCACTTTTTATATTAACTTCTGTCCTAATTTAATTTTTTCAGAATGTCAGGAATCATAGTTAAGACCTCACAGATTGAGTTTCCAAAAGAAAAAACATGTTCTGTTGGAGACTCACGTATCCAGTCAGGTACCTCCTTAGAAACATCCATTGATGGTTGGGATGGCATTGCTCTTGAATATTCTGTTGACTGGCCCTTACAGTTGTTCTTTACGCAGGAGGTTCTCTCTAAGTAAGTTATTGGTTGGGGTCAATGGTTTTTTCCTTTTTGGTGCATAACTTCACACACACACACACACACACATATATATATATATATTACTTCATTCCGGAATTTTATTGTCAAGAATGTGGAATCCACCTGCTTGGTTTTCTCTGCAGCATCAAATTTTATGGCTGCTGCTGACTACCCTTTTCTATCAACCATTGTCACAGGTATCTGAGGATCTTCCAGTATTTATTCCGATTAAAGAGGACACAGATGGAATTGGAAAAATCCTGGGCTTCTGCGATGCATGAAGATCATTCCGATTTTGCCAAACGCCATAATGACCGTTCGAAGAGTTCAATATCTCAACAGCGACGACGTTGTAAACCAATGTGGCGTATCAGAGAACATATGGCCTTCTTAATAAGAAATCTTCAGTTCTATATCCAGGTAACTTGCAATGCCCTTGTGCTCAGTGGTGATGTACTGCCAGTAAATACTTCTCTGTTAGTATAATAGAATAATTTACATGTTAAATGCATACAGCTTAATTTCTTTAATTCTCGTTTAAGAGATTTATTTGTTATTACAAGCATCTTTAATTTTGCCAGGTGGATGTGGTTGAATCTCAATGGAATGTTTTACAAGCTCATATTCAAAGTTCTCGCGATTTCACAGAACTGGTGGGCTACCATCAAGAGTAAGTGTAGTAGTTTTTAGCTTAAAGAATTGCAGGTGATTGTGCCCATAAAATATCTAGTCTGGTTTGTTTTTTGTTGCAATGGTGGATGAATTGTAGAAGTCTGGCATTAATAAATTATGTCTCTGCAGGTATTTATCCACACTAATTTCTCAATCTTTCTTGGACATTGGTTCTGTATCACGCATTCTGGATGGAATAATGAAAGTTTGCTTGCAATTTTGCTGGAATATTGAAACCTATGAAAACAGTGAAAGTACGGCCGAACTGGAGTTCATAGCTGAGGTACTACTAGAGCATACAGGCAACGTTATTCTCTGTACTTTATTAGTGTATTGACCAAATGGGATTCAATCTGACTTTTGCATTACATTGAACTCATCTGGTTATGAAGTATTGTGAATTGAATGGATACTGTAGCCCATTTATCGGCTCTTAAGTGGCTCAACTAGCAGTCGTTGGATGTCTATATCTCTGCAGGAGTTCAACAAGAAATCAAATTCATTATACACCATCCTCCGCAGCAGCAGAATAGCTGGGAGTCAAAGGGCACCATTCCTCAGACGCTTTCTTCTGCGCCTTAACTTCAACTCCTTTTTTGAGGTCAAAACATCTAACTGGAAAGAACTTAATTTGACCATCTGTATGATCACGATATAATTTGCATAATATTTACATTGACAGGCAACTGCAAGGGGAGTGCTGAATGTTGTGAGACCACGGCCAGCACTTGGAGGAGTTCTGCAATGAGTGTTGATCATGTTTCCTAAATATACCTCGCACTCGAGTTACCAAGGGTGATGATATGTTGCTAGGATGCTTATTGCCACTTGTAAGTTATTTCCGGAGTGATGAATGCCATGTTCCTATGCCTGATGATCTTCTGCTTAATCAAATTGAAAGAATGTTGTACAGCTTAATTCCTGGCTATATGATGATTAGTGTGTCTCCTGATTCTGATGTTTTCCGATCTCCTCTGTATTATTTTCCTGTTTGTTTAGTTTTAAATTATCATGAATGGGGTCAAAGTTAGAAAAAGGCCTGTGATTTTAATCAATTGATTTTTCAGTTTATAATATAGTTTGTGTTCATCATAAATATTGGTCAACTCAAAATGCAGATATATCAAATAAAGATAAACTCATCGAATGGAGTTTGAAGAAATAATCATAGTACCAATTCAAAAAAAAAACTGACATAAACAAAAATATTTTCTTACTAACTAATTATTTAAAGTTAGAAGATAAATTTTGATAAATCTGTTTTCAATATTTAAAATTGTAGATTAAATTAAAGTTAATTACGTTAAAATATTTTTGTCCCAAGAACTTACTTCACACCTTTTTTATTACAAGTTTTACTATTAATGAATTCCCAACTAAAATAGAATGAAAATTCTTTACTGAAAAAATTCTATCTATTTTCAACGTATTACTTGACCCTTGCCGTTCTAGCTAGGAAATAAGAATATGAAGCGTGGAGATGCAAACTTTATTTTATTTTGAAATAAATAATTTTTTTTAATTCTCATGTAATAGTTCACTTTTATAAAAGTATATATCAAAATTAATAGAAATGATCATATGGAATAAGCTACAAGGTTAAATTATCAGCTCTTAAAAATCTTTTCATTTCTTGGTTTTGGGAAATGCCGACTTGAGTGTCAGAAAATTTTCGTTGAATAATCTCCGACGTTTTTAAAATTTTGTTTGTGATGCAGGTGACGATGAACTATGTATTTTTAAAGTTTGGATGAACCGCGCTAGCTTTCCTAAATCTGACGTCCCACATATCCAAGAACTCACCCTCCCCACAGAGACGAACAAAGGGCCCAAAAATACAATCTTTCCAAACCAGTCAACTAACCTCGTAAAAAAACAAGGAATCACAAGTAGAAGCCAACTGTGAATTACACAAGAGCACATACCTCGAATAGGGAGGGACATGATGAATAGCCAAATCTAATTCCGTGGGAATATAATTGAGAATAGCTCGCCAAATGAAAATCCTCACTTTGGATGGGATTTTGAGATTTTATCCCACCAAGAATAAAGAGAACAACTGTGTAATGGAGGATGAAGGAACCCCATCTCCAATTGATACCCCGACTTCACCGAATATCTTCCTCTTTTATCCCATGAGTGGGTCTCATGTGAGACCGTCTCACGGATCATAATACGTGAGACGGGTCAACCCTACCCATATTCACAATAAAAAATAATATTTTTTTCATGGGTGACCCTAATAAAAGATCTGTCTCACAAATAAGACCCGTGAGACCGTATCCAATTTCCAAAATCTCTTGTCTACACCGCTACTATGAGTGAGTGGAATATTCAGGATTTCCTCTACCTCAAATCCGGGAAATACTGTGAGTAACTTTGCTCATCCCATTGACCAATCAAGTTTATGAATTCAGCCACTTTGCAATCATTTAACCCATTTCCCCTCACTGAATTCCCTAACAATCGGCATTCCAAAAACAGTTTGGATTTCATCAATGATCATCCACGTAGTGCTAGGACAGAATGCAATGACAGATTTTTCATAGTTGACTGCTTGCCCCGATGCCTCTTCATAAAGCTAAATGCACTTTTCAACCTAGAAGCAATCATGTAGAGTGGCCCAAAAGAAAATAAAAGTATCGTCAGCAAAGAAGAGATGGGACACCAAAGGACTACCATTGGCAATCTTGATACCCCTGAACAATCTATGATCTACCGCATTATTAAGAATTGTCGACAACCCATGACCACACAAAGCGAACATATCATTTTATTTCTTACTTGATCCCATTCCATCAATCAACAAAGTGTTCTATATGATATTCAAGCGGAGAGGCAACGACCGAAGTGCTCCTACATATCCACCCAATGGGATGTCCTTTACAGTCAGAAGTGAACCAAAAAATTTCCACCTGAAGCAGCCCGAGGTGAACATCACAGATCTTCCAACAACAAGCCTTGTTGTAATCCCAAGAACCATCAGAGGGAACAACCTTATTGTGTCGAGTGCACCATCCATGGACATACTGTGGACACTTGCTACAGGTTAAATGTTATCCATCTGGATATAAGTCATGTTGGATTCCGGTTTTCTACACGCCCAAACGCAGCGAAAGTTTTAAAATTTTTATTTATTTTGACAATCAAAATATGTTTGGACGCTCGTATTATTTTATCAAACATTCATAGGATGTAAAGAATGTTATACCTTTGATGAATAAATCACGTGGCTCCAACTACACCGGTATTAGCGGACGTAGCTCTTGATGAATCCCTACGAACTTTCTTCAAGAGACTCCTTTCTTCTAATCAGGTCCACGACCAGAAGATTTGTTCCTCTTTCAAATGGCACTAGAATATTTGAAAGAAGTTTTTACGTTGAGATCAAAATTTTGAGAGAGGACTCAAAATTCTTTTCTTTGGAAAAATTGCCAAAATTTTGGGGGAGTTCTAAAGTGATTTACGTGAATCACTTTAGGGAGAGGTGGTGGAGGCTAGAGTTTGACTTTTCAACCCTTTATTTATAATTAGATTATAACCTAATTACATAATTAATATTAATGGGCTTGATTTAATTAATTGGGCTAGTCCAACTAGTTTAATTAATTTAATCAAAGTCCATTAAAACTTTAATTATTTTAATATGTTGGACTTGTACCCCTACAAGCCCATTAAACATATTATCCACCATATTTAATTTATTAATTAATCAACTCAACTTTTGAGCTTAATAAATTAACTACATTATAAATTCAACATTTGAATATATTATTTAAATTATAAATTCAACTCCTTGAATTTTTATCACCTCCAAAATTTAATATTTAATAAACCCAACATTTGAGTTTAATAAATTAAATCCTCAAATTTTATAAATTCAACTCCTTGAATTTATTCTCTCCAAATTTCATAAATTCAACTTCTTGAATTTACTATATCATAAATTCAACTCCTTGAATTTATTTTCTCAAAATTTAATTATCATAATATAAATTCAACTCTTTGAATTTACTATATTATAATATAAATTCAACTCCTTGAATTTATTCTCTCAACGGGAACAAACGATCCAGTGCTTGTGTGACCCTCAATGGTTCAGGGATACAGCTAGCCGTGGGTTCACAACTCTTTGTGATTCAGGACATAATCCTTTATTCGGGCTTACCCTAGTTAGCCCCATTCTTTTCATCAACACCTTGATCCCCATTCTTTTCATCAACACCTTGATCAAGAATGTCAGAACTCATTTCTGATTGCACCCATCGGATCATGGTAAGAGCGTCTAGTAGCATCGCCCCATGATCCCTTAGGTATCACTGATAGTGCCTGCAAGAACCAGTCGATTATGATTAACGTACAGTACGGTCCCTTCATCTCATATATCCCGATCGAATCTGCAACCATTGGTTCATCGAGGGTTGCATATTAATTCGATAAATATGTGATAACTATAATAGTGGCATCGCGTGTACTATTGGAGAACTCCTTCTCCAACATACATCTCATACTCTGGCCAGAGATTCCATGCACTATTGTTTCATTAGATCACATAGGATATCCACACCCGTAGGTGAGCGGTGAATCCCCGACTACAATGCACTGGCTCCTATATGTGTCGCAACTGTACCCAACCTCGCCACCTGATGACTCTCCTGGAGCCGGTAAACGAGTCAAAGCACAGCCCTAGCATATACACTACAAAAAAAACAATGTATTACGATCGGTTTTCCAGGAGCGTTTTCGTTACCGCTCCAAATAAGTGTAGCAACTGAAGCGGTGTCACAAAACCGTTTGTAATGGGTTCGAATGTAGGAGCGTGTGTGTAACCGCTTCGATGGAGCACTTGCAGCAACGGTTCACCAACACCGCTCGTACCGTAATGAGATGTAGTGCCGGTTATCCACAACCGCTCTTATAGGCGTGAAATTTGAGGCGTTTCCGAACAGAATATGCTTCAAGATTGTGATTCATAATCATTATTGTGATTAATTTAATGTCAATTTTGTTTTTTGTTTTGAAAAACAAGATTTTGGAGTTTGACAATTGGAAGTTCAAATTGTTATTGAACCTCATATTGTTATATGTATTGAGATTTGAGATACAAAATCTATGTGCGTTTTGGAGTCTGAGAATTGAAATTTAATGATTGTGTATCTTTTTATTGAAGAGCCACTATTTGAAATTGTATTTCAAATTGTTATTGAAGCTTAATTAGATTGTTTAGTCATAAGTGTATTGTAATCATATATATTCTACTCATCTACTGTCATTGTTTCTTTTATATGTGTTGCATCCATCAAGTATCAAGTGATGTATAATTTTATTTCTTAACAAAATATTATAAAATCATATATAACCGACCATATAAACGAACTGTACTACAAAAAACCGGACAGAACCGTAATAAAATGGTTTGGTTTTGGACCAAATAAATTCAAAATCGAAAATCGAAAAACCGAACCGTTATAGAGAAAAATCGGACCGAATCGACCGATGCCCACCCCTAGGTTCGATTACCGGTCTGGTTTTGAAAATATTGAGTAAAATTAGTTAATAAATCATTCTTTTAAAATATTGTAGTCGTTCGGACCGGTTGAACCATTTTTGAAATATTGACCGGTTCGATTACCGGTCTGGTTTTGATAATATTGAGTAAAATCAGTTAATAAATCGTTTTTTTTTTAAATATTGTCTAAATAAACAAATAGTTTATGCAAATTTTTAATCAATGTAAATTATTTTTAAATAATTTAGTTTAATATATTGTTAAGCATAATAAAGCGTTATTATTATTATTATTAAATGATATTTTCAAACACTTATTATTATTAAATGATAAATAATTTTTTTCTCACAAAATATAAACCGACCATAATCTTGGAAATTCAAAATAAAAAAATTATAAACCGACTATATATAATCGTGGAAATTAAAATATTCTGTTGCAAATAATGGATTTCACATTGGATCCTAAATAATTTCCAAATTTTGCCACTCGTTAAAAACCAATTGGCCTGCACAATTTTAATAACGAAATTATTCTTATCACAAAATTTTACCAAAATTAACAATAAAATAGCATGTTTATCGGCAAAGCTGGCTCCCTTTTTTTTTTGAAGTCCCCGCATTAGTTTCTAATCCTTTTCACAATTCCCGCTTTTAATTCCAGAACCCGCCTATCTAATGTAGCTATTGATATATATCGCTTAGTCTCCTTGTACAGATACTTCTCGGGATCGGAGAACATTGCAACTGCGTTTGGTTCTTGAAGGTAATTTCTCGCGAACATTGCAACTGGGTTTGGTTCTTGAAGGTAATTTCTCGCTTCCACTCATTAAAATCCAATTGGCCTGCACAATTTTTGTTGGGATGCATCCCAACAATTTAATAATGAGATTTGGTTCAGTACAATTCTTATCACAAAATCAACAATAAAATATCATCTTTATCGGCAACAGAAGATGGCTCCCTTTTTTTTTAAGTCCCCGCATTATTTTTCTAATCCTTTTCACAATTCCCGCTTTTGATTCCAAAACCTGCCTATCTAATGTAGCTAGTGATATATATCGCTTACTCCTTGTACAAATACTTCTCAGGGATTGGAGAACATTGCAAGGTTGGTTTCACTCTGGTTATTTTGGGTGACTATCCTAGACTACCGTATCGTTTTGGACGTAATTAATTTTCTATTTATTTTTTGAAGGTAATTTCTCGCTTAAATTACTTGTATTATGACATGACATAAAATATGTTTTCTTTTGTAGATGGCAGGTGTGCTGTCAGAAATCATGCAACAAAATATGAGTATTCATTCAAATGCTCAAGAAAATATCCGTAGATCTCCTCCACGAGAGAAACCGAATAGTAGCAATTAGAATTTTGGAATGGGAAATTTGGATTTATATTAGGGTTGGAAATAAATAATATATATTTTTAGTTGAATGATATGTTAGTTTGGTTGATAATGATTGTTCGTAAAGATTTTATATATTGTTTTTTTTAATGATGAAATTACATTACTTATTTTATCTATTTATTATGCTGAGTTATGGAATGATTTCTTTTAGAAGGAATATTATTGGTTTTTTTTTTTTAAATAAAAATCTATTTGCGCTGTCGAGTGGATTGGATGAAAAATCAAAAGTATTGATTATAAAATTTTTGTAACAGAAAATAATCAATGTGTTGAATTGAAAGCTAATGCAGTGGTCGGTTGGTTAAGACTCGTGATTTGTAGGAACGAATGTTTAACCATTCCTAAATTATAACATTTAAATGTGGTCAAAAAAACCGCTTCGAAGTATGATTTTCAAGAGCCGTTTTGAAACCGCTCCCTATGCAAACATATAGAATCGGTGAAGAGAAGCGCTCTTGAAGCCCGCGTTGAGGAGTGGTTACAATCTGTGCCTGATACCTGCAAACAGAAGCGGTTTCAAAAACTGCTCCTAGGATTCACCTTTTGCATCGGCTTGAACATCGTGGCAATATCCATGTTTCAAAATCGGTTGTCAACCGATTCAACATCCTCATTTGCAAGATCGGGTATTGCCCGTACCTGGTATAACACATTCGGATCGGTTTAGACATCCGCACTAACAGAACATATGTTACTGCGGTGGCGAACCGGGGCAACAACGTACTTATTAGAGCGGTGATGACAACATTTACCACCGGTTTATTCTTCCGCTTTAATTGGTCCTAGCAACGGTGGCAACAAGTGCGCTTGGGCAACCGTTGCAATATTTATAGGAGCGGTGGCAAACCGCACCTACAGAACAAATAAACCGTTCTAATAGCTTCTTTTTTTTGTAGTGATAGAGTCTCAGTGTTGTCCCGGGTCGTAAGGACTAATGGTGTACAATCATAACCACGAACTTATCCTCTCGATGAATGATAACCACTTGGAAAGTCCGAGGGAGGGTTGTTCGGTATAATCATCATATGACTACCCATCTGTATGTTTGGACATCTCTATGCCCTTACCAAGAAACGCAGTACACAACATCACAGATGCTAGTCTCAAGCTCAAGCGACCTTTATCCATGTTTTAGGCGGCTGAATTGACTAGGAACGAATTTAGAATATGCAGTGTTTACAAATGAGTTTCAATATCGAATTACGATTCATTTGTATTAAAGCATAATCAAGGACTTTATCTATGCTGCTTGCATGGGTATACAGATAAAGTATAACGAAACCATTAAAAAGTAAATTATATTAAAATAAAGATTGTTTATTTCACTTGAGTCAATAAATTCCCTAGCCAACCGTTGGCTTGCAGGGCATCTACTCTTACAATCTCCCACTTGCCCTAGAGCCAACTACCCTTAATCCCATTGCTTCGCGATGCTTTTCAAACAATGGTCCTGGCAAAGGCTTTGTAAGTGGATCAGCAACATTATCTGCAGAGGGGACTCTCTCGACTGATATGTCTCATCTTCCCACAATCTCCCGTATGATGTGGAACTTCCTCAGTACATGTTTGGATCGCTGATGAGACCTTGGTTTCTTTCACCAGTGTTGTCCCAGTACAACGGGACTGGATCAACTCCATTAAGAATAACGCCCAACTCTTGGACAAAATTCCTCATCCAAACTACCTCTTTTGCTGCATCAGATGCAACAAAGTATTCAGCTTCAGTGGTGGAATCCGCAACGGTGTCTTACTTGGAACTTTTCCAAGATACAGCCGCACCATATAGCATGAATACAAAATCAGAGGTCAATTTCGACTCATCTACGTCATATTGGAAGCTAGAATCCGTGTAGTCTTCCAATTTCAATTCTCCACCCATAGACCATGAACAAATTCTTAGTCCTTCTCAAGCACTTAAGAATATCTTTCATGGCCTTCCCATGCATTGGACCAGGGTTCGCCTGATATCTGCTTGTAACACTCAAAGCGTAAGCAACATCAGGACGTGTCGATATCATACCATACATGATACTACCAATAGCTGACGCATATGGAATACGTGTCATCATCTCTATCTCTTCATCAGTTTTGGGACACATAACTATAGATAGAGTAATACCATGACATATTGGTAAGTATCTTCTCTTGGACTCTTCCATAGAGAATCGTTTCAAAATAATATCGATATAAGTGACTTGGGTGAGTCCCAGCATCCTCTTTGATCTATCTCTATAGATTTGTATTCCCAATACATGGGATGCTCCACCCACGTCTTTCATGGAGAATTTATTGGCTAACCATACTTTAGTTGATTGCAATAATCCCACATCATTCCCAATGAGTAGGATATCATCAACATAAAGTACTAGGATTGTCACTACACTCCCACTAAATTTCTTGTACACACATGGTTCCTCAGGATTCTTAGCAAAACCAAACTCTTTGATAGTGCTATCAAATCTAAGGTTCCAACTCCTTGATTCCTGCTTGAGACCATCTATTGATCTCTGAAGTTTGCATACATTATGCTCACTTCCTACTGATGTGTATCCCTCAGGTTGAGACATATAAATTTCTTTTTGATGTCTCCATTGAGGAATGCAGTCTTTACATTCATTTTCCATATCTCATAGTCATACCATGATGCTATGGCTAGTAGTAATCTAATGGACTTAAACATAGCAACTGGTGCCTTCCATTCGCCCCAAGCTTTCTTTTGTAGATCCATTTGCATCCTATAGGAACGATTCCCTCAGGTTGATCCACTAATTTCCAGACTTGGTTCGAATACATAGAGTCCATTTCTGACTGCATGGCTTCAAGCCATTTGGTCGAATCAGTATCAGATATTACTTCTTTGAAATTCATTGGATCACATCCAACACAAGACTCATCATGGCCTTGTTCATGAAGAAGCGTATATCTTGCAGGTGGTCTAATAACCCTATCAGACCTTCTAGGAGCTTGTACTTCAACTACTGGTTGTTGGGAATTAGGTTCAACTACTATAGTTGAGGGAGTATCTTGAATTTCTTCAAGTTCTATCATCTTGCCTTTTCTATCTAATAGAAATTCCTTTTTCTAAAAAGGTGGCATTTCTTGAAACAAACACTTTTGCTTCATTGGGATGATAGAAATAATATCCAACAGAATTCTTTGGATATCCTACAAAGTAGCACAAAGTGGATCTACTATCCAATTTGTTTCCCACTGTCTGCTTCACGTAAGCAAGACATCTCCATATTCTCAAGTAAGAATACTTGGGAGGTTTCCCCATCCATATCTCATATGATGTTTTATCCACTGCTTTAGTATGGACATTATTCAACAACATTGCCGCAGTTCCAAGCGCAAAGCCCCAAAACGATGTAGGCAATTCAATGAATCACATCATTGATCGAACCATGTCCAACAAGGTTTGCCTACAATGTTCAGAAACACCATTCAATTGTGGTGTTGCTGGTGGAGTCACTGTGAGAGAATCTCTTTCTCTTTTAGATAACCCAAAAATTCAGCACTTAAGTATTCTCCACCTCGATCAAATCGAAGTGCCTTAATACTTCTTTCTTGCTGATTTTCTACTTCAGATCTGAATTCTTTGAACTTTTCAAATGCTTCATATTTGTGTTTTATCAAATAAACACACCCATACCTCGAATGGTCATCAGTAAAGGTAATGAAGTAGGATTGCCCATATCCTGTGCTAACACTTAGCGGGCCGCAAACGTCTGTGTGGATCAAATCCAGCAGACCATGTGCACGTTCCACGTTTCCATTGAATGGAGTCTTAGTCATTTTTCCTTTTAGACAGGATTTACAAGCAAGTAGAGAATTTATGTCTGACAAGTCAAACATGCCTTCTCCCACTAGTTTGTGCATCCTTCTTTAGGAAATGTGACATAGTCTAGCGTGCCATATTTGTGTGGGATTTGGATCATCTAACTTTCTTTTGTTTGTTGTTGAAATCATGTTTACTCGGACATTCACTTATCATTTCCAGAACAATTCTGGCGCATATAATTTTTTTATGTCCGGACTTCTTGCAGTGAAATAAATATGTTCTAACTTATCGGGCTTCGTAGGCCTTTTAAATGTCTTTCAGAGTTTGCTTCTTATTGGGATTGTTTTTCTTGTGACGGGCAGAACATTTCTTTCCCTTATCTTGTGGACCATTTTCGTCTGACGAGAGGGCCATAAGAAAAACAACAATTCTATATTTTATGGTGATCTCATAAATTATAAGCGTATTGACTAGCTCTTCAAGGCTATCATCTATCTTATTCAATTCACCATAACCACGTCAAATGAGGAAGAGAAATATAACAAATTGATGTTATATAGGAACTCGTTAGGAATCACATATTCCAGAGACACCACATTCTTAGCAAGCCCAGTCATACGTACACCATGCTCATGAGCCAAAGCCCTGTCTTGCGTGCGTGTAGTCACGAGCTCATTGAAAGTGGTCTGCATAGTTTCATGCACCATGCAACTCTTGCACGAGCATTCGAATGTCAGCAGCATTCAAAATTTTCCTCAAACTGTCCCTACAGTTCATTTGATTTAAAAGCGAGCATGTTACGCTTTAGCTTGCATACTATGGTCCTACCATCTTGCATGCTTTGTTAGTTCAACGGGACTGACATTAGTGTGTATATCATTTTCTCTGAATTCAGAACAATTTTCCCAACCAGTCTTGAAAATTAGATTCGGTTAGCTAGTTAATAACAGAAATGTATTACGTGACGAAATCGAAAATATACTGATACGGAAACAAAGTAATGGTTGCTGATTATTTTAAAATAATTTTAAGATATAAAATATGGATTTTATTTTATAAATCTCCCTCCCACTATTTTGACATTTCCACCACCCTCTGATGAAAAAAGAGAAATCGTATTTCTTTAGTGGGCACGTAGAGTCCAATTAGCCAATTATAATCCCGAATAATATCAGCCAATTATAATTTCTAAAAGGTAGAATTCAATTGCATCCCTATGCAACCTCCGCGTGTTTTGCCTCACGTTTAATAAGGACCCAATAATATGACGCCGTTTATTTTCGCGTGTCAAACCGACCCATCAATATTGAATTGTAGTAGACGGTCGCCACGAGTTCCCCCAATAATATGGGCCGAAGTCATGGGAGTTCCACTCAATTCACATCATATGTCCGCTGGAAGTCACAGCTTTCCGGCGTACATGCCTCCCCAATAATATGAGCCAGACACTGTCCGTAGGTAGCGATCAACATGCAACCACGGTTGATGGAAGGCAAGGAAAAATTAAACTCTTTTAATTTTTACTTTTCCGGTTTGATATAAATTTTGAATCATATTCAAAATGAGGGATTTTAATTTTAAAATTGTCTCATCATTTTAATTTAAAATCACGTGCCACGAGTTTGTATGTTTGCCGGATTCATGCAACTATATTATCTAATAATATACATACATGTATACTACTATATATCGCATATATCATAATATTACATTCAACAATAAATAAGGATGGTCGATCGCCAACACTATTAGATCCAAGTGAGCCATACATGGATCCAGGTCCAAACCTAGGTGAATGCAGGGATGTAAATGCAACTATTACAAGAGCTTCCAATATTTTACATGTCTTCATCTTGATCATCGGGTCCACCATCTTCCAGTCTTGATCTCCCACTATTTCTAATAATTACATTTGAATAGCCATGGCACATAAGGGATACATCTCATGGGGGTGGGAACGGGCCATAAACTAGGCCCACTTTAAAAATATCAAATATTATAAAAATGAATAAAAACAGTAAAATATCCTAACATACACCTAACACATTGGTCAAGGCTCTCGATCATCCTTCATGCATTTAATATCAAATATTAACATCAATTTAATTAAACAATTTAATTAATTGATAAATCATATATCTAATAACTTATCACAAACCACCATAATTATTAAAGAATTTAATAAATTAAATAAACCCCTTTATTTAATTTCCAATTAAATCAATAATAATTGATTTCTTGTAAAAAAACTCATTTTTACCATAAATAATTAAAATCATATTCTAATTATTTATTTCACAAGAAAATTATTAATTTTACAAAAATTAATTTTCAAAATAAAAATTGAACCAATTTTCAAAAATATTAATTTTACCCAAAAATTTGAAAAATCAGAAAATCGCACCCTAGGCCCAAACAATTCAAGCCCATTATTCAGCGCGCTTCCCGAGACGCTCCCGGGCAGCCGCCCGCCCACTGCCCGCCCGCGACCCGAATGTTTCGGGCAGCGGCAGCGGCCCTGTGCGCGCAGGCGCGCCGACGCCCCGCGCAGGCGTCGGACGCCTGCGCTAGCGCGCGGCGCGCAGGCGTCGGACGCGTGCGCTAGCGCGGGGTGCGCAGGCGTCCGGCGCCTGCGCGCACGCTGCGCGCACGGACTGCCCGGAACAGTTCCGGGCAGATTTATTTTTTTTATTTTTTTTTTTCGAAAATCTGAAAAATAAATTTTCGTGGTGCTAAATTTTCTGAAAAATTTTCTTGTGTGGTTAGAAATAAATTATTCTATATGATTTAAAATCATACGATATAGAGAACCTGGCTCTGATACCACTGTTGGATTCCGGTTTTCTACACGCCCAAACGCAGCGGAAGTTTTAAAATTTTTATTTATTTTGACAATCAAAATATGTTTGGACGCTCGTATGATTTTATCAAACATTCATAGGATGTAAAGAATGTTATACCTTTGGTGAATAAATCACGTGGCTCCAACTACACCGGTATTAGCGGACGTAGCTCTTGATGAATCCCTACGAACTTTCTTCAAGAGACTCCTTTCTTCTAATCAGGTCTACGACCAGAAGATTTGTTCCTCTTTCAAATGGCACTAGAATATTTGAAAGAAGTTTTTACGTTGAGATCAAAATTTTGAGAGAGGACTCAAAATTCTTTTCTTTGGAAAAATTGCCAAAATTTTGGGGGAGTTCTAAAGTGATTTACGTGAATCACTTTAGGGAGAGGTGGTGGAGGCTAGAGTTTGACTTTTCAACCCTTTATTTATAATTAGATTATAACCTAATTACATAATTAATATTAATGGGCTTGATTTAATTAATTGGGCTAGTCCAACTAGTTTAATTAATTTAATCAAAGTCCATTAAAACTTTAATTATTTTAATATGTTGGACTTGTACCCCTACAAGCCCATTAAACATATTATCCACCATATTTAATTTATTAATTAATCAACTCAACTTTTGAGCTTAATAAATTAACTACATTATAAATTCAACATTTGAATATATTATTTAAATTATAAATTCAACTCCTTGAATTTTTATCACCTCCAAAATTTAATATTTAATAAACCTAACATTTGAGTTTAATAAATTAAATCCTCAAATTTTATAAATTCAACTCTTTGAATTTATTCTCTCCAAATTTCATAAATTCAACTTCTTGAATTTACTATATCATAAATTCAACTCCTTGAATTTATTTTCTCAAAATTTAATTATCATAATATAAATTCAACTCTTTGAATTTACTATATTATAATATAAATTCAACTCCTTGAATTTATTCTCTCAACGAGAACAAACGATCCAGTGCTTGTGTGACCCTCAATGGTTCAGGGATACAGCTAGCCGTGGGTTCACAACTCTTTGTGATTCAGGACATAATCATTTATTCGGGCTTACCCTAGTTAGCCCCATTCTTTTCATCAACACCTTGATCAAGAATGTCAGAACTCATTTCTGATTGCACCCATCGGATCATGGTAAGAGCGTCTAGTAGCATCGCCCCATGATCCCCTAGGTATCACTGATAGTGCCTGCAAGAACCAGTCGATTATGATTAACGTACAGTACGGTCTCTTCATCTCATATATCCCGATCGAATCTGCAACCATTGGTTCATCGAGGGTTGCATATTAATTCGATAACTATGTGATCACTATAATAGTGGCATCGCGTGTACTATTGGAGAACTCCTTCTCCAACATACATCTCATACTCTGGCCAGAGATTCCATGCACTATTGTTTCATTAGATCACATAGGATATCCACACCCGTAGGTGAGCGGTGAATCCCCGACTACAATGCACTGGCTCCTATATGTGTCGCAACTGTACCCAACCTCGCCACCTGATGACTCTCCTGGAGCCGGTAAACGAGTCAAAGCACAGCCCTAGCATATAGAGCCTCAGTGTTGTCCCGGGTCGTAAGGACTAATGGTGTACAATCATAACCACGAACTTATCCTCTCGATGAATGATAACCACTTGGAAAGTCCGAGGGAGGGTTGTTCGGTATAATCATCATATGACTACCCATCTGTATGTTTGGACATCTCTATGCCCTTACCAAGAAACGCAGTACACAACATCACAGATGCTAGTCTCAAGCTCAAGCGACCTTTATCCATGTTTTAGGCGACTGAATTGACTAGGAACGAATTTAGAATATGCAGTGTTTACAAATGAGTTTCAATATCGAATTACGATTCATTTGTATTAAAGCATAATCAAGGACTTTATCCATGCTGCTTGCATGGGTATACAGATAAAGTATAACGAAACCATTAAAAAGTAAATTATATTAAAATAAAGATTGTTTATTTCACTTGAGTCAATAAATTCCCTAGCCAACCGTTGGCTTGCAGGGCATCTACTCTTACAAGTCAAAGCCTCAACCTAAAGTTCAAAATCAATCTACCAAACTCAATTAAGTCTCTAGTAAGTTGCATTCAGCAGAAAATTACAGCAATGTTGTTACCAACAATAATGGAGACTTCTTTCAGAGTTTGGATAAGAACCAATATGCTCAGTTGATGACTATGTTTTCCAATCACATGTCTAACATGAAAAGATCCTACGAGGGTTCTGCTCCATGACATTCCACATGTACATGCTTCTCTATGTTGTCTTCACGATTGGATTTGTATTCAAGAGTGATGTGATCACGCTGAGATGGATGAGCCGTGTAAGGAGTTTCAATGAATCAAATCAATAATTTTTAGTGTTTGGGAATTTGAGTGAAATTAATGGTTGCGATAGCATCTGCAAACAATGAAAAGAACTCGTGAATGGGCGTCGGAGGGGTGTCCGGCATAGCCACTCCGATGCTAAAGTCAGCAAATTTTCAAATGAACACAAGCAATTTTTGAGAGAAAATATGTCAGTGCTTGAGAGTTCAAAGATTTCATAATCAGTAAATGACATGAATACCTGCTATTTATGGTAAAAAAATGGGGTAGGTACCTTGATTCCAGTGCCACCTACTAAGTATGGCAAGTCAGTTGTCCATACTCTAGTTTCTGATGATTTCTAGGACGCTCTAAGCCCAAGTGGTTCTGACAGATTAGACGACATGTATCAATCACACTCGAGTGTGATGCAATTCTCGAAGTGGTCCGAGTAGTAAGATACGCAGGCATATGTTTGAGGGCCCGGACTATATAGTGATCTCCTGAGAAGAGAAGAAGTGTCGGGGTCTTCGAGGAAAGTATCCGGTATATTGGCTCTGATCCGGACTATCCATATAATAAGCCGAGTTGATGTGATCCGGATCCTTACAGGGTATCAAAGAGCATCACAACACATCTGCCCAAATGTTATGGATTTCATTTCCATTAGGCCTATGTAGAATTCTCTGCTCACCTTGCCAAACCATACACATAATGTAGTCAACTTATGTGTGGATGTCAGGGTAAATGACCATTTGAATCTACTAGACATTTTGTTTGTCCCGGAATTTAAATTCAACTTGTTTTTTGTGACTTCTTTCATCGCACAAACTGAGATGGTTGTAAGTTTTTTTTATGATCAGTTCACGATCTAGGATCTCACACTCAAGCCACTAAAAAAAAATTCTACTTAACGACGATTTATTAAAATAATTTAATAAAATACCAAAGGAATATGTATTCCTTGATCCAGTTTATAGTTTAGTTAGTCAAAAGTTGGTTCACTATTTCAAAGCCGCGTAACCATTTTTACCCTACTAAATTTAATAAAATAGAACCGAACCATCAAGTTTCAGCCCAAGCCCATTTACTCGGGGTTTGCAGCGGTTGCGGAGGAGAAGACGGCCAATATTCATCATCGCGGCGGAAAACGAAACCCTTCAAATAAATTTAATGGAGGGTGATTTGTCGGACTCCGTTCCCTGCTCCTCCATAGCTGTCAATTCAGTGATACGCGTCAGCTCGGTAAGCCTCGCCGTTTTAGAAAATACCTATTTTCACGACGGCCACTGATGTAAAAAAAAACTTGGTAATTAATTGCAATGCAGGCGGGAGTGATCTGGGGTTCTTGTGTTGGTCCCTTTGATGCTAGAAGTTTAGGTAAAATCTTTGCTTTCAGTTAATTATGTATTTCGAGTTATCATTTTTGAGCTAAAACCACCGAGTAATTCGTTTGATTTTGTCAAATCATTTAGGTCTCTCGGGCATGGCTCGAGCGAGGTTTATAGTAAGTCGTTCGATCGTTCTAATTGTTCTTTCTTCTTTTTTCTTAATTTTTGGGTTTCAGTAAATGAAGTTGATAGTTTTTGCGTTCTGATAATTGATTGCAGGCTAAGTCCATTGGCCAGCACGGATTTCAGTGGGGTAATATATTGCGTGCATAAATTTGTTTACCGACTAACATATTGATTTTGAACTCATTTTGTCAATAAATCTCTGATTTTGAAACCATGGTTATTTATTTTTCGTCCTTTTTTTGGATTCTCCAGGGCTGTTTGCTGCTATTTTCTCTTTTGCTCACTGTGGAATTCAAAGATACCGGAGACGGAAAGATTGGGTTAGTAAATTGTTTTCAGCGGCTTTGTGAAAAATTAAGATGACACCTTCAGAAATCCAAACATTCAACTCCATTTTGATTGTCTGATTCATGTTTGGCTTGAGTGCCTCTTCTATGGGAAGTCAAATAGTGTACAGATTTACCATTTGTGGGATTCTGCTGTTCAAGTAAGAAGAAATATAAGAATATAATCTTAAAATACAAACTAAAAAAGGCCTCGGTTTTGTGGTAAATTTGTGTTTCTTTTCGCGAACTAGTCATTGATTATCTGTATAAGTGAATTGTTTAGTAGGAAAAAACTATTCCCCAATCCCCATGCTTACGATCCACACTCATTTTTAAGATTCTCCAAAGAAGTTCTTATGAGTATTTTTCTGGACTTTCACGATATCTTGGTTAACCTGAATGATTTTCACCCTCGTGGCACTTATCGAAATGTCAAAAAATAAATAAAAAAAATCTGAATGAATTTAGTACTGAAGTTGTCATAGTTGCTATAATTGATCATGGATGGGAAATAAGGTTTCATACTTTATTTAATTTGTTAGTACTATTTTTCCGTGAATGATATGGTATATTTTTGTTTGAATGGACATTTGAGAGATTGCAAATATGTTGTTTAATAGACGCCTAATTTGTTTTGCCAAGTTATGAAGTACAATAATATTGCTGTGAGAATGCATGGATAAGTAGTTACACTACTTTTTTATGTAGGTTAATACCTTAGCTGCGGGTGCTGTTGCCGGGGCAGCTTATGGTGCTGGAACCCGGAAATGGAAACAAATTGCCGGTATCACAGGTCTTTATTGTACAATGTTCCAGTTTGCCAACAACTCCAAATCTGTTTGATACATCGTATCATAAGTCTGCAGGTGAGTCAACAATTCCAATCCTTGCTCTCATTAGAATTTCCAGGACTTCGTTTTTGTTCGCTTTTTTAAAAAAATAAAAATAAAAATTGAAAGATAATCAAGTTTATATTGTTGTTCATTTCAGTTATTTTCTCCTTGTTCTGCTGATTTCTATGCGGGAAATGAGGTTTAAGATTGCTAGAAGAATGCAGTACTATCTGCATTTCCTTTCTAATGATATCAAGCCCTTGGAATAGTATATGCGGTTACAAAAAGTTTATATATGCCGGGATACTGAAAGTGTTTCTCCCGGTATAGTATAGCGTACACTGAACTGAATATTTTTTGTTCCATCAAGAAGTTACTGCAATTTTAACTTGTTCATCACTTTGGTAGGGATATGGTTGGCCTCCCATGCTATGTTTCTTTCAACCAGTTCCTGAATATACTGATGGAGACATTTCTTGAGTTTCTGATTTTGTATTTTGAGGAGGGGCAAGAACCAAAGGCTCGAATTCGAGGCAAATAACCCGACACGAAATAAATTTGACTCAATCTATGATTTTGTATATGCATGTGTTGTTGCAATTCTTGATTACTTCAAGCATAAGTTGCACCTTGCTCAATAGTGATCATTTCCTTTTTCCGGATAGTTGACAGTGGAAAAAACTGCATTTTCAAAAGCTTCTTTGTTCGAAACGAAACACATGCATGGTCACACAACACAAACGCTATCATATTTTTTTTAATAAAAAAAACTAACACTGCTATATGTTTGCATGTAAAAACGTACGTACATAGGCTATGCTTGTAAGTATATACTAGTAATATTAACCAAGCTCATTAAATATTTAATTAATGATAAATGATTTTAAAATAAATAACATGTATTTGAAAAAAATATCTCTATTTTTTTTTTTAAGCATGCCTAATTTTTTTAAAAAATATTTGAATGGAAAAATTATAATTGTAGATTTCTAAGTTGGTCTATTTTAGATTTTAGTCATATAATTTATCATTTTTTGGTTTTCATCTAGTTGTATTTTTTTTTCGAAATCACTAAACCCAATTGATATACTTATTCAGCACCAATTCTCTCCTACACAGCACATATGACGCAAACAAAATCATGTTACATACATTAAAATTTATCTGAGAAAAAAACAATACGACACTTAATATTTTAAAATAGGAGGAATTTTTTCCGTTTTGCTTGGGTAGATTTTTATATATCTAATATATATTTTAATATCCTCATAAGAGCCACATTGGAAACATTAATATCAAATAAACAATATTCGTTATATTTAATGATTTTGGAACAAAAAAACCCACAAAAATTATAGTCGATAAAAATTAAAATTTGATAAATTACATGATTAAAATCCAATATATGCTAACATAAATGACCAAAGTTTTAATTTTTCATATTCAATGCACATGAAATTAGTACATATACCCTATAACCAGATGGCATGCCCCTGGTTAAAATAGCATAGTGAAACTATCGCATTATGTGTTTTTAGAAGTATTTTTTAAATATGGGATGCCATACATATTTCATGCATACGTTATGTTGGGTGCAATAATTATCCCTGCTTGGTAGAGCGATCGAATCGTGGTGCTTGAGCTGCTGTGCTGTTTAAAAGATTTGAATTGTACCATTACTAATAGCTATAGCTTTTGGTAAAGCGGCAAGCGCTCGGTCCTACAAGTGGTATCAGAGCCAAGGTCACATGTTCGATTCCCATTGATTGCAAGAAGTGCAATTATTGAGAGGGAGATTGTTGGGTCCTTGCTTGGTAGAGCGATCGAATCGTGGTGCTTGAGCTGCTGTGCGGTTTAAAAGATTTGAGTTGCACCATTACTACTAGCTATAGCTTTTGGTAAAGCGACAAGCGCTCGGTCCTACAATTGGTATCAATAATTGTCCCTGCTTGGTAGAGCGATCGAACCGTGGTGCTTGAGCTGCTGTGCAGTTTAAAAGATTTGAGTTGCACCATTCCTACAATTATTGGGAGGGAGATTGTTGGGTGCAATAATTGTCCCTGCTTGGTAGAGCGATCGAACCGTGGTGCTTAAGCTGATGTGCAGTTTAAAAGATTTGAGTTGCACCATCACTACTAGCTATAGTTTTTGGTAAAGCGGCAAGCACTCGGTCCTACAATTGGTATCAGAGCCAAGGTCACGGGTTCGATTCCCATTGATCGCAAGGAGTGAAATTATTGGGAGGGAGATTGTTGGGTGCAATAATTATCCCTGCTTGGTAGAGCGATCGAATCGTGGTGCTTGAGCTGTTGTGCGGTTTAAAAGATTTGAGTTGCACCATTACTACTAGCTATAGCTTTTGGTAAAGCGGCAAGCTCTCGGTCCTACACGTTACATCTGAATATTGTCCAAAATTTACCTCTATTCTTATATCGTAGACACACTGTATAGCTGGAAATGGAAGCTTCTCATGGGATTATTCTTTGCTATATCTGGAGTATTTCTGAGAGTGTCAAAATCAGACACAACCCATCAACTTGATACGATTCAACCCGAAAAAATAAGGTTTGGGGTTTTCGGGTTTGGGTTGGGCTCGATAGCTGACCCGCAAAATATGATCGGGTTGTGTTGGGTTCGAGTTGACCCGAAAATTTTAATTTTTTTAGAAAATATAATTAATAAATATTGCCTACATTTTTATATATTGTATGTTTGAAAAATTATTTATTGTATATTTATATGATAAATTTTCATAATTTAATATTTATTTTAAATATTTTTTAATTTTTTAAACAATTATTTATTTGATTTAATAAATATACTTTATTTATGTCATAATTTTCATAATTTAATATTTATTTTGAATTTTTTTTATTTTTTAAACAATTGTTTTTTTTTGATTTAGTAAATATAATTTATTTTTCTACAACTAGATTTTCAAATTTAAATCATATATACGAGGGAGATTTTATTATTATGTGTTTAAATTAAAATTAATATTATTTTTTTGAATTTTCTTGAAAAAAATTATAAAAAATTCAAAATCAGGTTATACGGATTGAGCGAGTTCAAGTTCGAGTTGACTCGGGTTCATGTTCGATTGGGCTCGGATTAAGCAATTTTTTAATAGTATTATTGTTCATCCCGCCCAAATTGACATCCCTAGGCCCTAAGTATTTCTCTCCTTATTTTGTGGTCAAATGTTAGCTTTTGGATTATCAATATATATATGAAAATGTCGAGGAGCTCACCTGATCTAATGATATTGAAATAAAGGAGAAACACTCTTGATGTAGCATAAACTAACTTCTTCTTATGCTTATTTTTCTTCCATCAAAGGGAGAAAATAATTTTTTTCTTCCAAAACTGTTCACCAAATTTGAGTAATCAAAATCATCCCAATGTGTTGAATTTTTCATTACAATTCTTCCCTGTCTTTTTATGTAGCGATAAAACGTTTCCTTTGATAAGCAGAGATGGACATCGGTTGGGTTTCTTCTGTTCGGGTTTTTTGGGTTTGGGTAACCGAAAAAATCGGTCTATCCGAACTTGACTCGAAAAAATTTCAGGTAATGTCGGTTACCCAAAAATTTTAGGTATAGAAACAAAATAAAAATCCTCCACAAAAAAACCTTGTGATTAAAAGTGGAGTATTAAATTTAACGTGGTTAATACATAGTCAATTTAACCCTAGAAGAAAGATAACAATTTTTTGAAGTCAAATTGATTTATTTATCATTGTATTCGATATTTTGGTCGAAAAAAATTAATAATAAAAAAATACTATAAAAAGATATTTTAAAATCATCTATTATTTTGTTTATCAAACATAAATAAATATATAAAAGTACGGTAAATTGTTTTGTACCAATTTTCAATGTTTTGTACATATTTTCATATATAAAATAACACATGAGTTCGAGAAGTGAAAAACAATTTTCTATAGATAACAGAGTGCAAAATATTTTTTCAGGACAGAGACTAATCAAAATTTAAAGGCAATTTACCTATAAAGCAGCACAAAATCCAAAATTTTTATCAAAATTATATGAAATGATACAATTAATGCAGATATTTAAATGTAGTTTATATTTTCAAACAAATTCCATTCAAATTTAAATTTTATAAAATAAATTAAAATGACTTCACATGTAATTAAGTATTTAATTGCTAATATTCAATACATTATACGAGTACTTATATGATATAATATTTTTAAGTAAATGCAATTTGGCATAATTTTACTAGACAATTTTATATAGAGTGGGTCTCATGTGAGATCGTCTCACGGATCTCAATCTGTGAGACGGGTCAACCCTACCTATATTCACCATAAAAAGTAATACTCTTAGCATAAAAAGTAATACTTTTTCATGGATTACCCAAATAAAGATCCGTCTCACAAAATATGACCCGTGAGACCGTCTCACACAAGTTTTTGTGTTTTTGCCTTCTATATATATATATATATTATATAGATTAAATTACATAGATATAGACTAAAGATCTCGTATTTAATTATTAATAAGTGAGGTACTAAATAAAAAATTGTTAGGTACGGAAAAACCGGTACCAACCCAAAATTAATTATTTAGGGTTCGTGTCATAATCAAACCCCAAAAAAATACCCGACCTGATCGGGTCGGGTCACGCACGCCATGCCCGGGAAAACACAACGACAAGTCCTAGTCACACACACATGCATCCTCTAGTTAAAAATTATAGGTTAACAACTCCTCCATTTTTCAAAACACAAGCTTCCATTCCGATTAGACGTGGGGAGATGGTGAATGGAAATAGCTAGGCCACACCAACTTGATTAATTTATTTATTTTGGGTGATCAAGATAATAAGTTTTTCTTCCGGGTAGGACGATGATCCAGTTTCTCGCTTGTTCATCTACACTTGTGACGTTCATGTTGTCTTTAAGTTTTTCTCCCTACTAATCTTTAGATTGGACGATATTTTCTTGATCCAGAAGAAAAGAAGATGGAGGTATTCTTTTTTTTTTTCTTTTTAAATCTTGCGACGCCATGCAGCATGAGTTTACTTTTCTTGTAGATGATGTATGATGTATCCCACCTCCCATTTCAGCTACTATACATATATTTAATGAAAAAAATGGTTGCACCAGTGACAGCAGAGGACCCAAAAGATATACACACGAAAAAAAAAAAAAAGAGAAGGGAAGATGGAACATTAGCTGAGATTATAAATACCGAGATTCTTGATAAGGATTGAGGGACATAATGAGAAAGGGTCGAAACAGGAGTAACTTCCTGAAAGTTCTGTGTATTGCGTTCTCCTAAGGGCATTGTCATCATTATTATCAGATTAACTATTCACGGGACTTGCATCTTTTTCATAGAAAAAAGTGGGATTGTGTTTGTTTTGCAGGCATTGTGTGTATCTATTTATCTATCTATATCTGTGACTCTTATCTACAGTCCTTGGTTATTGGCATAGTCTGAACTCTGAAAATAGACCTCAGCAAAGTTTGGATCTTTTTGAAAAAGACGAATGTAAGAAGCAGAGATGGCAATCGTCCCATTCTTGAGAAAATAAATATCAGTCTTGTCTCTGTTTTAGCCATTATTTCCCATTTTTCTTCACTGTGCTCGTTGGCATTTTTAATTGCAGATCTGCCGTCACGAGTTTTTTTTTGTTCAAGTGAGGACGTTTTTGTGATGTGTATCCTCACTGTTTGGTCTGGTTGATTCATTACCTCCTTCGAATCAAGCATGGATTTTGCATATCAAGAGGTAGGTTTGCTTCTTCTTTTTTTTTTTAAATAAAATTATTATTTCGTTTTCGTTCCTTTTTCCTTTTTTGGTTACCTCTTGGAGTAGCGTGCTACTGCGTTGTTGCTTTCCTTTTTCTGGGATTTATGAAAACTTTGGTTCTCATTCTTGGAAGTTGGAACAAAGGATTTTTATTTTTTTTTCAACTCGGTTTTGGTAATGTTCAGGCGTATGTTAAAAATTCCAGAGGGGTGCAGCTGTTCACCTGCAGATGGCTGCCTTCTTCTTCTCCAAAAGCTCTGGTTTTCCTTTGCCACGGTCTCTCTTTTGTTTCCCACCTCTCAGAATATGGAAATTACTGAAAAAACAATAAAATTTTGCATTTTTCACTATTTGGGACCGCGTTCTATAAAGTTTTTCCACCCCACCTCTGTCTTTCAATTAAATGGCATTGATTACTGCGGTTGCAGGTTATGGCATGGAATGCAGTAATTTCATGAGAGGTACCATTTTCTAACCACACATTTTTCTATTTTGCTTCTTGCTGTTTGAGATTATAAACTCATTATGGTATTGTGTAATCTGTAATCTAACTCCCGGATTAAATAAAAACATAGATCTATGAACTTTGTGTCTTTTATTTTTGTACTGTTGAAAGCATTGATTCGGCCATTAAAATCTTGTTGGCCCACATTGCCAACCTAGTATTTAAAATCTTGGCTGCTATGGAAAGTTGCTACATTTTCCCATATTCTTTGTTTAAAAACAATGATAAGGTAGAGTAAACGGAAACAAGAACTCTAGCATTAGCCTTTAAATGGTATATCATTAAAGCTGAGGGCAGGCGCAGTATGCTGTATGCCCGTTTCTTGTTGCACCTTTCCCTTCCTTTATTACATTTGAACACTCAACTATCCACTGAGTCAATAAATTTTTTATCCCAACCGATAAAGCTTGTGCTGTTGTGTGAGGCCATACTCTGACACCTATTATTTATTCATTTAACTATTGTTGTTTCATTTTCTGGGGTGGGGGACTTCTTTGTCTTCATACTTTTAAAAACTTGAATTAAATTAAATATGATAGAAAGTATCTCAACCTATAATTTATGTATTATTTCATTCTTTTCTACATGTAAGAAATCTTGGTCTGAAGTCAAATGTTGAATTCTGAGGAAAAAAAGGTTTGGTGACTTGTTAGCTTGATTAGGTTAGCAAGCAACTACTTGTTTGTCCCTACAACTCACGGACAAGAACAGTGGAGAGAACTGGTTTGTTGAGTCATTTAGTATTATGGTCTCTAGGCCCACCCATCATTTTCGTCTTAGGAAACGGCTTAATTTATTTTTGAGGGTGAACTTGTTTATTCAAAAAATTTGAATATGACTGTGCAATCAAGCGGGGCTGAGCGTAATGGGATCCACTAGCAATTATTTTGTATTTAACATACAGAAATGATTAGCTCAAGTTGTTATTGGAGTCCAAGTCCAATGTGAGACGGATGGATTATGTGTTGTCTTTTTGCCGATTCTTGTACTGGTTTTTACTGGCAAACACTGAAAATGCACGAAAACAAGGCGTTTCATACATTTATATGTGATTAGGTGTGGGAGTCAATCTAGCTAGTCATGGATATGCTGTGTTTGGGATCGATTATGAAGGGCACGGATGGTCAATGGGTTCTCGCTGTTACATCAAAAGGTTTGACAACATTGTGGACGACTGTAACAATCATTTCAAGTCAATTTCCGGTAAGTTGACAAACTCGCCCAGCAAGCATGGACATTTGCTGAAATGGTCGTGGCGGCTGTCGTGATTCTTTTTTAAAATAAAAGTAAAAAACTTATAAATATATGGAAATATTTAATGGAAAAAAGCCAAAACTGTTCTCGACAGTGAAGGCAAAACCATGGCAACAGAGTGCCCAATCTATAACTCTGAATGGTTCTTTTCCTGAAAACAAAAACCGAACAAGGCAGTTCTTTTGTGTTTAAAATAGTCATGAGACGAAACTATCATTCTTGAAAGTTGAAACTGTCGTGGAATCATACTAAAACTTTGCTGATAGCCCACCTTTTTATTTCTATATTTTCTTGAATTTCAGCCCGTGAAGAGTACATGGGAAAGAAAAGGTTCTTATATGGAGAGTCAATGGGAGGCGCAGTGGCTCTATTAATCCACAAGAAAGATCCTAGTTTCTGGCATGGTGCTGTCCTAGTTGCCCCGATGTGTAAGGTCGTAGTGACTCGATTTTGATACGCGCAAATCAAATTTAGTCTGGTGTGTAATTTTCATGTTTGAAATTATTCGAATCCTTCGTTTATCATTGGCATTAGATCTCCGAGAAGGTGAAGCCACATCCTGTAGTTATAAGTCTCTTAACTCAGATTGAAGATGTGATACCCAAATGGAAGATAGTTCCAACCAAGGATGTTATTGATTCAGCCTTCAAGGACCCTATCAAACGAGAAGAGGTGAGTTTTTCCTTTTTGTGCTATTCCAATCCTCTCATTTTCTGTTCATTTTCTTTCAATATGAAAATCGCGAGTTCGCCTGCAGATTCGTGGCAACAAACTGATATATCAAGAGAAGCCTAGACTGAAAACCGCGCTGGAAATGCTGAGAACTAGCATGAACCTTGAGAGCAGTCTGAACGAGGTAAATAATACACGCTACGGTTCACGACTCCGGTACAAGTTTTCTTTTCAGAAATACATTGTGTATTAATTATTAACCTGTTTAACTGCATCTTGCTGATAGGTGACCCTACCATTTTTCGTTTTACACGGTGAAGCAGACATCGTTACCGATCCAGATGTAAGCAGGGTGCTGTATGAACAATCCAGCAGCAAAGACAAGACCATAAAACTGTATCCCGGGATGTGGCATGGCTTAACATCAGGCGAACCAGATGACAACATTGAGATTGTTTTCTTGGACATCATATCCTGGCTTGACAAACGATCCACAAACGACAACACTCGAGACACGAGATCGATCCAGGATTTTAGTTATAGCATGATATCTGATAATTTAAAAACCATGGCATCGCGAACAACCGTAATCAGGGAGAAGAAGAACAGAAAGCGTTCCCATGTGAAATATATAATATGTGGTTGGAAAGGCCGTAGCACGCACGCTCACTCAGCAATGTAGCATTATTACCTTTGTTGGAACGACATACATGTTACTTTTGTTCCAAGTTTCTGTCTTCTGTATTCTGGCATAATTTAGAAAAATAAATATGTTATCAAGGTGATAAAGATGGCCTTAATCTAATTAAATTAGTTCATGATGTCAAGATAAAACACGTTGAGAACCAGAAAAATTATGAGTAGGTCGTTCCTGAGACGGTTTCATCAGAAGCTATTTTCGTAAGACGTGTCAACTCGTTTCATATTTAAAATGAAACATACAAAATAATATGTTTCATTAATAAGATTGGATTGAAAATCTGTCTCAAGAAATTAATGCATGAGATTGGCTCATAGATATTTTGTAAAAATGATAATAACTTCTTCTTTTTTTATTAATCTAACGGTCAATTTTGTGAAAATATAATCATCTCTCCTTCTTATTTTATAGATTTAGGGTGTCATTTTTTGAGTACGATGTCACTCCGCTTATTTAATTATGGCATCCCCTTATTAAAAAAATTTCGAAATTTTGAAGTAAAATGTCACACACGTACTTAGAAGGACTAAGTTATCATAAATGCAATCACACAATGTGTTATGTCTAACTATCACTCTGAAAATGATTAAACCAAATTGTTATAAAATCGATTGTATAAATTCAAACGCTTCTTGTAAATCGGCAAACACATTTGTATTCCAATATAGATTTCGATTCATACCATGGATGATATTGTTGATTAAGTTGGAGCCATGCCATTGCCATTTAACAAAGTTGTGGGCTAGGCTCTAGTACATGTTTCCATACCTAACAGCTCAGTTCCAACTTCAATAAATTTGGCACGAGAATGTGGTTGTTGTTCAATGTAATGTAGAAAAATTATATTTACTTACTTTGTTGTATTTCTGTAATTATATTTGCAAAAACGTGCGTGAGACGGTCTCACGGATCGTATTTTGTGAGATATATATCTTATTTGGGTCATCCATGAAAAAATATTATTTTTTATGTCAAGAGTATTACTATTTATTGTGAATATTGGTAGAATTGATCCGTTTTACAGATAAAGATTTGTGATATCGTCTCACAAGAGACCTACTCTTATACATTTATCAAAAAAAATATATAGTACTTTGAAATTATACAAATTATAATTAAGGACACACATAATATATAAATATATATAATGTAGCATTGAAAACAATAATTTTAATATTAAAGTTCATATTTTTGTAAAAATTCTATAAAATTCCAAGCTTAATTATAGTATTTATATTACTTTTATAGATTTATTGAAACTATATTGAACCTAATAAATTATATTTATTTTAAGAAAACAAAACACCGCGCAATTTCCTCTTATATTTATAAACAAGTAATTTATATTATAAATTCCTATATTGCCCTGGAAGCCCTAATCTTTTCTAAGTTTAGTCCTTTCCATCCGCTTGTGTCTCGGTTGTCTACTGCTGCCGGTGAGTAAATTCTCCATTCCAGCCGCCTTTTGGTGATTTTGTTTGAGTTTGACCCGCTGTTTATGCGCTTGTGTATTTGTAATTAATGTCGAGATGGAAATCGTTACCGACGGTTTTTTTTTTCTTTTTTTGAAGAGTTTCTTGATTCAGCGTTGAGTTTTTTTTTTTTAATTATGTTGATTTATTGATTGTAATTCAATTTCAACGGCATGTTATAAGTATTAAGTTTTTCCTGGTTTTTTTAATGGTGCACATACATGTACTCCTGAACCATTTTGGTGTTTGTATGCTCTAGTAATTTATATATATGTCATTCGTCTGATTTGTGGACCGGTTGCTTAAATTTCAACAGGAAGAATGAGTCGCACAAGCAGAAGTGATCGAACTCTCTATGTTGGTAACCTTCCTGGTGACATTCGCGAGCGAGATGTGGAAGATTTATTTTACAAGGTAGTTATTTTATTTCGTGATAAACAGAAGAAGAAATTCAATAGAGATAAGTTGGATGAATTTTAGAGAACGGGGGTTTGTGGAGCCTGAATTCTTTCCAGAAATATGGTTTAATCAAATTTCTATATCCCAAATTGTCCGAATTTACTTGGATATGCATTCATGTGACCCTACTAACTCAAGCGAACTTGGACCTCCTGTGAACAATCTACATTGAATAGATAAGCTAACATAACTTCTGCATTTGCAGAATAACTTGTTTAAATGTTATTGTAGTTGGAGTTACTTTAAACTTCAAGCTTCTGCTACCCTTTTCTTTGTCCTCCAAGGTAAAGGACTCACTGGGAGAAAAGGACATACATTTAGCAAAAGTTGCAATCGTCATAGTTTTCTTTTTTTGACGATATATAAATCCGGCTTACTATTTACATGGTATTTTTTATGTTGTCTCAGTTAAACATGAAAACTTTTTAAACTTTACGTTTTGCCCAACATCTTATGATTGGGATTATTGTTGCAGTATGGATCTATTGTGCATATCGAATTGAAGGTTCCTCCAAGGCCTCCTGGCTATGCCTTTGTTGAGGTAAGTGTAGGTTGCCTTTGGTGCCATTTTTTCAGTGCATAGACTTTTTCTAACCTACACCATGCATCGATAGTTCGAAGATGTTCGTGATGCTGAAGATGCCATTCGAGGACGTGATGGATATGATTTTGATGGACATCGTCTACGGGTTAGTTGTGTTATGACTTACTTATTTTGCTTTTCATTTATTTGCTTAAGTTACCTGTGATTTATATCTACACAGGTTGAACTTGCACATGGTGGCCGTGGCAATTCATCAACAGATCGTCATAGTAGCCATAGCAGTAGTAGGGGTCCTCGTGGTGGAGTTTCAAGGCGCTCTGACTACAGAGGTTGGTGTATTATCCTCTTGTGAATGTTTCAGGATGTTACGATTTTTCTGATATTCTCTCACCTGCTTTGTTGTTCAGTTTTGATCACTGGACTGCCCCATTCTGCATCATGGCAAGACCTCAAAGTAAGCGTTATTCTCTATGTTATTTTACTACGACCAGCTACATTATTCATATTACTCTAATTTGTTGTATAATGGTTGTCTTGTGCATTTCATGTTTAGGATCACATGCGTCGAGCTGGTGATGTTTGCTTTTCCCAAGTTTTCAATGAGGGAAGCGGTAAGATGATTAACCTTGCATAATCATATGATAATTCGGGGTTTCATTTTATTTTGGTGTTTGAAAGTACGAGTAAGTAAATGTTTTTTGTGTTGCTACACCTGTGGTGCTGGGATAGTTTGGTTGGGCATGGGGTTGGGGATGGAGAGGAAGTTCATCCTTATCCTTGATTAGGACGACAATCGACGGCTCTAGAAAATTATGAGAGGGTTCTATTATTCGATCGCGAATATTTTCCTGAGCTTTGCACTTCCTCTAAGAATAAGTTTTGTTGGGGCTTCTTTTTTGTGTTCCGGGCCTTTCAGATAGCTGAAAAACATGTGGCTTCTGAATGGACTCCTACGTACTCGCTGTTAAAGTGTTATTGTTGTCTCTTGGACTTTTTTGAGGCCGCAACTTTACCGGGCATAAAACTTTTGCTCTTATCTGTTTAAGGCGATTATGCTAGTCATTACATTTTTTTTGCTGCGAGCATTTGGTTCCTACTTTTTCTGATAATCTGTGCTGGTTCCTTGAAGCTGGAATCATGTTTTTTTGGAGTATTCTTAAATCATTCTTTACTTTGTCCTGCAGGCAAAACGGGGATAGCAGACTACACAAATTACGATGACATGAAATATGCTGTGAGATAAAATTATATGATTCTTGCTGTTGAATCTGCAGAAATCCATTTGAAAGTCCTTCAATTGTTTTTTTCTCTCATGCAGATCAAGAAACTCGACGACTCTGAATTTCGGAATGCCTTTTCTAGGGCTAGAATTCATGTATGATGATGTCTAAGTGTTGCGTTGGTGGTGTTTTTTTATGTACTATGATTACAAGCAGTCTCACAATATCCTTTATTCATGTGCAAAGGTAAAGGAATATGATTCAACCCGTTCCAGAAGCCGCAGCCGCAGCCGCAGCCACAGCCCTTCTTATTCAAAAGGAAAGAGCAATGGTCGCGGCCGGAGCGCTAGTCTGAACCACAGCAGGAGTAAAAGGTTGAATTTTGTTGCCATGTGATTTCTTTTTTGCTTCTTGGTCTGGTGGCTTCAACAGTTATGGTAAATCTATCTACTCATTGTTTCTCGTTACAGCAAGTCACCAAAAAGAAAAACATCACGCCGCTCAAGAAGTCGTTCAAAGTCTGTCTCTTCTCGGTCGCGTTCTGGGTCAAAAGCACGCTCTGTGTCAAGGTAAACCTTTTTCTATGATTATTTTTTAGTGCTAGTAACAGATGTCTCTTTAGAGAAGGCACACCCTTTCTTCGCTTTGATACTATATGTGTGACTTTATACATTGTAAATCTCATTTACTACTAGTTTCGATTTCTTTGGTTGATGCATCTTTATGGTTCATTTGAATAATTTTTATGCTCATTTGGTTAGATACTTAGATGTCAATTCTTTTGCCAGCATAGTCTGATTTCGCTACTCTCGACCAAATGTTATGATGATAGATACATTTTGTATATTTTCATCCTTGTAGATCTCAAACATAGGAAATTTTCTATCGATGGAAGAAGCTGTCCTGGTATATATTTGTGGTGACTTGGGTTGGTAATCTCTAGAGTTGGAATCTTACTGTTGTTGGTCTGGTAAAGAATTTCCTGATGATGAAGGGACCTAAAATAAATGTATTTGAGGTGTATCTTTGTTTGATTCAAATTTTGTTCTAAGCCTGTTTCCTGTTCCTATAAAGTTGGAAGTTTCAGATCGGCTTTCTGTCATGTATGGGTTTCTATTGATGCTTTCTCGTTTCAGATTGCTTCAATGGGATATTTTAACTGATTCATTTGTAAGTAAGTTTTAGAAATAAGAAATGTTTCGATGTGGTGTAAACAGACTAGACAGATGCCGGAAGGCTGGTTTTATTATCGAGGATGCTTCTTTTATGATTGGCAGATCGGGAAGTTTTATTGATTCCTGTTTTAATAATGTGAAAAAGTATTTCAGTGAAACTTTATTTGAACAATTATTACTACAGTCCCACCAGTCACTTTTGAATCTTCCTGCACTTGGTTCAAGAGAGTTTTTACTAGCAATAGTGATTCATGCATATACTATCTTGATGCTTGTGGGAGTAGCCTCTTGAGGGGTGGGGCGCAACTGTGATTTAGTAAGAGGTAAAATTGATGCAGGCATCTGCAGTTGTTAACATGAAATTGTTGTATGTATGAAACATGCCACTTTTTTTAGTTGTATTTATGTTTTTCAGTAATTTTCAAGGACCTTAATGCTGGATAATGGCAAATTTTTTTTTTGGAACAAGTGAAGTACTAGGTTCAAGCTGGATCCTGGGATTAACTAACTATGGGAATAATTTAGAAAATGCCAATTCAAAATATCTGAACCTATTTAATTGAGTGAATCACGAGTCCTTCACGTTTTTTGTGGCCCAAACTGGACATGGTAAAAAGTGTCTTCTTACAACCCCCACCCCAACCTACACTGAAAAGAATAATATACCTTGCCCTTCTTGATTTTTTTATCTGAGTGTTAAGAAATGTGCCCACTCTCAAACAACATGTTTCTAATTCTTTGTTTGTGAACATGGGATTGCCTTTTTGTCTTTTTAGATATGGATATTTGCGCTATGTGGGGATTGCATATTAGGATCTGATTGGGTGATATTGATTCAGTTGGCTGCAATTCTTTTCTTTGTGGAGGTATGCTGTTATATAGATGGTAACTTAAGAACCCTTCATGATGACTCTAATCTAATGAGCATCACAATGTCCATAGATTGGAAACAATGAAGACTATGGATTACAATTATGAAGCTGGACAGTGAACTAATTGCCATTTGATTAAGGGATCACCTTTATGCAGTGGAAATGTATAAACCGTCTACAACGCTGCTAAGCTACCAAAGCATTCTATCAGATTGTTTATTCATTCCTTTGATATCTTTCGTATTGGTCTTTCAAAGAGCTTTTGTTGGCTGTGTGTCAAGGTCTCGTTTCTTTTTCGTTAGGTAGGTTGCTTGCTTAGGTGGGCTTTGTTTCTTCTGTTCTGTCAAGTTTTTTGTCATACTGTTTGCTAAATATTTTTGAGCTTCCTGTCTATGTTGGTCATGGTCACACTGACATGGAAGTGACATCAAGGAACTTGGATCAAACTTGTTAAGAGGCTCAGTCAGGATATTAAATTAGGTTGTTTCTGGAACTTTTGCAGATCTCCATCAAGATCCAGATCTCCAAAACCATCTGTAAGTTTATCCTCAAGTCTGGTTAATGTTTGTCTTCCTTGGTTATGTTTACAGTTGGATTGTTTTTGAGCGCTTGGTGCTTTTCTGCCACCACATTCTTTGTATTTGCTTTTCCCTGTTTATTTCTGACAAGTTTCAGCACCAGAAACTAGCAAGTAAGAGTCCAAAAGGACGCAGTCCAAGCAGGAGCCCCAGTCAGAGTAGTAGCAGGAGTCTTTCTAGGTTCTCATCTTTGTGTTGTCCATACATTGCAGTAACATATTAATTTACCTGGGTGTTGAATACGTTTCCTAATTTATTTCAACAGATGAAAGATTGGCTGATCTGATGAACGTTGATGCTGTTATCTTGGTCAATTAATCATGGTTCGAGATGAACTGAGTTATCTATTATAATCTGTGGACAAATTGTTGCAATTCTTGCAGAAGTATGTCGGTGTGTTAAGAAATGTTCGTCCGTTTTATTTCCCGTTTTGTAGTTCTAAGCGCAATGAGAAGCTCCAATACTTGAAGACTGCTATCTTCTACTTGTTCACCCCCACCTGATATTGAGATTGTTTGTGACATTTGTGGTTTCATACTTGTATTAATCGTGCAGAGTGCTGCAATTTTAAGCTTAGTGCTTTTTTTTTGTTATTTAAATTTTTGGGAGTGGTGAATTCTTGGATGTGGGTCATCAGGGGTCAGTTTTTAAGCTGGTCTTTGTTAATTTCTTTTTTTAAAATGATTTTCGACTAAAAAACACGCAATGTAATATGTTGGATATTGCCTATTTTGATGGTGATAATTTTTTTCGATTCAAACTTTTGACTCAATTGTCCCGTGATAATCAATTGAGCTTCATTCCAGTTAGGTCCTTGAATATTTTCAGTGCTGGAGAAATTATTTATGACAGCCGATGTTCACCATCTATGGTGATAAAACCTACTCTTGGTGATGAAGGGCTTGAAATTCTTCTTTTCTTTTATTGTTAATTGGTATAAATTGTGCGCTCGATTGGTTTTAAGCGAACAAGTATTTGGTCTCCCATGACCCAGCTTCTGATATAGCCACATCGCTTCTCCTTGCTGCGAGTCATTTTAGGTACTTACCCGAAATGTCTCGTTCTATTAGTCACTGGTTGATTCGAGGCTGGTGTTGAATATTCGGGGTCCCTCTATACCATTGTGATCGATCATAACGAGGCTCTGGTCTTTACCTCTGTCCATCGTCCTTTCGTACATACAGTGGCGGAGCAAATAATGTGATTTTGTCTGACCTAGAATTTTAAAATCTAAAATCTTTAAATATTTTAAATTGATCTATCTGAACTAATATCATATTATTCAAAATTAGAAAAAAATTGGGCCACCCGGCTCACGTGGCTCCACCCCTGCGTACATAGACAGTATAATGGTATGATGCAGTAAACAGTATACACAATAATATTTTCATTGATGAAATACTGATGGCCACTAATCCTCAAATCAACTAAAAAGCGACAAGGGATGGATTCCTTTTTAGCGTAAAAGAGAGCTGCAGAAACAAAGAAAACGAGAGCATCATTTCAAATCTGCAGGATAGATGAATGGTCGTGCTTGTCCAGTAAATGTCATTGATTCTACGTATAACGCCTAGCAGATGATCTTCCTACGACCCTCTCAGTAAATTTGATGTTCCGTAAACAGATGAGCGGGTGAGACTATATTCCGTCGGACCCCATTTTGATCCAAGCTCACGATCGATGTGAGACGATGTCTATTGACATGCGATTTGCACACACATATATTAATTTTTTGTGCAAAAAAATTTAAAGATTATGTTAAAATTAATAAAAATTATATATTTTATGATATTTTATCATGATACTTATAAAATTAGGATGAAATCGAGATAATTTTGTTTGGCAGTAGTTTATGATAATAGAATCATGACATCAAATTATTTAATATTAGAACTTATGGTTGTTAATACGGTATAACATAGATAGTGACGTGTGTAAAAAATATATAATAATATTCGACTAATATTTCAGTTTTTAGTTTGTATTCGAAATTTTATGTCATACTTCTATTCCATTTTTGAACGGGTATTTGTTTATTTGAGATGTGGGACTCTTGCTTTTAAATTCTCAACAACATAGCTAAATGTTAAATGTGTATTCAGTTTCTGTCAAATCTTATGAGAGTGCATATATATTTTTTGATTAGTCAAAGTCTACACAAAAAGAATCCATAAGACAGGAAATGAAAATGTATTTAACTATTGGAATGAAAATTTATTGATCGTTTGTGTAACGTCCTAGATTCGACGAGTGTCTCTGCTGTAACAAGACGAATCTTTCCAACATGTTTATGTCACTTACATGCACCCTATAAATTTCTCAGAAGATCACTGATTCCAGAATTGGCTCAAGTCAAATACGTTTAAATTTAAAATTCTTATGTTATAAGTTGCCGAAAAGAAGATTATCTTTTTTATATGAGTAAATATTTATCAAATTTTTTAATCACTCTTCAACTGCACAGTCTCATACCGGAACTCTTTTTGGAATCCCTCTCATTTTGTGTTTTGTCAAGGCAATTGGAGACCCTGGAAGGTGAGGCAGATGATGCAAAGGGAGAATCTACGAGGAAGAAGTTGGTCGACGGACAGCACAATCCAATGGCTAACAGTAGCTTCAGTCCAACAAACCAACAATTTTTCATTTATACAATAATAATATATTAATCACGGTCCAATGCTATATTCCACACATATGGTATAGAAAAGACATTCAAACAAGTTATTAAATTATTTCATCTTTCCAGCAATAAATGCCGAGAGGCAAGAATCTTGAAACTATACAATGCGACAGCATCTTAATGAAAAACACAACCGACCTTTACTTATTCACTCGGACCTAATGAATGTCTTCAAACTGGTTGTGCTGCTGCCTTAATCATCATGCCTTTCTTATGGAAATAGTCCAAAGAAGGTCGGAGTCGGATCTCACGGTTATTATATCATCTTTAACAATATTGGATGTGCTAACGAGACCACCGAATCTCATTTCCGTATTGGCTGAAACACAATGCATTAACAAACAACAGATCAACCTCAGAAATAAATATAGCACACGCCAACAAATTAGAGCTCGGGCAGTACTCTTGACAGTGTAAAATGTATTTAGTTTAGCAAAACTTACTAAGATTCCACTCGAGCCCTGTGGTTGAGGTGCTTTTAGAGGGTGCACCAATAGGGACGAGGCCACAATGTGGACCCTCGACGCTTGGTTGGATATGAATCTCATGATTATGACTATGTGGAAGAAGTTGGATGAGGCAATCATCAGATAGAAGAACTATCCTTGTGCTTGAGAAATGGCATATAACATTGATATTCCCAACCTCGTGGTCAAACCTTCCGCCAAGTGCACCAGCAACAAGAATGCATAGCTGAAAGAAACATTCAATTATAACCGAGTGCAAGCTTAAATAGATATAGAAATGTGAAACTGAAAAAGAACAATAAAGGAGAGAAGAGAGATCAAAGATCTTTCAATTAAAACTCTATCATATTCCCATCAAAATAGATATCATATTATTAAGAAAAACAATCAGAAATGAAATCCTTCCCTGGTTCTTGATGGTTTTCAATTTTGAGGTGGTGAAATAATTAATATACAGCAAACAAATACCCACAAAATCAAGATTTTGAGCATGAGAAAATACATTTTGATTAAGTCGATCTGGTAAATCTCGAATATATGCCACACATTTGTGTAAATCTGTGGTGTCCTGATCATGGGAAGCATCAACTATTTCAGTCCCCTGGAAAATAGATATTTGGAAATGCCAAAGAATCAGAGTATTATATGTAAAGCTAAATCTAGAGAAAGATACAAGATGCCGATTTCAACACGATCATAAAAAATATGTCAAGGTGACTTTTTTCGAAAAAAGAAAGCAACTTTCATAAAGCTATACGTGAATCATTCGGAAACGAAGAAACCAATTTAGGATCCATAAATATCATTTTTTGGTTAAATCAGATGTCCAAATGACTGTTCAAGCGAAAAGCAAATAATTAACTAACTGCATTTTTGTAGAACTCCAAAACTTCTGCTCTGATTGAATCCATGTCTCCTTTGATCACATCTGGCTTATACCTGGACCACACACAAAATCCTTAAGAAGCAAATGCTGCAAATCACCACCACCATTTTCAGTTCAATTTATCAAAAGATATCTTCTTATTATAACAATATCTCTCATTTCACAATCTCATTGATTCCAGAAACATTGAATCAAACTACAAACCTTTTGCGAATATCCAACGGCTCCGCTTCAGGGAACATAAACGGTAACTCGTCATATACCCTGTTCGCTCCACCGTCCGCACATACACGAAATTGTGCTGAAAACCCAAAAAACCAGATCTCAGAATAATTTGAACGAAACAAAAAAAAAACACAATGTCGAGATTTGGATGCATGACAATTACAGTGCTTCCAGAGAAGAGGAGTAAATCGAGGCAAACGTTGATTGAGCAAAACCAGAGCGTAATCGCTACTACCAGAAGAAAGATTCGGCAGGAGGAATGCAGAAGAGTGGATCATCATTGATTCTGCGAACTCCATCGCGATTTTCATAAAAGTCAAAATAAATAAATAATATGTAATTTCAGTTACATGTCGAGAATATTCTTCTACAACTTTCTTTTTTATGGTCAAAGATTTATCTTATTTTATAATAAAAGATCCATCTTCAAAGTTTTTATATGATTGAATTAATTATTTAAACATATTTTATAATCTTCAAACTAATTAATTTTTCGTATAAATTTATATAAATAAATATAAATATAGATAAAAACATGATTAAAAAAATTAAAAATTTATACAAAAACTTCAACTTTAATTATATAATACTAATGTATAATATTCAAGCTTCTTATTTTACCTTTATTTACAAAAACTTCAACTTTAATTATTTATATAATAATGTATTTTTTTTCGCAAACTTCTTATTTTATTTTTATTTAAAATCAAAAGAAAGCATAAAAATAAGTCTTGGTTGGTGAAACCGTAAAGCAAAAAATAGGAGAGGATAGACTAATAAACATATGATACATGAAACAAACTTGCAGGTGAACAAAAACTGAACATGGACAATCTGTACAAGATCTTCTTCTACATGAAGTAGCTAAGCGACGTCTTCTTTCTTGATCCGCCTTCTCCATAGAGATCGTTCCATTGGAGAAGCTCGTTCGTGTTCTGTGACTCTGATGATACACTTGCACAGACCTGTTGGTTTTTTATGCAAAGCAAAGTTGTTTTTATAACCCAGAGAGACAGAGAGAGAAGAGAGAGAGTTTGAAAAGGGATGAATCGACAGAAATAAACGCACCTGTTCGTGTGCATATCTGAAGTCCTCCATACTCAGCGGCCGTATATCAGCACTGCTGTATAATGCAGGTAATGGTTTCTTCTCTGCTTCCGCCAACGCTTTCTCCTATAAATTTACGACGTATTAGCATGCCATATATCTTTATAAATAGTTTTACAGATTAGAATGAGAGTGAATGCCAGTAACAGCTACGAGACAGCAAGATTCTGGATGTACTATAGCACAAGCACACTCACACATACGAACCTTTTTCTCCTTCTCCAAAATTTCTCTTATAGGACGATGTGCAGCTGTCACGCAGAGATTCTGGAAAAGAGGAAAACTTGATTTAAACCATGGCTAGAATCCCAAATACAAAAAAGGAAACCAAGTTGAGATGACATATAATAAAATGCAGCATACTACACAAACCTTTAGATCACTTCCTGAATACCCTTCCGTCATGCTAGCAATAGCCTGGAAATCAATTGACGGGACCAATTCTTCCTTGGCTAACATCACGCTCAATATTTTCTCTCTGTTTTGAGCATCTGGCAAGTTGACCATCAGCCTGCGTAAAATATATATAATAGTATTTCAGAGTTGTGGTCTCGCTTGCGTGCACTAAAAGCTTTTCTTTGGAAGAAAAAAACAAGTTACTAGGTTTAGCAACAATAGACCTCCTTGGAAGCCTCCTAATAACAGCCTCATCAAGATCAAAAGGTCTATTTGTAGCAGCAAGTACTAGCACACGTTCCTTATCCTTGGTACGCAAGCCATCCCAGTTCACCATAAATTCATTCTTCATTTTGCGCATTGCTTCATGCTCACCAGGGTTTTCCCGTCTCCCTAGCATGCTATCAACCTGTGGCAACAAAGGTAAAAAAAAAATGAGTAGAAGAGTGCCAAGAAGAAAAAAGTAGAGGATTATCACGGTAGTACACCAACCTCGTCAACAAAAACAACACTAGGGGCAATTTTGCTAGCCAAAGTGAAGACAGCTTTCACATATTTTTCTCCTTCACCAAACCACTATTCGAACAAATAGGCCATGTTAATTTTTAAACAGCAAAAGACCTGTGCAATAAATGAAACCACTTGACGGCTAATCAAGAACTTTACTTTCGATGTTATGCTTGACATTGATATGTTGATGAAGTTTGCACCAGCTTCAGTTGCAACAGCTTTTGCAAGCATAGTTTTGCCAGTACCAGGAGGTCCAAATAGCAATATTCCCTTACATGGCTGCCACGAGCGACAGAGTCAGAAACAAAAAACCAAATATATGACCTAACCTACTATACATCTATAAATGATGACTGATTATACTTCTAAAAATGTACAACAGCTGAAATTCACTTGCCTTTGTTAGCTGCCCTTTGCTGAACAATTCTGGCCTCTGCAGCGGTAGCATCACCAGTTCCTTCAAAGTCTCCTTCACATTTTCCAAAGCACCAACGTCATCAAAAGTAACTCCTATATCATCGGGTGGAATAACCTCACCGAGCAGCCTTTTCTCAAATTCATTTTCTGTAACTACATCCTGAAACTCAAGCAGGGTCATTCTCTTACTCCGGATTGCAAGAAACATTGGGAAACCATGAAGCAAACTTAACTACGAGTAACAGAGACACTGATTCACCTTGAGAGATTTCTTCAAATTCTTGTTTTCGTTTTGAAGTCCCTGCAGAATGTTGAGCCCATAACTGATACTGCAAGACGAGGCCAGAAGGGAAAACTATAAGAACGTGAACCAAAATGAGCTAGGCATTTTTCCTATGCTGCATCTCCAGTTATCTTTTAGTCTCAATCTGTTGATATTGTTGACAGAAATATACAAATAAAGTTCACCTCTGACTTGAAATGACAAGTTTTAACTCTTTGCTTGAAGCCTCTGAACAATGCATAAAGTGATGGCTTATAGCCCAGCCAACAATCTTTTCAACACCTGTCACCATGAGTCCAACGACATTACCAGTTGATTTAAGTACATTGTATCAAAGTTGAAGCTTTTAAAAATCGTATAAATATACTAACTTTCAGTAGTCAAAGCTTGATCTTTGATGCATAAAGTTTCCAGATCAGGGCAACAAAGGCCAATTCGATTTAGAACCTGAAATTCATATTAATAAATAGAAAGAAAATGTGTAAAATCATTCAAAGATTAAAATCATACGGTAAACATTTGAGTCAAACCAGTAAGAAATGTTTGAATAAAATAGTTCATGACATAGTTTCGTAACATTTCCATTCTAAGTTTACTAATAATGTCGTCATTGCCACACTTTCTCACTACTGGTGATCAAGTTAAAAAAGCTTTCCAAGGAAATAACCAAATATAATCCACTCATATAACCAAGCGAATCATGTAAACTAGATGCAATTTCATATATGTACATATGGGTCAGTTGACAGATGTGACTGACCGAATCAACGCTAGCAATGTTTGACTGTGATTTCATTGTCTCAATATCACGATCCAGGTGTTGTTTCCAGTCTGATATAACTTTTTCGTCCTGTAAAAGTGAAACAACTTTTACAGCCTGCTTCCAACTAAATACAGACAACCACAATATTAGAAATCAACTTTTTTACCTGAGGAGCCTGTATCGTCACTTTGTTTGGGAAAAGACGGGTAAGCTGCTTCATTGTTTTTGGAGTTTCCTTACTTCTATCATTCAATCTACCAAAATTATCCTTGATAAAGAAAATGAAGTGCAACCGTAGTTCAGATACTCTGCACGAACACAAACAGGAGAGCACATATGCATGCACAAATATCACCAATGACAAGTATGCATGAATCCAACGAAGAAAAGATACATAGTCACGTGTCTTTTCAGTGTGTTCTCAGTTAGTAGAGTTCCCTCACCCCTTGAATCATTTGAAATAGACGAAACAGTTAGTAGAGTTCCCTCACCCCTTGAATCATTTGAAATAGACGAAAACTATTGTAGCACAAATTAAAGGGCCAAGAAAAATTGAACATACAACTAGGAAGTTCCATGTAAATAATAACAAATGAATCACTTACATAATAAAATAAAAAAAAGGAAAGGAAAGAGGACAAATAAAGATGTTCTTTGGCATACCGGGAAGGTAAGGTCAAGCAGTGCAGTTTGGTTGCTCCCAAATTTTGTGAACAATAATCCACCAGGATGAGACTGGAATATGCAGCAAGCACAAGTAGTGTAAGTCCTAAAAGATGCAGGGACAACTTGATAAGGAAAATAACGCTAAACTAACCTTCTCTTTCCGGTTGTCTGTGTGAGTATGAGAAGCTATTACAACAACATTCTCTGGTAAATTTTCGAGTTTATTTTTAAAAGCTGCATATGCTTCGGGATTTCCCACCAAGCATTTCTCAACGTCTTTCACAAACAAAATTAATGGGCAAGTCTTACTTTCTAGGGAAGCAACCTACAGAAATTACAGTATTTGCCTCTAGTAAGAACACAAATACAGAGCATGACAAATTATTCTGAGAATAGCAAACATAATTCTATTTAAGGTACTCACCTCAAAAAGTTCATTGATGACAAGCTTGTCTGTGTCATCAGCATTAGAACTATCAAGACGTAATGAGTCAGCTGTATAGAAAGAAAACAGCCACCACTGAATTAAGGAAAATTATGTTTGATAACAGGTATTAATTGAAAGAAAATAGATAGATAATAAATAGTTACCAGCACAAAAGAACCCATGATCTATATCACAGTTGCCCCCAAGATCAGTACCATCTGGAATTGTCCTATCAAATCTAACCCCAATTTTAGAAGAATCATTTTTCTCAAAAGCGAGTACCACCTTGCCTCTGTAACCATATGTTGGACCCCTGCACATAAAACATGTTACAACACCACCTACATAATAAAAGAATGAATCCCAAAATAGATAATCCGTTATCAAGTCCCAGAAATGGGTGTGGTTTTTACTCTCATATTCCTGCTTATGTATTAAAAAAAAACTAGCATAATTCCTCACAAACATGTACACAAAAACATAACTGAAACTAAAAGCCTGAAAGTACACACAGTAGAAAGTGTAACCAGTGAATACAGCAGTTTAGTTGTTATCAGGAGACCAACAGCTAATGGTCAACTCTATCAATAAACATAAGTTTAGAAAAAGAATCAGGAAAACCATCCAAAACTTGTTATCTAGGAAACTAAATCAACTCGGTAGGACAATTACCTTATTGGAGTTTGAGTAGGAGAAAACCCAGATGGTAACAAACCCACATACTTCACTCGGTCACCTGCCAAAACAACAAAGAATTTCAACCAACAAAGTACATGCTATCAACGCAAAATATAGAATATCAACAAGAAAAAAAATTGAGTTTACCGTATTTGAAAACATAGTTTTTTGATGAAGCAGTGGATGCCTCCTGCTTAGGCTGGGCTTGCGAGCTTATGGTAGAACCACCGGTAATGTCAGCCTCTACGCTTGAGGCAGGTTTCTTTAGCTGCAATGTAGTGGCTGCAGCCCGTTTAGTAAACACACTTGTTCTCTCAGGCTTTGAAGTTTCTTTCACAGAATCAGGTTCCTTTGATGATGTTCCCTGGATACATTTTTCTAACTTTCAATCATTATACACCACATGATTTTAGATACAATAACGAACAACTTCATCAAGGAAACCAGGAACACATTAAAGGAAAGCAGGTGAGGATGCTTACACCAGGCAGTATAATAGAATCAACTATGAGGATTCTCGCACTAAAATATTTCGCTAGTGCCTTAGTCAAGGTTTCCTGATATATCTCCGAACCTAAAAGGAAGAAGACTAAGAAGGAAGCAAAAGTAATATGCCATAACACAAGATAAAAAGGATGAGCTACAACCTGCAGGTCCTGATAATAAAATTCTCGGACACAATGTAGGGAGAGCTGAAACATATTTTGCAAGTTTGCTACATTTGAAATGTATGAACGTTGATGCTATAAGAACATTCTTCGTGGTTTCACTGTCAGCAAAAACAAATTGCAAAAAATAACTATGTCAAGGAAGAAAGAATGAATAGCATAGACTTAATAATACGAAACAAAGTAACAGTCAATAGCTCAAGTCCATTAACAGAGAGAGAGTATTGAAATCAGAGGACTGGCAAGCACAAATCCCTCATTTCACGCACACAGATAGGACTGAACAATGTGCACCAAACAAATGAATAAATGCTCATTTACAAATTGATACATACAGACACACAGGTATATTGATCAAAATTCAGTTCAATGGCACAACAAAACAAACAACTGCTTTTAATTGAGAATAACAAGATGGTTCTAGATATAACAGTGTTTGAGCACACATGTTTTTTACTTGGCTGCCGACACATAACATATGCTTCAGTCTTTCTAAAAGCAAATGATTAAAGGACATATTCGACGTATATTTAGATCCATTTCAATAATTGTTGTCACTATATTTAATAGAAGTTATCAGTAGTGGTAAGTGAACCATAATGAAAGATGTACATAGACAAGGATGCATACAACAAAATTTGATTATTTTACCTCAGATAATATGGAAAGTTTTCAAATGAAATGTCACTATTTTTGCAATCAAGTAGTCCTTGTTGTAAACCATCTTTAAACGCCTGGTGCCTTAATGATATCGAAACAGGAACATCTGATTCCTTCCGCTGATCTCTGAATGCCCCCCTATGCTCATCAAGGATTCTAGATATGCTGCGACTTATATCAAACTCGGGAGATGTAGAACCAGCTAGAATCTGCAAAAATGGCCTCAAGTCATTGCTTTCCGCAACAATCTTCCTACTCTCTGCATCAACATTTGAATTTCCATTGGTAACATCAGGAGATGGAGCGAGAGTCTTTGCAAGAATTGATATAGGAATGTCATCCTCTTGATCAGAGGTATCCTTCATTTCAGCATCCTCCACATGGTTGTCTAACTCTTCACAAGCAGAAGGTAATGCTGGCAATTCAGAACCGTGTCGTGTATCTTCATCATTTTGAGATGGAGGGAGAAGGGATAATTCTTTACGAAGATTGGATAGTGATGCAAGAGTTGAGGCAATGGTACAACGGTCTTCTGATATTGCTTCTGTATGTAACCCTTTTACTGGTTCACTGTGATGTTCTAACAAGTTGATTGAATGTGGCACACCCACTGTAGCATCACCGTTATTGGTGAGTTGTTGAAAAATCTAATAGTGTGTCAAGGAAACACACTATTGTCTGGTACAATTTGAAAAGGTATACTTCTCAAGTTTATCTGTGTGAAGAAAACTAGAATACGAGGATGACTCTAATAGCTATAAACAAAAAATTTCAACTCACAAAAATAAAGGAAAAAATGCAGTACTATCAATGCTTCTGTAACAAGGATACATAAGCATGTTTACCAGACGAGTTAAAAACCACTTCATCTCCTTCATTTAGATGAATACTGGAATCTTTGGAATAAACCTTGCCATTCACTTGAACAGCCCCTTCATTTCCAGTTATTTCAAGCAATGTAACCGACACTCCTCCCTGGAAATAACAAATAAAGTGAAGACTGAAGATTCATAAAGTAATGAAATCGATGAAAATCTGAAACCTAGAATCATGGCAGTAAGACAAAAAAAGGAAAAAAATCAACATTTACCTCGGATTCAATGTGCTTCAGACTACAAAAGGATTTACTAACTTCGGCATCTCCCACGCACAAGTCGCATTGATGACCTTGACCAACAGTGAAAGTGGTCTGCTGCATGACAATATGTGGGCTCTGCAGCACACCCGACACAGTTAACAGGCATGGAAATAGACAGGTTAATAGACATCTCTCAAAGACAAGCAAAAGTGGACTTGGTACACATACAAACAAATAAATCTAAATTTTGAATAATACACTTTTCAAACCAAAATAATGTGTTTTTGGACAGAACTTATAGAGTTATTAGGTTTGAAAAATTACATACTGAATAAATTTACGATATTGATCAAACATTTATGTTGTTATCAAAGACTTCAAGCAGCTAGATGCAGCAGATCATTTGTGATAGTTATGAACTGTATGGTGCCACGATAAACCTATGGATAGATAAGCATGGCCTCGTAAATACTAGGGAGTTGGGACTTTACTCCATAAAGATTAATAAAACTGTAGGCAAACCACGGCGCGGGCGCAGAATTCTCAATCTACTCCTTTTGGTATTACACTCATATTTCCTTTTTTTAGCTTTAATAGCATGTACACAAGCTTAGACAGTGAATTTATGTCAACATAAGAACACTTTGCTCCATATCAAGGATATCTAAATTTTGCAGAATCTCCTTGAGAGTAGTTTATTCATTGTAGTAGACTTTGGGCTTTTTAAGGAAAATAAACTTTTTGGAGTCATAAATCATATGCTTAATTGACAAAGGTCAATGATGGACCACCAAAAAACACCAGCCAAAGCTTCAAAATTTACTCTGTCGACCATGCACTTCTGCAGGCATTCGGGCAGTCACAGTAAGGAGATGATTTTTGTCACTGTCACAAACTCGTTTACAAAGACGCACAAACACGCCCCGCCTCCAGAACATGGAGACTCCACTGGGATTATTTAATATTTAAAATGGAAAGGTCACATTACACCATCATGAACCAATAAAATAAATCATTCTACAAGTATCTCTTAGTTTAAGGATTTCAACTCCTCATAAGGATAACTTGTGCATTACAGACCTTTGTAAACAAAGAATACACGAAATTGAGTATAAAGGTATCAGCCTACCTGGGAGCACTGAGACAGAAGTTTTCCCCATGCAACCCCTTCATTGTATTTAACTTGCCGTTTCTTCCCTCGATTGACTAACAGTCCACTGGGCTTCCCTTTTTCCACATCCATTGAAGAATTACCTGCATCAACAATAGAAAAAATTCAAGATGTTAAAAGAAGAAAATCAATACAATGATTGATTTCACTCTTTGAAACCCATTTTCTCCCTAGTGTAAACCACACTTTATCATAATTTATACAACCATCACATCAAACACAGCTTAATAGTACTCATAAGATAAAATCTTGCATTTGGGCATGCCCAGAAAAGCTCAAAACATAATTCCGAACCTACCTTTTCATCAAATAAATTCATTCGACAGAATAATTTATTCAAACCACTAGCCCAAAACATTTAAAATAAAAAATAAAAACAAACATGGAGCAAGAATTTACAAAAGATCGTCCGGAAACAATAATAATGAAATCAGAACATACGCAGGGCATAAGATCAATAATATAATCGAAGAAACAGAAACATCACCTTCCACAGCCACTCCTGGCTGTTTTGTTACCGCCACAGCATCTGGTTGCTTTACGCTGCCACTATTGGCCAGATCAGCAGATCCAGCCTCATCTCTAGTCGATTCTTTCGTCACCACCGCTTCATCTACCACTTCGTTCGCGGACGGAGAATCGTTGGTCGACGAAGAAGACGCCTCTGACGCCTGTACACAGACAAAACCCCCCAAAATTCAAAACCACCGCGAACCAAAAACAAGAACAAAGAAACCCAAAAAAGCATTCCACCCAAACCCAAAAGCTAAAGAAGCCAAGAAACCTCTTAACAATAAAAACCAAACCTTGGATCGCTTCCCGTTAACCAGAGAAGACGATGGAGAAGAAAGAGGACGTTTAGAAGAAGAGCTCCGCCTCGTCTCAACCATGTTTCTGATCTAATCTTACAAAAAAAGCACAAAAGATTACAACTTTCAGAGAGAAAACACATAGAGAACGCTATCGAACGAATATGAACAAGAATTACAATAAACAGATATGTATATACATGAATCTATTATTGTTCTTTAGTCCGAAACACAGAAGATATGCAGTGAGGGGAGGAAGACGGAGCCCGCACTCGGAGGTTGGGTCATATATATAGTACACACACAGCTTTGACCTTTTGGCTTTCGGTGTCTTCACATATTTTTTTAATTAAGTAAAATTATAATTTTTAACTATTTTATTTAATTTTGGAAGTTACAGTGGTAGTTCGATTCGTGAGGAATAAGCGGGGTTTGGTCGCAGTGCGCTTTTAAATATCTGATTTTCTTATCAATATTATTATTTTAAAATATTTCATAATAATCTAAAAGTGATCTTTTTTGTTGTATGGGAAAAATATACTTAAAAGTTTTTACATACAACATTAGTGTGGATTATTTCTTTAGAATTTATAGAAAGAAATCTTGTAAAATTAAGTAGAACGATTTGGTAAGACGTTTGTATAATTGTATTGTACTCAACTTCCTCTAGATAATTTTTGGTATTAAGGATTATATCTAAGATTGAAATTCGGAAATATTTATTATCTATTGGGGACGAACTAAATCGAATTGAAATGAAAATGAAGAAGATTTTTATGCTTCGCGGAAATGAGATGATGGTGATTGCTGAAACTCGAACTTCGGAAGCTCGACCTCCCATGATAGGAGGTCGAGCTCCTTCGGATCCTTTTAGAAGGGTGGAATCTAAATTAGATATGCTAGAGCTCAATTCAAAATTCTAATAGTGTAAAATGTTTTGTTCAAATTCAGTTCGAATTAAAAAGTTCGAGTTTGATTTCGACTCAAAAACTTCGAACATGTTTGCGAGTTATTTGAACAAATACTAAAAAATAAATACTTTTTGATATATATAATTATATTATATTAATAAAATATTAAACTTTCGAATGTCTCATTAAATATTGAACAAAATAATGTGGACTCGAATCCAAATTCGATAATTCGTGATATTAATCAAATATAAAGTAAAACGACTTATTTGTTTCAAAATGGGCAAAATTTCTATCTAACTAGTAATATATGCAAGTATACTCTAATTTAAAACCTTTTAACAAGGACAAAAATTTGTGTGAGACGGTCTCACAGGTCGTATTTTGTGAGATAGATATCTTATTTGGGTTATCCATGAAAAAAATATTATTTTTTACGCTAAGAGTTTTACTTTTTTTGTGAATACCAATATGGTTGATCCGTCACATAGATAAAGATTCATGAGACCGTCTCACAAAAGACATACTCCTTGACATGATATGATTTTGAGATAAATATACAAGTATATATATTGCACATTCATTAATTTTCCAAAAGAAGAATGTGAATTATTAGGAGATAAATTGAAAAGATTTTGAATGCGAAGAATTTGAAGATAAGTAGTGACGGTATTTATTACATACGTAAATGACTATTTTAACATTATTTTTAGTGACGTAGATATATAAATATGTGTATCTAAATTGAAAATGGTTATTATTATACAATTTTACTTGGTGAATTTGTTCGATATTTAGGTGTGACCATTATTTATACAAATCACTTCCACGAGAATTGAACTTGAAAGATTTCTCCGCCTTGTACTTTTTAGTTTGTGTACTAGCTTGGGCCACCCAACTTGGCAAAGACACAAGGATTACAGTTCATGCTGATCAAATAAATAAATTAAGAAATAACAATAATTGTCACATACGTATCCCTACTTTTAGTTTTTTGCCTATATATTCGTGTATTTATCATTTTAAGTGAAAAGTATTATGTTATTGGATAAATTTAATATTATATATATATAATGAGGCAGCAACCGAGAAATAGTATACATAGAATAAAATTAAAGTTAAAATTGCTTACTTTTTAGTAACATAAAAAAGTCAAAGGAAATCTAACGTATTTATAAAATATATGTATATTGACGGATCGATTTCGTTTCAGATTAAACTAGCAAGTGGATTGTGTTAAGTTATAATGATAGGATGGATTTCTTTAAGTAGCAATAGTTCGATTTTTGAAATGCTGAGCACCGATAAATTAAATCGAACTTGATTTTCAAACCAAACGGAATATGCTCAAAATAATTTTTGTAGAAACTGAATAAGTATTTTGGCGAAACATTTAAAATATATGCAAATTGAATGTGTTAAAACTTTTTTAGTTGTAATATTATATCAAACACTTGGTATGTAATATTTTGATATTTGAAATATATATAAAATGTTTCAACAATACATTTTAAAACAATAGTAATGATAAGTAAATACGATAAATAAACAGATACAGATTTGTTTAGAGATGTTCGGAAACAACTTCTGCATCATCATTTTTTAACAACTCGATTATTGGTCAAAATCTCACAATCTGCATAATGTTTCGCTTCTCTTATGTCAGGACTACAAACACAATTTTTAATATTTTTGTATGAAGATTCACTCTACTAAACTTTGAAATTCAACTCTCATGAATATATGTGATCATTTAATCATTTACAATGTATCTATCATTTAATCATTTACAATGTATCTATATCTCAATTGTATTATCACACATTGTGTTTGCTTTCATTTAGCTAATTTCTTCATGTATGTTGTTCATGCTTTGAATCATATTCAGAAGCTTGTATTTGATATTTAAGGTGTTGTATATATAGGCTCCAACAATGATATATACATTGAACACAAAAAAAATGACTGTTTGGGAAGCTTCTGGAAAGTTTATCACATGAAAACAATCAAATCCACCTTGCTGAACATTTTTCTGAGCCTAACTGATTTTGATATTTTTGTTCAACTGGGCTCTTCAGCTAGACTGATCATTCAGTTGGGATCTTCAGCTAAACTAATAATTCAATTTGGTTTTGCAACCATCAGTTTTCCTAGATTACATTTGATTTAGCCAAATTGACGCAAAATACGACTTGTCCCAAATTAAGTTTTCTGTTCATTAACTTTGGTGGTTTGTCATTTGCATTACCGAGATGAGAAATATCATCAAAATAATGAAGTTCGACAAGTTTTTGCCTATATTCGAGTTCCAGCTTCCAATTTGAGCTATCAACTACACACTTGAGTAAATATGTTAGAAACACAATAACAAGTTTTGTTATCATCAGAATCAAGATTGTTTTTGTTTCTCAACCCAACAAATTATATATTAAAGCGAGCCCAAGTCATTTCCACATAGATAATTACTAATATGTTAAATTTTTTTAATATAGGTTAGATCAATGAATGATAATTGTGATGGTGTGGACTGATTCAAATTAAATAAATTATAATAGTATAACTTTTGCAACTAAAAATAAATCGAAGGCAGTATCAAACTCAGGCTAAATCAAATTCCATGCAAATGATAATATAGGACGAACACAAACCATTTTATCAAAATGTATACTATGTAATAATTGTGTAATTCAAATATTTTAAAGTATACAACTACTCATGCACTACGGTTCGATCATTTTTCTAGCAGAGACAATTATTGTATCTCAACAATCTATTTTACAATAATTGCACTTCTTGCAAACCATGTGAATCGAACTCGTGACATTGACTCTAATATCGATTGTAAAACTGAATGTTTGCTAATTTATCAATAATTGCACTTCTTGCAAAATCATCGCAAATAAAATATTTGCGACGGTTTTATTACAACCGGCGCAAGTATTAGCGACAATATATAAAACATCACTGATTTTAAACTGTTGCTCATTAGCGACATAGTCGAGACCTGTCGAGACCTGTCGCTAGTACAACCGTCGCTAATTAGCGACGGTTGTAGCGACGATTTTGCTGAAACTATCGCTAATTAACGATAGTTTTAAGAACTGTCGCTAGTACAACCGTCGCTAATTAGCGACGGTTGTAGCGACGATTTTGCTGAAACTATCGCTAATTAACGATAGTTTTAAGAACTGTCGCTATAATTAGCAACATTTTTGCAAAACATGTCGTTAATAGTGACAGTTTTATGAATCGTCGTCGATTTAACTCAGAGACGCGTCGCTATTGGCGACAATTTTCAGAGAAAGCGACGGTTTATTTTCAGAGAAAGCGACGGTTTTTCAAAAATACCGTCGCAAATTGTCTATAAATTTGGTCATTCCGATCCATTTTATCACACATCTTCATCTACGTAGTATATTTTTCTCTCTCAAGCAATTTTGTTGTTTACTTATTATTGGAATATTTAATTGTTTCATACATTATTTATAAATGTAAAAATCATTAATTTAAATGAGTTGAGTAGATTATTTAAATATTTGTATAAATAAATTTTATTTAAAGAAATTATAAAACAACATGTTTTTAAATAAAAACGAAACAATTAGCGATGAAAAATAAAAACAACCATCGCTAATTAACGACGGTTTTTTAAGAAACCGTCGCTAATTTAGCAACAATTGTAATCTACACCATCAGTAATTTAATGACATGAATGGTACTAAAAACGTTTTGTTTATATAATAATTATCTCAATTTAATTATAATGTTCACTTAATATGTAGTTTTGTCTACGGAAATACTAATTCAAAAAGGAAAAAATGCAACATTAGGAGGATTTTTTTTGAAAAAAATGGCTCGTTGGGAGGAAAAAAAATTGCCGTTTGTACCGAAAAATAGGTAGCTGTTTGTATCATTAAAAAAAAACAAACAAACAAATAAACAAAGAACACTAATTAGAAGATAAAATTTTTCAAAATAAGAACAGAAGAAATTTCCTCTCAGAGTTCTGTTCCCAATTTTTTTCCAAAACTTTTAAACTTCTGTAATATGGGACCTACGTATGTCCCTTACATTTTGATGTGAAAAAAAATACTCCGAAGCTTTTATAATTGTAGACATAATTACTATCAACAAAATTATAAAGAATATTTCTTGTAAGACGAGATCACATATATAAATAGAACCAGAATTCAAAACTACTTGAGACTGACTCTATCCCGTGTTAACTAATAATTAAGATGAACATTTGACTAAAATCGAACCAAACTTTAATTATTGACAAACTAAATTGAATACACAGAACTTCACTGCAAAACATAATGAACCAATAATCGAACCTATTTTTTTTAAAAAATAAAGTTTTGATTAAAAAATGTGATATATAAAATGGATTAAATAACTTTAAATTTTATTTATTAAAAAATATATATTTTCAAGTTTAGTTTTCTTGTCCCATAAAGGTTTATTAAAAATTTATTATAATTATATCTATATCCTAATATATTTTTTCTGAAAATTTAATATTATTAAATTATTTTTAATAAATTTTTAGATGGTTGGTTAACCAAAATTTTATATTAAAAATTAAATTGAACTAACTGATATTCCAAAAATAAAAGTAAAAACTTGTGTGAAACGATCTCACGGGTCATATTTGTGAGACGGATCTCTTATTTGAGTCATTCATGAATAAGTATTACTTTTTATGCTAAGAGTATTACTTTTTATTGTGAATATGGGTAGGGTTAACCCGTCTCACGGATTAAGATCCGTGAGACGGTCTCACATGAGACCTACTCAAAAATAAAACCTAAATTTTGAATAAAAACACATCCATATTTTAAATTAATTTAGTTTGATTGACAATTTCAATTGAAATCTATATTTTACTCATTTTTAACTATGATGATAGACATAAGTTATTTTGTTTTTTTTTCTTTTCAAAAAAAAAAACTAAATAATTTTTTTCCCATCATTTTCGAATTAATGACTTAACTAAAATTATAATCATCCCAAAATTTTTCCACAAATAATTTTTTTTTCCAAATCTCAATAATTATTCAATTTTCGGTTATCCTACATCAAAAAATAACTATACAAACTCAATAATAATCACAATTTCAATATTCCTCAAATATTTCAACTAATTGATTAATATTATTTCCAAAAGTTGTAGAAATCCAAACTTGAAACATCGTTAATTAATATTATAAAAATCAAATAATTACATATACATATTCGATATTGTCAAATTTTACCTCAAAATCGTATAAAATCAAAACTTGCGATAATATTTCAAACAATAGATGGAAATGAAATGTGATTTATGAGAGTTGTTCTATTTTAAATTTTTAAAATTAGATTGAAATAGACTCTCATAAATTTAAAATTAGATTGAAATGGACTCTCAGTATATGAGACGATCTCATAACAATTTTGAACTTATCTCGTGTAAGACCGTCTCACGGATATATACTAATCTGTGAGACAGATTAACCTTACCTATATTCACAATAAAAAATAATATTCTTAACATAAAAAATTATATTTTTTCATTGATAACCCAAATAAGATATCCGTCTCACAAATTCGACCCGTGATACCGTCTCACACAAGTTTTTATCATCAATTTAACAACAAAATATCATGTAATTAAAAAAAGATAATTTAAAAATGTTCAATTCGAAACAAAAAATACTAATTATTTGTGTATTTAATTACACAATATATGTGTAGACTGCCAGATACACATAAAGATATTTTAAAATATATAAACCAGTAGGATAAGTAAAAACTTACGGCAAAACATGGTAGGTAGTCCGACACTCTTTATTGTACAACACAAATTCATGTTCAAACACGAGTTGGAAAAAAAGTAAACCATCCCAATACAAATCACCCTTTCTTGCTCACTGACTATACAACAGCCGGAAATTCACAGCAGCTGGAAGCAGCGCCGCCACCAGACACGGCACGAACAGATCACCGGCGATCGGATTCAGACTCTTGAAGGTCCACCAACTCCCGACCAGCAACCCAAACAGCGCTGCGCACAGTGCCAACCCAACTCTTACAGCCCCCGTGCCGAACACGATCGGGTACCATCCGAGGCTGAGCCCCAGCTGAGCCATGTATAAAGTCAGCGCCACCGGGCGGCGGTGGAAACCGCCGTCGGCCCAGACAATCCAAGCCGAGAGGCCGGAAAAGAAGGAAGAAGTCAGACAGGCGAGGTGGAGTGCCCAGAGGGGAGGGATGTAGAATGGTTTCTCTATGTTGCGGAAACGAGTGGTGGAGCCGAAGAGGTAGATGACGAGGACAGCGAGGGAGAGAGGGAAGGCGAGGACTATGGCCAAGGAGCGGAAGCCGCGCCTAGCCACACCTTTTGATCTCTTCCCTTTCCTGGAGTTGACATCGGAAGGCGCGGTGGCGTCGATGACGTTAGGGGTTTGCGACTCTTCTTTTTCAGTCGTTCGTTGTTTGAGATCGCGGGAAGCCATTGCAATGGATAGATGGAAGCTTGTAGAATGGAGAAACGAATTGATGCGATGCGTTAGATAGATTCAGGTGGAGGGCTTTTATCGATGGGGAAGAAGTTTATCTTGTAAGATTTTGTATTAGGAGAGAGCTGCGTGGCTACGCGAGGTGGCGCGAAATGGCGAGAAGCGGGACACGTGGGCGCAATGCTGTGGCGCTGCCCATTTTATTTTACCCACTTTGGGCCGTCGACAATCTTCTAGTTACTTTACCTCAAAAAAATACATGTCATTTTACCACTAAACTTGTACGAATAATTATATTATATTTTTGTAATTTAGAACAATGTCATGATGGTACTCTCAAATTAAATTTTTTTTATAACATAAATCAAGTTAAAAATTATCAGAAACAACTAAAATAAAATTTAATTATGGATTATTTCATATATTATTTAATACAAACTCTATTATTATTTTTAATTCTCTTTTATATTAAAAAATAATAATGTGTATACTTAAAAATATATATGAATATGCATGCTGGATGATCAAATAACTTCGACTGTGTTTTGATTATTCTTGGCTCTGTTTCGATAAAGCAAAAGAGATGATCAAGAACAAATGAACCCACTAAATTTGAAACCAACGGTAACCAGAATCATCCACCTGTTGGATCCTGGCTCCACTCCTTCACACCACCGACAAATTCAAGCTCAGCTCATCCTCTCTCGTCTTCACATCAACACCACCGTCGCTCACCGCTTCATCACCGCCTGCCACCCCTTAAACCTCCTCGACTCCCACGTCTTGCCCCTCTACACCAGCAACCTCTCAAGATCGCACACTTTCATTTGCAACACCCTTCTGAGACTGTTTTCTCATTCCACCACAACTTGTCAACGATACACTTTACCATTTGTGCTCAAGGCATTGGCGGACTTGAAGTTGGTGAAAGAAGGAACTTTGGTGCATGCCCAGGTGATCAAGTTGAGTTTTTTGGGTGATACTTATGTTGGGAATGCTTTGATCAATTTGTATGATGCGGTTGGGGAAATGGGTTTGTGCGGGAACGTGTTTGATGAAATGCCACAGATAGACGACGTGTCGTGGACGGTTATGATTTCTGGATTTAGGGAAGCTGGGAAGTTGGATGACGATTTGATTGCTTTTGTGAGGATGAAAAGCGAGGTGTGATGCCTAATCAAGTGACCGTGGTGAATGTTTTGGCTGCATGTGCTGATTTCCGTGCGCAGGATATTTGAGTTTGGTTACCTGAGCTTGTAAAGGGAAGTAAATGGGAATTGGATGTGATTTTTAGGTATTTCTTTAATTGATATGTACATGAAGTGTGGCAAAATCGACGAGGGTTTGTGTGTGTTTGGCCAGATGAGTGAGAAGAATGTGTTCACATGGAACATGTTTATTAAAGGGCTAGCTCTAGCTAAGAATGGTAAGGAAGCTGTTACGTGGTTTTTGAGGATGGAACAAGAAGGTTTTAAGCTTGATGAGGTCACTTTAATTGCGGTGATGTGCACTTGTGTGCATTCGGGTGTTTTACATATGCGGTGGCAAATATTTTCTTCATTGGTTGATGGAAACTGGGAAGTATGGGTTTTCACCAGATGTTAGACATTACGCTTGTATGGTCGATGTTTTAGCACGTTCTGGGTTCTTGGAAGAGGCTCATAGGATGATCATTTAGATGCCTTTTGAGCCTACTGTGAGTATTTCGGGAGCTCTACTTTCTGGTTGTAGAGCTCGAACTGACCTGGAACTAAGTGAGATCGCTGCTTGTAAACTTGTGGAGTCGGAGCCTGAGAATAGTGCTTATTATGTTGTGTCGCCTTGTATGCTGCAATGGAAAGATGGAGCGATGTTGAGAAAGTTAGGAGCTTGATGTAAGTGAGGGTGAGGGCACTAAAGAAGTGCGTGGGTAGCAGCTCAGTTGAACATGAACACGAGGGATTCGGTCTTCAGCGGTTGGCCTGACATGTTTCCGTTCTCTGCTGTTTGGGAAAGAGAGACAACCTTCTTCGGTGTTGGTCATCCTTTTTGTTTTCTGGTTCGATACAATAGGACAAAAGATAATATGTGTCCAAAATTTCAACAGTCTGATATAATGCATTATTTCTGTATTCATTGGAATAGGATATTATGGACAATAGAATCAGCTTTTTGCTGTATCCAGTTTTTTATGTGGTAAACAAACATTTTCATTAATTTGATTGAAGGCATGTGATTGGAACTTCATTGCGTATATGCGTCAGGGTGCATGGACCTTGTGTTCGTGCTTGTACCACATTATGAATTTTGATGCCACGGCACAACGATAAGAAGGTGAATGGTAGTCAGCCTAGGAAATGTTTATTCCTTTTGTCATAAAAAAAGTTGGCCTTTTTAGAAAATTCAACTCATTATAATTTATATATCTGGTTGGTTGGTTGGAACTGTTACTCTAGAGAGGAGTAATGCTTGAATGCACAAGGTAACTCCCACTTTTCATATGATTTTTCCTGTTTTGGACATGTGAAGGAAAAGGGGTAGAGGAGTCTTGGGCAATGCCGCCGTTAATATTTTCATCATTTATGTATTTTCTTGCATTAAACGAAACATGACTTCCATTTCTAGATATGAAAAATCAGAACATGAATTTATGAATCAAGATCCTTATTAAAATTTCAGAAAAAGAGTTGTAAGCTAAACATTATATTATTGGCAGATTCTTTCCACAACATTCTTATGGAAGATTCAAAACAAGAAATTGGAAGCAAAACAGAGTGTATAGGTAATAGGATGAGAAGCCACAATGACTTAATATGGAGGTGAAGACCCTATAGCTCACTGGTTGTTTTTCATGTCAACAACCTTTTTCCAAGCGGCTCTTTCCAAGATATCCTCACACCAAGCTCTGACATGAGGACGTGAATCAAAAACTGCTTTGACACTTGTCCCCATCAGGTAGCTCAATGTTGGGAGATGATTGAGATCTGCTAGACTGAAGCTGTTTCCTGCCAAGTACTTGGATTGTGCCAATCGTGCTTCATACACATCAAGAACTTTAGACAGCTGGGAAACATATTCTTCAACGACAGCATCATCCACAGGCTTCCCCATCATCGGCTTAAAGCTGAGTTCCCATGTTAACTTTGATGCTGGAAGGTCATACTTTTGAGCCTCCACTTCCATCCATACCAACGCTTTTGCCATCTCCTTTGGGTTCTGGAATACCAGTGGGGTTCCCTTGTCAGCATAAGTGTATGCAATATATTGATTAATTGCCCTTGATTCTGCATAAAAATTTATGATAAAAAGTCAAATATCTTGTTCTCTTACTGCACAGGCGGACCTAGGAACCGAGCGAGGGGTTAGGTGAAGGTGGTCCGATCTACAGTATTTTTTGGCCCGATAATACATAAAATCTCAAAAATAAAAAATAAAAAATTAATGTCTGCTGTCGGATCTGTCTGTGCTTACAAGGATGAGGGGTTCTGAAGGTTAAATTTCTTGTGTTTCTTCAGTTATATTGTGAGATTTCATTAACGGAACTTACCAAAAAGCTTAAGGTCTCCATCTTCAAAGGCAGGCACTTGACCAAATGGCTGCATCAGATAAGTTGATCAAGATGAGCAACGATTCCGAAAGTCGTGTACGTCTGAAGATTTAAGAATGAAGGCTTCGAAGTTTAAAGAGCTTACCTGGAGGGATAGGAAAGGATCCTTTTTGTGCTCTCCGACCCTCATGTTAACCCGAACGAACTCGTAATCGAGTCCTTTCTCATTGAGGCACACACAAACTTTCATCGTTGCAGTTGATAAGGTTGCCCCGTGAACCTTGATCGCCATTTTTTTTTAAATAAAACAATGGATTTGATTATGTGAAATGGATTTGATTATGTGATGATCATGTAGAAAGACAGTGTGCAGGTGTTTATTTATAGCAGAGAATTTTGAGAAATGTTTGCCTATGAATGTCACTGATACGACAGAGTCTTGCGAGTTTGAAGTTTCTTTATGGGATTATTACATATGGGCACATGTAATTGTCGGGAATATGACGTCTCTGCTCACTTCATCGACCTGTTTTGAGAAACTATAAAAAAAAATGTATTGTGCATGCAATCAAAATTGATACACAGCTTTATATTGTCAAGTTGACCCCGACTCTTCCCAATCAATATTTCCTTTTGTGTTTTCTTCTCTCTTTTAATGCATCTTTATTCATAGTATCTCCATGTCATATTGTGATTCTAACCAAATGATTAGTATGTCTCATGTAAGACCGTCTCATGGATCATATTCTGTGAGACGGGTCAACCCTACCTATTTTCACAATAAAAAGTAATACTCTTAGCATAAAAAGTAATACATTTTCATGGGTGATCCAAATAAGAGATCCGTCTCACAAATACGACCCATGAGACCGTCTCACACAAGTCTTTGCCCCAAATGATATTTACTCTCAGTTTCAGAAACATTGTGATTCAGATCGTCTCGCTAGATTTCAAATCTTTTGACTTAATTGGATAGACAAAATTCAAGTAGATTTCATATATATTTCATATATATTTCATACAAAGTTATGAAATGTTAACAATGAGCGTCATTTGAAATTAATCTATTACATCCTTACTCAAATCAATTATGTAATTCTAAATCAAATCTATCAATTCAAGCAAATACAACCTATGATTGATCTTGGATTTAAGAACTTGAAACTATGAAATTCTAATCTATTTGATTTTTTTGAATGAATTTATGTGTTGTGGATTTAGAGTCAATCCCTTGCCTTTTAACTTATATAAATACACACAATTGTGTGATTATGATATATCTGAAATATACCAAATATTCGTGTTCATTTCAAATTCATAGTTCAGATTCAAATCCTTATATTCAGTCTCTTAGGACCTAAGAGAAGAAATCCATCCTATGGTATCCAAAAGACATCCAACAATCATAACAGCAGATACATGTGTTCTTTTCTCTCTTTATTTCTCAGCTAAGTAGCACGTCCTATAAGCACTCCGACTCAGATCTGTGTATAAGATATGTTCGACATTGTGCTGATAAAAAAATTCAGAGAGTCTGTGCATGCAGTAAGCCCAAAATGGATTACAAAAGAGGATATCCATAACACAGCTCTACAGGCTGTTAATTTTGTTTTCATTACATCGATACAATCCTTAAAACCAGTCAGACACTCACGAATGTAAGTTCGAACTCAAATCTGCAAACACATAAAGATGCCTTTTATTCGGGTGAAATACAAAGCAGCATATTATATATATCAGTACTTCACTTCAAGAGTCTTCTTCCAAGCCGGCCTGGCCAAGATATCAGCGCACCAAGCACTGAAATGGGGTCGTGCATCAAACAAAGCTTTAACCTTTGTTTTCAACAAGTTATTGACAACTGGGAGATGATGCAGATCAGCCAATGTGAAGCTGTCTCCTGCTAAGTATTTCGATTTAGACAATCGGGCCTCGTACACGTCGAGAACTTTAGATAATTGGACTTGCAATTGCTCAACTGCAGCTTCATCTGTAGTCAAGCCCTTCATTGGCTTGATCAAGATCTCAAAGGCGAGCTTTTGTGCTGACGCATCAAATTGATGAACTTCGACTTCAAGCCATAAAAACAAGGTTCCCAGTTTCTTGGGATCTTCGAACAAGAGTGGAGTTCCCTTGTCAGCATATGTATGTGCAATGTATTTAGTGATTGCTCTTGACTCTGTATTCGAGATTTCCATATGTCAATCAAATGGGGTGGTAGTAAATTAAAATTACTTCAAGAATAAGATCTATAGCCAGGGAATATTACCAAAGAGCTTCAAGTCTCCATCTTCAAAACCTGGCACTTGACCAAATGGCTGCACCAATTGGGTAGAATGGAAGTTAACAGTGTCAAATCAATGATTAATATCCCACCCACAAGAAAAGCAAGATCTAAAACATTTTCAAAGTTCAATCAACATACACAGAGAACCAACAAAGGTCTCTTGGGATTTATGGCTTACGTTGATGGAAAGGAAAGGCTCCTTCTTCTGCTGGCCAGTTAGTAGATCGACCAGAACAGGTTCAAATTCAACCCCTTTCTCCTCAAGGCAGGCAATAACTCTCTGTGATGCTGGAGAAATAGGGTGTCCATGAATCTTGATTGTCATGATCAAAATCACCTAATCAAACACCACAACAAGCAAAGAGTCTATGATTTTAGGGTGGATGAGCAAGAAGATGAATGGGTATTTATCTTGATAGACAATGATATTTCTCCAATAATTTTCTCCCACTTGGCCATTAAAGTAACAAAATTGGTTGCATGATTGCAGCTCAAAGGAAAGAAATGTTTGCCACGTGAGTCTCTGGCAAGTTGTATTTTTTTATGCATTTATTTATTATATTTATTATAATTGAAAAAGTGATCAATAATGGCGCATTTCCAGGATGTATCACGGCCATCAGATCTCTCCTACGGCAAAGGGGGCAGGCCATTTCGAATTTCCTAGAAATTTCTTTCGGAACATATATGATTAGGTAGGCTCACTTTTTTTTTTCTTTAAGAGTAGGTAGGTTGGTGCATTTCCAAGATCGAGTCAAACGCTGTATGTGAAAATACAGAACGAATTTGAAGATATTTTTCTGTAGTTTCTTGATTTTATGTCATCATCAAGATTCGTTTTAGAACTTTTTATTTGATAAACAAATGGCTGGTAGATTAGAAGGTTTCTCTGTACTTATACTCAGGTAAGAACGTAATGACTTTTAAAATCTTATCGTGAGATTATGGAAATAGGAGATTATAATTAGGACAAAGACGGATTAGACATTTAGATGTGATCAAAAAGCAATACAGCATATGCATGCATTTCTTCACATTTCCCCTATTTTTATTGAGCAAAAATCTTCTTAGTTATATCCAACCAAAAACTTTATTTTAAAACAATTTTATTTTAAAATAATGTAATTTCTGCACCAAATATAATATCATTTCCAACTCATCTATTTCTTCTATTTTAAAATAATGTAATTTCTGCACCAAATATAATATTCATTTCCAACCCATCTATTTCAAATCTTAATCTAAAAAAATATTCTCGAAATATTCTGTTTTGTTTGATTTATTTAAAATATTTCTTATTATTTATTAAATGTCTATTTTTAAATTTAATGATATAATTATAATTCCATTTTATATTTGATATAATAATATTATATTATTAATAATTGCGATAATATCACTAAAATGATTAATTTAATTATTTTAAATATATTATTGAAATCAATATTATACGAATTGAAATAAAAACTATTAAAATTGGTGAAATAAAATCGATGCGTGACATTAAATTAAATAAGATATTACCAATATAACTTTAAATATTTGAACGACCATACTAATCACATAAATGATCAATTAAAGTATTTCATAATGCATAATGAGCGTCTTTTTCTTTTATTTTGTTTATATCGAGCGATAAATTCCAAAATCTGATATGCCCATTGATAATCATTTCTACCATTGGATTCGGTACTTCCTAGCATCATTGAATTGATGCGCTAAGACCTACGTTCATCTTCGGTTATCATATTGTTCATTATAATACATGCTTTCATTATATCATTCAAATGATTTTCTTTCAACCACGTGCTGGAGATGCCACAATCGCAAATCATGATTGAAAAGTATCAAATGCATACTCCACATCTTTCCTGCATGACTCTTGTTTCATTGCAAAATACTGCTTCTTTGCACCATGCGGATCATGGCAAGTTTGCACAATACTATCAGCTAAATAATATACAGTGTCATATTCTTTTTTTCCAATAATATCATGAGCTGGAGGAGCAATTCCTTGTGCAAGATTGGAAAATAAGCTGGAAGACTCTAAAATATTGTGTCATTATTGGTTCTAGGCATACTAAAATATGCATGTCATATCCAAAATTCATAATCAGCTACAGCTTCTAAAATGATTGTTGGAGAACCACTACGACCTGCATATTGTTTCGCCCAAGCCGTGGAGCAATTTTTCCACCTCCAATACTCATAGTCTGAGACTTCCCAACATCCGAGGAAAACCGCATTGTTTGCCAATATAGAGAAGTCTAGCAACATCTTGGCCATATGTGATCTCAAGTACTGCTCCGCAAAAATTTCCACTACAACTCGACAAAAGCGTTGCATACACTGAATTGCAGTAGATTCGGCTCCTTCGTCTGCTCGTCAATAGCATCCGCAGGTATGCCGTATACTAGCATTCTCAATGCATCAGTTGTTTTTAGATTATTTGATAACCCGATCCATCCCAAACTATCACTTTTTTATATTAAATAAACATCGTGATTCTTTACATCTACTATCTGAAAGAGAAGATTTCTGGAACATTGCTTCATTATAGACCGGATTCTCAGCAAAATAGTCGTTAAATAACTTATGATCAGTAATTTCACATTCGCGTCGGATGACTATGTGACATGAGAGTGACCCTCTGTGTGTGACTTCTTGTTCTTGTTAGATGATATAGACAACAACTAAATCTTGTTCTCGAGCTATAGTTGACAGTATTGCTCCTCTTCTATTTTCAAAGTTTTTAACAAATTGAATATCATCTTCATTGTCTGACAATGAAGATGAGCTAGATGACTTTGCATCAAATAGAGAATACAAATTCATTTTTAATTTAGAAAGAAGCTAATATTTGTAAGAAATTATGATACTTTACTTACATTATATAGATGTGTCTTTGATTGGTAGATGAGTGTGATTTTGGTAGATGCATTTTTGGACTGATAGATCAGTTTGATATATGTGTTTTTTACTGGTAGATGAGTTTGGATTGGTAAATATATTTTTACTAGTATATGAGTTTGGTAGATGTGTGTGATTTTGGTAGATGCATTTTAGATTGATAGATGTGTTTTTGACTGGTAGGTGGGTTTGGACTGATAGATACGGTTTTGACTAGTATATGAGTTTGGTAGATGTGTGTGATTTTGATATATTCATTTTTAACCGGTAGATGAGTTTGGTATATGTATTTATACTAGTAGATGCGTTTTTGACTGGTAGGTCACATTCTTACTATAAATAAACCTCTTGTTGGTTGATTAAAACATAAACATTACAATCTACAACCAAATAATCTCATTGTTCAAAGAAATTCAATGGACTCCACTTTCCGAACAACTAATTACGCTATTGAGAAGATAAACTCATGTGTCATGTTTATCTTGACGTTTCGCAAAATCCTATCACTGGTATAAACCAATCCAAAGATCGATGTTGGAGTCGTATTGAAGAAGATTTCAATGCATGCAAATCGAATAACATGAAAGTACACAATATCATATCATTGTAATGTCGCATGCGAGTTATCCTCCGTGCTGTTAGAAAATTATGTAAATGTGTTAGTATAGTTGAAAAGCTGAAGCCGAGTGGCGCATCTTAACAAGATATTATAAGTATTTATTATTATATTTACATGAATACTCTAAGTCTATTTTTTATACGAGTTAGATATTTCTGTGCAGTTGAACATGGCAAAGAGGTTTAATAATGCAAGATAAAAATTTCATTAAAAGTTTCAAGTTTGATCATGTTTGGCCTATAATGAAAGATATGGAGAAATTTTCGACCAACGACAGTGCACCAATGCCAGTATCCAAACAACATGTCACAAAGTTAGATTCATCACAGTCGAATACTCAAGAACCATAGCTCTCCAATATCAGGTTCCCCTGCAATAAATTCATTTTCAATTAATTTAAGCAGTGATGAGAATGTAGGTGGAACTCCATCTCAACGACTTCTTGGAGTGAAAAAATCCAAATTAAAGAAAAAAAGAGAAGAACATGTTTTGAATTAATTTCTACGATAAGGAAGGACATCGCGAGCTTATCAATGTATTACAAAGGTATTTATCGATATGCAACAAAATTATGATATTAAGCTGTAAACATTGCAAAATGATCAAAAAAGAATAGAAATTCGCCAACAACTAATAGCATTGGCTATAATTCAAGATGAATAATAAAGTTTTGTACATGGATCTAAGCACAATTAGCGATCCAGAAATACGTCAAATTGTTCAAAACGAACGAGCAAGAATTACACAAAAAATAGATGAAGAATGTCGTCAACATAAGAGGCAGCGCATTTGGAAAATATTTTGGTGATTTTGGATTTTTCAAATTATTGATGATTTAGTTTTGTTTATCTTTTATTATATTTGCATTTAAATTATCTGAATTCGAATTCATATTTTTATTTTAACTATGTGTTTGAATGTTATAAATATTATTCAATAATTTTTTGTGTTTGATAATTATAAATTATGTTATTTGCATTAATTAATTACACTAACTAATTATTTTTATGAATTAATATATTAATCAAATATTTGTAAATTATTATAATATTAACAAAATATTTTTTAATTAATATATTAATTAAATGATTTAAAATATCTTTATATATTAAGAAATTATATTTCATTATTAAATATATTATTTACTAAATTAATCAATCTATTTTATTATTTAAAAACATTAAACAAATAAACAAATTAAAAAATTAAAATAAAATAAAAGTGTCTAGCGTCAAAATTTGAAGCAAGGGTTTCATTTGCGCCAAATTTGAAGCAAATGGATGGGCCATTCAATCAAGTCTTTTATGCCTAATTACTCTTTTTGGAAAGGAGGAACAACTTTTTCCTCTGGTTCTGCGTCCCCGGTTGGAAGAATTCCCAAGCATCAAACTAGCGCTAACATCAAAATAGAGCCCCGGTTGGAAGAATTCCCAAGAAAAACTTGCTGTCATAAAAACAAGAAGGCGAGAACGACAGGAGGCGATAAAGAGAAAGATCGACGAATACTCGAGCCAAGAGATCATCATATATGATCAACATGTTTAAGGGATGCTGTCATCATCATTCCCTACTAAAGGAATGTGGACATAACCTGACCATTAAGAAGAGGTAATACCGCTTTGGCCAAGAAGGGTAGGATGGCAATTTAACTCCTTAAAACTTTACCCCGATCAGAAATGTCTTTCCTTGCTGAAAAATTAAAGAACATTATAATCAGATGATATTTGTCCAGTTAAGACAGCTAACACCTCTTTTGTACATCAAATACAACACTTCTTTGAGCAACCAAAGAACTGTAGGCAAAACAAGAGCTTGTTTCAGAGCTATCTTCTATAGTCACGTACCCCACCCGTTCTCTGGTCCCGGAAACCAGAAGACTGCACTGAATTCCGATGTGTCTGCCTCTCTCTCCCGTCTCTTATATTCACTCTTGGTTGGGGATAATTTCGGCCTGGAGTGAGTTCATAACGCCTATGTGAGCTATTTTCTGGGCTCCATGATTCAAATCCGTGCCTTCCTGCACGTTCATTTCTCTCCCAGGTCTCTGTAGGCACTGCAGCATTTACAGGGGCCCCAGTGCGAACATTGTTTATAGCTGGATTCTTTTGATGGTAATTAATTTTCTCATAACCCGGTCTAGTACTTAATGAACGGGGAACAGTACACTCGCGTGTGTAAGGAAGCTGTGGATGTAATGGTGCAGATGTGGGAGTTGGTAAGAGCCTGGATGATGAAATGCCCAGAGATGCTGCTGACATATCGATATTGCCAAAGTTTTCGACCCGGAGTAAACTAGGTGAGGCGCGATTAGAGTTGATTGCAGTATTCGGGTTTAGCACCATCTCTGGTGCCAGATAGTGTACATTGGAGGATTTGTTATGCATAGGAATATGAGTACGCGGCTGCGACTGAATAGTGGATGGCAGAGTCGATACTGGCGGGGGGTGAGAGACAAAAACAGGGGCCCCTGGAATATGAGCAGTTTCCGGGGCTTGAAATACACCGCCTTTCTCAGTTATGTGCTGCCGTGAAAATGGGTTTCTCGTTAAGTCGCGCTTCACTCCATTCTGCAGTAACCAAAAAAAGAAAAAAAAAAACGATTACCATAATCACTAACTTGAAACCATAACCATATGAAAATGCAAGAGAAAATTAACCAACGCGAGAAGCTTTTCATCATCCCATGATCACCGTTAAATGGTCTACTCAAGGTTCAGTTAATGTTAGGAAACTTGTGTTCCTCAAAACTCTACAGGACATTCTTTAACGCATACTCCATCGACCCCTACGCTACCCTTCTAATTAAAACGAAAAATTCAGGATAAAAATCGGAAGTATCTCTGGTTCGATTTAAATTTACGTGAGCTAAAAGTGTGTACATATACATATTTTTTGAGCTCGACTCAAGAAAAACTTTATGGGACAGCAAAGTTTTTAACATTGAATTTTAAAAAATGGAGGGAAAAATATGCTGTATAATTTATGTTCTTGAGAAACTACTGCGTATTGGAACACTTTCATTATATATATAATTTGAGGGAGCGTGGTAGACACGTAAAACCAGGGGAGATTAATGTATTAAAGTATAGTTAAGAATAAAATTCTATTAAATCTCAAAAGTAGTGTACACAATTTGCTTAAATTACGCACCGGCACAAGGTCGCTTGATGGAGTTGGTGAGGGCAGAGAAACCTCAACTTTGTGGTCATCTTTTGCGCCTAAACCAGCAAAATTACTGAAAGAGGTCACCCCATTAACCTTAATCATATCAAGAAGCTTGACAGTCTCAGGACTCGATAAATCACCAGCCTGGCCCGAAGTCAATGCATAAACTAATTCCGGGTTTTTAAGCAACTCAGCTAGCAGTTCAAGATCTGGTTCAGGTACACTCCCACCAGCACCGCTCAATGTTGTTGAGACCGCAGCTGCACTTCCCTCGCAGTCATTAACAGAAACTTGTGGTGTTTCGAGTGGTTCAACATCTGGTAACTGCTCTATAGGAATTTCGGGAGTTAATGTGTCATCATGGTCCATTTCTCTGTCCCAAGGTTCTCTTGGGTTTGTTGGAATTTCTTGAATTGTCCTATAAATTATTTCCCTCTCACGCCTTATTCTATTTTTCTGAACTTCAACTTCTTTGCTGCTTTCACCAGTGCCGACAAGCCATGATTCCTCAATTTTCACTTCTGCGCGAAACAAACAGATGCCCGGAATGAGAAACGCTTACTCAAAAAACTAGGATATAGCAACTAGTAACACAGGACATATTATCGCCAGTAAAATTCTTTTCTTGAAGTTTCTGGTATGGTAGTTCGGAAAGTAAAATTGTACAGAAGGAAGACAACAATAAAGGAAGGGTTAAGTTGGCGATATTTAAGGTCAATCTATTGAAATGATGTTCATGTTCAAATCACTGCTTAAATCCTCCATTTTCGTGTTATTCATATTGCTTCTTTGATATATGGAGCAATCAAACGAACACATTGCATTTGTTGGAAAGGTGTAGTTAGATTAACTTGTTCATGGAATACTTTAAAATGCAGTGGTAATTCTTTTCTGGCTTGAACACGAAGAACAAGCTTTATGTGGAAGTTAATAATGCACATCCTTGATCCTTTAATAATCGTATCATCATGATCAAGTTCTCAAATGTTTGAAGTCTGATTCTCGTTGCAATTCAATATCAATGAGGGGAACGAATGGTTATTTAGCTCAGAGCAAAAGAGACTTCTTTTGCAGTACTTCGATTGTTACCATATGACATCCACCATCCCAAATAAGAGCACACGTGATTTGGCAGAAGGGAAAATGCAAACATCAGGAACAAAAGGCTGGAGAAATGAGACGAGGAATAACCACACATAGCACGTCATGAATGAGGTGAAACAACAGTGGATAAGGCATAAAACGAGAAGAAAAATAACATAATACTTGTACAACTGACACAAAGCAACTGTGGACGAGTCATAACACGGGAACAAAAATAACACAGTATTTATGCTGAAAAAGCTCCACCGCACTTCCCTTTCTTTTCTTCTGAGTTCTGTTACATTTTAGAAGTATGAGAAATTACATACATATGGATGGTATTCCATCAAAACAACAGCACATTGTTGTATTGCAATTCCTCCTATAATTAAGATGGTATATAATCCCATTTCATTTTCAATCAAATTATTAGTTTCATTGATTGAGAAACGCGTGCAACAGAGTTAATACAAAATGGTGCCAATTAATAGGGGTCTAACAATGGCAAACCCATAATCCATACAAAAAGACCGAAAATGTGCCAACCTTCATCAGCAAGTTCACCAAATGCATACGTCCTTGGCAAAACCAAGATTAAATCACTTAATAAACCATATAAAGGCCAGGTCATCTGCCTATGAATTTAGTAACTCTATTTAAAACCTCAAGTGACTCATAACTTCCTAATACAATATTAGTCTAGAGAAAATTAAAAGAAAAACGCATAACCAAGAACAACGGTGTCAGGGAAAATTCTTATTTCAGTCAGTTAGTAGTAATCTCTCCAAATATTCAAACAATTCTGGAAGTAAGGCCTAATCATAGATTGTAACTTGAACAATCAGAGGAAAACAAGGACCACAAAAATGAGAGCAAAAGGCAAATGTACCTCGGGGTGTCCGCCATGTGAACGGGATTCTCTTGATCTTTTTCCATGGAGGTTCCTCCAAATTTGAACGAGTAGTTACCCGTATGTTAGAAACTTTGGATGTGGCATTATCAAGTTCCCTCCTCTCATCAAGATCCGCCAGAACAGATTTAGGTATTGATGGTGGGACATTGGAATGGGGTGTGCTACAATTGTGTGGACTATCAGACCTCAATTGGGAATTATCGTCATTCTTTGTATATTTACTTTGCATAAATTGGGTACGCATTTTCGCTTTCTGTATATCGTCAGCTGAAAGTGGCCTGCTGTGAGTTGCAGGTGTGGATTTCACAATATGTGGGCTATTGGCAACTATTCTTTGGCCAGGGGGATCAACCATCTTAACCCTTCTTCGCTCTCGCATTTCTGTGACTAGTTAAGGCATAGTATATAGAGAACAAAGAAGAATAAAGGGAAAGGACACTCTGAATGCCTTGGAAGCAATTATCATAAAAAAGCAAAGTAAGATAAATAATTTCAAAAGTACATTTACACCACACATAAAGACATTAAGATATCAACCGGATACCAACAAATGGGAGAATGAATGCTTGGTGGTATTGCTCTCGCAACTGATCACAACCATAAATCATTAGTAAATGTTAGACAGCATTAAATATCAATGCTCATGAGCTCATGATTTTGACTCAGTGTACAGCTACATGTCAATTTTTTTTCGTTTTTGGCGTATTTCTTTTGCATAACAATGTGAGATATCCGGATGAGTTATATCATTTATGCGATCTCAACATTTTTAATCGTGCAATACATTACTTTGTAAACTATGACTAAATTTTTATCCATACTACACTCAAACTAATTCCTACTATGTTGCTAACAGACCTCACCTTCCCTAGAGGACTGTAAGATGTTGCCGTTTCCACGTTTGCCGACATTATGTACATAATTAATATACACACTCAAATTCTAACGGAGTAAAAATCGAAACTTTTTTAGTTTGCAATAAATAGTCAGAAACGTCTGGGTCAAATTGGCTTTCATCACAATGGGTGAAAACTTGACGTGCCTAATGGATGTTAGAAAAGGTTGCAGATTAGTTTCTTCCGTTTCTCTCAGATTTCTCAACAATACAAATAACAGAGGAATGATCCAGAAAAATGATGATAGAATGATGTAAAACTGAAGACTATCAATTCATGGAAGCGAAACAGAGACATATTAAGTCATATTTTCCGTATTCTATAGATACAACAGAAGATTATTTATCAGTTATCACAAAGCTTTAAATCGTCAATAAACTGTCAAATGATAGCTTTTTAATCAGCCACAACAAGAACCAACTTGTGAAAGCAATGATTTTCTTAATTTAATAGTTAAGTACAAGGTTGATATTTGATTATGTAGCTTTGTCGCCGGGGGACTAGAATTTCAATGAAAAGTGATTGAACCCTGACTAAGAGTTTCAAGAAATTTGGTATAAACTCTAAAATATTTGATATTGATAACTGAACAGTCAAACCATTATAAATAACTAGACAGACAAGAAATTGCCATGCATCCCACCCCAGAAGCTGCATTAATCCTACAAATGGGTTAAACACAGTCCATGGAGGAAGCTGAGGCAATACACGAAAACCCAAAGCAAAAATAAATAAAAAATTCAGCTGGCCGTCCACCGAGATCATCTTACTTATCCATGATGTTCCAGCTTTGCCACCAGTTTTTCTTTCCAGAAATTCCTTTTTTCCCTCTCTCATTATCATTGTATAAGTCGTGGTTTATCACTTTATAAAATCCAATAGTTCTACCTTGCCCAACGAACGCTCTGGTGAAATATCAACCACCACAGCAGGTACATTGTGAGGTCATTGTTTTACACGACTCTTCGAATAATTTAGCCAATGTTTAAGAATTTCTTATTCCAGATTGATTATTTATATTTTACTGAGAAAATAACTGTCTAATTTGGTTAGCCGCACAAAATAATTGAATGATTAATTTATTTTTATATAAAAATCAAGTATAATATTTTATCTATCAAGGTGAGACAATGGCACGGGAATTTTTTTCTATAAATTACTAAGTATAAAAATATTAATGCACGTCAATCCCCAACCAACTGCTCCCACATAGTCCTGAAAAGAAAATCAAGTTTAGTTCTCCATTTAGTTCATAGGCGATAAGAAGGATACGAGACGACATGACACCTCTCCTTTTATTAGATTCCTCTGATGATGATGTAAGCAGCTTCGATTTCTGTGGAGATTCCAACTTCCTGGGAAAGATATTCAGGCTAAAAATAAATCCCCGAAAAAAGTTTGCAAACAAATTGATGTCAGTAGATACCTGAAGCTGTTTGCATTTCCATTTGTTATTCTCAGATCTGCTTCCTGTAGTATTAAGAATGACCAGTGAGCAACTTTATCAAAGTTAACATGTTTTGAAAGATTCTTAAGTTACGGGAACACTTACCGAGTAATTAGCATTTGAATCCCAAGTTTCATTGCCCATGACTTCTTTAATGCTGCAAGCCACGACAAACTAATTTTCAAAATACTTGAAACAACACTATCTATGAATACAAGTTAAATGGACTTGCCTTTGCTTCAATAGCATCTCATCCTGTGCATCACCAACAGATTTGTTACCGTTGAGTTTGTTTGAAGATTGGCTGCTTGCAAACATTTTGCTCCACGTAGATAGTAAAATTCTTGCCCTGTTCGAGATGTCTGGTCTTCAAATCAGGAAAAAATTAGACAAGTAGCCAAAACAATTCCGGGAAATAGTTTCACTGGTAAAAAAATAGAAAGTAAACCATGCAATAAACCATCCATGCAAAGAAAATTTAATCACTAGTGATAAAATGCCAATAAGTAACAAATCATCCATGATGTACAGGTTACAAGCCTAAAAGTCTGTATTTGATGTCCATGCATCCATTTTACAGTCTAAAGTTGGTTACAAAGACATTTGACGACAGTTGATTGATATTGACTGCATTCATGAAAGCATAGATAAAAGACTATCAGAGATATGCATATATGGGAAAATTAGTAGACAAAGCATGCACCTGATGCCCTATAAAAACGCAGTTTGTTAACACTTTGCAATATAGCTGACATATGCACGGGGAGAGCCTTGCGCAATGGCAAATGACAAAGCACCTGCAAATACAGCAATATCCTTTTAAGCTATTGGTGGCTATGAAAAATAAAGAATGCATTAAATTAATAATAAGACTGAATCACCTTCAGAACAATGTTAAGAACACTCGTTTGTTCTTCCATAGCCGCTTGACTCAGCCATGTTGCTAATATCATCACTCCGCCTTCAACTAAAAACCTGGAAATGCAGGCAAATTAGATCATGCAGGAAAAACTACCTTTGCATAAATTATCAGTCTGCGATTCACCGAGGTCAAGCTTAAAGTACCAGTGAAGTACTGAGATTTTTTCAATCAGTAAAATCCACTCCAGCAATTTAACCTGTCCAGAGAAAGATTCTTCACTCCTCATCAAGCGAAAGATATTGTCCATAAAATAAATATCCGACTTTTCTTTGCCTAATGGGACCACCTCAGGATGCATCAATCGAGATGATCCTTCATGACTATTGGGAGCTACTGTGTCGATTGGAACAGGTTCTGCAGACACGTTTGGATATGAAGTTGAGGCTGTTCCATGATGACTATCATCACAGGTCCTAGACCTGTCAGCCTTCTCTCCGGACAATCTGACAAAGTTCCTAACTCTTGATCGCTGACCAGCAAAGAACTCCTGGACCTATAAGATATGAAACATAAAGTTAGTATTCAGTAACTTTTTGGAATCTCCAAAAGCAAATTTCTGCAGCAGCATACAGTCATACATTTTAAAGGAAAAAAGTTTTTGATAAGACCCTAAATAAACTTGGTCGTCATCCTAACAAGTATATGTTCTACATTTTATATTCAATATGCACATGAGATAAAGGTAAAATAGCATTATAGGCGCTTGTAGAGCTTCTGGATGGCAGGAACTGCCAGCCCACAGGTTGAGACTCCAGAGAAATCCAAAAAGAGGATGAAGAGACCTGAGTAGCCGCAACCCCAAACTGAGCACTGATTTCCCGTATTTCCCTCTTGCTAACTGCATCTTTGATAGAAAATACAAACTTCAAGTACTGTACAGCCTTTGGATTCAACAGATCTCTAGGTCGTTTTGCTGAGAAAATATATGACAGTCAGGTAGAACAAAGATTAGCAAATCTAATAATTTTAACAAAAGTGGACAGAAAATAAACCAACAATAAAATCAATCGATTTCATAGCTGTAGAATGTGTAGATCCATGCATACGGTCGACCAAACTTGCTAATAATATTTATCCAAACAACAGACAATATCCGCATCAGAAACAAATTTCCCATTGAGAATAGCGGAAGAGATCTTTCAGCACATCAAATAGATTCATTAATCGATAATTGAATAGAAACCTCTAATTGAATCCCAAAACAAATTGGGTACACGACTATAATAATAAAAAAAAAACTCACCGATTTTAATAGATAACGCTCCAGCAGCCTGCATGAATTAATTAAGCGTGATCAGAAAAGGAAAGATAAGCAAATGATGCGAAAATAATTTAATTATCCAAAACACGCACACACAAAACAAAACAAAAACAAAAACAAAAAAGAAACAATTTTGGAAATTAAATAAATGGATAACTGAACAAACCATTTCTTGGGACAGGGGATTAACGCCAGTTAATTTACATTGGGTGGCAACAATTTTTTGGAGCTTTCCAATCTGTGTCTGAAAAAGATCGTTCTGAGCTTCCAACAACTCTTTATACGACGTCGCGGACCTCTTCGACACGGCCAATTCCAATTGATTGTCCTTCGAAGACTCCATTTCCCTGTCTCCACGGCAGAAGTAAAAAATACCTACCAGCTTGAAAATTGAAATTAGGAAAAATGATCGAAATCGTCCAATCACGGGCCCGAATGTTCCAATTCCGCGGAATCAGGCTACTGTTAAGGGAAACGGAGAAAGGGTGAGGGAGATTTCGAAATTAGGGTTGGTGAACGAAAGTTGTCTGAGAACCAGCCCTCGTACATTGGGAAAAACTTGTTTTAAAGATACTGATCATTTGTAAAAACTAATACCGGATGAACTAATAAACAGGGTAAATATACATTTATAAAAATAAAATAAAATAAAAATAAAATAAAATATAATCAAATATATCAAAATTATTCGTCCAAAATATCATCTTATTGATAAATAAAGAAAACGAACATGATCAATGAATAACACACACACACACACACATATATATATACTTGGAATTACCAATTTTTTTAAATTAAGATAATTTTAAGAGAGTTTTTTTATATAAATAAATGAGTGAATCTCTTATGAGACCATATCACGGATCTTAATCTGTCAATTATATCAATATTCACAATAAAAAATAATTATCTGACAATGGATTTATTTCTAAGGAAATATTTCTAAGGAAAGCTCGAGACTTTAGCTAGCTATTTAAATTATTGTTTGAAAATATAAATTAAAATGTTTGAAATATATTTATTAATATAATTATATTATATTAAGAGAAGATTAAAATTATCGGATCATCCACCAAAATAATTTGGACTAAAAACAATTGGAAAAAATTTGGATTTGACTAAGATTTGATAACTTCCGATATAAAATGAAACCAACTCGATTTGTTTACACGATGAGATTGCCCAGGAGCTAGCACCAGCAGTGGAATAATTGCATGTAATCATATAATTTATATGTCCGATGAAACATAAACATGGCACTAAATAGACAAAACAACCACGGCACAGATCTCCTCTTAAACGATTAAATAATGTATGAAGTTTCAACTCTTTACATGCCAAATCCCAACCACCCAAGATATTGTTGTTCAAACAAGTTTTACACAAATCCCCTACTAAAGAGGGTGTTGCAGACATAAAAATTAAAAGGGTAATACAGAAATTGAGTACATTCATCATCTGTTCTTCTGGTTTTATTATATTCACAATTGAATAGAAGAAGAGTCGACAAATGAACCGCGGGAAGCGTTTGTATTTATCCTGCAGTGATCAATCAAAATGAATAATAAGTTGGTACGAGGTGGTATGCTAACGGGCGTGTACCGAAAGGAGTACCTGGCATTTCAGAATAAGAAGAAGACGGGCTGTATTTTACAGTTGGCGGATGATCGAATTTGCATGTACGCCCAAACTTGCAGTGTCCATTCTGCAAATAAAAACTGCAGGCTTGCATCCCCTGTTTATCCCAAGTCACAAGAATCAACTATATTGTGTAAACACGGTTAGTTCACCAATTGGTCAAGTAGGAGAACTGTTTTACGACTATCTAACTTAGCATTATCTAGCAATTCGGCGCGAAACATCCCTGGTTCTGGTTTTTTGATCAATTTTGTTGGTAGAAAGTTTTTAACACTTGAGAACCTTTCATCAATTATTTGAAATTCAAATACTGAATTTTATATACATGTCGATAAGGTAGCCCCAAAAAAACAAAAAAACAAAAAGAGAGAGAGAGATCACCGACAAGAATCATAAAATTGCCACTTTACCAGCTAAACTCGCGATCCAGCCAAAGATGATTCATTCAAATACAAATGCAGAATTCATGCCACTAAAAGCCAAGACCAGTCCAACCATGTCTTAAAAACTACAAAGCTAAATACCCACTTCATCGAGAAATTAAAAATGTCCACAGTACAAAACAAACCATGACAAAAACTAATCGTCACAGTGTTCCCTGGGATTGGACTTGAGCCCCTCCAATGCAGGTTAGGTGAAACTAAGGAAGGCACAAATCAGAAGTTCTAAACAAATATGTAAATACAAAGATAAAGGCAATAAAAGGTAAAATATGCGTACACATAAACAGATAACTAGCAACAGCAATCATGTTCTTTCGTTTTATTCGAATCAATCAGGTCGTACAAAAGGGACCAAACTTACCGGGCGTAGAGGAAGCCCCATGGGGCTAAGAGCACAATTAGTTTTCGACAAGAGCCAATCTGGTGGATGGTTATACCTACAAGATGATCCATATTTACAATCCCCAGTTCTCATGTAATAGTTGCAGTTCGGCTGTCCAGGTCTTTCTGGAAACTGAAGTTCCTTATTTATGTTGCTCGAAGAAGGTAACTGGGGATAAACTCCTGTAATGGCAGGTGCAGAAGAACCTAGCTGTGACATCCCGTAAATAGAAGGTGCCCCCACTGAGGGTTGAGCACCAGGTGATGGTGTAGGGCTTACTGCTCCCTGGACCAGCAAAACCGTCTACATGTGAGCATTACTTGATAAGGATAAACAACTTACATTATAAGATTACAAAATCTATAAGTTCTCCATTTTTATTAAAAAAAAAACAAGAAGAAGAAGCTACCGAGTATGGATTCCAATTTGAAATGGGAACCACTCCATGTTGAAGCAGCATGGGGCCATAAGCACCAGCAACGTAAGAACCAGGCAACCAGGCACTATAGGGGGCCTCGCAACTCTATAGCTGCTCGATGAGCTATCATACTGCTCAGGAGACACAGAAGAAAGAGACTGCACGTTCGCATAAAATGGACGTGCAGATGCAGGCACAGCTGAACCAGCTGGTTGAGGATGATCGAATTTACATGTTGTGCCAAATTTGCATTGCCCCGATTTCAAATAGTAGGAACACTCTTTCTCCCCCTGTCAGAGGATAATGATCCTTAGAAATTAAAAGTACAAAAACTCCTTTTTTAACAAGAAATACACATACTGTCATGTGTGTGTGTGTGTATATATATATATACAAGGAATTATTACCGGTCGTAACGGATATCCAAAAACATTTAGAGGTACATTGGTCAATGATCCACCCGCATTTTTGGGGTGATTAAACTTGCAGGACACACCAAATTTACAGGTCCCTGTTCGTAAATAATACTGCAGATTTCGCCAGAGCAAATCAGTAAGGAGTGTGTATAATACAATGAATGGTGCAGTCATCCACATTTATTAGATCATTAAACAATCCAAACACAATATAAAAAAACTAAATAAGCTTAGCTCAATCAATCGCTCAAACACAGACAGCAGGGGGTACCTGACATGCTGGCTCCCCTACTCGCTCCGGATACTCTCCAACTCCAAACTGTTGAAAATGAATTAAACAGCTTAAAGAATTTACAGCGACTTTATAAATTATCGGTAAACCATAAACTAAAGTCAGTATATCAAAAACAAGACGCCCATCCGCTTGGCTGAACCAAGAACGAGGTTAACAAAATATGAGATCTTTTTTCAAGAGCTTCCAAATACTGAACTTAGATTAAAAAAGGGGAAGCACCCATAAAAAAAATAGCGCATCAAAACCCCTGAATCAATGCAAGAAGCACCGACATAAGATTAACGAAGGTTAAAACCAGAGTTGTGTGATCAGGGGCGTACATCGCTGCCACGATCCCGGGGGTGATGAAACCGGCACTTGGCACCGTACCCACACGACCCGGTCCGCATATAATACGCACAGTCGGGCTGACCCGGTCTATCCGGGTACACTTCACTCTCCCACAAATTCAACCTCCGCATTGATTCTACATTGGTAAAAAAAAGATAACCACATGATCAAGAAATCCTTCTTTCACGACAAAACCCTAAAAAAAACCACATTCCAAGTTAAAGAAACACAAGAAAGAAACACGAAATCCGGACCGAACCCACCTCTCACGCCAGTATCTTGACCCCACTCCCCCTGCGGCTGACCCGACTGCGACCCGTACAGCTCCATTCCTCTTCTTAACTCCACTCAATCAAAAAAGGGCAAAAGGGCAACCAAGAATCCTCTCCTACAAAAAGTTCTATCCTCTTATCCTACAATGACGCCTCAATCTCACAATCGCCCGCTATCTTTACTACGTACGAGGAGGAGGCCTTCGCGTCTTGTACTAAAGAAATCCCCAAACAGTGGAGAGTGAGTTCTTGGTTTTCTTTTTGCTTTCTATTATTATTATTATTCCCACAGTGTGATTCTTGAATTGAAAGTATAGTATAATAGTCTTGGTTCGTACGATCGTATTTATGCGGTCGCTCTCCCCCGCTTACGATTTTTCCTTTCGCTTTTTGGGGTTCGCTCTCTCCCCCACTCATCGGTATTTTCTCTACAACTTTTTCGTCCGTTCGCGTACCCGCCAAATGTGTGAAAGAAAGCGGGTTCAGCATTTAATGCTCAAGCGCGTTTTTTGTTTTTCCTCTCCAAATTGGCTTAAAAACGCAATAGTATTATATCAGCCTTGACCGACACTCTATTTCTCTCTTCAATTTACCTATTTCTCGAAATTGCATCCAATCATTTGTCATTTTTCTATTTTATATATATATATATATAGATATATATATATATATGGGTAAAAAAAATTAGAATTATTCTAATTAGACGAAAAAAAAATATATATATATATATAATATATATATATATTTTTTTTTCGTCTAATTAGAATAATTCTAATTTTTTTTACCTTGCTAAGAATTATCCTACACATTACTTAGATTTGGCGATGATCGTTTCATTGAACTAGATATTTGGGCCCAAAATCTTATTTCTTTGGTTAAGATGATTTATTTTTCATCATTTTGATAAATAAATATGTTTTATCTTGTCTTGTGTCTTTTATGTGAGTGATGCTTGAAAAATTGAAAGTGATAGTAGGTTCGGTGCATAAGCATTTATTGCATGGTAGACCACGGCTCTTTTCTTTGTCAGTTAGACAATTTACAACCACCGGATTTCATAAACGGCTCCTTATAATCTAACCATATAGTCAGTAATTTATGGTTTTTGACGCAAATTTCTTCAGTAACAGTTAGTACAACTTTATTTCGTTTCTTACATCAATATGTATAATAATATATTTAAATTAAATTACTACGTGAGAGGAGAAAAAATCTGATTATTTTATTCAAACATACTAAATGTTATTACATTAGTAACCTCTTCTAGAGAAGAAGATTATTTGTTTAGCTACTTACAGTAGCTGGAATTATAACACACGTAAAGTGAAATACAATATTACAATATTTATTGAGAAAAAAATTGAAGGGGATAATCGATATCTTAAACTTTCTTCTGTAATTTTATTTATAGAAGTCTTCTCCATATTTCAAATTCGAATTTCAGACTTGTAGATAACTTTATTCATTACTGCTTGTCAGTTGGTACCGACAATGTCTTGTAGTGGGTGGTCTGATCTTCTATTATTTAGTGGTCATTTAATTCATTAATTTGTGGACCTATCTTTTTGTGGTGACCTGTCATATGTCTTCTTTAACTTGGTCGACGAATCTTTTACTTTTTAGTGGTCTTCGAGAAAAAGATGACTTGAAGATCATTCTCGAATTCTGGTTCGCGCATTCCGAATATATTTTTTGTGAGAATCTTCCAATGTGAGTCATATTGCAAAATTTCTGGTGAGATTCTTTACTTCTCGATACTTCGTTGTTCCATGGAAGATTTCTTATTTTTTTCAAATATTTCTTCTATAAATCCTATAATTTTCATGTCATTGTATTTAATAGGAAATAACAGTTAACTGAATTTTGACTAAAAAAAATTGAAACTTGATTTTGTACATCTTTGTGAGATAGACCCATATCCATCATGCTCTTCTGGTAGATATGTCATATTTAGTAAGTCAAGACACAAGAGGTGTTTCATTTACTGGAGGATCTTTGATGAATTTTTTTATACTCATATCTAGACTCCTAAGCTTGACAAAATGTGAAGCTTTGTGTCCTTTCCCAACCGATTTTTTTCATGCACAAAAGAAGTATTGCTTAGAATGTATACTATAGACAAATAATTGTTATTTGTCTATGTTTCATGAACATTTTCCTGAATTTATTTTGATAGTACAAATATTTCTAAGAAATTGGGTGTTGTGGTATATACTAAGGTCAGAGCTCCAAACTCATACCATGTATTGACTTCCTTATGATAGGCATAGTTTTTTTATCCATATCATTGGAAAATTTTTTTATGTGTCAACCCAAGCTATAACTGGTTTAATTTATATTATACTTTTAAATTTCTCTCAATTCTGCTGATATACTTCAAAAGGAGAAACTAAAAACTCATTAGTATCAAAATTAGATTTTCCTTATCTGTTTGAGGTCTAAGATTGATCTCTTTCTCTCACTTCACTTCACGATATGAATGGTTGACTTGAAGGATCGAGATAAGGATTTGAAGCTTCAATTTTTGTTTGGGCTGACTCATTTAATGATGATCCTTGACTTAACTATTATGCTAGGGGTACTTGAATCTTCTACTCCAATTATATAGTCATGTACTCAAAAACTCTTCGTTTGAGAACTCAGTAGTTTCTCAATAGACTAAGGATAAGCTTTTGCAGTACAAACTATAACTGAGTATAAATATATAAATAACATATAATTCGATCAGAGACAATGCTCTTATCAACCTATTATAGTTTACCCTCGACTTCTGCATTTAGGACCGACTTGTTAAATTCGTTTTGAAGTGTGGGGACCCGGACGCTAATTCATTTCTTAATCATTCTTGAGAATAATTGGATCAATTAAATAAACTGAGTATAAATTTTTTTTATACAAATGCAGAACGTAATGGAATCAGTCTGATATACATATTTAAAATAAAGTACAAGTCTTGTACTAAAGTATGTCATAACAAACTACTGTTCTTTCACTACATATCCACTAATGAAAACATACATACAGACATACAACAATAGCTATTACTGTAACTCAAACTCATATCTCTGATGCTAAAATATAATCTTTCATCCTCGTCTTGATCCTGATCATATCCCACCTGTTTTCATGCACACATACAAACACAACAATAGTCGGATAACTCCGGTGAGAATAATATTTCCATTATAAACAACGTATACATGCAATCATATAAAAACATATAAGAAAGCATAACAATCATCAATAACATGTATCAATCTGAAACATGAAATGATATAAAACTGTAACTCAAACTCATATCTCTGACTCGACTATGATTTAGTCTAGTCTAGGGATCCCGGTTCCCGGACGTTGGCACATATATCGAATCTCAACAATAGAAGTATATCTACTTCTAAGCAACATCGATATAAACCAATCATCCAATGTTTAGGCACCTTTGCCACAGACTTGACACATCTGCCAATGACTCGTTTTCGTAATCTATCTTATTTTCTCTGCTATTCTATAAATCAATAGAATAAGCATATACATTCAAATGATACAAAGATATTAAAACAATAACAAACAAGTATGTGGTTTAGGGAAACTCAAGTCAAGTCTAACTCGAGTCGGTCTCTCGGTTAACATTGATTTATACCTTTCTTTCGTTGGGTTTCAGCTCTGTTCTGTCTTTGAAATCTTCGATACAAATCTGGCATAACATATTCGACGAATACAATATCAACATATACCCCAATCAATATCAGATATAATCAGAACTCGATCTCATTCTGTTAAACGGCATAACTGCACAATCTCAATATACCCAGCAATACAAATCAACAAATATCAATTCCCACACTCATAATCAATAACAATACAAATTTGATATCAAATCTCAATCAAATCCATTTCGAAAGTCATAACAATTTCATATGATATCTGTTATTCAATCTGATTTCGATTATATGATGTCTAGTATCACAAGAACACCATATATGAATCATATCTGATTCCTTCAATATCATATTTTCAAATCATATCAAAACATAAGAAAAATTACGTCTGTGTGAAGCCTGTAACGAGAGGAGCACGGTACTGAAGTCGTATTGAAATTCTAACGGCTGGATCTTGCAAAATCAGAATTCTATTAGGTAAAATGGAATTGGTTTATATATATCAACTTGCATGATTCAGCTACGTGTCTTATTTATTTTTCTCACATATAGGGCGGTGCTCGGGCGGTCACGAATTACTGCTCGGGCACGGAACGTTCTGTCCGAGCATTCATCTTGTTATACACTGGCGCTCGGGCGGTTATTTCTACCGCTCGGGCGGTTAATTCTACCGCTTGGGCGCCGAACATTCTGTCTGATTACTAAACTTGTTGCACACTGGCGCTCGGCTTCTCCACTCGTATCTTACTTTCGCTCCTGAAATCTCAATTCTGTTCATTAATCAATATTTAATTACAGTGATATAATCTCGGGCATTACATGAAGCATGCTCAATTAAACAAACTGACTTTTTTAAGCCAAAAGCTGATAATCAACTTTTCTTTACTGATTGAAAACATTCCTTAGTGTGGATGAGATTCAACTTCCAAGGCGAAATGATGAAATTTGATAATGAACAACTATACAACTAGGTCTAATTCAAGGCGTAAAGAGTAAAGTGATGACAATTTTTTTTTTTTTTTGGAAAAACTGATGACAATCCTAAGTTTAAAGAGAAATAGTAAGGCTTTAGAGTAAGAGTCTAACAAGCTAACTTGTGACTTGAGTTTGATTGACTCTTACGTAAAAATAATCATTATTTTAATAATATTTTACGATTTCATCTAATTATGACATTTACTTTAATCGTATACTAATGCAAGCTTCACAGATAAAGTCCTTGAATATACTATGGTACAATGAGGTCTATCTTGTAACGTATATCACTAAATCCATTAAGATGTGTACTGTATATTCCAAATTTGTTCTTATTCGATTCAGCGGCCTAAAATAAAGACAAATGTCTCTTAAGCTCGAGACTAACATTTGTGATGTTAACGTCATGTTTCATTAATATGAAATGAAAATGTTCAATCATACAAATGGATAATAATATGATGATTGCAATGAACAACTCTCTCTTATACTTTTCAAGTATTATCACTTATCAAGTGAATTATTACGTGGTTATAATTGTACATTATTAGTCTTTTTACCCGGGACAAAATAGAGACTCAACATGCTAGTATTGTACTTTGACTCGTTTACCGATTCCATGAGGTCATCAAGTGGCGAGATTGAGTGTAGTTTCGACATACGTAGATGATGCATTGTAGTAAGGATTCATCACTCACTTACGGGTGTAGATATCTTATATGATATAATGAGTTCATAGAGCAAGAAATCTCTGGTCATAATATGAATTGTGCTTTGAGGAAATTTTTTTTCTTAGTTGGACGAGCAATGTCATTATGAATACTCAAGATACATCATATCGTTATCGAATTCATTTGCAATTCTCGATATACCAGTGTTTGCATATTTGATCCGTATATAAAAGTTGAAGAGATTGTACTGTATGCTAACTATAACATAGTGGTTCTTTCAGGGACTATCAATGATACCTAAGGGATGATTAAATGATGATATTAGACGCTTTTACTATTATCTGATGGGTGAAATCAGACCTGAGTTCTGATGTTTTTGATCAAGCGGTTGATGCAAATAATGATGCTAACTAGGGTAAGCACAATTTTGTCCTGAATTACATGAAGTTGTGAACTCATGGCTTGTTGTATCCCTAAATCATTTATGATCATGCAAGTATTGAATTTTGTGTTCCCGTTGAGATAGTTTAATTCAAAGAGTTGGATTTGATGATAAAGTTTGATAGAGATCAAACACAGCTTATAAAAGTCTTTATATGTGTATTCCATATTTGTAAGTTGTGAAATCTAGCTTGAGTGTGAATTTAGTGAGGAGTTTGTAATGGCCTAATTTAGGAAGATTTTCATAATAGACACCAGCAAAAAACAAGGCAATGAAAAATTCTGATCTTTTGAATTTTCAGTTTTATTTATAATAACGAGATTTAACTCGTCACATCGACATTGTCTAATCATTGACCGAGATTATAATAGTCATAATTATTTAATTAGTAAATTTAGAACATGCCGATTAGGTATTAATTAAGTAGTTTTGACTAGTGTGTAAAATTATCAAGAAATATTCTAGAAGAGTCTAGAATTAATTAATTAAATAATATTTATTTGAATATATCATGTGTTGCCAAAAGTTGAAAATACTACATGAGATATTTAACAAAAGAGAAAAAACTTGATCTAGAAGAGTTCTAGTAGCGTCACGATTCAAACATGAATTATTTGATTAATAGGATTGGAAAATCCTATTACAAATCTAACTAGTAGGAATCATAGTTAGACAATAAAATCTATTGGAGTTTTTCGACAAAGTGAAATCTCTCAAGTTAGAGTCCTAGTAGAATTTTAATTAATGATTTCTAGTACGATACTAATTAATCCATAAAAATTATAAATATAACAATACATGTCATATTTAAATGCTATAATTTTTCTCTTTCCCCAAAACACTCAAAGTTTTCGCCAATCATTGTTTGACAAAACACCGCTCGTCCGTGACACCACCACATGTCCGTCGTTGTGCCGTCTTGGTTCAGCCTGAGTCCTACCGTCTTCCGACTTGATTTCAATTTAAAGTTATAATTTTATATTCTCTCTAGTGCAAATTAGAAGAAGAATATGGTATTAGATCATGAAATTGATTAAGGATTGAAGAAAGACTTCTGGTTGATTGTTAATAGAGACTTATGAGAAAAATTATCTCTGTTAATCCCAGAATTGTTTGGTGTTTAACGTTTAGAACGCAAAGATAAATAACTCTAAGCTATCTTACGCGGATTTAATCACGTCCAAGTCATGTTTTGAAAATCAAATCTAAAATTTTCTAAACTTTTATTGCATTTTATGTGTGAAAAAACGATACTCGGGCAATACCTTAATGATGGCTCATCGATCGTCCTATTTTCACCATTGAACATCTAGGTTCATTTATATGATTCTCTATTGCGTAAAATTATTCTTTAAATTTTTTGTTTCATTTAGATTATATATAATGTTTTATTTTTTTTATTACAATGGGGATTTTTTTTTCTTTTTCCTTTTTCACGTTCTAATAGGAGAGATCTAGGTAGTTACACTAATAGAGATTATGACAATTTAGCTATATTTTATGCGTCTAATATAAATAAATCATAATCATAAATATTTAAATGTATGTGAGTTAGTGTTCCCGAGCACAATCGTGTGTGTGTGTGTCTTATATATATATATATATATATATATATATATATATATATATATATATATATATATATATATATATATATATATATATATATATATATATATATATATATTAATAAAAACTTTTGTGAAATCGTTTCACATATTAATTTAATGAGATAGATATTTAACTCGACACATATCATGAAAAAAATATTACTTTTTTTATGCTGAAAATATTATTTGTCATAATAATTATGATTGAGTCAACACATCTCACAGATATAAATTAATAATGCTGATCACAGAAAACATACTCGTATTATATTTGAAAAGATGTACAATTTATATTTATGATTTATGAAAAAGTAAATATTCGTTCATGGTTTTCTATTTGTGGGTCTTTTAACCTTAAATAGGAACATTTATACATGTTCGGCATTTTGTTTATATAATATAATATTATACACAAAATTTTCGATGAGAACGTTCTAAGTCATTTTATAAGATAAAAATATTTTTTTTATTGTTTTAAAAGTATTATTTTTCGCTCTAAGTATAAATCGAATAGACTTACAATATCGTCTTAATATTACGACGACAGATGTGCTTTCCTTTTCCAATAGTCTTGACTAAAATGTAAGTGTAGATCATAAAATAATAATCTGTAGACAGTGTGATTCAACCAGCGGGCAAGTACCAAATTTCGTTTGAACAATTAAACATAATAATTGGTACATCTTGCAGGACACCTCAAATGAGAACATAATTGTGAAATATCACATCGGTCGTCTCCTCACACATTTTTTTTTGAGAAACATGTTGCATTAAATGCTTCCAAGATATTCATGTGAACATCTTCTTAAACGTACCAGCTCTCCGATCCCGTCATGTGAGCGGGCGCCATGAGGTGGGCAAGGTAAACTTACTCGATATATATGAGCTGAAATATCGTAATATTTGCTTATCGTAATTGGAGGTTTTTGTAGACGCTATTAATTTGTTGGCAGGGATTGAAATTCAAGGTTACTCTGTGATAATCGTAATTCAGTTTGTCAAACCAACATTAATATCAACCATCAAGTTTAATTGATTGATTGATGGTGGCGCTAATTGGTAAGGACTAGAAAATCGTAGTAAAATGACCATTGCACGGGATGTACAACTTTTCTCACGGGTTTGGGGTCCCGTGGGAAAAGCTCGAAATAGGGACGGAGATCTCCGATTTTTTGGATTCGGGCTCGGTGATTTTTTTAAAATCTCCGAAGTAGTTCGAGATAGGTATGAGATTATTATCTCATCTCCGAACATGCCCTGAAAGTAATACTAATAATAAAATAATATTATTATTAGTATTAATAACTAATAAAATATATTATTATTAGTATTAATACTAATAATAATAGATAATAATAAGTTTTAATTTGAAAAAAATCCTTGAACCCACTCATATCTTGTCACATTAATATTTAGAAACGAGGATCAGAGCGAGTATGGGAGTGAGAATGGAAATCAGGGACGAGGATGAGGATGGCAAACACGCCCTGTCGAACCCCATTGGCATCCTGTTTGCACTTGAGTCTGTTTCCTTTTCGCAAAGTCCAGAAAATAAAACTGGCCGGTATATATTGTAATAATGAGCTCGAGCTCGTTGGCTCATAATGAAAATAAAGAAATTTATTTATTTAGATTATGGTTTGAAAGTAATGAGATATATTTAGTTACCTAATTGGGAAGATCTCTATTTTTGTAAAGATCTAAATCAAGTAGATAGAAGTTACATGCTGATAAGAACTCTATGATATCAAGTAGGAATGGAAAATAATTTTCTTAACTGATGTCCGAATTGGTTGAATAGGTGACGAATAGTCGAGAGTTCTATTCCTCTTACACCAACATCGTAGCTTCTCAGGCTCTGGTATAGTTCATCTGGTTTAATTTGTGTTATTTGCAAGCTATTGCACTAACTCAAATGTTATCATAAGCATCGAATGACTGTAGATGCAGGTTCCATGACTTCTATCGTCATTAAAAAAGAATAAAAAATTGTCTCCATAATTTTCATTATTATCTTGCACGCCATTCCTGAGAGGATGGGATAAAATTCCAAAAACTTTTGAAGATCGATAGAACTCATTTTCATGATATACACATGCAATATATTGATATTAATAAAATGTTAGGGAAAACTACAATTTTAGTTTTGTATATTAAATAAAATTCGGGTGACCCATCTATCTCATTTTGTCACGTCCCAGGAACCGGGTTTGTCGACACTGGCATTGCTCTCAAATTTACAAGTCATAAGCTGAATCAGTAACTGTCTGCTGGAATCTCGTGCTACTGAACTCCTGCTGGATTTTATCTGCTGGAAAATTATCAGCTTCTGAAATATTAGTTGCTCCTGTAATTGTTAACTTCTGCTGGAATTTTTGCATTGATGCTGAATACTGCTAGCTGCTGCAAAATGCTAGCTGCTGCTATAAATTCCAGCTCTCACACATTTTCTCATGTCAATTATAAGGAGGAAAAGAGCATGTATTCATAAAAAAAATTACATTTAAAACATATAAAAATAGAAACAATTCAAGAAAATTGCCATTGTTCAGTCCATCATATGAGTGCAACTATTACCAAGATTCACCACCGAAAGCACTCTCAGATATTCTGGTTCTTCGATATATAGCAGTGATAGGAGAATATATATTCTACATCAACTGGAAAGGGATGGTGGAAAATATTAAAATTCACGGATTTGACAGAAGCCCTTTTGAAAACCGTGTTCTTTTTAATTCGGTGCAATATTAATGGTGACATTTATTTTCTCATTTGCAGAATGATTTGTTTAACTGTAAGGTGAGTAGGCGTGCAACGTGGTTTCAAAAATCACCACTCCGATTCTTTTCAGTGATTGATCTTGACATACATGTATTTTTTTATTAAATTTATCAGTAGCAAAAGTTTTTGGAGATGACACTGAATGGCTAGCTGCATGCACGGTCAAGAATGTTTCCATTACAACAGAATCTATTCAAAAGAGGTGAAAAAGATAGCAACTTCAATAAACTGTTCATGTAAAATGCTTAGTTCGGATCCAGTATTAATTAACAATTAGTTCGGAAAAGAAAAGGCTGGAAAAAAAAAAATTTCAAGCAAAAAAACATAAGTTTTCATGGTGCATGCAGGCTTTTTCCTATAGTCGAAAACGTGCGAAATGGACGTAGCAATGTTATTGAGACATATAAACACTAGTCTGGTAAATGTAGAAATGCAAAACTCGAAATTCAAAACTTATTTAAAAAAATATGCTTATTTGTAGTGAGATTTGATCGCCAATATGGTTCCACTCTAGAAATTGGAATCCAGTATCTAAACATAACTTTAGTGTCTTTCTTGAAAAAGTGCCTTTAAAGATGTTTTTGGGGCATCCGATCCAGTTAGCAGAGACCATTTACCTTCTTTTCAAGGGAAAAAGCACTCCACTCTAACACGGTCTTAATTCCTTTATAAATAGAGCGCAGCAAACTTCTCAAGTCTCATGCATTGATTTTATCAAATTTTGTAGCTCTTGTTTCAGTTTTGAATTCCCATCACACATAAATAATCTACGTCGGATCGGATTCAAGAAATGAATATGGCCGAGAAGATACTAAAACTGGCATCAGAAAACGGTATCATGATCTTCAGCAAGAGCAGTTGCTGCTTGTGCTACGCGGTGCAGATACTGTTCCAAGAACTCCACGTAAAACCTAACATCTACGAAATAGACCGCGACCCCGAGGGGAAGGAAATCGAGAAGGCCTTGATGAGGATGGGATTCAGCGGGCCTATACCTGCAGTTTTCATCAACGGAAAGATGGTCGGTTCAACTAATGAAGTCATGTCTCTCCACTTGAGTGGCTCCTTGATTCCACTGCTCAAACCTTATTACCAGGCTAATTAATGTGTCTTATATATATATATATATATATATATATATATATATATATATATATATATATATATATATATATATATATATATATATATATATATATATATATATATATATATAGTAGCAGAATAAATAAGATTTACTTCTTGCATGACTGTTAGCTTAGCTAGTGTACGTACGTGTTTTAATCATAGATAATGCAGTAGGTTTTGTGTAATTAACTTAGCATGGGCATGTTGTTTACAAGTTTAGCTATGATATGTCGATATGATTTATAACTACGTAGATCGTTAAATTAATGTATTGTTGGAATATTGAAATAAATGAAGTTGTCGCACATCTCTAGGATGCATGCGGTGCGATGTAGTGTGGTGTGGTCTATTGACTGTATTAATATTTTTGGACGAAATTTAGTTGGAAAATAATTTTTAACTTGGAAATAAAGATTGCCCTCATTCGAAGACATTGTATCCCATTGTGCCCATTCGGAAACATTGTGTCAATTGGCTTATCACATAAGGTTGCGTTCGTATCCAGAAAGTTGTGTTCCTTCTCCGTAATTGGAATATATTACAAATAATCTCTCCATCTACGTTGCTCAATACTTTTCGCATCTTGGATGCATTTCCCTTATCGTTCATTGTATACTTAAAAGTTCTGCATGATTAAATTTTCCCTTTAGAAGTTGGGTAACAATTAAATGTAATTTAAAATGATTTGACATTCAAATTAAGTACTTTTGCATTTAGTGCAACTAATTAAAGCACGTTACCTTGTGGCTTCGAAGATGTGAGAATTAACTAACACGTAGCCAACCTAGAAAAGTATATACAAGAATTTCTAGAGAAAAAAAAAAGAATGGTTTCAAGAATTTAATTAAATTAAAAATTTGGTTGAAGGGGACACATCAAAATAATGTTCCCACTTTTGAATAAGAAGACATGCAGATTCACTCGCTTTATCTTCGACAAGGAAAGAAAGATAGGGAGGGATCCAATTCCTCTTGCCTTTTCTATTTACAATGCTCCCTTTTTTAATTCGAATCCTGATATTTTGTTACATATATCAAATAACATAAAATAAATAATAATTCATTGATAAATTGATCATATACTCGGAATATTCGAATAACAAATAAAAGTCCAATTATGATACTTTTTTGAGGAAATGTTTGATAAATAATATATATATATATATATATATATATATATATATATTTATTTATTCATGAAAGTAAAGATTATGTTGAATTATGAAATTGAGTTGATAGTGTTTTGTTCCTTGTGCTATCATCATGAATTATGGGTTATTTCGGGAGAAATTACGTGTTTTTCTATGCTACATCTGCGTCGTTTTTCCACGTGTAATGTGACCAATTTTTAATATTTGGATTCTGAATGTATCATGTATATTTTCGTGACTATTTTTTTTTTGAACGAATTATTTGTACATTTGCCATTATATATATATATATATATATATATATATATATATATATATATATATATATATATATATATATATCCTGCACACTTTTATGAGCATCGATGAGGTGTCACTCACCTATTATTGGATGTGATGAAATATAAAAAAATTACACATTCAATAGATGAGTGACACATCATCGATGCTCACAAAAATATGCACGATAGATGTGCAGAATATCAAAACTATATATATTCTTTTACATTGTCATGAGATCAAAATTCAAAGGCCCAAATCATATTCATCTTAACCCGGTTCAGTTTTTCTTAGCCCGATTTCTTTGTGTACGACCCGTATGACACGTGTTTTGTTAGCCATAGGCGCAAAGGAGAAGTACAAATACAGAAAGTGACGGGGAGCTGATAACCAAAACTCACATAGTCAAACCCGGCCGTAACTCGAATTCTCCCCATCCTTGCCGTTGATCGGACCGGAGATTATTCAGATAATCTCCATTCCATCTCCAGCCGGAGAGTTATTTCCAACCTTACGAATCGTTTTGATCTCCCACTGGATTGGTGTCTTTGATCAGGTAAAATGGTTGCGCTCCCCGCCTTTTTTTCCCTTCAAATTTTGTTTTTCGAACTTTTATTTCTTTTGATGCTTTTCTGTCTTTGTTAAAAGAAAATTAATGGAAATTTGTCTTTCTTTGAAGTAGAAAGTAAATGATTTGTGTAATTCAGTCTCAAGTTGCAGTTACTCGGGTTTCCGAGTTTTTATTTCATCTTGAATATCTTCTGAAGAATGAGGGGGTTTGGAGATGTAATTTGATGAACATGGGGGGTTTTTGTACTTGTTCGGTTTATTATAGAGATGATTTGTTCGTCGTTTTCTTGTCTTACAGTAGGAGTCTATGGTTTCCGTAATGCAGAGCTTTCTTTGAGTTTTCTTCGTTAGCAGAAACTTTTGAATCATATGAAGTGCTTTCTTGCCCTCTAATTGGTGAAACAAATGCACAGTTTCTGTTTATGTTCTTGATGTTTCTTGCGAATTGACTGAGGCGTGTAAATTTTGATTGAATTTGAACCTCCGAATTTGAATTTGTATGTATGATTGAATATTGCTCGTCAGTTTCCATCATGTTTGTTTCGAAATGCTGTGATGCTAAGTTTTAAAAAAATGCAGAGAATGACACCTCCTCTCGACAAATTCGAACCTTAATTTCATAGTCCGTGGCATTTATCTATATGCATAAAACATTGCTCTGAAATTATTGTTGACAGGTACGTTTTGTGAGTTCATTTTGTTTACTCGAAGAGCAGTAGTCCGTGTCGCATTGGGATTTGGAAAATATAGTAAGGAAGGTCTACTATGGCTGAGGGAGTGCAACAACTTGAACTTAGGTTCAGAATTTCTGATGGAACAGATATATGTCAGGGAAACTACCCATTGTCAACTAATACTGATACTATAAAAGAAAGGCTTATGTCAGAGTGGCCTCAAGGTTGTGATTCTTCTGCTCTAAATTTCTATAAATTCTTGAGGCAAAAAAGAATCTTAGTACACTCACTGTAGTGTCTAGTTTGTTGCTAACAGTATTATGTGCCTTATAGTTTCTTACTGAAGAGAGTGAATGAACTATTGACTGATCGATGCGTCATGGAAATGTGATCCTGCAATGTGGCTTGTGTAATTTTATTTTTTCAATAGATACAAGGTGCTGTGATTCTCTCAGCCTCTCTAAGTCGACATATGGGTTTGGATATTTTGTACTTTTTTTCTGGATGCATAATTATTTAGTTGCATATGCCTAGAGGCTTCAAAGAACAAGTTCATGGTTAGAGTTGGTCAAAACCTATCTTATGTGTATCAGTGTGGAAGTTCTTTGGGCCATTTGATCAAGTTCTGTTGTGTGCACTGTGCTAAACATATCTTGAACTTTTTTATGGCTTTCAGTTTGGTTCCGAGCATGACACTTCCATTTGACTGCTTATAATTAAGTTATGGTCGCTTAAAGTTCAAAATTTATGTTTCTTTTAGATAAATCAACCATACCAACTTCCGTGGATGACATGAAAATAATACATGCTGGGGAAATTCTCGAGGACGGAAAGACACTTGCTGAGTCTAGATTATGCGTCATTCTTGGGGAAGTTGTTACAATGCATGTAGTTGTACAACCTCCTGATGCTAGACGAAGGACAGGTATGTGCCGTTCCCTCCATTTAATTACAAAAGTTTTCATATGATATTTTTTTGATGCTACGTATTTTGAGCCTATATATTGTATCAAACACATTCCATATCAATATATGTCAGTAAATTCATCTCTTAATTTCATTCTTTGGTGGCACATGAAATGCTACTCTAGTAGCTGATTGGTGTTTATGCCGCCTTCTTTTTTGGTGCAAGGCAGAAAATCAGGGTCCACGTTGTTGCCCCGTGCTTTAGAACAGAACCCAAATATATACTTGATGCATGCGCCGAATGGAAGGTAGACGACTCCAACAGTAGTTTCGAAGATTAGAAATATATTCTTTTTTTATAGATAGATTGAATGATCAAAGGAAAATTAATCTCAAGATTTAAAACAAAAGAACAGGGAACATTTTCTTTGAATTGTGGTTGGTTTCCTATTAATTCTTCTGTATAGTTCCAAAATAAAGATGTATGACCCACAGCACATGAACCAAGTTGGATGTTTGAGAATCTGCTAGAAATGAAAAAAGGGTGATTACAATACAGTTGTTGGAGGAGTTGTACTGTCTGTGGGTCCTTTAAACATAAATATCAAAACTTGCTTGGGACTCAGTACGAAAATGATGTGCCACTCTTCTTTCCTGGTTCCAAAATGCCTTTTGCCTTCTTATTTCATTGGGTGCCTCTGTGTGAAAAGAATCTTTTAAGACTATATTACAAGTCCTACACAAAGTCTAGGACTCTGTTCGATTCCATTACCCTTTTTTTTTTGGTTGAAAAGTAAATATTTAATATTTTGATGCTATCTATATCAATATGATTTTTTTTTTTATTTTAGATATAGATTAGATCCATCGGTGAAATCATATCACAAAATATCTACTTTATTTTTATTATGTTACAAGAGAATATAATGATATGAGTATTTGTAAAGCAAAGTGACCGTTAAAATGTAAATTATCATCTTGAACATCAACAAATTTAATCTTGTTAAAAGTAAAAATTTACGGTAAAAGGTAAAAATTTCAAACTTACAAGATATATTAAACTACACACTTTTATAAAATTTTCTCCACTCAATTGTGTTTTTTTCCACAAATTGAGAGACCTATTTATAGAACTTCTTTGGAAATAATCCAAAAAATTGAGAAAAATATTTATAGAATTTATTTGGAAATAATCCAAAAATAAATACATCATTATATACATCATCGCACACTACTTTTCAATATTTACAACTCTTATTTTTAACACTCAATCTTTTATTTTCAACACTCTCTTTGTGACGATGATCATGATACAATGATTGTCTTCATTACGTGTTTTTATATTGTCTACTTAAAAACCTTACTAGGAAAAACTAATTGAGATAAAACCATAGTAAGGGAAAAATAGTGCAGCCACGTAAACTCTCACTCATGTTAACACGAACGGTTCTTCACAAATTTTGTAGATTGCGCATCCCAATATCATATATATGATTTCTGAATATTGTCTTATGAAGTGTGTTTGTGAGAAGATCTGATGAGTTTTCACTTGACTGATTGTGACGAACATCAATATCTTTATTCTTCTCAAGTTTTTGGATAAATGAGAAGAACTTAGGGGGGATATGTTTAGTTCCGTCGCTTTTTATGTATCATTCTTTCATTTGAGTAACACTTGCAGCGTTATCTTCATATAGTGACAAATGCTTCTTGTCGAATGATAATCCGCATGAGATTTGGATATGTTCGATCATTGATTTTAGCCACACACATTCATGGCTTGCTTCACGTAATGCAATAATCTCGGCGTGATTTGATAAAGTTTTTACGAGCGATTGTTTCTGTGAACGTCAAGAAATTGCAGTGCCTCCACGGGTAAATACATATCTGGTTTGGTAACGTGTCTTCTGTGGATAAGATAAATACTCAGCATCAGCATTACCAATTATACTTTGATTAATATTTTTTGAATACAAAATTTTCAAGTCTGTCGTTCCCCGTAGATACCTAGCAGCTCCTTGTTCTTTTCCGCGTCAAGAAGATATGTGATAAGTTCATAATATCTCGCTAAGCCACACACTCTATATTATTTTTGTAGAGTTATATTTGATACTTGAAAAGTGAAAAATGTTTTTTCAAGCATTTCTGATTCTGTATCATCATGTCCACAAAATTTTAATTGCGATTTATTCTATACATCGCTGAATTATAATAACTGACTCTCTTCAAATCTCGGGATCTTAACGTATTTCATTCATCACGGACGGTCGGAAGCATAACTTCCCTTCTACGTTCAAATATTTCTTTTAGTCATTTTGATAAAGCCATGAGATATTTTTCAATGAGATTGTCACATTTTAATCTTTTATCAAGATATCAACACAAAAATATTATAGATTTTGCTTTATATTGTGATTATGAGAATATCATTTTTTTTATTGGTCTCACTTAGGTCCAATGACTCAAGATGCATATATCTACATCGAGAGTCCATGAAATATAATTTTTTGTCGTAATGTCCAGCGTGACAAATTCAAGCTTTGCCAAATTTGACATGGTGGTACTAGAAAAATAACATTACATTTTAGAGTGGGTCTCATGTGAGACCGTCTCACGGATCTTAATCTGTGAGACGGGCCAATCCTACCCATATTCACAATAAAAGGTAATACTCTTAGCATAAAAATAATACCTTTCAATGGATAACCTAAATAAGAGATCCGTCTCACAAATATGACCCGTGAGATCGTCTCACACAAGTTTTTGCCTATATTTTATTAACTAAGTTCTAAATCTATTGACAATAAAAAATAACGGATAAATTATAAGTACAAACATTCTTAAAAATAAAGAAAAAATGTGAGGTAGATATTATTCGATAAATACAAAACTAGTGAGTAGGGGTGTTCATCGGTCGGTTCGGTTCGGTTTTCGGTTTTTTATTTCGGTTTTTTCGGTTTTCGGTTTTACAAATATATAATCCGATATCCGAACCATTTTTCTTCGGTTCGGTTTGGTTTTCTACCGAAATGGTTCGATTATTTCGGTCGGTTATTTCGGTTTGATACATTATTTAAATTAACAATATAAAGATATTATAAAATATAATATGTTATCTTTTTAAATGATTTCTTAGTAAAATATTTACATATAAAGTACAAATGAATTACATAAACAATAATCAACTAAGTATTATTGAAAATAATTCTTCGTTCACTGATATCATCTCAATAAATAATATTAAATAAAAATAACATTATTAATTTAATTAAATTTCGGTTTTTTGGGTCGGTTTGGTTTTGACATTTATAATCCGAAACTGAACCAAATTAATTTCGGTTTTAACATTTATATCCGAATTATAAAATTCGGTTTTCGGTTCGGTTTAGTGTTCGGTTTTTTGGTTTGGATTTTCGGTTTTTTCGGTTTTATCCGAAGTTTGAACACCCCTACTAGTGAGTATAATAACCAAAATAATTATACCAAATAACTTTGAAAGAATCATCATCTTCTTTTTCGAAAATTTTGACTAAAAAAGTTTTTAGGGAAGAAGAGTAAGTTTGGAGTTATTGAATATGTTAGTGAAATCATATTTTTAGGGTAAAAACTAGTCGTTTATGACCGTTACAAAATCATAAAAAATAAATTTATGTATATTTAAATTTTATGGTAATAATATGATGTATATAAAATTAATCATGTTTAAATAATTATGTATATTACATCACAATATTATAATGACGTGTCAAATACTCCTTTTATATAATAGAAATAATCATATCATGTTATTGTAATGAGGTGTCATAAAATCTTTTTATATAATAACATGATTCAAATATATATAATATATAATAAATGAACAGTAACACAATAAAATTATATAAGCAGTATAATAATATAATCATATCACGTTATTATAATGAAGTATCACATACTCTTTTTATATAATAAAATGATATTATATATTAAATATATATACAATAAACATTATTAAACAATAAAATAAATATTTTCGTTTTAAATATTATTACCTTTTTTTTGTGTTTTGGAGCTTGGAAAAATATGAAAATGCTTCGAGTATCGTGCTGATAACGTGTTAAAAATAAAAATTTACAGTAATAAGTCTAAATGTCAAACTCACAAAATATATTAACCTACACCCTTTTATAAATTTTTCTCCACTCAGCCGTGTTTTTTTCGCAAATTGAGAGAACTATTTATAAAATTTCTTTGAAAATAATCTAAAAATAAATAAATCATTACATAAATCATCACACATTGATTTAAATATTTTCAACTCTTATTTTTAACACCAATGTTTTATTTTCAACAAATCTATTTATTGTTAATGAACAATAACAAGAATTTGTAAACAGTTAAAAAAAAAAGAAGTTAAAAAGATCACGAGTTTTGACCAATCTTTGTCTAGGTCACACGTGAAAAAGAAAAAAGCGATAAGGTTCTTTTCTCTTCTTCTCACAGGAACCCACACTGCTTCTGAAGAATTATTCATCGTCTACTGCAAACAGTTGGCCAAATCTTGTTTCTTTTCCAAGGAACTTGTGAACCCGGCTCCGAGAATTGGCGGACCTTGAAATTTCACAGTATGAGAAGTATGGTGGACCAAGAAAGTAACGCCTTTTGTGATTATGAAATCCGTCTGTGCGATTTCTGCAACGAATCAACGGCCCTTCTGTATTGTCGGGCTGACTCAGCAAAGCTCTGCTTGAATTGCGATCGTGAGGTGCACTCCACGAACCAGCTTTTCGCCAAACATAGCAGGTGTCTCCTCTGCGATTCGTGCGACTCTTCTCCGGCGTCGATATTTTGCTGCTCAGAATCTGTAGTTCTTTGCCAGAACTGTGATTGGGAGACCCACAAAGATGTGAGGTGTATTCATGATCGTCGCCCGCTTGAATGGTTTAACGGATGCCCTTCTGTGAGTGAGCTGCTGAATATTCTTGGGTTTGAAGAGTTGGGGAAGAAAAGTTTGGATCTTGGTGATGGAAATGATGAGGAGTGGTCGGATCTGTTGGTGTGGGAAACACCTTCGATAGTGAGTATCGATGATTTGATCGTGTCGAATGACTCCTCCGATTCTGGACATAGATTTCAGGCCATGGGGGTGCCACCTCTGCCTAAGGTCTTCTCCTTGCCCGATTATTCACTTCCTTTTATTAACGTTTTTATCATGTTGTTTTGATTTTGTTCAATACAAGGAGAAGTTTGTGGGTTTAACTGAGTCAGAAGCTGAAACTCTACTGTTATATTATATTATATTATTTGTTTCTGGATTAGGAGGAGGATCTGCGTTGTTGCACTGTACTAGTTTTCCCTAGTAGTGTTGTCTATCAAGGATGAGTGCAAGATATTATCGCGTTCTTAATCACTAATTAGCTGCCATTGAAGCTTAGGTTAGTGATGAGACATGAAATTAGTGTAGAATGTAGAAGATCGTGTGGCATCCAGTAGAGCAGAAGGTGATACCACTTGTGGCTGGAAACCTGTTTTCCCCCAGATAAATTGGTCTTGCTTTTGATTCTTTCTTCTGGATTTCCCTGCAAAGAAAACATTGTTTTATCTAATTGAAACGTTGACCATGTCCATCACTTCGAGTTTACGAAGTCTTTCATTATTGCAAGGTGCTACTTGATGACTTAGTTTTTGTGCATCTGACATATGAGAGTGATTTCTTTGATCTTTTCGGCGACTTAGCAGTTTGTAGGATTTTTTGGGCGTGCTTGTAGTTGTAGGTCTATTGTTTGAATTATGTATATAAACTAAGAATTGGAGATTGCATGATTGTCATGGTACGTTCACTCTACATTTAGCTCAATATATTCCATTCATACATTTCTAATAATATCTTGTTGTCATTGTTATCTTGCCTTTAGTAAACTTGACCTCTCTTTGGGTACTGTTGCTTGATTAGAATCGAAATGCGACATGTGGTAAATATAAAGAAGAAATACTTTGCCAACTTCGTGAGATGGCGAAGGCAGAACCCAACTACAGCAGTTGCCTGGAATGTATTGACTCTCATGATGAATTTATACCACAAGCACCCGAAAAGTGTCAGTTGATGGACAAGTACAACAGTCCAGGCATGGATAATAACACAGTGCCAACATTTGTTACTTCATACGAGGTAATAATACTCTCCTTTCTTGGGCGAGATAATCAAATAATCGATGATAGTCTTCTTTGAAACAGTGATAGGGAAGACGTGATTTTGCTCTTTGTTTGCAGACAAGTGCACATGAGCAGTGTGATTATACTGGTGTAATTCGAGATCAAGGCTTTCATCCTCCCGTTTCGAGTAACTTCATTGAAATAAACCATTTAGTAACAGACAAAGATTCAGACGTTGGCCACAATTTGGGTACTGCAGATGGCTTCCTCGAAATGCAGCCCCAAGTTCTTGCGGATTCCAAAATGCTTAAAGTGATTTCTAAAGGTGGTGTGCGGGAAATGAACAGCCAGGAAAGAGAGACTGCAATCTCACGGTACAAAGAGAAAAGGAAAACTCGAAGGTAGAAACTTATAATTTCTCATATTGTAATTATGTGCATCTTCAACAAATAATTTGTGCAAGCTCATACTGCTAGTTGGTTCTTTTTAAAAAAAAACGAGCTTCACCCTTGTTAAAACATGATCAACCGACCAATGATTGAGTTGCAGGTTAAAATAAAATGGGGAGTATTAATAATTCAAAACTCCCCATCTTTACATCTTCTGAAGTAATGGTTTCCCATGGTTTAGGCTTTTCATCCTGATCATGACCATAATATTGAAGGTCCGTATGATTAATTCTTTTGCATGATCTGTTGAAAGGTATAATAAGCAGATCAGATATGAATCGAGGAAGGTGCGCGCAGAAGGTAGGACAAGAATTAAGGGCCGTTTTGCAAAGATGGATCGCTAAAACGAAACAAAAGAACAGGGCACGTTTCGCTGAGATTTTGATCGACAAGACGTCAAGAAACTTAACCCGACTAAACGTATACACTTGGTGTCTCCCTTCGTATGAACCAAGGTGAATTTGCATCCCTGGGGTTGTATGGGAAGAAGTTTGTGTTTAGTTTACCGGCCAGTCCATGATAATCATGAAACATTGGTTTCGTTTCATCCTCTCTCTACTTTATGCACACAAACATACAGTTGTTGTATATTCATCATAGTTTGAGATGTATAATGTTACCGTGTTTAGTCAAAATTTAATTAATACATTTGAATAATAATAATAATAATAATAATAATAACTAGCTTACCGTGATACACTTTAAATTTTTTTGTATTTGATAAATTGTGTAAAATGTATATATTATTTTATTAAGATTAGATAAGATTAACTTGGATAAATTTGAAATAAGTTGGAGAAAAAATCGAAAAAAGATAGTTATACAAAAATTACTAATAAACACACATCAGCAAAGATAGTTAACAAATTTTTTGATCGATCAAAGTGTAAATAAATTGATAAAAACTTGTGTGAGATGGTCTTATAGGTTGTATTTTGTGAGACGGATCTCTTATTTGAATAATCTATGAAAAAATATTACTTTTTTATGTTAAGAGTATTATTTTTTATTGTAAATATTGGTAGGGTTGACATATTTCATAGATAAAGATTCGTGAAATTGTCTCACAAAAAATCTACTCAAATAAATTTTGGTGTCACAATAACATTTCAATGTTAGTATGGTTTATTCAGTTTTAATAAAAATAATATTAATAATAATAGTAGTAATAATTTAATACTAATTTTCAAATATGACATTTGTCAAGTTGTGTTTAAATATGCATGACATTTGTCGAAGTTGGGGCTAAAATAAGTGTCATGGCATTCATGAGTCACTCCACTCAAATTTTGTAGAGAAGAAATTAAGTAGAGAAAATGACAAGAATAGAGAAAAATTTAAGGTGGAAAATTCCAAAACTTGTGCAACAATCTAGGAATTTAAAAAAAACCTCTTTTTTTTATCTAGAAACCACGTTGGAGGTGTAACAAGATCACAAATGGAATATGTCCAGAAAATTCGAAACCGTGAAGAAGGGGAAAACAACTTCAAGATAGAGTTTTGGAGCTTCGATTTCACCATGTTCCAAAAGTTTTCAACCGAATGTTTGAATACAAAAGTTGTTAAAAATGTTTCTTAGTATACACATATGTCAGCCGATCATCCAAAATGTAAGCTGAAAACACTATTTGGATGGCCAAATAAAGTCAGATCATCATTCAAGTTTTTCAAAATCTAGGCGAATTCAGTTCAAAATTTAGAAAATGTTTTCTACACAAAAGTCGTAGAGGAGACCAATAAGAGTTCACTGAAAACACACGGCCGGAGCTTGGCCACGAGCCGGTGAAGTGGCACATGCGCTATGGCGTTTCTTGATTTTCTCAACAGCCGAATATTTTTGCACTATTTTTTGAAATTTTGGTAATTTTTTTACTTGTATTTTAATTTATATAAATTCTAAAGTTTTAAACAAAATTAATCGGCACAAGTTTGTCATGAAAATGATTTTAAAAGTTTTATCACTCGCTATCAGTTCTATTTGAGGTAAAATCACTCAAATTATATTTATAAAAAAAAAAATTATCTTGGCTTGGGATTGAAAATCGATACGAAAAAATAAGCTACTGAGGTGAAGTTTTTATCGTGAGTTCGCTATCAATTTTTCTTCAATTATTGTCTTTTGGCATTCGGCTCGGAATTTATAGTAAAATTTCATAAACCGGTGATTTATTCATATTTATTGTATCATTTTGTGTATTTCACATTTTGTTGTTCATATTTTTCTATATATTTTTGGAATTATTAATTTTTGACTGCAATCAGCTATTGATTGAACGACTGAATGACTGAACGAATGAATGAGCGGAACCTTGGACAACGATCAAAGTACCAGTTTGCTAGTCCACTGGACAATGCGGCTTCTGTTCGAAAAGCTAGTTCGATGAATAACGGGTAATCGACTCGAGTATATGATTCATCTTAACAATGTGACTTCGTTCGTAAATCTAAGTTCATTTTGTCTCGTAGATGATCAATTGTACATATTCTACTTGAGTACGTGTGAAAAAATGCCACACCGAGAGCCACCTCTTTAACTCACAATATTTACTTCAGAGTTCTGAACAGCCACTACATTTCACACATTTTTGTAAGAATATATTACTACTGATACATGTCGTCTCATATTAATCCACTGCAAGGATATATTACAATTTGACTTGTTATAAATATATACGAAATACTCTTTATTATCTTTCTATTTAATATAAATTTAGATACAAGATTACAGAACTCCAAATAAGAAAAAAATATTGTGGAATGAAAATGTTGGACTTGCTAGATCGTGACATTGTCGTTAAAGTAGTATTTGGGTCACCTGTAAAGATTAAAGATTGTATGCACTTCTCTTATTGTTAGTTAATAGTATCAGAAGTTGGTACTCACAGTTGCCGCTCAAGAATTCATGATTTCCTGACCAATTTGTTGATGTCTGTCTACAACTATGTAGTTTTGGAGCTATGTACAACTCCAGATATGTTAAAAGCCACAATGCGTGTAGAAACAAATATGTTGCCGGCGTGAAATTTGCTACCAAGATCTTCGAAAACCATCAGGTCTGCAATGGATACAGTTCAAAGTTGAAACATTCTCCACTGTTTATTTCCCAGAACCATCTGATGATGGATTATGGAACAAAATAAAGATACACAGGTATCTGTTTAATCGAATATGAATCTGAACCTAAATATTGCACATAGCTGCTACCAAATAGGTTTGAACAATTGGGCCCGACAATTATCAAGACCCGCCCCATTCCTAGCAATAGCCAAGTGTCGAACTAATGGCCTAAGAGTTTGTGTTTCACAAAAACCCCATCTGCATCCATTGTCCAAACAAAACCAGGCATATCCACCCTTTGTCCTGCAACCGTCCTGTAAACATAAAGTTTCTCAGCAGGGCAGCTTTCGGGCCTAGAATCTAGGAGACCATTCTCGTCTATAACTTCAACATTGAGTCGAGGTATCTTCTGACCGAGTAGCTTGCATGCTTCAAAAGTAACAGAGCAAGAAGACATCCAAAGGGATCGCATTGTCTCCAGCTTCCCAGCATTGGCCAAGAGTGCCTGATCCCCAAATGGGCAGTCTCTGATCTCCAATTTTCGAAGACTTTCACACCCCGACAACACATGATGTAGGCCCAAGTCGCTATCCCCAGCAAAAGCTATAGAGAGCATCTCCAATTTCTTAGCATGTGTCCCAATATATTCAAATACTTTATCTGTGAGGAGGCCAGAGAGAGAGAGGCGACGCAGTTCCTTGCAGTTTTCTACAATAGCCCCAAAACCGTTGTCAAGTGGTTCAAGGTTTAAGTAATCAGGGGATCGAGGCTCAAGAATACACAATCGGAAGCGGATCAAATTCGGGCGATTTTTTGCTATTGCAAGTAATGCAGCATTTGACATCTGCCGGCAGAAATATAAAACAGACTGAAGTTTGGGGCAGCCCTCTGATATAGCAACAAGCCCTTGTTCTGTCAAAGATACATTTGGTTCATTTACAAAAGGATCTGAAGGAAATACACGAAGCTCTTGCAGGTCCTTGCAAGATGCAGCAATAGCTTCAAGACCAATATCTTCTATGTAATCCAGAACCTGTATAATCAGTTCTTCAATAACTTAACAAATGTAATAGGCAAAGGTGACATGCATGATAGATTGAAGGTTGCAAATACGAAGGGAAGGTAAGGAAACTATAAAATATGTCTAGAAACAAGAGGCATGTAGCATAAACCATAAGAGTCCCTATACATGGTAACATCAACATTTTTCCACCACAAATGCTCTAATATCAAACAATACCGTCACATATCATCATCTGAAACTCCAACAACAAAGTACATTAGATAACTCACCCATAGTCGCTGTAAGTTCCGACATTGGCTAACAAGCTTGATGAGATCCATGCTCTGAATAGTGGCATAACTCAAATTCAAGGAAGTAATTCTAGAGCAAACACAATACATTGCTGGAACATATGCGGGAACCACGTCCCAAAAACCAGACAAGCTTTTGAGTTGCTTGCAAAGTGAAAAGGCATCTGCCAAGTTTGAGAAGATATCCGGGCGAATTTCAGCAAAATAGGCACCAGTACCTAGATCAGACAACTGGGGTGCATGCTGAAGTAGAATCGGTAGCTTCTCAAGGGGTACAGCACGGTTTAGCCTAAGTGTTTTCAGATTTGGGCATCGGACAACCAATCGCTCCAACACAGAAAAATTCACCTCTGACCCCAAGCAAGATATATTAAGAGACTCTAGTGAAGAATAACTGTCCGGAAAATGGGTTAGCCAATGACTACTCAAGTCCTCCACTTCACTCTCCCCCAAGTCTAATTCTCGGAGATTCCTGCATTTTGTAAAACATCAATGGCTATATAATTGAATAGTAATAAAATTATTCACAAGACATAGGAGCGAACACTTGCCACTATACCAAAAGCTTTCATTGGTAACCTAAACAACAAGCTTCAACCAATCTCTTGAGTCTTGTCAAGGATAATACTGTTCTCAAACAATCTCCATCATAATAATTGAACCAACTTTAACTTGTGTAAATCAAATATACGACATTAATGCTTGTTGCAATTTCAAAATATATTACTACAGTTAATTATGCAACTCAAGTAACTTAAATCACACAACTCATACATCACATTTCCAGAGCAAGCACAATTACTACTCCCAAGAACAAACATGTTAAATGTACAACTTTGCAGAGCTAAACTCATATTGGAATAGACAACCAAAAATAGAAGGAAATTAACTGAAAATGTTAGTGAACGTACGTGTTGTACTTGTTCACACAATACCATACAAAAAAGATATAAAGAACCAGAGACGTTAGACAGGTCATATATGTTACTAAGATAAAAAAAATAATACAGGAAAAACTTTTCTGCCAGAAGAAACTCGAGTAAATAGATCAAATGAAGAAAAAGAGGAACTTTTTAAATCAATTTACACCTTAAAATTGGCAAAAAGAAAACCCATCAAACAAGCAATTAAAGAAGATTGACCATAAAGGGGCACCACCCAAAGGCGTGAAACATAGTTTTAGCGCTGGCTCGTGCATTCTCCAGGACAGGAAACCAACACGAGAGTTGAAACAAACAAACCAAACGAATCGTGAAACAGACCTAGAGTATAATTTTAAAAAAAAAATTTACTCGTCAAAGCTAGATGAACAAAAAATTAAACCTTTACTTGAACGATGCGTTGTTCAGTTTCTCAACCATGTAAAATGTTAAACAATCACAAATCTCAAATTTATCAACCTCCCGCTACCAAAACAGCGAGCGACTTAGCAGAACACCTAAAGTTTCCAATCCAACTCAACACAACAAACCAAACATTTGTCAGCATTACCACGCAATCTGCTTTAAAACAAACAAGATACATTCAACGTGCAGTCAGAAAACAAACAAGAAAAGAATTAAAACAATCTCGAACGAAAAAAATAAAAAGAAAACTAAAAAAGGTTTACTACAATGCATCAACGAACATATCACCTGCAATTTGCGGCGATAGAAGCTAGACCTTCGGTGGTGAAACCTTCGCATGAAGAGAGCACCAACACCTTGAAATTCTTAAACGATTTCGAGATCATCTCCAGGCTCTCATCACTAACTACCATCCTCTTAAGCTTGATCTCCTCCAGAAAGGGATAAGAACTGGACATGGCGACGATCCACGGGTAAACGTAACCCCCCCAACCCTCCGGCACGAGGTTGTAATCCGCGAAGTGCGGCTTCCCCTTCAGCTCCAGCGCCCGCACATCTGGGAACCTCCGGATCACGATCTTCGGCGTCACGGCGTAGCAATTTCCAATGAAAATCCTCCTCCGGCACCACCTCTCGATCTCGAACCACGACTTGCACACCAACGAGACCGCATTCCGATCCTTATCAGAGCTCAGGAACGAGAAAACGTTCTCCAGAACCTCCTCCGGGAACGCGTACGCCATAGAAATCGCTGTGTTACGAGCCCTAGATCTGAAGGTTTCGGAGAGAGAGAGAGTCAGCAGAGATGCTACGAATGACCTGGGATGAGAGGCTTATTACAAAGCAGATAAGGTTTTTTCAGTGTTTTTATATTATTCAAGGGTTCCATCTCAACTGCGGTCTGGTCAGGATTTAACCGGGGTTCAAATAAACGGCAGGACAAGAACACAAGGTCGATCTAGCCGTTAGATTTGACGGCGGATCTCATTATACTTGTGAATCCAATTTTAGAACATTGTAATGTAATGTAATCCAAACTGGATTCAAATTTTGGTTTTTTTGGTAATAATTTATCTTAAATTGAGATAATTTATTTTAAGAATTTACGTTGCATTTGGATTGATTCATTTCATTTTGAAGAAAATATCTTATTTTAAGCATTGTGTTTCAATTGACATAATTTTGGGGATATTTAAAATCGAATACAGTTAATATTGAAATTCTTTGAATATTTATTCAAACAGGTTAAAATATTTTATATTTTTCGATCCAAGCGTATTTTTTTATTTTAAATCCTCAATTTAAATACAGTCTACATGTTTTGATGAATTTTAGATCCATCAATTAAAAACTCTCTAACATTTATTATTGATTTTCTACCAACACTTTATCGGAAGATCTTGCTACACATGATTTTGTCAAATGTTGTTTATCTTATTAGTGTTGTTTGTAGTCTACTGCGTACTGATATGAAATCTTCTGATGCATTTGGTGTTCTAAACCGAGCTACTTTTGCTCAAAGTAGTCTCGTTTACACAAATGGTTAAAAACAAAATGTGTTCAACACAATTTAAAATTTAAAAATCATCAACATTTTGTTTCCATCATTCATTGCGATTGAGACATTAAATCATCAATATATTGTTTTAATCATTTATCGTACTTGGGACATCGATTTTTTTTTAAAAAAATAGATGAATCAAATATTTTATCAATAATTAATTGTATTTTTTCATCTATTGTGTTTAATGTACTGAATTTTTAATAATTTGTGTTTAACATAAATAGATTTGAAAAATCATCTTACAAGAAATATTGTCTACAAACATGACATACATTTATTCGAGAACTTATCGAATTCAGAAGTACAGTTTTTTCTTTAAATTTTAAATAATCGTGTATTATTTTATATTTTTAGTGAATTAGTACCTCTTACCATTTGTAAGCGAGTTCCACAAAATCAATTCTTGTTGGAATTGCCATTTTTTAACAAAAAATACAGAATTAAATAGTCGTAAATTAAAATCTAAAATTTGATTAATTATATATGAATGGACAAAAATCTTTGAGTGGGTTTCATGTGAGATGTGAGACGGGTCAACCCCCTACCCATATTCACAATAAAAAGTAATACTTTTAGCATGAAAAAGTATTATTTTTTCATGGGTGACCCAAATAAGATATCCGTCTCACAAATACGACCCGTGAGACCGTCTCACACAAGTTTTTGCCAAAAATTTTATCACACGATCCTCCAAACCGTGTTACACTTTGAAGTTATCAAAATATATTATTGACGATTTATATTAAAATTAATTCCGGGTGTGAATTTTGTTGTTTTGGCAAATTTATTTATACTTGGTTATAGTGATTTTTTAATAATATATTTTTCTTTATTTCATAAATTATAATTAGTTAAAATAATTGTACTAAATACACTTATTTTGATTTTTTTTAAAAATATTGAAGATTATGACATCAAAATTAATTGTCGGTCCACAACTCTCAATATTAATAATATAATAATAACAAAAAGCGAAAATTTTGTTACGATCGATTAAAGCAAATATTAAACTACAATAATTCGGTTCTTGAAATTTGGACGATCGAGAATAATTTATTTGAACGGACCAATTTATTTTTATTTTTAATAACAGTGATACCAACTTAATAATGGATTCGGTGAAATAATAATAAGTCGTTCCATTTTTATATTTCAAAGTGGAGTTTAAAATGTTTACGCAAATTGCAGATGCGCACCAATAAACACTGTATTGTTTGAAAAAATTAGCATTGGTTAACGACAAATTAAGGGTGGGTAATGGCACCATTAGCATCATAATCTTTTAGTTTAATTATGCCAACTGCATTAATCCAACTGTAAACCATTGATTCTGCGCATTTATATTATTTTTTAAATTATTATATACAATATTAAAATTAGTGGGAACACGTGATTCCAAATATTAGTTTTGATTACTTTCAATGAAGTTAATAAATTAAATGATTATCGTACGTACTTGTCCACCTAATATTTTGAAAATTATGGGTTAATTAAAGGATAGATTTGCTGTGCTAATTATTTATTACCAACGGCCGAAGCACATATGTTGTATGTGTAAAAATGATTGATAAATCCGGGGCTAAAAATTTGGGTAAAAACTTGTGTGGTCTCACGGATCGTATTTTGTGAGAAGAATCTCTCATTTGAGTCATTTATGAAAAATATTATTATTTATGATAAGAGTATTACTTTTTATTGTGAATATCGGTAGGGTTGACTCGTCTCACTGATAAAGATTCGAGAGACCGTCTCACAAGAGATCTACTCAAATAAAATTTAATTTAAATTTGAAATTTACAAGGGAAAAAAGTTATTCAGAATCAAGATTTATCGAATCAAAACAATATTGATGTTGGCAGATAAAAGAGCATACAAAATAAATGAGACAGGGAAATGAGTTGCATAAATGGAGTGATGGCCACCCTAATAATGAATAAATGCTAAGTCCCACCGGACTAATAACTTTGGACCTACTAATCATGTCAAAATTATGCAAAGCAGTCACAAGTTTTAGTAATTTGATTATTAATTCATGTGTATGTATATAAAATAAAAAATAAAAATTGACAAATATTTTAAATGTTTCCATAATTTAAAAATAATCGTTTTCCGATGGGACGAACATATATTGATTTAAAAACGCATACATATGATATAGCAAAGAAGAAAAGGTTGACACCTACTACCATCGTTCGTAGTTGAGTTCAAACCACCTTAGGTGTTATATGATCGATCGTTTGCCGTTTTACCAAAAAAATTAGTTGGTGGTAACGATGACTCTCAAATTATTTTAAATCATACAAAAATTCAAGCGTCATGTTTCAATTGTCTTATCCAACAGAGATATTTATTGTATTATTAACAAAAATATTGTGTAAAGCTCAGACGCTTACCACTAGACCAAAAGTTATAGATGTTAGCCAATATGCAACTTTATTTTTTTATAAATGTGTCAGCGTAAAGCGCACCTATTTGGCTGCTAATGAGTCGGACTGTTAAGCATATGAGTTCTAGGAAGTGCGTGTCTATCTGTTGATTTTGTTTAATATATTTTACAAATCGGTCTTTTACCATTTTCTTATTGATGTTCTTATCCCCAATAAATACAATATTACTCGTTAAGACTTGTCGTCACTCTTTTATGACTAACCTAGTCAACCAGAGCAATTAGCGCAACGTCAGCAGCATTTAACCCAACATTCACCCTAAGAAGTATATAAATATGCTTACTGGAAACTTGAACTAATGTCCTCGCTTTGATATCAATTACTAGGATTAAGCGCTCACCAAAACGTCAAACGTTATAGTTGTTACCAAAGACGAAACTTTATTCCCTTATACTTATGACAGTACAGAGTACACCTACTTGGGTGTTAATGAGTTGGACTGTTATGCTTATGAGTCCAAGGAGATGCGTGTATACATCTCTTGTTGCTATCTCATATATATTAGTTATCAGTCTTACCATTCATCTATCATCAGCTCTATTCTCAGCATATACAATACTACCCATTAAAATATAACGTCACTCTTTTACGGCTCATCTAACCAACCAGATCAAATGCGCAACATCAACAAGTTGATGCACGAGAATTTTCCAAAAGATTGGTCATCTCCAACATACCACCATAATTTGGTTGGTACACATCCACATAAAGTTTGCTTGTGATATTATGAGTTGATTCAATTATTAAGCTTCCCAAAGATGTCTAATTTCTAATTATTATCGTGTAAAGGGATCTAAATACATTACTCTAAAGTCAAGCAAATTGAAAAAAATGGATAAGCATCAATATTGCAATCAAACTTTCTTTTCATAGTTAGGAATATGATGATTCTTTTTTATTATGAGGCCATAAATATATGTAAGTGACAAACTTTTCAAAAGTTTGTGGCATCCTCATTTCCTCATTACATTGGGGGGTCACCGACAAACACACATCCAAAGCAATCACCATGCAACTTGCGTCTCCAAACCTAATCTGCTGACATATCTATCCTCACTTTCATGTCTTTTTATTCCCAGATACACCAAAAAAATTTAATTAGTCGAAAAATTAAAATCAAATAAATTATATATTAAAATTTCAATAAAATTTTTTTGTTGAAATTACCGCTAGGCATGTTACGAGATCGAATCAGACCGGTTCCGGATTGCTGGGTAATTGAAATCTGATCAAACCCGGTTGAGACCAAATTGAAACCAACTTTTTTAGATTCATTTTGAGACATGTCAAATTTTAATTTATTTAATAATAATGGAAAAAACTTGTGTGAGACGGTCTCACGGGTCGTATTTGTGAGACGGATCTCTTATTTGAGTCACCCATGAAAATGTATTATTTTTTATGCTATTAGTACTACTTTTTATTGTGAATATGAGCAGGGTCGACCCGTCTCACAGATTATGATCCGTGAGACGGTCTCACATGAGACCCACTCAATAATAATTGTAGTTGTATGAAACCGGTCTTTGACTAATTCCGATATTGGACTCAAACGGATCAGATTAAAATTTTGAGAGAACTCGATTCGATTTTAAATCATTCCGGATCGTTGGAATCCGTTAACCATGCCTAATTATCGTCTTGTTACAACTGATTTTTTTTTTTTATCGTTCTTTCTTGAATTTGAATAGTGTCTGATTATTTAAGATTAGTTAAGATGTATTTTGGATGTGACTATGTTCAACAATTCAACTTTGAGACTGTTCAATCCATTGAAATTTAGGTGTGAGGGTATAGATTCCAAAGCTTTGGTTTTCTTGGCCTAAATTCATTTTTCCAAGCAACAGGTAGAAATATATTTTAGAGGACAAAAACTAAGATCTTGTAGATATAAATTTTGAATTTTGTTTCCACGCAAAGGAAACGAGTTCAAAATCATATTGGTATTTTATAAAAATATATATATATATATAAATATATAGAGTGAGTCTCATGTCAGACCGTCTCACGGATCATAATCTGAGAGATGAGTCAACCCTATCGATATTCACAATAAAAAATAATACTCTTAGCATAAAAAGTAATATTTTTTCATGGCTAATCTAAATTCGTTATATGATATTTTTTGTTATCACATGTTATCGAATTTAAATTTTTTTCTTAATTAAATATTTTTATGTCACTACACAACAAACGACGTCGAAGAAAAAGGAATTGGGAATTTGAAAAAATGGTGATAGACATGATTTGAAACGTGATAATTACATACAAGTAACATAGTGAAATGAATGGTCAGATATTGTAATCCGCATACTTATTCTCGGACCGAGACTTTTCAATCAGAATAATTAAAGTGCAATTATGATATGGCCATAATCAATCATGCAATTTTGGTCACAATGGGAAAGCGGAAAAAGGCTTTTTATTTTATTCTCACATACACATTTACCAGCAAAAAATCTCATTTTATTGGAAAATTTGTATTTTTGATCATTTAATTTGTCTGTTTGTTTCATTTTCTATCGTGTTAACTGTGCATTTACAATTATAATCATGTAAATTGCATTTTTTTTCGTTTTTGATCTTTTTTTTACACGAATCCGTCAATTTTACTTTCGAATGATATTATAAAAAAATCATTATATGTACCAAAGTTGTCTTCTAAAAATCCATGTAAACATTAGTAGGAGCAAAAATAGAAAAAGTATCAATTATATATCTGATGTGATCCGGGTGAAAATGAACGAGCCGGGTCGAGTGTTTCATCGAATCTAATATCAAGATGTTGGGAAAAATAAGAGCAGGATGTCTGGATCAAGAGCTTGCTTCCCGCAATAGATATAAAGATCTGCAACCAAGAATAACCACGTGACTGAATGTCGAAAGGGTGTCCGACGTGACCACTCCGATGCTTCAGTCAGTGAAGAACTCAAGCAAGAAACCAATGCAACCAAGTGATGGTTGTGAGATTGGTGCGAAAGGTGAATAGTAAATGAACAATAAATGAGAGCATTCAATATGTGAATAGAGAATAAATGCAAGGAGATAACCTGATATTTATAGTAGAGGATGTAATGATGATCTCGTTCCTTGTGCTGATCATTAATTATAGTAGGGTGGCTGATATACTCTATTGTTCTGACACGTCAAATCTCATATTAATTGCATCCAGTCTCCCTGATTTTATCAGCCTCTTGCACTAGTGTCAGAGATAGGTCGGCCGCGTACCCTACTTTGTCGGCATTATTAAATGAAGCACTCATACCGAAGTGGCCCGAGTAAAATGCTTCTAGGGATTTTTTATGAGGGCCCGGGCATACAACGTCTTGGGGGGGCTATGTCCCGGGTGCTCCAACGGCCCGGCCTCTTGACTGACTGGTCTCTCCCCTGACAAGTCCTATTCTGAGTGTCCCGGACAGTTGAGGCCTGGATTTCTAATCACATCGTTGTCTTATCTACCCGGGAATATCCCAACCCTCGACCCGGGCTTTGGGGACCCGAACGCTAATTTATTTTTTAATCGTCTGTGGGAATATTTAATTCAATTATAATAAACATGGTCTAATTTTTTTTATATATACAAATGTCAAATGTGGAACATAATGAAACTCATTCGAATATATACATCGAAAAACGAAATGAATTAAGGATTCAATTATACGACGTCTAATATGAATTAAGGATTCAATTATAATGAAACTCATTCGAATATATACATCGAAAAACGAAACTCGTTCGAATGAATTTCATACGATATCCGTTCTTCAATCCGTTTTCAATTATACGACGTCTAATATGTCAAGAACATCATATATGAATCATATCTGGTCTTGGCAATATCATAATTTCAAGACATATCAAAACTTAGTAAAACTTACGTACAGTTGAAGCCTGTGTCGATAGGAACACAGTACCGAAATCGGATCGAAAATAGACGGACGGATCGAAATATAAAGGCGTAAGGATTTTTCACACAATTCTTCTGACCCTTTCTTGTTTTCCTCTTTTCCTTTCTGAGTTCTGAAGGAATAACGTTGCTTATATATATCAATGCATGATAAGGGGCAAGTGGCTTCATTTTTGCCCAACGCGTCTCGCGCATATGCGCGACCTCAACCGGAGCATATGCGCGAGACCTACTGGTCTCGGCAATGATATCTTCGACAGCTCGCACATATGCGCGAGGTTCTCTGGAAATGACTTTGAACCATCGCACAGCTCGCGCATATGCGCGCACACCCTCCGCGTATATGCGCGAGGCTTTCTGCCTATCTCGCGCATATGCGCCCGGCTGGTTCGCGCATATGCGTGGGAGTTCATCATCACACATATTTCCAATCCTCTTTCCGCCTATCCCGGTCTAATTCGTTCCATCTATAATCACATCAATTAATCAACGAATCATTTCAGATTAACAACACATCAAATCTCGGGCATTACCCATAGACCGGCTCCGGGGCCCGGAACATCCCGGGCATTATCTATGACCCGGTACATCTCGTGATATCAATATCGAAAATATAATTATCTCAATCTTATTTGATTATTATCGGTGACTGAAATAATACATAACAATGAATCACGACTATTTTGAAAGAAAAATAAAAATGATTATAATTGGTGCTGCCTCTATCATCTACTCGTCATCTTATACATAGAAACATGGGTCAACTGAGATCAGGACAGGTACCTAAATTCAAATATGAGTTAAGATTCAGTTTCTGTATCAAAAAATTTAGTTTTAACTCTCTGATCTGATAGTATTTCGTTTCAATTCCTTGAACTTAAAATTTCAAATAATATATTGAATATGTTCAATTTAAGTTCATCAATACTTAATTTACGTCGCCCGGTACTCGATAAGTGAAATAATATATTTGTATTTATTTTCAACAACATATAGCTTACTGTCTCGAAAAATATTTAAATTTCATACCTAAAAATTACAATGATAAACCTTATTTGATTAAGACGAGACCTAAGTTTTGTATATTTTTGTTATAATCTCGATCATTTATACATATATTTAATGTTTTAGTTTTGTATGACATATTATTTGATGTAATATTTCCTTTCTGATTTTAAATGGTGGGTGGTCCTGACTCAAAATCCACGACTTTCAACCCAAAATGATTAGTCTGCATAAGTCCAACACTAAAATGGACCTTTCTTTTAGTTTTTAAATAATAATGGTCCAAAAAGGTTAGTTATGCTCCATTTTAAAAGAGTGGATCTCATTTGAGGTCGTTTCATGGATCTCATTTGAGGTCGTTTCAACAATCTGTGAGACGGGTCACCTTTACCCATATTCTCAATAAAAAGCAATACTTTTAGCATAAAAAGTAATACTTTTTCATTGATTATCCAAATAAAGATTTGTCTCACAAAATATGATCCGTGAAATCGTCTCACACAAGTTTTTGTCATTTTAAAAACATATTCAAATATTTAATCGGATTTGATTTCAAAGGTATATCATAAATTCAATGTATTAATTTAGTTCGAAATTAAAATAAAGTATTTGAATTTATTATTTTGATGAAATATATATTTTTATTTCAATTTTAAAACTGCTTGGGAACCTTGAAATGATGAATGTGTCATATTTGTCCGCTAATTTAATAAGGCAAATATATTGCGGGCATTTATAATATATCTAAAACATTTTAAAAATCATTTTAAAAAAAATCGTCATAACTTCATTTTAAACTTCATATTTCGTACTAAAACTTAAGATTTTGGTACTATAGCAGGCATCTTGTGAGACAGTATCACGAATCTTTATCTGTGAAACGGGTCAACCCTACCAATATTCAAAATAAAATAATAATATTCTTAGCATAAAAATTAATAAGTTTTCATTGATTACCCAAATAAGAGATCATTCTCACAAAATATGACTTATGAGACCGTCTCACACAAATTTTTTACTTTGGTACTAAGATTGTGTCTACACAACTTAAAGAGAGTTTGATCAATTAATTATCATATTTTATCAAGTTTTTAATAAAAAATTACCGATTATAATAAATACATGGACCCTTTTTAATTATTATTAATGAATTATTTTTAATCCAATTTAATTGGTATGATATTTTATCTCACCATCTAATTCAGCTCAAACAAACAAAGTTACTCATCTCACCTACATTTGAATTTTTCGTATCAGTATTAAATTTCATATATTAATATAAATTATTAACTACATTATTTATAAAAGCATTTTATAATTTACATTTAGCCAAATTAAATAGTTACATTTATGATTCTTGAAGCGTGAAAAGAAATATCTACAAGATTTTTTTTATATAGAAAATAGAAGAAATAGAATAAATAATATATATGTATATATATAATTTTTAAATAATGTACTAAAAAATTGTTTGGTCTTATATTGTCATTTGAGACAAGGCAATATTATAGAAAATATTAAGGAATTTTTTTAAAAAATAAACATGTGTTTATTTTGAATTAAAATTATTATGTTTAAAAAATTTAAAAACATAATAAATATATTAATCATAAACTGTTTAAAACAAAGAAAATTAAATATATAAATAATTACTATTTAATTTTATTAACTATAATGATTAAAGAGATGAATTAAAAGTCATCATTTAATTTAATATCAATCTTAATCATAATCAGTTAAAGTAAATAAAATATTATATATCTATCATTTTACTTTAGTAATTACAATATAATTGATCTCTCTTAATCCAATTTTATTATTATTAGTGATCGACTCAAAGACTTGTACTTTGTAAATAGGTACGGCATATAAAATACTTTATAGATAAATATTAGTCATATTTCATCAAAACGTGTATAAAACAAATAATAAGTTTTTTTATAGGACAATTTTACAAATTTTTAAAGAGTATGTCTCTTGTGAGACAGTCTCATAAATCTTTATTTGTAAGACGTGTCAAATCTACTGATATTCACAATAAAAAATAGAGTGTGTCTCATGTGAGACCGTGTCACGGATCTTAATATGTGAGACGGGTCAACCCTACGGATATTTACAATAAAAAGTAATACTCTTAACATAAAAAGTAATACTTTTTCATTGACTACCCAGATAAGAGACTCGTCTCACAAATACGATACGTGAGACCGTCTCACGCAAAGTTTTTGCCTAAAAAATAATATTCTTAGCATAAAAGTAATATTTGTTCATGGATGACCCAAATAAAATGTTTGTCTCACAAAATACAACCCGTGAAACCATTTCACATAAAATTTTGTCATTTTTAAATGAGTCAACAATATCAATATTTGTAATAATAAATAATATTTTTTTATTAATAATTTAAATAAAATATTTATCTCAAAAATTAATTTATGGAAAAAAAATGGTTTAAAAAAATTAATTAAGCCAACAAAGAGAGATGAAGATGATGATGGGTTGGGTCAAATACTGTGATTTAGATATCTTATCCACATCTCCAGGAATTGAGCTTCACCTCAAAATTTCGCTACTGAAGGAAGATTGCGAGGCTGCTGCGAAAAATGGGATCTTTAATTTTCAACAATCCAATGCTGGCTCGCACGATAATCAGCCGAACCAGTTTGGGTAAATTCGGCGAAGTGATCAAGGGGGAGAACCTCCTCAACTTTCGATTTCGCCGACTTCCGGTTCGAATTATCAAATCATCGAGGATTTATTATGACCCAGAACCTACCGAGCAATGGGAGAGAAGATCAAGATCCTCAGAATTTTATCGAAGAACTTAGGGTTCCGAAGCACTGGTTGGATCCAGCGAAAGCCTCTGAGGTAAACTGATTGAATTTGCGTGTTGGGTACTTCGAATTATGGTACGCTGGAGATATATTGGTCAAGTGTGGTTTTGGCAGGAATCGGAGTGGCTAAGAGCGACACTGAACAAATGGTTGGACGACGAATATTGTCCGGAGGAGACTAACATAGAAATAAGCAAGGTGGCTGCGTCTTCTTTCAACAGATCGCTGCTGGAAAAGCGAGACGATCTGGGGGAGATTCTGTTGAAAATGGCTGTCGAACTGGAATCGATATCTTACCAAGAGAGCTTTCATGGAGCTTTCTCGTCAGCAAATGCCGCCGTGAATCTAATCATTCAACGGATATTACAAACCTGAGAATATGGTTTTCAGTTTTCTTGTGTTAGTTCCACCATTCTCAGATATCCAATTGACCTAGTATTTTCCAAATATCACAAGTATTGTTGTTAGATGCGAATAAGCTACTGAATTCGATTCCGAAAAAATCTCTATGCAGGTTTTCATTTGTCATAACAACCTAAACTACTATCTACAAAAAACTCAATCGGGTAGGCAGTAAAAACATAGATTTTATATATTGTCACCGAGATTTGTGAATTCGACAAAACCAATTCACAAATGGATGCAGATATGGAAAACCTGACCAGCGTAACATAAGCACAAGAATTACTCGGATGCGGATCCGATCTCTTTATCCCTTCCTCCAGAGTTATTGGGCAGAAGAATGTGTGGGAAATGGGCAGCGATACACCACCATAAGCAATGGGACGCTTCAAAAAGCTTGCTCAACTCTTCTCTGTACGTGCCTCAGCTTAACTTCCTCGTTATCCCTAACCACGTTCTTGCCAAGCCGCAAAACCTGAATCAGAAGGTTTCATTCAGGCTTAACAAATCTGAGGACTTGGGCTCATCTCGGCTGCCCATAGTGGACTCGTCCAACTTTCAAACTCGGCGAAATTTTGAAGGGGTTGAAATACAGAGCCATGTAAGCAGACTAACAGTGTCCAGAGGATTTTCAATTTTGCTCTTGGGAAATTATTTTTGGCGCATTAAAGATGTAAAGCTTAAACATGATTCTCATCTAAAGAAAATCTTAACTTTTTTAAAATGTTTCACACTGCTATTTTATGTATTGAATAAACATATTAGGAACATTTTACATATACGTTCAATCTTGGTGATTTCCAAATGTCTTCTGTGTATTTAAAACTGCCTGGATGATTCGATTTATGTGAGTCATAAATGTAAGTCGAGAATGTTAACAATTCTTCTGGTATTCCAAGAACAACACCACTGGTTTAAAAACAAATTTACAACGAAAAAAACGAATGCTAAAGACTAGCATACTGAAACACCTAAAATTCCTGAGAAACCGACCCCATTTCTCCCTTGCGTGGGCCAGCCGCATTCTTGTTAGGAAGCAAATTTTGGTGTATCTTAGGCAGAACACCGCCGCTGGCAATAGTAACGGACCCCAGAAGCTTGCTCAATTCCTCATCATTCCTAACAGCTAACTGGATGTGCCTCGGAATAATCCTGTTCTTCTTGTTGTCTCTAGCGGCATTTCCGGCAAGCTCCAACACCTGATGTTAATAGCATTCAAATGAAAACAAATGAAAATCACGAATATAAGTTGTGTAGTAATCATGTGCCTACCTCAGCAGCGAGGTATTCAAGAACCGCGGAGAGGTAGACAGGCGAACCGGATCCGACGCGAAGAGCATAGCGTCCCTTCTTCAGGAAACGTGCGATTCGACCGACGGGAAACTGGAGTCCTGCCTTTGTTGATCGAGAAACTGCCTTCGATTTCGGCTTGCCACGGCCGCCGGTGGACTTGGATGGTGTGCTGATTGGGTTCATGCTTGTGCTAAGAAATCGGCAGAAATTTTTGGAGGGATTTGAAAATTTGAATTGCGAGCCACTGAGCAGAGTAACCAGCGAGAATCGAGATGTATATAGTGTTCGGACGTTTCTTCTGATTGGTGGATAATTTTCACGCGGATTGCCATCGTGGATTTTTTAAAATTTCCGAAATATTTATTCCCCATTTAGTGGGCATGGTCAAGGCCCAACTATAAAATTTCTAAATGGGCCGTCGTAGATATATTTAATTTAGTCAACTAATTCAAACTCTAAGATTAATTGAGGCCAATTCTATCCTACATCAGGTGAGGTACTCCCTTTTACTTTTTTTTCTTACGCGTGTCTTTTTTTTTTATTATTATTATTACATTTCACACTACTTTAACCAAAATCAACCGAACTAATCATTAAACTAATTTCGTTTAATATATATAACATGTGTTATATCATTATATTATTATTATTATTCTCAAAATTTAAAACTTAATATTTTATATTTAAAAATTACGTCAAATTTTTTTGATAGTAAAACTTTTAGGTTTGAGGTTTGAGATTTTCATTTCTATTATTCTTATTTTTGTGGTAGAATCATATGAAATGTAAAAAATCAATATCTTAAAATTTAATTATTATAAAAAATTCTATGTTCTACTCATTTATAAACGCTAATAAAATTATCGTAGCTATTTTTAAATGCTATACATGTAGATATTATTTAGTGACAGAGAGTAAATCTCCCGGAGTAGGATAAAATTGTCCATTAATTGAGTTATCTTTGCAAATATTTTTTGAGACAAGTATGTTATATAGTGTTTGATACAATTTACTTGACTAAAATGATTTAAAGACTATTTTATTAATGAGTACGTCTCTTATGAGACGATTTCACAAATCTTTATCCGTGAGACGGTCAACCCTACTGATATTAACAATAAAAATTAATATTTTTTCATGGATGACTCAAATAAGAGATCTATCTCACAAAATACGACCCGTGAGACCGTATTACACAAGTTTTTATCTTTATTAACTTAGGAGTTTACCCAATCCGCACCCCACCAGTTTCATGGTCATTGAAGAAAACATTTTTCCAAAAATAGATGTAATTAGCTCTCTTTTTCCCTTCAAACTTATATCATGGAATTAATACTAAATAAAAAATTACCATAACCATGCAGATATTAATGAGTAGGCTTCTCGTGAGACGGTATCACAAATCTTTATCTGTGAGACGGGTCAACCTACCGATATTCACTCTAAAAATAATACTCTTAGAATAAAAAATAATAATTTTTCATTGATGATCTAAATAAGATATTCGTCTCACAAAATACGACACGTGAAATCGTCTCACACAACTTTTCGCCAATTATCAATTATGTATGACTCGTACTAAATATATGAGATAGATTTGACATACAACGGTGAAAGCTTATATGAGATAAAGAAGCTTCCGTACATTAAATGGGTATGTTGGATTGGTTTTATGCTCAAAGGGATTCGATCCAAAACACGAGCTAAGAGATGTAATTGGAAAATCGATTTGCTTTCTATATAAAATAATAATAAAATATCTACTAAGAAAAAGATAAATAAATAGAATTTATTATATTATTAAACAAAAAAATACACGCGAAATCATTTTGCTAACCTCTTACTCCATCTGTTCTATCATGGTTATGAATATTGTTTGATAATTAGAATTTTTCTAGCTAATTTTTTTTTTAATTGTTGATTGTTAAAATTTATAAGATTCTATTCATATGTTTTGTATGTTGATATGTTTTAATTAATTTGATAAAATAAAAATGTTTTTTCACGCATAAAACCCGTTTAAGTTTGTAAAACTTCAATCACGACTTCGACCTTTCATCGTGTTTCGTGATTTTTAGAATATTATCTCATGAAGACAAGGTAGCTAAAATAAAAACAATAAGATAAGATAGATTAAGGAAAGTCTAATCATTAAATGAACACATAACCACCAAAAATAAAATTAATCCTAGCTAAAAAACAAAATGTAAATCCATTAATTTTTGTCCGAATTAATTCCCCCAAGAGACAACAATGGTAGAGTCAAGCCTAATTTGATATGGATGGCTGACTTTTAATTCACTGTAACAAGACATGATATCATCCAAGGGAAGATGCTCCTTGTTTACCAGGGAAAAAACACACACAGGTCTTCATACATTGTACTAACTTTGTGTGTGTTTTTTTTAAAAAAATATTTGTCGTACACTCTATTCTTTATTACCTAATAAAAACAATCAAATTTAATGTTATAACTGGAGTTTAATCAGGCAACACTTTTAAGGATGAGTAAGTCTTTCTTATTATATGATCACATGAATTTTTATCTGTGAGACAGATCGATCCCTATCGATATTCACAATAAAAAGTATTGCTCTTACCATAAAAAGTAAGGTAAAAACTTATGTGAGACGGTGTCATGGATAGTATTTTGTAAGACGATATCTTATTTTGGTCATCCATGAAAAATATTACTTTTCATGCTGAGAATATTATTTTTTATTGTAAATGTCAGTAGGGTTGACCCGTCTCATAGATAAAGATGTGTGAGAATGGATGACCCAAAGAAATGATCTGTCTCATAAAATACGATTCGTGAGACCATATCACACGAGTTTTTGCTTTTAAGGAGATGAGTCATATATTGTTTTTTTTCAAAATGGGTTTTAATTTGGTCATAAAAAATGTCTTAGCAATAATGTTTGTTTGGCTTTTCAAGTACGTGTCTGTGTGTGTAGAAAATCCGATTTTGGAACCTTATAATATAATCAAATAGAATTTCCAAGAAAATTCAAGATATATAATTGAAGTGTTCGAACTTAAGATTCCTTTCCGACCATAGTCTGATCACGACATGCGTATCAATCCATAAAATTATTTTATTTTGGACGAATTTGGATGTAAAAAAGTTGTAGTTTAAACAAATTATTTAAATAAATCCGACCTTTTCAAATCTTTTTAATCAATTGATTTCTTCAACCAAACAAACTTTTAGTTAATTTATTTTTTGGATAAAGTAATTTTATTAGTATCATTGAGGAGATTTTGTGACATGCTTTCGTGAATAAATAAATTGAAATATACTCGAATATGTTATGAAATAGAAAATCGAGAGAAAAATTTAGGGCAATAGATAGTCAAGCCACATGATATTTTTCCGATGATTTCGATTTTGAAACATATATTTTTCGAGTCGGTGGCTCAATTTGTTTACACTCCTCACTTATAGCTGATGTCTCTTGAATGTACACAAGACTTTAAGGCATAGTTTGTTACATATGATAGGATAAGCATGTGATATATAATATACTGTCAAGGATAAATAAGATGTATGATATATATTTAATGTTTGGTATGATTTTAATAAGAGTGATTAAATTTATGTATTATATTGTAATGATAAAATTAACCTTATCATAATAAATTTTATGATTTCAAATTTGTTTCTTGAGTTCATATTTCTTATCTGTTTATGCGCCGACAGTGCTTGCATGATTTATTTATTTTTACCTAATTTTATATATTATATATTATATATATAAAAAAGTTAAATAAATAGATATAAAAAATTTAAATGTCCACATTGACTTGAAAATATATACTATATTTAACTGTCTACATTTGCAATAATATCTCATTTAATTTTCGGTTATGCTTTTGAGTTTTGTATTATTTTTATATATTTAATTATCATAACACTCTATCACATTAAATAAAAATAAAAATTTTATATAACACCACGTCTTTCAATTTTTTTTAAATATTGAGATGAATTTTTATATATTAATTGGCCTAAAGTGAGACTTGTATCCTAAAATGAGAGAAGAAAACGAATGCATATCGAAGGTTAAATGCTAATCAAAGGAAGAAAAAAAACCGAAATATAAAAATGAACTTTACCGACTACCACTAAAAATTAAATTAAATTAAGTTTATAGATCGATCATTATTCAAATATAGGTTACGCTTTCCACTGTCGGTAAAAATTATTTAAATCGAATGGACGCATCAACCTTCTTTGTTTTTTTTTTTTTATAAATGAAGTAAACATTCTTTTAATAAAAAAGTTAAAGTACAAGTATACTGAGTATCTCCAAGAAATAATAACTAAGAACCTTGTATGTTATTCGAATTCGTGAATGCATATTTTTTGTTTTCTAATTAGTTATAGTAACATATAAACAACGTCGGTGATATACAATATCATATCATACGCGATTTTATAAAAATTGGATTAAATATTTTTTTTTGTAAAAAAGACAAATCATAGAACAAAGGTCGTATAGACCTATTATGGTATGGAGACGATTTTTGGAAGTTTAAAATCTTAAAAGTATGGAGGAAAGTGTTGTTAATTGAATTTGTTAAATTAGGAATTTGGTGGAATATAGTCGAGAAGAAGCCAAAACGTTGTTTCCCACTTGTTGACCAAACACACAAAAATCCAAAACTCTTCTACGTAGGCCCAATCTCTTCTCTCGACCTTTATTAGAAACAAACAATTCTCCCAAGAAAATAACAATCAAATTAAATTATATCATTTTTGTAGAAAAAACAAGACAAGTAACTTGTGTGAGACTGATCTCACGGATTGTATTTGTGAGACGAATATCTTATTTGGGATCATCAACGAAAAAACATTATTTTTTATGCTAAGAGTATTACTTTTTATTGTGAATATGGGTAGGGTTGATCCGTCTCACAGATTATGATCCGTGAGACGGTATCACATGAGACTCACTCAAAAAATAAACTTGGATACACTCAAATATAAATTTTTTTCCTTCAAAAAAAATTATACATCTCAACGAAAAATTAGTATATTTTAATTTGAATAAATATTATTAAAATTTTAAAATAAATTATAATATTTTATTTATCATAACAATTAGGCTGTTAAAAAAGAATAGAAAAATTAGGAGAAAGTGGGTCCCACGAACAACGTGCCGTCACGCGTTCTACACTACTCCACAAAACATGGAGAGAAGGGGCATTTTAGTCAATGGGAAATAGAACTTTTTGTCGTGTCTATTTGGCTCTCCGACAGGGCTCCGTTTGGCTACTCCCAGAACTCAATGTCTAATTTTAACAAATGGACTGGTGGTCGTGATTTGGCAGCCTTGGAATTATCAAAATGGGTTTGGAGCTAGCCTTTTCAAATTCAAGAATATTAATCTGAAAATTACTTCAACTAAATTAAAGAAAGGACGAGTTTAAATTTTCAGTACTTTTATCCTTCAAATTATTTTATTTGTAATTTTTATATTGTCTCAAATATATACTTCAATTATATATATATATATATATATATATATATATATAATATTACTAATATATTTCAATTCAAATCTAATACGACTCATCATTTCAAATTAAAATGATTTATGAAAAAAGTTTGTGTGAGACGGTCTCACGGGTCATATTTTGTGAGATATATATCTTATTTGGGTTATCCATGGAAAAATATTACTTTTATGTTAAGCATATTACCTTTTATTGTGAATATCAGTATGTTTGACATGTCTGATAGATAAAGATTCGCGAGACCGTCTCACAAGAAATCTACTCATAATTTATTATCGAAAATGTAAGTTGAAAATGAATTATTTTACATTTTTCCAGAATAAATCATTTTTATTTTGAAATATATTTTCGTTGTAAGTTAATTTAGTGAAATTATTAGTAAAATGTATTCCATGTAAAATTTTAGACAAAAATTTATGTGAGACGGTTTCACGGGTCGTAGTTGTGAGACAGATCTCTTATTTGGGTCATCCATGAAAAATTATTATTTTTTATGATAAGAGTATTACTTTTTATTGTAAATAAAGGTAAGGTTGACCCGTCTCACAGATTAAGATCCACGAGACGGTCTCACATGATACTCCCTCAAAATTTTATAATATTTACATATATATATTATCTAATAAATTAAAAATATGGGACCCACTTAAATATTTTTCGCAAAGCGGACTCCCCAAGTTGTCGTTTCTGTCGTCACCGCTTTCTTTCCGTCGTTTCCTTGGCTTCCAATTTATTTCATCACACACACAACACATTTATATATTGGCATCTGTATCTATATTTCACTTATTTTATGCAGAAATTGGACATATTATTTTCAATTTCTTTTGGTCTATGATCCTTTCGTTCTTTGGCGAGTTGTTGATCTTTATAGCTCTTATTTGTGGGTGATCTGTAGAGTGAGAAAAGTAAACTGAAGCCCTTTCTCCGTTGCTGGGAGAGAAGCTGAAGACAGGAGGAATCAAAGGGCAAAAGGAATATATACCAGAAGTTGGAACTTCTTTGAGCGGGACACCGAGTGTTTATTGAAGAAAAGAAGTCTTTCATGGCAGGCAGTAACGAAGTGAATGCAAATGAATCGCAGGTAATTCATTATACTTGTTGCTTGAGGTGGAATTTCTTCTTGAACTATAATACGGGCTACTTGAGTTGAGACTGCTTCGTTTTCACAGATTTAATTCACTTTTTGAAGTTTTTATTCAAGAATGATGGATTTATTTCGAGGGAAATGGTTTGATTTGTTGTGAAACAGCTGAATCTTTACCTTTTCTTCTGGGTCTGGGCTCCGAGCTATTTCCTTACACGATGAACCAACCCATGAAGCGATTTTCGGCTTCTCATTATGTTACAGTTGGTTTCTCGTATTTTTCTTAATCTGTTTTTTTTAATGGATAAGATCAATATCCGGGATTTCTCTTTTTCTTCTGAATTTGGATGCTTGTGGATGATGGATCAAAATTTTCTCCGTTTAAAATATTCTCGAATTTTGTGCTAAATATATTGCTAACCTTACCGTAATTGTGCCATGACTGTTTTTTGTGCAGAGGGTTGTTCCGCTCAACACTTGGATCCTCATATCCAATTTCAAGCTTGCTTACAACATGCTTCGCCGGCCGGACGGAACCTTTAATCGCGATTTAAACGAGTTTCTCGATCGAAAAGTTCCTGCGAATGCGATCCCTGTTGATGGGGTTTACTCTTTTGATGTAATTGATCGTGCCACGAGTCTCCTTAACCGAGTTTATTTGCCTGCCGGTGAAAATGAGCCTCAGCGGGGGATCATAGAACTCGAAAAGCCATTGAATTATACAGAAATAGTTCCCGTGATCGTGTTCTTCCATGGTGGAAGCTTTGTTCATTCATCGGCCAATAGTGCTATATACGATACGTTCTGTCGACGGATTGTCAGCAATTGCAAGGCGGCTGTGGTATCGGTGGATTATCGGAGATCTCCAGAACACAGATACCCTTGTGCCTGTGATGATGGATGGACGGCTCTTAAGTGGGTTCAATCAAGATCATGGCTTAGAAGTGGGAAAGAATCGAAAGTTCACGTCTTTTTAGCGGGCGATAGTTCGGGTGGTAATATAGCCCATTATGTTGCAGTCCGTGCGTCGGAGGAAGAGTGCGTGGAAGTATTGGGTAATGTACTTTTACACCCACTGTTTGGTGGGGAGGAGAGGACGGAATCGGAACAAAGATTGGATGGGAAGTACTTTGTGAAGGTTCAAGACAGGGATTGGTATTGGAGAGCTTATTTACCAGAAGGTGAAGATAGGGACCATCCGGCTTGCAATGTATTTGGCCCGAGGAGCCGAAGCTTAGAGGGTCTTAAACTCCCGAAAAGCCTCGTCGTCGTGGCGGGATTAGATATTCTCCAAGATTGGCAACTGGCTTATGTGGAAGGACTCAAGAAATATGACCAAGAAGTGAAGCTCCTTTACCTCGAAAAGGCGACGATAGGGTTCTATTTCTTGCCTAACAACGAACACTTCCGCTCCCTTATGGATGAGATCAAAACTTTCATTCATTCTTAACTGTTAATATAACTTGGCTGTCACATATAACAGCAGGCTGGGTTCTTTTTCCCCAACCCCCCACCTTATAGTTTATATATATATATTATCATGTAGGGATTACTCCTTTTGAGTAAGTTGACATCATATTTAGTACTTCACTTTTCTCATCAGTTGTTTTCCCGTTAGATTGCTGTAATAAATCTAATCCCAATACATCGAGATCTTGTATCTGTTACTCAATATATAGCAGAATATTTTGCATTTATATTACTCATTTTACGTTAATCCAAGTATTTTTTTTAATATGACTCGAACCCATTATCTGAATCTCCCCAGCACGTAGAGTTTCTGTGACTTTTCCTCATCACATGTTGCGGAAACAAGCGACCAATTTAAACTTTGACCATTAGCTGCAGAGTTTGTCACAAAAATTGGTATCTCATTGAGGAGTGTGTGTGATGACTATGTGGGTCATATATTAGGACAGATTATTTTAATTCTTTTTGTTATTTTTTGCAATTCTTAAAATTTGAGAAACATGAATGCAGTCTCTTTACTTTTTAATCAAACAATTATATTAAAAAAATTATCTTTAGTTATTGTTCTTTCAAAAGGCAAAACCTATCACTCTTTGATGCACCTAATTAGTAAAATATAACTTTCTCAATTTATACCATTACCATGAATCATCCCAAGTCCTAAAAAATAAAAATAAAAAATTCCCATGTATCCCCATTAAGGATTTATTGTCCTAATTAGCAACCTTAAAGCCAACAAAACTAATATTGTTTCCTTTCATTTATTCAAAGTTCATCTATTATTGTCCACCCTCACAACTTTCTTTGTGTGTGTGTCTATATATATATATATATATATTCGAGGAGTAGGTTTCTTGGGACGGTCTCACGAATCTTTATCTGTGAGACGGGTCAGTCCTACCGATATTCACAATAAAAAATAATACTCTTAGCATAAAGTAATATTTTTTAATGGATGACCTAAATAAGATATTGTATCACATAATACGATCCGTGAGATTGTTTCATACAAATTTTTGCTTATTACTTGCATTCACTACCCACGTCTATTAAGCGGTGTCGTTTTTTCGTTGTCTACTAACCTAACCGGTGCCTTTTTTGGCATTGATTAAATAATACACTGGATTTTTATATTTCTTTTTCTATGTCTTATTATGGTGTCGTCCTTGGTGGGATTAGCTGTTTTTGAGGTTCCATGTTTGAAAATTATGAATTCCGAGCGACAAAACCAATGGCTAGAACTCGTCCACGGTCGACAGCTGCCAAAGTTTGTTCTCACAATAATAGATAAAAATAGTTACCATTATTATAAAATATCTATTTTGTGGTCTTTCGTCACGATTTCAAAAGGGTCGTGTTGACTTTTCACAACAGACAACAATTAATAATCATTGTATTTTTTGAGTCGCAAACAAAGTTCGAGAATCAACCTCAAATTGCCATACCACGTTGGCAGTACATGGCGTGAAAAAAAAACAATGAAATTTCATCAAAGAAGATATATAGCTGAGTTCATAACCTTCAGGTTTTAAAATTAGTTTAGACGTTATGAAATTCCTTTTTTGTAAACTTCGACGTCCGATTGACTATATCGAAAAACTTTTTCGATGCTGGTTGAAAATGAAACAGATTAAAACATGATATCGATACGACCAGATTATCGACCGAGTTGAACGGAGTAGGACTGTGCTACAATGAAATTGATAAACATCTTTTTATTGAATAAATATATAATATTTTCATCTAACAATGACAATTTCAAATTTTGCTCGTATCTTTCGGTGTGTGATGATTTTAATTAAACGGACTTCCGTAACACTTTAATCAACATTTATGGGCACATAGGTGTAATCGAGCAAGTGGCACAAAAAACCTATAAAATTAAAAGTATTTAATTAATTTCGATAGCTCGACGTCGCTTACCGTCATGATAGTGTCATTCGCCGAAAAAGATGAGGAAGAAGAAACGAGGGAGCACGATTAAAGAAGCATGGCTCCTTGTTATCTCATGTGTTGGAGTTGTGTGAAGAAGAGAAAGTGAGGCAAAATATTAGATGAAACACGATGCAGCAGATAAAATGCAAGATTGAAGTTGGAATGAGAATTGAAGAAGAGCATGGCTTGATGCTTGGGATTCTGCGATTTTCACCGTGGACCAAATATTTTATATTGGATAAATTAAGAAGTGATGCATGGCCTAACTCTAGCCCAAACCTTTTTCAGGCCCAAACATGAAAAAAAAGCTTTTAATATTTACCTTTTCACTTCGTATTTGGGCTAAGTTTGTATATATTTAAGATTTTTTCTAATTTTGTTTACATGTATGGATAAATTTATGAAAAATATAAATTAGATTGAAAACTATATAATTGATTAATAAAAAATTTCATTTTATAGATATAAATTATTTCTACAAATACCGAGCCTTTCGACTTTTTATAAGCTTTCTTTTTCGTGATTCAACTTTCATGTGCATTAATTTGCGTAGAAATCGATGAAACAAGATTTGTAATCAAGATAAAAGACTAGCTTGATTTGGACCAGCTCGAACCAGACCAAGCTGGTCAAACCAGCAGACCAAGTTGATCCGCTAACGTAGTCAAATTAGTCAGGTAAACAAAAAAATTAGTTTGATCTTAGTCAATGAGCAACCGATCGAATATGAGTGTTTAAATGTCATAAATCATACAAAACATTTCCAAACTATTATATTCTTATTTCTAGCATTTATGTCATTAACTATGCATTAAAAACCAATAACTATTTGATTGACTGGATTAATTCGAGTTAAACATTACAGAAAAAAGAGGAGGGCATAACATCTTCAAAAAAAAAAAGAAGCACAGAAATTCAGATTTTACAGAGTGACGGAGGCAAGGCGTAAGAGAAAAATAAGGAAGCTTAAAAATATAAAATTTTACCTTAATTTGACGAGTCAGTTCGCTCCGTTTAGGCCCGTCCCATCTTGGCCTGCAACCTAAACGGGCTCAGCTTTTTTGGCCCGCATCCAAACAAGCTGCTATTTTATCAATTCAACCTGCTCAATTTTTATAATAAAACGGGTCGGCCGACATACATGACTTAATTTGACAACTCTACTTATTTATGATTTCAGATCATTATTAGGTCCCAATCACCATCTAAGTCAGCTTCACCTTACAATGACAGATTTTAGCAACATCGTATATAATTATTAATAAGGTTGCCATTCATAAAATTTTAAAATATATAAACTAAGGGTGTGTTTGGTTGAGTGGATTAAATAAGGATAGATTAATAGTCCAATATTTATCGTTAAAATTTTAAGTTGTTTTAATAATGATTTTGACCCGGTTTAAGATCCAATTTTATGGATAACTATTTGATTAATAAAATTGGATCTTAAACTGGGTCAAAATGATTATTAAAACAACTTAAAATTTTAACGATAAATATTGGACTATTAATCTATCCTTATTTAATCCACTCAACCAAACACACCCTAAGAGAATAAAAAATTTTGTTTTGTTTCTTTTTTTTTTTTAAAATCATGATCATTTTTAATTTTCTTCGTGTAAAATTTCAACCACACGATTATTGTTGTTGACTCTGTAACCAACATAAAAGATGATGTTGCTTGGGCGGAAATTTATTCTTTCCTAATAAAAAGTTGATTTATCATAAAATAAAAAATATATATTCAAAATTTGTCTCCTAAAATGGACATTTGCATAAATGGTCAAAATCGATAAATTTAAGCGAATTTACTTCATGTTTTATTATAAAGTAACTAATATTTGCTATGTTGGTGATTTTTTTTTTAATAATTAAAAAATTGTTTTAATCACCAACTCTATCATTTTAAAATCTCTTGTTTTACCGTTTCTCTTTTAAAATATGATTCTTTCAAAAATAATTCTCTATTTTAAAAAAAACTATAGTGTATGTTAACAGACAATGCGTGTGTATATACATATAGACAAAAACTTGTGTGAGACTGTCTCATGGGTCGTAGTTGTGAGACGGGTCAACCCTATCCATATTCACAATAAAAAGTAATACTCTTAGGGTGTGTTTGGTTGGGTGGATTAAATAAGGATAGATTAATAGTCCAATATTTATCGTTAAAATTTTAAGTTGTTTTAATAATCATTTTGACCCGGTTTAAGATCCAATTTTATGGATAACTATTTGATTAATGAAATTGGATCTTAAACCGGGTCAAAATGATTATTAAAACATCTTAAAATTCTAACGATAAATATTGGACTATTAATCTATCCTTATTTAATCCACCCAACCAAACACACCCTTAGATCATCCACAATAGTAAATGTATTTCTTCCAAATGTTTATGGGTCTCATAGTTCACATCAACAATCAAATATTTCACTACTCAAATATTTCATATTTCACAATCAAATATCTCACCAATCAAATATTTATGGGTCTCACTGTCACTTCAATTATTTATTTTATTTTCATTTAAATAAAATAACTAATAGCTTTATAATAAATCATTTCACCACTTTAATTAATTTCATCTATTACTTAGTATTAGATGCACTTTAATTAGGTAACCATGTACTGTAAAACGTATGTCATGTAGACACACAGGTGATGTATAGCATTAAAACATGCACATGCAAAAATCATGACTTAATGCTTACTACATAACATAATGCAAAACTTTAAAACTTACAGACTTGAGGTGTGACTTCGTGAGCTTCTTGCGACTGGCAGTAGGCATAACCCTTTACAAGAACACCGCTCTGATACCAACTGTAACGTACCGTATTTTCATACTTAAAAATTTGCGGAAAAATTAAAAATTTTCTTAGACATAAAATAACATTCAAAGTTTGCCATAAAAATATCCCAACCAAGTCCCCCATAAGACATGGTGGTTCAAAGTACTACAATAAAATTTGCTCACAAAAGTTTTGCTCAAAGTATTTCCCTCGAACCAAGAAATCAGAGTTAATTAACATTTGCGTAAAAACATAAACTTTGCGGTCCTCGGGTTAGCCTCCCGCTCAGTCCAAGCCTGCCCCTTGGTCGCCACCTCCTGTCTCCTCATCAACATACTCACCTGCATTGATCAAGTCTAGTGAGTCTAAAGACTCAACACGTATAAACTGGTAGTAACGAGTAGTACATAATAAAATCACATGCAACTTTAAAATAGGACATACATAGCTTGAAACTTGAACTTGCATAATAAACTTGAACATACGTACGTACATAACTAGACGTGCCATCAACATAAACTTTCATAAACATACTGCATACTTGAACATACATAACTTCATCATTTTGCGTAGAGGATGTTTCAAAGCAAGTGACCCATAACATAATAAACGCCTGATCAGACACACCACAGTACTGGGCTGACAGGGACGTATCCACTGCCACATACATAAGATCCCCGTTCATAATTTAACGGGCTGGTTGGTCCCCGTTCATAATTTAACGCTTTCCAACCATGATCTAACCCGTTCATAATTTAACGGGCGGATTGGTCCCCATTCATAATTTAACGCTTTCCAATCCTAAACATAATTTGGTCACAAGACATTTAGCATACCTCAAAAACTTGAAATATTTTCTTGCACGTCAACATACTTACTTGGCGTTGAGGGATTCGTTGGATCTCACTTGGGGCCGCTACTGCACATACTAACATAAATTTTAAATACTTAACTTGCATGTCTTAGACGTAGGTACTCGAGCTCACCACCAAAGTGAATAAATAGCTTAGGACATTCTAGTTCGCTCCTGGCTTGACCTCGTTTAATCATCGTACTAAACCATGACGTAAAACCACAAAACAAATCCTATATTTATACATAAATAAATTTTAACCATGGTGCTAAACCATGATATAGAACCCCGAAGCAAATCCTAAAAAAAAAAAATAAATAAAATATAAAAATTTTTTTTTTAAATTTATTTTTTTTTTTTTTCAAAAAGGGTGTACACGGAACCCGTGTAGGGGTCCGTGTACGGGTCCGGGTAGGCTCTGAAAATTCGTATTTTTGAAGGAAAGATGACACGGACTCCATGCCGGAGTCCGGGAAGAGGTCCGGGTACCCTCTGGACTTGCAAACTCACGAAAATTCACTAACTTAACCTTTCACCCATTCAATCCAATCCTAAGGACCATGAACCAACACTTCTAGACTCATCCTAGGACGTTATTACATTGATTCAAACCCATAAAAACGCCCCAAACGTCCCTAAGCATCAACGATTAATTCCAACACAACAATAACTCGTAATTAGGCATCGTTTCGCTTCCTACGACTTCTATTACATCCCAAGCCAAACCCGACCCGAACGAACCACCAAATAACACCTAAATACATCTCGTAACATATATAAATGCAGTAGCACAAGCCCGGCGATGTCCAACGAAGCCTGCAACAAATAACTTCAAGAACACATTTTACATAAAAATCGCAGCTTGAGCAGTCCCACGAAAAACGTCATAACTCACTCAATTTTCATCCAAAAATCTCGAATTTTATATCAAAACGAAGATATCGAAAAGTTCTACAATTTTGTAGTTGAAAGTTATCTCAAATTTTCGACGGAAAAATCGCAGTTTCGAGAGGAACAGCAAGTTACGAGATTTCAGATCTAAAAAGTATTTCAAACGCATTCAAATCAGTTTCCGCTCAAACGACGAACGTCATACATAAATTTTCACGCATAAAAATACACAACGCATACTATGACAAGATCGATGCAGAAAGAACAGAATATACGTGCCTTTTGATATTCAAAAATACCGTGACGACGATACCGAAGCGGAGAGGGATGGGAGGTTGATCCGGGACGAACGGGGCACTAAAATCCTCAAAGGAAACACACGAAAAGTTGCTGGAAATCGAAGAGGGAAGGGGCGGCTGCTCTAGCTTGAGGAACCCTAGGTTTCACTCTTTCAAAATAATAAAATTCTGAATGTGTGTGAGTGTATCGGTGTGTGTGTGTGTGTAAAAGTGTGAAAGTCGTGTAGTGTGTGTGTGTGGCTAGATTAGGGGATTAAAATATTGTTTAAAAATAATTTAACCAATAATTAAAAGTTAACCCACACTAGCTCATCACTTCCTAAGAAATAAAATACACACTAATTTCAAATAAACTCCTTAATTCACATAACACACACAAAAATGCTAATTTTAAAAGTTTCAAACTCTACAATTCCTAAATACATAAATATGGCTTTTAAAATACTAAAAACTTAATAAATTATTTAAAATGCCCCACTCTTGACTTAAAATAAAATACCACACTTTAAATTGCTAAAAATCGTCACCGGTCTTTTCCTCGATCCCGCCTCGAATAATGGCCTGAAACATGAAACTCGAAAAGTATTTTAACGTGCACCAATTAAACATAAATATTAAAATAATGCAAATTCTTAAATCGTGAATTAAAACCCAAATCAATGAATTAAGCATGCATGAAAACCATTTAATAAAATACATAAGGAATTTAATAACTTGCACGCACGTGGTTCATGTGAATCTCAAATTTCGGGACGTCACAATCTATCCCCCTTAATTTGAATTTCGTCCCTGAAATTCGCTTATCCTCGATAATCCAAAAGTTAGATTCTTAATTCTAGTATCCCAACAATCCACGCTACCGCTGCGCTACTCTGATAAATTAAGCTTTATGTTGTCCTTACGTCTCTTCAATCCTAATTAAATTGCCTACCAAAAACCTCGTTTGCGAAATACAACTTAAACGGCTTATGGTAACTTAGTTTACTTTACTACGACCTCGAATTCTGACTTTTCTCGTCGTTCCCAATATTAGAAATGGAGGTTCAAACTTATCGTATCTTACCTTCTTTATACTATACCTGTAATGTCAACGACCTATTACATTAACATTTATGCAGTTCAACTTAAGAACTCTTAGCACCAAAGGTTACTGATCAACTTCTATCCTCGGCAATACACTTAAAAGATACACCTTATCTTAACTCCATATGTTAATATTGGCCTACAATCCCTGAATCGAATATTTACCTTACGATACAAACTTACATAACTTAGCTATTTACGAGTACGTCCCAAATATAAAATTGTTGCCAACCTTTAATTTCGAGTAACATAAATCCGTAAAACCCCAAAATATATAATATCGATCCTCTCCTTAAATAAGAAAAACTTTCTAGCATCAATCACAAGCTTAAACTATTTTCTTCACGATTACAATATAGTTAAAGCCTAAGACACTTGAGCCTTCCTCATTGAAACAAATGTCGCATTCTTAAGTATCCTCAATGCTTAATTAATCCTAGCGTATAAAACTTAATAAGTTATCCCATATTAGCTTTAGACTAACTCTAATAAATCAAATTCACTTATAAATCATAGAATTCTAGAATCCCTATATCAAGCTTGTAGATTTCTTACTCAATAAAAATCTTAATATTCCTTCATTGATAACTCATGTTGAACACCACTAATTCCCTTTTGTTTTTATTTCACCCAAAAATTCCGTATGAACAAATGTCCCCATAAATTTGAAATTCACCCTTACTCAACCCAAATAGTTTTGGATAACATAATTCCAACACACATATTCACTTACTCCAAAGTTTCTTAATAACCTACAAAAATTCCCAAGACAAGATGTCTACCTCAATTCTTACATGCGTCGTCTATTAAATAACCTAATCATCAACCATACCCAACCTTCTAGAAAATCAAATTCCAAAAAAGGTACAAGCTTAACTGTTACAATCATGACTAAAACTTATGACACATCGACTTAAGTTCCCAAAAAAAAAAAAATTTCGCTAACTCAATGTCTACTCTTATAACTTAGCTAAACGATCAACTTTACCTCAAATCGTTATCACCCTGAATTTTAAATTTGCCGCGACATTAATTTCGCTAGCGCTTAACTTTTCGAGCCCAATGTCGTTTCATCTTACAATCCCCTTGATTACCATTTCTTATAATATTATAACCCAGATACTTCAAGGTTCTAATAATTCCTTTGAACTTAAATCCTCGAGAATTCCTATCATTTAAACCGTTCAGTTATCACTTACCGCTAAACTAATTCTCTCAATTTCTTAAAATTGTAGCATAAATTCTTAATTTCCTCGAAAATTTTATCCAATTGTCCTAAAGTACAAAAATTTTACAATTACCCATAAGTTGTCGGCGTTCCTAATTCCATCTTATAGATTTCTCGTAACACAAAGTTCAATAATTTTAAGCTTATTAAACCCAAAATCAATTCCATAACCTCGAAAAGCTACTGATCTTACTCAAGTGTTCCTTAAAAGTTCGAACTAAATCCTCAAAAATTTCGAAATTTGCAATTTGGTCCTTAAAGTTCCCACAATTTATATTTTTGGCCCTACAACTCTTTGAAATTTGCATCTTCGTACCCATAAATTTTTTTCGACTTAACCTCATTAACCTTAAAATTCTTTGCACTCTAAATTAAATCCCCAAAATTTGGTAAATTTGAAAATAATCCCTTAGAATATTGCTTTACACTTGGGTCCTTAAAATTCTCAATTCATGTAATTCAATCCTTAAATATATCTAGATAGAACATACACTTTAAATAAATTCTTCGTCTTATACTTCCAAAGATCGTCGTAGTCTTCGAATCATTAATCCTTACATGAAATCTTCAAAAATTAATTAAGCTAGCAACCACAAACCATTTGTAATTTCTTAGAAAATCTACAAGTCCCAAAAGCATTCGTAATTGTCAAATTTAACTTATGACTCACTAGTCTAACATCAGTACTACTATCCAAAAATTAATATAGAAAAATCATTTACAACTTTTTCTAACGCCCAAAAGCAAAATTCTTACTCATGTCCAATTCCACCACACCAGCGTGCAAGAAAATTAAATAGTTTTTCATTTCATGTCGTAACATGCATAAAATTTTTAAAGATCCAATCTCAAGTCATAACGACAGGTAACCATGTACTGTAAAACGTATGTCATGTAGACACACAGGTGATGTATAGCATTAAAACATGCACATGCAAAAATCATGACTTAATGCTTACTACATAACATAATGCAAAACTTTAAAACTTACAGACTTGAGGTGTGACTTCGTGAGCTTCTTGCGACTGGCAGTAGGCATAACCCTTTACAAGAACACCGCTCTGATACCAACTGTAACGTACCGTATTTTCATACTTAAAAATTTGCGGAAAAATTAAAAATTTTCTTAGACATAAAATAACATTCAAAGTTTGCCATAAAAATATCCCAACCAAGTCCCCCATAAGACATGGTGGTTCAAAGTACTACAATAAAATTTGCTCACAAAAGTTTTGCTCAAAGTATTTCCCTCGAACCAAGAAATCAGAGTTAATTAACATTTGCGTAAAAACATAAACTTTGCGGTCCTCGGGTTAGCCTCCCGCTCAGTCCAAGCCTGCCCCTTGGTCGCCACCTCCTGTCTCCTCATCAACATACTCACCTGCATCGATCAAGTCTAGTGAGTCTAAAGACTCAACACGTATAAACTGGTAGTAACGAGTAGTACATAATAAAATCACATGCAACTTTAAAATAGGACATACATAGCTTGAAACTTGAACTTGCATAATAAACTTGAACATACGTACGTACATAACTAGACGTGCCATCAACATAAACTTTCATAAACATACTGCATACTTGAACATACATAACTTCATCATTTTGCGTAGAGGATGTTTCAAAGCAAGTGACCCATAACATAATAAACGCCTGATCAGACACACCACAGTACTGGGCTGACAGGGACGTATCCACTGCCACATACATAAGATCCCCGTTCATAATTTAACGGGCTGGTTGGTCCCCGTTCATAATTTAACGCTTTCCAACCATGATCTAACCCGTTCATAATTTAACGGGCGGATTGGTCCCCATTCATAATTTAACGCTTTCCAATCCTAAACATAATTTGGTCACAAGACATTTAGCATACCTCAAAAACTTGAAATATTTTCTTGCACGTCAACATACTTACTTGGCGTTGAGGGATTCGTTGGATCTCACTTGGGGCCGCTACTGCACATACTAACATAAATTTTAAATACTTAACTTGCATGTCTTAGACGTAGGTACTCGAGCTCACCACCAAAGTGAATAAATAGCTTAGGACATTCTAGTTCGCTCCTGGCTTGACCTCGTTTAATCATCGTACTAAACCATGACGTAAAACCACAAAACAAATCCTATATTTATACATAAATAAATTTTAACCATGGTGCTAAACCATGATATAGAACCCCGAAGCAAATCGTAAAAAAAAAAAATAAATAAAATATAAAATTTTTTTTTTAAAATTTTTTTTTTTTTTTTTCAAAAAGGGTGTACACGGACCCCGTGTAGGGGTCCGGGTAGGCTCTGAAAATTCGTATTTTTGAAGGAAAGATGACACGGACTCCGTTGCGGGGTCCGGGAAGAGGTCCGGGTACCCTCTGGACTTGCAAACTCACGAAAATTCACTAACTTAACCTTTCACCCATTCAATCCAATCCTAAGGACCATGAACCAACACCTCTAGACTCATCCTAGGACGTTATTACATTGATTCAAACCCATAAAAACGCCCCAAACGTCCCTAAGCATCAACGATTAATTCCAACACAACAATAACTCGTAATTAGGCATCGTTTCGCTTCCTACGACTTCTATTACATCCCAAGCCAAACCCGACCCGAACGAACCACCAAATAACACCTAAATACATCTCGTAACATATATAAATGCAGTAGCACAAGCCCGGCGATGTCCAACGAAGCCTGCAACAAATAACTTCAAGAACACATTTTACATAAAAATCGCAGCTTGAGCAGTCCCACGAAAAACGTCATAACTCACTCAATTTTCATCCAAAAATCTCGAATTTTATATCAAAACGAAGATATCGAAAAGTTCTACAATTTTGTAGTTGAAAGTTATCTCAAATTCTCGACGGAAAAATCGCAGTTTCGAGAGGAACAGCAAGTTACGAGATTTCAGATCTAAAAAGTATTTCAAACGCATTCAAATCAGTTTCCGCTCAAACGACGAACGTCATACATAAATTTTCACGCATAAAAATACACAACGCATACTATGACAAGATCGATGCAGAAAGAACAGAATATACGTGCCTTTTGATATTCAAAAATACCGTGACGACGATACCGAAGCGGAGAGGGATGGGAGGTTGATCCGGGACGAACGGGGCACTAAAATCCTCAAAGGAAACACACGAAAAGTTGCTGGAAATCGAAGAGGGAAGGGGCGGCTGCTCTAGCTTGAGGAACCCTAGGTTTCACTCTTTCAAAATAATAAAATTCTGAATGTGTGTGAGTGTATCGGTGTGTGTGTGTGTGTAAAAGTGTGAAAGTCGTGTAGTGTGTGTGTGTGGCTAGATTAGGGGATTAAAATATTGTTTAAAAATAATTTAACCAATAATTAAAAGTTAACCCACACTAGCTCATCACTTCCTAAGAAATAAAATACACACTAATTTCAAATAAACTCCTTAATTCACATAACACACACAAAAATGCTAATTTTAAAAGTTTCAAACTCTACAATTCCTAAATACATAAATATGGCTTTTAAAATACTAAAAACTTAATAAATTATTTAAAATGCCCCACTCTTGACTTAAAATAAAATACCACACTTTAAATTGCTAAAAATCGTCACCGGTCTTTTCCTCGATCCCGCCTCGAATAATGGCCTGAAACATGAAACTCGAAAAGTATTTTAACGTGCACCAATTAAACATAAATATTAAAATAATGCAAATTCTTAAATCGTGAATTAAAACCCAAATCAATGAATTAAGCATGCATGAAAACCATTTAATAAAATACATAAGGAATTTAATAACTTGCACGCACGTGGTTCATGTGAATCTCAAATTTCGGGACGTCACATTTTTATTGAATAAATATATAATATTTTCATCTAACAATGACAATTTCAAATTTTGCTCGTATCTTTCGGTGTGTGATGATTTTAATTAAACGGACTTCCGTAACACTTTAATCAACATTTATGGGTTCTATTTATAATTTTGATTGCACATAGGTGTAATCGAGCAAGTGGCACAAAAAACCTATAAAATTAAAAGTATTTAATTAATTTCGATAGCTCGACGTCGCTTACCGTCATGATAGTGTCATTCGCCGAAAAAGATGAGGAAGAAGAAACGAGGGAGCACGATTAAAGAAGCATGGCTCCTTGTTATCTCATGTGTTGGAGTTGTGTGAAGAAGAGAAAGTGAGGCAAAATATTAGATGAAACACGATGCAGCAGATAAAATGCAAGATTGAAGTTGGAATGAGAATTGAAGAAGAGCATGGCTTGATGCTTGGGATTCTGCGATTTTCACCGTGGACCAAATATTTTATATTGGATAAATTAAGAAGTGATGCATGGCCTAACTCTAGCCCAAACCTTTTTCAGGCCCAAACATGAAAAAAAAGCTTTTAATATTTACCTTTTCACTTCGTATTTGGGCTAAGTTTGTATATATTTAAGATTTTTTCTAATTTTGTTTACATGTATGGATAAATTTATGAAAAATATAAATTAGATTGAAAACTATATAATTGATTAATAAAAAATTTCATTTTATAGATATAAATTATTTCTACAAATACCGAGCCTTTCGACTTTTTATAAGCTTTCTTTTTCGTGATTCAACTTTCATGTGCATTAATTTGCGTAGAAATCGATGAAACAAGATTTGTAATCAAGATAAAAGACTAGCTTGATTTGGACCAGCTCGAACCAGACCAAGCTGGTCAAACCAGCAGACCAAGTTGATCCGCTAACGTAGTCAAATTAGTCAGGTAAACAAAAAAATTAGTTTGATCTTAGTCAATGAGCAACCGATCGAATATGAGTGTTTAAATGTCATAAATCATACAAAACATTTCCAAACTATTATATTCTTATTTCTAGCATTTATGTCATTAACTATGCATTAAAAACCAATAACTATTTGATTGACTGGATTAATTCGAGTTAAACATTACAGAAAAAGAGGAGGGCATAACATCTTCAAAAAAAAAAAGAAGCACAGAAATTCAGATTTTACAGAGTGACGGAGGCAAGGCGTAAGAGAAAAATAAGGAAGCTTAAAAATATAAAATTTTACCTTAATTTGACGAGTCAGTTCGCTCCGTTTAGGCCCGTCCCATCTTGGCCTGCAACCTAAACGGGCTCAGCTTTTTTGGCCCGCATCCAAACAAGCTGCTATTTTATCAATTCAACCTGCTCAATTTTTATAATAAAACGGGTCGGCCGACATACATGACTTAATTTGACAACTCTACTTATTTATGATTTCAGATCATTATTAGGTCCCAATCACCATCTAAGTCAGCTTCACCTTACAATGACAGATTTTAGCAACATCGTATATAATTATTAATAAGGTTGCCATTCATAAAATTTTAAAATATATAAACTAAGGGTGTGTTTGGTTGAGTGGATTAAATAAGGATAGATTAATAGTCCAATATTTATCGTTAAAATTTTAAGTTGTTTTAATAATGATTTTGACCCGGTTTAAGATCCAATTTTATGGATAACTATTTGATTAATAAAATTGGATCTTAAACTGGGTCAAAATGATTATTAAAACAACTTAAAATTTTAACGATAAATATTGGACTATTAATCTATCCTTATTTAATCCACTCAACCAAACACACCCTAAGAGAATAAAAAATTTTGTTTTGTTTCTTTTTTTTTTTTAAAATCATGATCATTTTTAATTTTCTTCGTGTAAAATTTCAACCACACGATTATTGTTGTTGACTCTGTAACCAACATAAAAGATGATGTTGCTTGGGCGGAAATTTATTCTTTCCTAATAAAAAGTTGATTTATCATAAAATAAAAAATATATATTCAAAATTTGTCTCCTAAAATGGACATTTGCATAAATGGTCAAAATCGATAAATTTAAGCGAATTTACTTCATGTTTTATTATAAAGTAACTAATATTTGCTATGTTGGTGATTTTTTTTTTAATAATTAAAAAATTGTTTTAATCACCAACTCTATCATTTTAAAATCTCTTGTTTTACCGTTTCTCTTTTAAAATATGATTCTTTCAAAAATAATTCTCTATTTTAAAAAAAACTATAGTGTATGTTAACAGACAATGCGTGTGTATATACATATAGACAAAAACTTGTGTGAGACTGTCTCATGGGTCGTAGTTGTGAGACGGGTCAACCCTATCCATATTCACAATAAAAAGTAATACTCTTAGGGTGTGTTTGGTTGGGTGGATTAAATAAGGATAGATTAATAGTCCAATATTTATCGTTAAAATTTTAAGTTGTTTTAATAATCATTTTGACCCGGTTTAAGATCCAATTTTATGGATAACTATTTGATTAATGAAATTGGATCTTAAACCGGGTCAAAATGATTATTAAAACATCTTAAAATTCTAACGATAAATATTGGACTATTAATCTATCCTTATTTAATCCACCCAACCAAACACACCCTTAGATCATCCACAATAGTAAATGTATTTCTTCCAAATGTTTATGGGTCTCATAGTTCACATCAACAATCAAATATTTCACTACTCAAATATTTCATATTTCACAATCAAATATCTCACCAATCAAATATTTATGGGTCTCACTGTCACTTCAATTATTTATTTTATTTTCATTTAAATAAAATAACTAATAGCTTTATAATAAATCATTTCACCACTTTAATTAATTTCATCTATTACTTAGTATTATATTTTTATTCAAATATAAAATTAGAAATTTTACATGAACGTTTACATTTAATTTTAAAAAATAAAATATAATTTTAAAAATAAAATAGAAACAACAAACAAAAAAAACATGGATCGTGTGTTGTGCATGAACGTTCCTTCTTACAGTGTGATTCTTGAATCTCATGCTAAAAAAAATTTAATTTTTTTTAAAAAAGAAACAATAACCGGTTACAAATTTGTAACCGGTTAAAAGTTAAAGCACAAATTCCTAGACGCTCCAATGATGAATATTGAGTATTTGGAGTTATTTTGTTGACATGTCACAAAAAATCACCGTTATTGTGGTTGTCCTTAACATAAAAAATAATATTTTTTCATAGATGATCCAAAGAAGAAATCTGTCTCACAAATACGATCCGTGAGATTTTCTCAAATAAGTTTTTGTATATATATATATATATATTGCGTGTTTGATTATTTCATAATATAATATAAAATCTAAAATTGGTAGTCATATTTTCAAATTCTTTTCTACTGCTTTCTGAGAACCTACCTGGTTTCGTCCCCTCTCCAACAACTCAACTCGGATCTCCATTTTGGCTGGCTGCTCTGAATGAACTCCATTCCAATTTTCCTTGCACATCAACATCACTACCTCTACAATTCCACCTCATTTAACCCACTAATGCCATCTTCGCCGGCCCTCTCTCGAAATTGTCAAAGTGTGATCTTTTTCTCACCCAATTGATATCTGAAACCCAGTTTGGAGCTCACATGTGTCGTTTGATTTGCTGTGTTGTGTTTATGGTGTTGATTTTACAAGTATTCATTACTCTCTGCAGTGCTTCGACTGTATGTCCCATGGATTTCGGCACTCTGAAGCGGCTGGCGCGGGGCGAGAAGCTTCTGAGCGTTGATCCCAGCTCCCAGTGCCAGTATATCCTGCAAGGGCTCCGACTCGTCCAATCAGAGTATCTCCGTCGCAGCAACTCGTTCCTCCCTCCCCTCGATTCGGCCGAGTCTTGCTGGGACTCGTACGATTCGCTGGTCGACGACTATACGCCCAATTACAACATTCGCGAACGCTGCGGCTTTCAAACGGCATGGATCGCTCGCGGATGCATGAACATCACCTCCCGTGACAGGTTTGAGAATGTCGTCCCGCAAGCCGCGCTGAAGGACGTAGTCAGGTCGTGTAATCAATCGCTGCTCAACAACTCCCCTTGCGCTACGTGCACCATCGCGCTTTCTAGTCTTCAGGCATCTTATCTCTCAGGGCCTACGGATGGGAATGTCTCCGATTGCACGGCATATCCGTTTATCTACGCCGCAGCTTTTGCTAATCAGTTCGGGCCTACTGACCAAGGTACGGCAAAGTGTTTGTTTAATCTCGACTTTACATCTTCTAATTCGAGTGGTAGGACGAGAGTGATCGTGATTGCTGTTGTGACGGCGTTTTGTGGACTCGTATTGATTCTTGGTTTTTCTGGGTTTTGGTTTTTGAGGAGGAAAAAGGAAAGAGGTTCGAGGCAAAAGTGGAAGAATATGAGAAATTCTGGTGAAGTACGTTTTGGATTGGATTCCATCAGTGCGAGCACTAGTTTGATTAGGTTTACATTTGATGAAATTAAGGCCGCAACAAACAATTTCTCCAGGGCGAATATAGTTGGGAAAGGAGGTTATGGAAATGTTTACAAAGGTGTGTTACCAGATGGTACTGAAGTGGCATTGAAGAGGTTCAAGAATTGCTCCGCTGCTGGAGATTCAATTTTTACGCACGAGGTAGAAGTCATCGCTAGTGTCAGGCATGTAAACTTGGTGGCTTTGAGAGGGTACTGTACTGCCACGACTCCAATGGAAGGGCACCAAAGAATAATTGTGTGTGATTTGATGAAAAACGGCAGCGTTCATGATCATTTGTTTTCATTATCGGATACGAAGTTGAGTTGGCCTATACGCCAGAAGATTGCGCTTGGTACAGCTAGGGGCTTGGCCTACTTGCATTGTGGAGCACAACCTGCTATTATTCACAGGGACATCAAAGCTAGTAACATACTCTTGGATGAGAAGTTCGAGCCCAAGGTTGCGGACTTTGGATTGGCAAAGTTTACTCCAGAGGGAATGACTCACTTGAGTACTAGAGTCGCAGGTACAATGGGATACGTCGCACCTGAGTATGCATTATATGGACAGTTGACGGAGAGGAGCGACGTTTATAGCTTTGGGGTCGTACTCCTTGAATTGATAAGCGGGAAAAAAGCACTCATGGCGATTAATGATGGACAACCTACTCTTTTGTCTGATTGGGCTTGGTCCTTGATTAGAAACGGAAGAGCAATGTCTGTTGCCGAAGAGAATATGCCTGATTTGGGTCCTCCAGACATTGTGGAGAATTATGTTTTGGTGGCTGTTCTTTGTTCACATCCACAGTTGTATGCCAGGCCGACAATGGACCAGGTCGTTAAGATGCTGGACATGGATGTTCCGATACCTTCAATACCCGAAAGACCAATATCTTTGATTGCAAATATTGATGACATCGAGAGGTCGGTGAGCAGTAGTGGATCCGGGCAATTGTCCACCCCTGCTGGTTATCAGACTTATACACTTGAGCAAGAGCATCATGTGAAAGTTAGATGATAAGGGAGATTGGCTAATTAGCCTTCTGTAAATAAGTTATCAGGAAATTCCCACCAGAGTTTGCATCTGTGAAGCCATTGCTCCTTGACAAGGACTTCCGTTGTACTTTTGTAAAAAATTATAGGCAAGTTTTTGTATTCTTTATCATGTGTTTGTTCGTCGGGTATTAGACAACAAATGATCCAAACCAAAACTTCGTGTTTTTAAAAGTTTATTATTATAATTTTACATTATATATAAATAAAATATAAAATAATCAAAATATTTTTATATTAAAATCATAATTGCCCAAGTTTTAGCATGGTTATAAAAATTATTGATCAACATAATTTTTTTCACGAACTATATAAAAATATAGGGGTGTGAGATTTTATTAAAGCCCTGGAATAAAATACAAATATATAACATTAAAATTTAAGATCAAGAGTAACTTTTATTATTATTATTATTATTACAAAAATTATAAAATATCCGCAGGTGTTTAATGTTCATAATTGTCCAAGTTTTTGTATGGGTATATAAAAAATTGATCAAATTTTTTCCACGAAATATATAAAAATATAGGAATGCGTAAAATTTTATTAAAAGCCTGGAATAAAATGCAAAAATATTTTTTTTTATTTCAAAATATATAACATATTTAAGATCAAAAGTAAGCTTTTATTATTATTATATGTAAAATTTTCTTAAAGCCTGTAATAATAAAATACAAAATATATACCAGTAAAATTTAAGATCGAAAGTAAGCTTTTTCTTTTTTACAAAAAATATAAAATACCCTCAAGTTTTAGAAATTCAAGAAAAGTGTGGTATTTTGGTCATATATATTTATTTTTTTGGGATTTTGGTCATATTTGCTATCAAATATTTGTCTTTGTCTGTCATCATTATTTAATCCCACAATTTTTTTTTTTTTACTGACGTGGTGTTGATGTATAACATGTATGAAGTGGACGAGGTGTTGTGTCGGCAAAATATTTAGTCAAATAGGGTCGACAAATTGCGTTAAATGAGGAGACAACATTTAATGTTGAAGTTGGCAAATTTGATGGAATTTTCAGACGATGCTTCACACAAACTAGAGGCTCTATAATAGAGCTTCCCCTCATTCTGAAATCATACATTCTTCGAGTTTTCTCTCATCTTATAACATTTGAGTACTTAGTTTATAATATTTGTGATGTGTTTTGTTATCCTATGTTAAGAGAGTGCGTGTTTTTTTGAAAACACAGTGAGCAGTTGTAGACTATAAAATATTACAGTGAATTTTTTTTCATCTTACCAGTGGTTTTTACCCCAATAATTTTTAGGGACTTTCCCACGTAAATCTGGGTGTCCAATTTATTCTTTATTTTCATATTTATTATCTCAAGTTGTCGCACGTGAGATCAACAAATAGTATCAGAGCTTTTGTTTAAAATTTCTTAAAATCAGAGTATGCACTGTGGTTGCAGGATGATCTTCCACATCAGAATTTTTTTTTATGAGAGGAAAACCATTGGTAACGGATGGGTTTATAAGATCAAGAGTGATGATAATAACCAAGTGGGGCGGTATCGTGCTAGATTGATGGTAAAATGATATGCCCAAAAAGAAGGCATTGATTTCAATGTGATATTTTCTCTTGTGGTTCGGCTCACAACAGTCAGAGTAGTGTTGGCATTGTGTGAAGTGTTTTACCTACATCTATAACAGCTAGATGTGAAAACGACGTTTCATCATGGAGATATCGAAGAAGAAATCTATATGCTCCGGCCAGAAGTTTTTGCGGAAAAAAGAAAAAAGAACTTGATTGGTACAAGAGATTTGATTCCTATATCACGAACCTTTGTTACAACAGACTGAATGCAGACCCTTGTACGTATTTCAAGAGGTCTTATAATGATTATATCATTTTGCTGTTGTATGTGGACGACATGTTGGTAGCAGGCCCCAACAAAGAATAGGTCCAAGGATTGAAGGCACGGTTGGCTAGGGAATTTGATATGAAGGACTTGGGACCAGCAAACAAAATTCTAGGGATGCAAGTTCACCGAGACAGAAGTAACAAAAAGATTTGGCTTTCCCAGAAAAATTATTTGAAGAAAGTTTTGCAACACATCAACATGCAATATAGCAAGCCAATATCGACCTGTCTTTCTATTAATTTCAAGTTATCCTCCAAGATATGTCCTAACAATGAAGCAGAGATGATGAAGAGGTCTCGAGTACTATATGCATCAGCAGTGAGAAGTTTGATGTTCGCCATGATCTGTACAAGACCAGACATTGCTCAAGCAATGTGAGCAGTTAGTCGGTCTATGGCGAATCCTGGACGAAAGCATTGGAGTACTATTAAGAGGATATATTAAGGATACCTCAAATGCTGCATTATGTTATGGATGATCAGATTTTATACTCAAAGCTATGTCGATTTAGATTATGCAGGTGATCCTGATAAGAGAAAATATAATACTGGTTATATTTCAGACGGCGCGTTTTTTACGTGTCTTCAGACGGACAAGAGGCTCTATAAATAGAGCTCCCTTTCGTTCTGAAAGCATCTTTTCTTAAAGTTTTCTTTCATCTTATAGCATTTGAGTGTTTAATTCTATAATATTTGTGATGTTCTTTGTTCTCCTGTATTAAGAGAGTACGTGTTCTCTTTAGAAACATAATGAGTAGTTTTATACTGTAGTGACCCGTTCCAGAATCACCTACTAATCAAGAATTAAGCATGCAATTAACTAAATTAATAACAATCAGAGATAATTGCGGAAATGGTCAACAAACGATAGATATACAACCCAAATGAAGTCCAGAATAACTCAGAATAAAAATATGCGGTACAACCATATCGAAACAAACAGTACTGAAGAACTAAACCAACCGGCTACTCAACGTCCTCATCATCCTCCTCCTGAGCCATCTAACCTGAGGCCTGCCCCGTGGGAATGGGGTGTCCAAGATAAACAAAACCGAGGACGTGAGCGATAAGAACGCCCAGTACAAAAGCATGAGTATACAAGCCTATATGAAATGCACATGCTATGATATGATACCAGGGTAGTCAAGAAACGAGAGTCACAAAAGATCTCAATATGCTCAGTCTAGAGGCGCCAAGTGGATAGTGCCGCGCGGTACTCCTCTGGGTCACTGCATCCACTACAAGATCAGACGTGGACCTAAAATGTCCCGGATCACCGAAGCCCTCCGGACCCGTCGGCCACTGTGTACTCTCGGTGTCCATGCGTCCACAAGACAGGGCTGAGCGGCCCCACAAGATATAGCTTATCTCGAAAGAGATACAGCTCAACAATAAAGGCTATCTCGAAAGAGATACGGCTCAAGATGAAATGTAACATGCAGCAATAAGCGTGACATAATAGCATGCATCATATGACATATATCAATGCAACAAATAATCATGCAACACATATAAGAATGTATACTCGACCAGGATATCTCGGATAGTACTTTCGTACCTCTAGTAAAGCAATCCTAGTCCACAGGAAATCCTATCAATCGGGTCTAGTCCGTCGTCAGCCATGACAATATTGAGCTCCCTGACTGACCTTCTCGGACCGTCGGCTATGCCCGGCTGCTCAGTCCCGGGCTGCTCTTCCCTTCCCGGGCTGATCTTCCCTTCCCGGCTGCTCTTCCCTTTCTGGGCTGCTCTTCCCTTCCCGGGCTGATCTTCCCTTCCCGGGCTGCTCTTCCCTTTCTGGGCTGCTCTAGATAGCTAAAATTTGCATTTAAACACACAGTACCCCCTCCACAATGAGAAATCCCATGGCCTATTTATAGACCTCAGTCTGCATGAACGTGTCAACCAAATCCCATGCATCCGGACATCTGTCGCTAGGCAGCATGCACAAAGACACCTCACCTTACATGCATGAACGTGTCAACCAAATCCCATGCATCCGGACATCTGTCGCTAGGCAGCATGCACAAAGACACCTCACCTTACATGCATGAACGTGTCCAACAATTACCATGCACTTGACACCTGCCCGGCAGGCGTGTCAACCAAATACTATTCCCGGGCTGCTCTTCCCTTCCCGGCTGATCTTCCCTTCCCGGGCTGATCTTCCCTTCCCGGGCTGCTCTTCCCTTTCTGGCTACACCTCGGCTTACTCACACAAACTCTAAAGCCAAATTACACATGATTTACTTAATTAAAGATACTTAATCATGTTTATTTAAATAAATAGGATTCGGGCTACTACATTCTCCCCCACTTAAAAAGATTTCGTCCTCGAAATCAGGCTAGAAGAAGAACGAAACGAAATCACAGCATCGAAAAACAGCTAAAATACTGTTGAATACAACCGATGTTTGGTTTACAACGGAAAAACACACATACATCCATAGTACAACTACAGTACAACTCAAAAGAGCTCTGGATGCTCTGAACGCATACGGCTCTCTAACTCCCAAGTGGCTTCTTCAGTGCCTCTGCGCTGCCACTGAATTAAGACAAGAGGAATGATCTTATTCCGCAACACCTTGTCTTTGCGATCGAGAATCCGAACTGGTCGTTCCACGTAAGACAAATCCGAATCAAGTTGAACTTCAGAGGGATGTAAGATGTGAGACTCATCTGCTACATATCGTCTCAACAAAGATACGTGGAACACATCATGAATACTTGATAGGTACGGCGGCAATGCAAGTCTGTAAGCCAAATCTCCCACGCTTTCCAATATCTCAAAGGGACCAATAAATCTTGGGGATAGCTTACCCTTGAGACCAAATCTCAAAATCCTGCGAAAAGGCGAAACTCGGAGAAACACTTTCTCACCTGGCTGAAATTGAAGAGGTCGACGCTTGGTGTTCGCATAACTAGCCTGTCGATCCTGAGCAGTCTTAATCCGCTTCTTGATTACTGCAACCTTATCAATAGCCTGCTGGACTAACTCCGGTCCCTCAACATGTCGTTCCCCAACTTCGTCCCAGAATAACGGAGTACGACAACGTCGTCCATACAACGCCTCAAATGGTGCCATACCAATACTACGATGATAGCTGTTGTTGTACGCGAACTCAATCAAAGGCAAATGATCCTGCCAAGCGGTTCCGAAATCCATAACACAAGCTCGCAACATATCCTCAAGTGTACGGATAGTCCTCTCTGACTGATCGTCGGTCTCTGGATGATAAGCAGTACTCAAACTTATTGAAGTACCCAATGCTGACTGGAAACTACCCCAAAATCGTGAGGTATAACGAGGATCTCTGTCACTAACAATACTGACTGGCACTCCATGCAAACGTACAATCTCTTGAATATACAATCGAGCCATACGATCGAAAGTGAAATCACAGTTATATGGCAGAAAATGAGCAGACTTGGTGAGTCGATCCACCACTACCCAAATAGCATCACTGTTCCTCGAAGACAATGGCAAGTGAGTAATGAAGTCCATCGTGATATGCTCCCACTTCCATTCAGGAATAGGTAAGTTCAACAATAATCCTCCCGGTCGACGGTGCTCTGCCTTAACCTGCTGACAAACTAGACACTTGGAGACAAATTGATAAATGCTGCGCTTCATCCCTTTCCACCAAAATCGTGTCCTCAAATCTTTATACATCTTATTGCTTCCCGGATGAACACTCAACTTGCTTCGATGAGCCTGAGACAAGATCTCTTCCCTCAAAGTATCATCCTCTGGTACTACAACCCGATTAGACAAACACAGAAGACCATTAAACTGATAATGGAAATTGCTATCTCCACCAACTAACCGAGCTAATCTCTGAGTCTTGAGATCAGACATCTGAGCATCTCGAATCCGAGTGAACAAAGTTGGCTCAGATAAAATGGTAGCAACACGAATGCTCTCCATACCTTTCCGATGTTTGAACTTAAACCCCAACGAACAACAATCCTGGACAGCACTAGACATAGCATTGGTCTGAAGTGCAGAGGCTCTCACCTTGCGACTAAGAGCATCGGCTGTGAGATTCGCAGAACCTGGATGGTACTTGATCACACAGTCATAATCCTTAAGTAGATCCATCCAACGACGTTGTCTCATGTTCAACTCAGCCTGAGTGAACAGATACTTAAGACTCTTATGGTCAGTAAAGATTTCAAACTGAACACCGTACAAATAATGACGCCAGATCTTCAGCGCAAACACAATAGCTGCCAACTCTAGATCATGAATATGATACTTTTCCTCGTGAGATTTTAACTGTCTGGAAGCATAAGCGATCACATGACCATTCTGCGTCAACACATACCCTAAGCCTTGAAAGGAGGCATCGGTGTAAACACTGAAACCATCAGATCCTGACGGTAACGCCAAAACAGGTGCAGAAGTCAGAAGTCGACGAAGCTCTCTGAAACTATCTTCGCACTCAGATGACCACTCAAATGGAACATCCTTCCGAGTAAGCTGCGTCAATGGTCTAGCTACCTGAGAGAAATTCACGATGAAGCGACGATAATACCCTGCCAGACCTAGAAAACTACGGATCTCGGCCACTGTCGTCGGACGTGACCAATTCAGCACTGCCTCAATCTTGCTAGGATCCACAGAAACTCCTTCCTTGGAAATCACATGACCAAGGAATACTACACGATTAATCCAGAACTCGCACTTACTCAGCTTAGCATACAATTGCTTCTCGCGAAGAATCTGCAACACCATCCTCAAGTGATGAGTATGCTCTTCCACACTGTGAGAATAAATCAAGATATCGTCGATGAAAACCACAACAAACTGATCTAGAAAATCCCGAAAGACTCGGTTCATCAGATCCATGAACACCGCTGGCGCATTTGTCAATCCGAATGGCATAACTAGAAACTCGTAATGCCCATATCGAGTACGAAATGCAGTCTTGGAAATATCATCATCTCTGACTCTCATCTGATGATAACCCGATCGCAAGACAATCTTGGAGTAAACAGAGGTACCCTGAAGCTGATCGAACAAGTCATCAATACGAGGTAATGGATACTTGTTTTTGATCGTCACACGATTCAGCTGGCGATAATCAATACACAATCGCATCGATCCATCCTTTTTCTTGACAAACAAGACTGGAGCTCCCCAAGGTGAAACACTCGGACGAATATAACCTTTATCAAGAAGATCCTGCAATTGCTGCTTCAATTCCCTCATCTCTGACGGAGCAAGACGATAGGGGGCACGAGAAATCGGTGTAGTCCCTGGCATTAACTCGATGCCAAATTCCACCTCTCTAATCGGAGGAAAACCAGGAATTTCATCTGGGAAAACATCAGGAAATTCACAAACCACTGGAATATCATCTGTACCAACACTACTTGTGGATGAATCAATCGCATAGATGAGGTACCCTTCCCCGCCCGACTCTAAAGCACGACAGGCTTTCAGAGCAGATACCACTGGCATCGGAGGTCGCGCTCCCTCACCATAGAAAAACCAACTAGAGCTCTCAGTCGTACGAAACTGAACAAGCTTCTGGTAACAATCCACAGTAGCTCGGTAGGTAGTCAACAGGTCTATACCCAGAATACAATCAAAATCTTCCATCTCTAGGATCATAAGATTCGCAGTCAACTCGTTACCCTCAAAATCTAAAGGACAACCCATCACTAGACGCTTTGCTAACACCGAATGACCCATCGGAGTAAAAACGGAAAGAATGACGTCTAGAGAAACATACGGTAACTTATGACGCTTAACAAATCGTGCAGAAATGAATGAATGTGATGCTCCGGTATCAATAAGAACAAAAACAGGAATACCGCATAAACAAAAAGTACCTGCTATGACTCTCCTTGTCTCATCTGCAGCCTGATCCTGGTTCAGCGCAAATACCTGACCTTGGGCACGAGGTCGAAGGTTTGAACTACCCATTGCCTGACCCTGCATCCTCTGCTGAACAGTCGTCTGAGATCCGGAACCAGATCCTGCTCCACCTCGCAACTGAGGACAATTCTTCTTAAGATGACCCATCTCTCCGCACTGAAAACAAGCTCCCGCGGCTGATCGGCACTGCTCCGATGGATGGTTCTTTCCACAATGCACACAAGAAACCTTCTTCTTACCAAAGCGAAAAACACTGCTAGATCGAGATCCAGATCCAGATCCAGAAGAAGAACCAGACTTCTTGAAAGACTGAGATCGAGGGCTCAAAGTATTCGGAGGTCTAGAAGAAAGAATAGACCTACCACGCTGGAGACTGATCTCTGCCTGGCGACACCGGTTCACTAACCCATCATAAGAAGTAGGATTATCGCAGACAGTGACTCGATCAAAGATCTCCTGGTTAAGACCCTGAAGGAAATGGTCATACTTGGCCTCAGAACTGCCACTAATATGAGGAGCAAAGGGCAACAACTCGAAGAACTTCTGCTGATATGCATCAACAGACATACTACCCTGCTTAAGATTCAGAAGTTCAATCGTCTTTGACTGGCGAAGGGCTGGAGGAAAATATAGCTGCATGAAAGCTGCACGGAATTCGGCCCAAGTCACCCTACCCTGAGCCTGGACTATCGGTGCAGAAGTCGATCGCCACCACTTGCGCGCACGGCCCTCGAGAAGAAAACCAAGGGTCTCCATCTGCTGCTCTTCGGTGCATTGGAATGCACGGAAACAACTCTCCATGCTCTCTAACCAATCCTAAGCAACATCGGGAGTCTCGCCACCGACTAAAGGTTTAGGCCCCATCTGAATGAAACGGTGCATCTCAAAACGCCTAGGGCCATCACGACGATGACGATGTTCACGATGACGCCTACGATCGTCCTGGTCACCCCAACGACCTACACTCCCCTGACTACTCTCATCACCAAGGTGGTCAGCCATCGCTACAAGATAGAATGGGGAAAATGGTAAAATGGTCAACGAAAATCCCAAAACAGAATCTATATCCCAAAATCAAATGCATGCTCTGATACCATAAATGTAGTGACCCGTTCCAGAATCACCTACTAATCAAGAATTAAGCATGCAATTAACTAAATTAATAACAATCAGAGATAATTGCGGAAATGGTCAACAAACGATAGATATACAACCCAAATGAAGTCCATAATAACTCAGAATAAAAATATACGGTACAACCATATCGAAACAAACAGTACTGAAGAACTAAACCAACCGGCTACTCAACGTCCTCATCATCCTCCTCCTGAGCCATCCAACCTGAGGCCTGCCCCGTGGGAATGGGGTGTCCAAGATAAACAAAACCGAGGACGTGAGCGATAAGAACGCCCAGTACAAAAGCATGAGTATACAAGCCTATATGAAATGCACATGCTATGATATGATACCAGGGTAGTCAAGAAACGGGAGTCACAAAAGATCTCAATATGCTCAGTCTAGAGGCGCCAAGTGGATAGTGCCGCGCGGTACTCCTCTGGGTCACTGCATCCACTACAAGATCAGACGTGGACCTAAAATGTCCCGGATCACCGAAGCCCTCCGGACCCGTCGGCCACTGTGTACTCTCGGTGTCCATGCGTCCACAAGACAGGGCTGAGCGGCCCCACAAGATATAGCTTATCTCGAAAGAGATACATCTCAACAATAAAGGCTATCTCGAAAGAGATACGGCTCAAGATGAAATGTAACATGCAGCAATAAGCGTGACATAATAGCATGCATCATATGACATATATCAATGCAACAAATAATCATGCAACACATATAAGAATGTATACTCGACCAGGATATCTCGGATAGTACTTTCGTACCTCTAGTAAAGCAATCCTAGTCCACAGGAAATCCTATCAATCGGGTCTAGTCCGTCGTCAGCCCTGACAATATTGAGCTCCCTGACTGACCTTCTCGGACCGTCGGCTATGCCCGGCTGCTCAGTCCCGGGATGCTCTTCCCTTCCCGGGATGCTCTTCCCTTCCCGGGCTGCTCTTCCCTTTCTGGCTGCTCTTCCCTTCCCGGGCTAATCTTCCCTTCCTGGCTGCTCTTCCCTTCCCGGGCTGATCTTCCCTTCCCGGCTGCTCTTCCCTTTCTGGGCTGCTCTTCCCTTCCCGGGCTGATCTTCCCTTCCCGGGCTGATCTTCCCTTTCTGGGCTGCTCTAGATAGCTAAAACTTGCATTTACACACACAGTACCCCCTCCACAATGAGAAATCCCATGGCCTATTTATAGACCTCAGTCTGCATGAACGTGTCAACCAAATCCCATGCATCCGGACATCTGTCGCTAGGCAGCATGCACAAAGACACCTCACCTTACATGCATGAACGTGTCAACCAAATCCCATGCATCCGGACATCTGTCGCTAGGCAGCATGCACAAAGACACCTCACCTTACATGCATGAACGTGTCCAACAATTACCATGCACTTGACACCTGCCCGGCAGGCGTGTCAACCAAATACTATTCCCGGGCTGCTCTTCCCTTCCCGGGCTGTTCTTCCCTTCCCGGGCTGCTCTGCCCTTCCCGGGCTGATCTTCCCTTCTCGGGCTGTTCTTCCCTTCCCGGGCTGCTCTTCCCTTTCTGGCTATACCTCGGCTTACTCACACAAACTCTAAAGCCAAATTACACATGATTTACTTAATTAAAGATACTTAATCATGTTTATTTAAATAAATAGGATTCGGGCTACTAGATATACTATAAAATATTACAATAGAACTCTTTTCATCTTGTCTGTGGTTTTTACCCTAATAGTTTTTAGGGGTTTTTCACGTAAATCTAGGTATCCAATTTATTCTTCATTTTCATATTTATTATATCAAGTTGTCGCACGTGAGACGAACATGTTGAAGTGTGCTGCTGTATAAACACTCCCATGGAAAAAAGACAAAATGTAAGGCCCTGGGTCTGCCACTTACACAAAACATGCAATAAAATAAAAAGAAATAAATTAACACTGAATTTGAAAATATAGAATATCACGGTGACAAATAAGCCAAAATAAAGAATCAAGATTGCAAATTTTCCCCAGTTCTTTTTAAAAAACAATAAAGTTTCCCATTTTAATTTAATATATTTAAAGATATACTGAGACTGTAAGTTGAACGAGGAATAAATGCTCATCTTTAATACTGTAATCTAGAATATTAAAAATGATAAACGTGCTCAAAACGATTAGGAATATATCATCAAAAGCCATTATGAATAGCTTAATTTAAACATTACTTCATTTGCATCATACACTAAAAAACTTAGATCTCCTCCATAATCTACTCAATCGACTATGTATCCCATACTTATGACACTACCATAAGTGATTCAACGTCACAAAATATATACTCTTGAATATATTTGACACTTTTCAAACTATTGTTGGCGACTCCATGTCACAAAATAACTCGAAAAAACTTATGTTCGACATTTTTAAATTTGATACCCGAGTATGTACTCGACATGTTTAAAACAATGGTCGGCGACTCTACGTCTCAAAAATAACTTCAAGAAAGTCATGCACGGAAATTTTAAATTTGAGACCCTATCATATATTTGACACTTTTAAAATTAGCATTGGTGACTCCATGTCACAAAATAACTCGAAAAACTCGTGTCTCGAAATTTAATTTAGATAGTCGATCGACTCTATATATCTGGGACTTCTAAAACTATCAGTGGCGACTCTACGCAAGAAAATAACTCGAAAATATTTGTGAACCATTTTAAATTTTATACTCTATTATATATTATACACATTTAAAACCATCATTCGCGACTCCACGTTACAAAATTATGCAAATGAAACTTGTTCTGGAAAATTTTAAATATGACACTCTGGACACTTTTAAGCTATCTTTGGAGACACCACGTCGCATAATTACATGAAAAAACCCGTGTCCGATAATTTTAAAATAGACACTCAACTAGTTATTCAATATTTTAAAATTATCGTTGGTGACTTGACGTCCCAAAGTTACCCGAAATAACTTGTTCCCGACCATTTTAAATTCACAAAAACTCATATGAGATCATCTCATGATTTGCGACACGGATCTTCGACGTAACTCGATCAATGAAAATTCATTATTTTTTATAAAAAAATTTTACTTTTCACAGTAAATATTAACTGGTCGATTCGTCTAATATGAGATATACTCTTTTAAATTAGACACTCCACTGTATATTCAATACTTTGAAAACTATAGTTGGTGACTCAACGTTGTCACAATAACTCATCGAAACTCGTGTCCGACCAAACTCATGTCCGAGCGATTTTAAACTAGAGTCCACTATATTTTTTCAACTTATAAATATAAAAAAATGTCACCGACAACTGCAGTCATATTTGCAAATATAGAATTTTCCTATTTTTTTTTTTTTTTTTTGCAAATTTGTAAAATTATTGTTTATAAGCATTTGTAAACACTACCTCCATATCACAAAACAACTCGAAAAAGAAATCTAGCTTGTGGCAAACACATAATATCGTTAGAAGAAAAAACATTTTGACGAATTTTTTTGATGGAAATTTTGAATTTTCAGTAAAAATTTGGGAGATATTAAAGAACATTCTTCGAATTTCAAGAAAGTTTTGGACATCGAAAGTTGAATCAGTTAGTTTAAAATAGAAATTCCTATTAATTAAACTTCAAAGAAAACTCAGAAGAATGAATGTAGAAAACCAGTCCCAAAATTTTATTATAAAGGATACAATATTTCCATAGTAGGTCAAATCCAATTAACCGAAAACCGCAAACAAGAAATAAACCGAATTAAAATTCAGAAGCACCAAAATTGTCAAGGGATCGGATTCCCACATGGCCACCTTCTTCTCCGGTCGAACGGATCACCAAAACCTCGGGTCCACTGTTCGGAACCGCCGTGATCCCCAGCCTGCCGTTGTCCCTCATCTTCACCAGGCTGAATCTTGGCCGTCCGTTCTCGCACAAGCTCGTCAGAAACGGCGGAAAAACCCTGCACTGCTTCGTTTCCTCTCTTGATCTCCGCACAGGCGATGATTCGGCCGCCAACTGAACCGGATCGGTTAACGAACAATGGATGTCATTCTCAGTCAAACTCTCGAACCCGATACATTCGGTGCATGTCGCGAACCGATTGTAGTTGCTGCCGCCAGTCATGCCAACCGACTGATGATATTTGCGCGGAGGTTTCGAAAGAAGTGGTAAACTAGTAAGACCACACAGGCATGCTAAAAATTAATGTCCATGAATTCTTGAACCAACACCTGTAAACCCTAATTCCTCCTTAATTGCATTTGCTATGCTTTCTTGGCATGAATGCATCAAATATAGTTACGGATCGAGTGAAGGAGTGGTTGAGTAAAAGACAAAGAAATTCATCAGCATTGGCTAGAGGAAGAAGAAAACAAAGATATCCTTCAATATTAATCTCTCATTTTCTGCATGCATCTAATTAAATCACCGCAATAAAACCAGAATTATTTTGTATATAAATAATAATGCTCTTAGCATAAAAAGTAATAATTTTTCATGGATAACCCAAATAATATATCCGTCTCACAAATATGATCCGTGATACAGTATCACACAAGTTTTTGTCAATATTTTATGTAAAAATTAATATATAAGAGTTAAATTATTAATGATTAGTAAATTAAATCTTTGTAACGAATAGGTTTAGAACGGTTAAGAGCAAACGACTAATTTGACGACCGCAAATATTTTGATAAGATGCATTTTCTCCGACATTTGGAGAATTCAAAGATTGTAATTAAAAAGAACAACTGTGTGAGAACTTGAAATTCCAGCAGCTAGCAAATTTCAGCATAAGCTAAAAATTCCAGCAGAAGCTAATATTTCAGAAGCCAGCAGAAGCTAATATTTCAGAAGCTGGTATTTTTCCAACAGATTGGAATCCAGCAGCAGACAACAAATAAAATCCAGCAGCAACAGCAGCACGAAATTCCAGCAGACAGTTACTGATTCAGCTTGAACTTGTAATTGAAGCATTTAACTCGAAATAAAGATTGTTAATGTCAGATTATGGCCTTTAATTGGGAGGCTAACAGTCAGAATTTCACCTATAAATATCACTCTCAAACACCTGAATTGGTTTACCAAAACCTTGAGTTATCATCTGAAATTAGAGCTAAGAGAGTGCATTTTCGAAGCTGTAAAGTCCAGTAGCGAGGCAAGCAGATTTCAGTAGACTTCAACCGAAACTCTAGCAATTTACGGTAAGTGGGCTTATATGTAAATATCTTGAAATGCGTTTAATAATTCTGTTTTAAAGTTCAGTTTCTGTATGTCTGATTTCTGATTTTGAAGCACTGAAACTCCCTAGTGAACTAATGGTAGGAATATATATTCTGAACATTTCTGAATTCTGATTCTGATTCTGATTCTGGCCTCACCCCTTAGAGGAGAGAACATATAGGGGACTGATATCAGTTTAGCCATGAAATTCACTAACGTGCTCAATGCTTACTAACTCTGAATTCTGTTCTTTAATTTCTGAGTTCTGATTACTGTTCTGAAAACAAGAGTTCTCTGTATATTATCGTATTACTGTTTCTGTTGAAAACGATTTCGAAACTGGGAGTTATTCCCGCCCCCGCTTACTGAGTGGCAATCATATCACTCACCCACCAAACCCATCTCAGATAAAAATGAGGAAGAGTTGATAGAAGAAGAGGAGCAACGTCAGTTTTGGGGCTGGTGATGAAGACCGTTGTTATCAGTTCTTATTTATGTTTATTTCGCTGCATTTGTTAAGACGATGTTGTAACTGGTTTTACATTTCCGCTGTAAAACATTATTATTGAGTTGTATCAGACAATGAATATTCAGTATTATGAATAAAAGACTGGGTTTTCTGAAATTCTGTACTTCTGAGGCTTGTTGTTTTCGAATGTAAATTTGAGAGCAACGCCGATGTCAACCAACCCCCGTTCCGGGGCGTGACAAATTGAAAATTTCATCAATCGCGAAAAATATGAATATATAATGAAATGAATAGAAAAAGTAAAGTTGGAAGTAGTAAAAGAAATGGCAAATGATGGACTTATTCTATTTCTTTAAATTCTGTTAGACGTTTGATAATTCCGAACCGATTCTCATATATATATCTATCTATCTTTTACATAAATAAAGTTATTTCATCAAGCCATAAATCATTATTATTCACCACTTATCAAGAGATCGACAAGATTCCAATTGGAAATGAAGCCTAGTTTTGAATCTCACTTTTAAGAAAGACACTAACTTTGACGGATAGTATTCTAATGTATCAAAATTTGGTATTAGCGCAATAAGTTTTGATATTTTGTGTATTTGATTCAATTTTTCCCAGAATTTGCAACTATGGACGAAAATACAGTTTTGATATATCACACACTTATGTGAAAACCGATGTTGTGTCACTCACTTATTGGATGTGATGAAATATAATTTTTTTTAGTTTCAATAGATGAATGACACCTCATCAGTACTCACATAAATGTGCACATTGTGTGTAACATATATATATATATATATATATATATATATATATATATATATATATTTATTAAAGTTGATGACATGATAATAACACCTAGGAAGGACATCAAAATTTTTTTCCAATTTTACCCATATATGATACTAATATTACACTTTTGTTTTTTGTTTTTTTAAAATTCAACACACACTTTTATTTTTATTTTTTTATTTCAACAATTCAAATATCAATTTAGTCCCTTTATAATCTGTCAAATTTCACTTTAATCTATCGATAATGATAAAACAACTGTACACATAATTGCTTGTGCAGATTAACTAGTATATATGTATATGTGTCTTTGGAAAAACATTTTTGGATTAAAGTTTCCGTATCCATAGGGATAGGTTGACAAAATAGTATGTTCGAATCCAACATGAAGCCCAATACAATTTCTATGGGCTTCGATGATTCTACCCGGCCCAGTTAACCGCTAGTGCACACTGCCCAGCTCGAACGTTTTATTATCATTTAAATTTTTCCCGTTTGTTCCCAGATTTTAACAAAATATATATTGTCAGATTTGTATTATATGTTTGACCGGATGTTCGCCAACAAATCCGCATTGAATTCTTCGAGGCACGAGGGAATTTCGATTGTCGGTTGGAATTTCCCTTTTCTTGAATGCTTTTGACGAGCTTATTGAAATTTTTCATGATTTTTTTTCCTTCTATCAACGTTTTTCAAATTTTTGGTTTGTTGATGACAAGGGCTTTCTGTATCTTGAAATAAAATTTCCCATGTCATAATCTTTCGAACTGTAATGAGATTGGATGGTAGAAAGATCTGACAATGACAAGAATTCTCTGCGGGTTTGTGTTGCCTCTGCTTCTTTTGACAGGTATGTGATTCGTGCTTTCTTGTCTATATTTTGATTATAAAACGAAAAAACTGTATATGAATTATGTGAAAATGGAATATAGGTGTCCGTTGGAAGAATGACGCATTAACCTTTCATAAACTTATCTCTCGAACGTCTTGTTTTAATCCAATTCAATAATGTTTTATAAGTCCTATTTCTATGGGTGCTAGAGAATTGAAAGAAATATATGTCTGTAGTTATGTATTTTGGATTTTGGGTTTTCTACGGGTTTTGGATTTTCCATCAGGCTAGTTTTCCAGTATTCTTGTTTCTTGATCTTGTTCTTCTGTCTAAGAGGTATGCTATTTTGCCGCTAGGTTCCTGAATTGGAGTTTGATTTCCTTCATTCATTTGGTGACTTCTGTGGTTTTACAGTTCAATATTCCCAAAAGAGGTAAACATTTTATTTTGAATATCAATCTGATTTAGTATTCTTTGCCATGTCATTCTTGTGAGACTAAGGCATGCATCGACTTTGTTTAGTTGTACCCCCTATCATTATTTGTAGTATGATTGTATGTTCTGCAGCGAATGTTCAATAATATTAGTCTTAAGTTGCCCCCTCTTTTCACAAATATTAACCTAATTGATGTTTTGTTTCTGCTGCTCTTTTTTATGAAATCATGCAGGATTCAGATTCAAGGGAAGGGTTTTATGCTTTTGGTTTGATCTTATGTACTCAGTTCTTGTCATTGTTCTGCAAGTCATTTTCCTCATTTTATGGGCTATTCCGAATTGGCAATAGGGCAGCACAGATGCTTGGTGGATAAAACTTTTTGGATTTGTAAGAATTTATATATATATGGGTTAATGGCAATGGGTTGCCGACCCTACCCGATCCGATCCCAACAATTCAAATTAGTAATTTGAATTTATTGGAGGGAGTGGTTATTGTCTAATAACCTCCCTAATCTTCCTACATGGTAGATGAGATAATGATAATTATTCAATACAAGAAAAAAGGGTTGTGACTTGTCTTTCAAAGACAGCAAACAAATATCACAATTGTTTATGCATTTGGATTGTGAAAATTTGATTCCTTTCCATCGGACCATCCAAGAGCATTGTTATCTCCGGAACAAAGGTTAGTAAATCAACTACAAAGATCCAAAATCAAAGTACGAATTTATTCGATGATCATATACGATATTCGAGTAAAATTTCTGTCATTGGTATCAGAGCATGTGTATATTTAAAAAGTGGAATACTTATAATCCTATGTTTCATATTTATGAAAAGGATGGGTCCAATAAATATGAAAATGATGGATCACATGATCACATGAAATAAATATAGAGGGACAATACCCATAAATATGGTTCACCGTTTTTTCTTCCTTCTTAAAAATTCGAAGGAATTGAAATATATTGTATTGGGATTTTTTGTATGGCTATACTTGATCTATAATGAGAATTTTATGTGTGTGTGTATATATATATATATATATATATTTGCCAATAATATTGAGTACGAGATATTGTTATGATATATGAATTTTTTTTTATCTTGAACATTAAATATTAAGGTTGAATTTTGTGTCCAATCTAATATTTTCTCTCTTCTTAAATATATGACAAGAATTAAACATACTCTTAGTATCCTCCGGGGAGCAGCTAAAGTTCAAAGAGCTTTGGAACGAATAGCAAAGTTTCACATGTTTAAGCATTATAAAATGAATCTCACACACACCTTGCCTCAACATATTAAAGTTGGGATAACAAACGTTTATATCTTATGCATTTTGGATCATCATTTCGAACATGATGTAATAGTTGGACTATTAAGAGATTCTCTAACTGGACGTTGGAAGAGCTTAATCAATGATATACTTAACCAAAGGGGATCAATGATCTACCTTGATGAGTTGAAGTCATCATTGATTAAGAGATGAGAGAAAGAGGTTGAACCTGAGATGGAGATGACATTATCTTTACATATAAATTCTGGAGTGCGTTTTTTGAAGTTCGCTCCATCAGATAGGCTCTCGAAGGGAATGACCAAAATGATAACCCACATGTGCAATAAAAGAAAATTAGTTTTTTCCTTTGGAAGATGACATGTTATTATGTATGTTCATTTCAATGTTTTTATATGAATATGTTATGTGACATATGTAATATAGTGTGTGATTTTTTTTATGTTTAAGTAGAAGCATGTATTGTAAACTTTGATGTTAGTTTATTACAATAAATATTTGTCTACATAATTTTATTTGGAGTTTATTGAGATATTTTAAATTGATTGGGGTTTTTTTTAGGTTGAAGATTGAGTATTTCTCACCTAAAATCAATTGAAATTTTATTTGTTATTTTGAAATTAAATTTATGATGATTCAATATTAAGATTATAAATGATGATTGAGAATCTAGTGAACTTTCGAGTTTATGCCTTATGTTTAATCATTAAAGATGTAAAAGAGAAGTGTATATTTAATGAGTATAACGTGTGTTATCACCTGTTAAATAAGCAGACCATGACATCAAAATCTGTCATTGCTGATCTCAACAAATGTGACAAACTGAATGGTGACAACTATGATAATGGGCGCCATAAGATTGGTTATGTGTTTGATGAGCAAGATGCCTTAGAAGGTATAAACCAGATCATACAGAATCCTGGTGTGGGTAACACTCCTTAGTAGAGGAGAGATCAAGAAGCTTACCAGGCATGTAAAAAGAAAGATTCCACTGCTCGTGCTATATTAGTTAGCATAGTGATTGATGATCTTATCCATAATGTTAGCAGCATCTCGCTGCTTATGACATTTGGGTGTACCTGACGGAGAAATGTGGAGGTACTACTGTCATTCGTTTTGACGCAATTGACCATCAAGTTTGAAACTTACAAGAAACAAGCTGACCACAACATCAAACAACATTTGAGAATTACTTCAAACATGATACGTGAATTGACTTCAGCTGGTCATATCCTTTCTGATGAGCAATATGTTCAAGCTTCGATCCGATCTCTTTCTGAAAAATGGGAGCATCTGAAAGTCAATTTGACTCACAATGATAGCATTAAGACTTTCTTTGATGCTGCTCGCCATGTTGAACTTGAGGATGAGCGGCTTGGTGCTGCTAAGTCCATGACAAGTGCTTTTGTGGTTGAATCCAGTTCCAAGAAAGCTTTGGGCTTTAAACGCTTTAAGAACTGGAAGAAAAACAGGAAAGAGAAAAATGTTGTGGAAGGGTCCAAGAAGAACAACTTCAAGCCAAACCAAAAGAATAAGCGTAAGAGGTTTGGGAAAAAGAAAGATAAAAGCAAAATAAAGTGCTACAATTGCCAAGCATTTGATCATTTCGCTCTTGATTGCTCTGAGCCTAAAAAAATGGCACTTAATATCGCTTTTGTGAGTACTATATGTGTCTCTAGTACTTGTTTTATTAACTTAACTGAATCTTATCCCGTGTAGATTGTAGACTTAGGAGCAACAGACCATGTAACTAGAGATTGTGAAGCGTTTGTAGATTTTCGTCGAGTTCCTTGCGGCGCAAGATGGATATATGTAGGAAATAATGCTAAAGTTGAAGTCAAAGGCATTAGTACTTGCAAACTAGAGTTGCATGATAGCCGAACTCTTATCTTACATGATGTCCTATATGCACCAGAGATTCGACGAAATCTAGTATCTGTTGTTCTCTAGGATTAGGATTCAGTTTGAACTTTAGTAGTAATCTTGTTCGTATCTACTATGGTAATATGTATTATGGTTGTGGATATCTTAGGAAATGTTTTATCGTGTTGGATTGTGACAGACAAATGTTTAACTATTATGTTGATTGTTGTGTTTCGTTAAAAGTTTGTTCATCTACTAATGCAAATGTGGATGCTTACAATAGGCATACTAGACTAGGTCACATTGGGAAAGACAAGATGGACTGACTAATCAAAGCAGAACTTTTAGGTTCTCTTTCTAAACTTGGTTTGTTATATTGTGAACACTCTCTTACTAGTAATATGACACGAAAACCATTTGGAAAAGCAATTAAGGCAGAATTTCCATTGCAATTGATTCATTGAGACATATGTGGTCCAATGAATGTGAAGGCTAGACATCGAGCTTCTCACTTCATTACATTTATAGATGATTTCACTTGTTATGGTCATGTCTATTTGATTTCATATAAATCTGAAGCATTGGAATGTTTTAGACGTTATGCAAATGAAGTAGAAAATCAAATGGATAAGACAATAAAGGCCTTGAGAACTGACATAGGTTGTTTGATGTTGTGATCAGCTTGTTTCTTGTAAGTGTCAAACTTGATGGTCAATTGCCTCAGACGAGTGACAGTAGTACCTCTATATTTCTCCCTCAGGTACACCCAAATGTCATGAGCAGTGAGATGCTGCTAACATTCTTGGATGAGATCATCAATCACTGAACTAACCTGTATAGCACGAGCAGTGAAATCTTTCTTTTTCCATGCCTGGTAAGCTTCTTGATCTCTCCTCTGCTAAGCAGTGTTACCCACACCAGGATCTTACATGATCTGGTTGATACCCTCTAAGACATCTTGCTCATCGAGCACATACCCAATCTTATGGCGCCGAGTATCATAATTGTCACCATTCAGTTTGTCATCTTGTTGAGATCAGTAATGATAGATTTTGATGCAATGATCTGTTTATTTTAGAGGTGATAATACATGTTAATTCTCATTAAATGTACACTTCTCTTTTGTATTTTAAATTAACATCTATAATGATTAAACATAAGGCAAAGACTCGAAAAGTCACCAGGTTCTCAATCATCATCTACAATCGTAATGTTGCATCATCATAAATTTAATTTCAAACTAACAAATAAAATTTCAATTGATGTTAGGTGAGAAAATACTCAATCTTCCAACCTAAAAAAACTCCCACTCGATTTGAAATATCTCAATAAATTCCAATGAAATTATGTAGACAAAATTTTTTGTAATAAACTAACATCAAAGTTTACAATACATGCTTCTATTTAAACATAAAAAAGTCACATATTATATTACATATATCACATAACATATTCATATAAAAACATCGAAATCAACATACATAATAACATGTCATCTTTCTAAGGGTAAAACTAATTTCTTTTTATTGCACATGTGTGTTATCATTTTGGTCATTCCTTTCGAGAGCCTATCTGATAGAGCGAACTTCAAAAGACGAACTCCAGAATTTATCTGTAAAGATAATGTCTTCTCCATCTCAAGTTCAACCTCTTTCTCCCATCTCTTAATCAATGATGACTTCAACTCATCAAGGTAGATCATTGATCCCTTTTGGTTAAGTATATCATCGATTATGCTCTTCCAACGTCCAGTTAGAGAATCTCTTAATAGTCCAACTATTATATCATGTTCAAAATGATGATCCAAATACATAAAATATAAACGTTTGCTATCCCAAACTTTAATATATTGAGGCAAGGTGTGCGTGAGATTCATTTTATAATGCTTAAACATGTGAAACTTTGCTATTCGTTCCAGAGCTCTTTGAACTTTGCTGTTCCCCGGAGAATACCAAGAGTATGTTTAATTCTTGCCATATCTTTAAGATAAGAGAAAATATTAGATTAGACACAAAAGTCAACCTTCATATTTAATATTCAAGATGAAAAATTTCCATATATCATAACAATATCTCATTCTTAATATTATTGGCACACACACACACATATATATTTATATATATATGTAGTAAAACACATAAAAATCTAATTATAGATCAAGTATAGCCACACAAAAAATTTCAATACAATGTATTTCAATTCCTTCGGAATTTTAAGAAGGAAGAAAAAAAAGGGACATGGATATATGTAGGAAATAATGCTAAAGTTGAAGTCAAAGGCATCAGCACTTGCAAACTAGAGTTCCATGATGGCCGAACTCTTATCTTACATGATGTCTTCTATGCACCAGAGATTCGACGAAATCTAGTATCTGTTGTTGTTAGGACTAGGATTCAGTTTGAACATTTGTAGTAATCTTGTTCGTATCTACTATGGTAATATGTATTATGGTTCCATCTTAGGAATGATTTTATCGTGTTGGATTGTGACAGATAAATGTTAACTATTATGTTGATCGTTGTATTCGTTAAATGTTTCTTCATCTAGTAACGCAAATGTGAATGCTTACACTTGGCATGCTAGACTAGGTCACATTGAGAAAGACATGATGGATCGACTAATCAAAGCAGAACTTTTAAGTTCTCTGTTTAAACTTCATTTGTTGGATTGTGAACACTGTCTTGCTGGTAAAATGACACGAAAACCATTTGAAAAAACAATTAAGCCAGAATTTCCATTGCAATTGATTCATTCAGACATATGTGATCCAATAAATGTGAAGCCTAGACATGGAGCTTCTCACTTCATACATTTATAGATGATTTCACTCGTTATGGTCGTCATGTCGATTTGATTTCATATAAATCTGAAGCATGGGAATGTTTTAGACATTACGCAAATGAAGTAGAAAATCAAATGGATAAGACAATAAAGACCTTGAGAACTGACAGAGGCTGTGAACATATGTCTAATCAATTCAAGGATCTATGTAATAAAAAAGGTATAATTAGATGATTGATCATTCCTTACACACCTCAGCAAAATAATGTTGCTGAAAGAAGGAATAGAGCATTGTTAGACATGACAAGGTCCATGATGGCGCAAGCTAATTTGCCTATTTCTTTTTGGGGAGATACTTTATTAACTACGGCCTATATTCTAAACAAGATGCCTTCAAAGTCAGTTCTTTCCATGCCATATGACTTATGGACTGATAGAAAACCAAACCTAAGTAACCTTATACCTTGGGGATCAGCTGCATATATTTATGACTCTACAAGTAAATATGGAAAGTTGAGTCCTCGAGGAAAGAAATGTATTTTTGTTAGATACTTTGAACATTCTAAGGGTTACGTGTTCATTGGTTAACAAGACGATGGAAGCATTATTGAGATTGAATCAAGAAATGTAAAATTTCTGGAGAATGAATTTTGTGAAATAAAATGGTATTAACCCTTATTTGATTTGTCCAATTCAAAAAATGAGTTGTTGCCAAATTAATCATCAAAAGCTCAAGTAAATGAGTTATTGTTTGATTCCAACTAGAGAAATCCTTATAACAATGATTCATTTGATCCGAGTGAGATTAATTCCAATGGGAAGAATCATGATCACAATGGTTCATGTGATCCTAGTGAGAACAATCCTGATCATTTTGATTCATCTGATCACCAAGTTCGAAAGAGTAATAGGAAATGTATGCCCAAACGTCACTATGAGATTGAAGGGCATGCTTATGTCATATCTTTAGTAGATAATGAAGAGCCTAAGAACATAGATGAGGCTCTATCTTGTCTTTCAAAGGACAAAAGAATGAATGCAATGGAAGAATAAATGGATTCAATGAAATCAAACCAAGTTTGAAAACTAGTTGAACTTCCAAAGGGACGTAAAACTATTGGGAACAAATGGGTTCTCAAAATTAAGTGAAAGTCTGATGGAACTATAGAGAGGTGTAAGGCTCGATTAGTGGCAAAAGGTTACACTCAGCAAGAGGGTATTAATTACGAAGAAACCTTTTCACCAATAGTAAGATTTACTTTTATTCGTTTATTATTGGCCATAGTTGCCAATTTGGATTTAGAATTATATCAGATGGATGTTAAGACAGTTTTCCTTAAGTTCTGTTTTCCTCAATGGAGAACTTGAGGAAGAAATCTACATGGAACAACAAGTAGGTTTCGTTGTTAAAGGTCAAGAAAATAAAGTTTTTAAATTAAATAGATCAATTTATGGCCTTAAGGAGTCTTCTAGACAATGATATTTGAGATATCACGGAGCAAAAGTGGTTGTCCTCAAATTTTGAAATGAAGGATATGGGTGAGGCAGATTACATTCTAGGTGTTAAAATTCACATAGATCGTTCTAAAAAACTTCTTGCACCGTCTCAAGAATCATACATTAAAAAGATTATAGAACAATTTAGAATGTCTAATTGCAAACCCATCGATACTCAGGTGGCCAAAGGTGAAAGCTTCAGTCGTGAAATGTGTCCAAACACTTCTGAGAATCCATGAGATGTCTAAAGTATCAAATTCTAGTGCAGTTGGGAGTTTGATGTATGCAATGATGTGTACACGTCTCGATATTTGTTATGCCGTGGGTCTGGTCAGCAGATATCAATCTAATCCAGGAAGAAGACACTGAAGTGCAGTTAAAAGGATTCTAAGATACCTAGAAGGCACTGCAGATTACTTCTTTTGTTATCAAGGAAAAGATTTAACACTGAAAGGATAGACAGATGCTGATTGGGGTGGTGATTTAGATGAGCGTAAATCAATTTATGGTTATGCTTTCTTGCTAAATAATGGATGCATATCTTGGAGAAGCAAGAAACAAACTTGTGTATCACTATCCACAATGGAAGCAGAATTTGTGGCGTGTGCTTTTGAAGTGCAAGAAAGTGTTTGGTTGAAGAGATTACTATGTCATTTGGGTATCGTAAGCAGTCCAGTGGGAGCTTTAACGATTTATTGTGACAGTCAATCAACAATTGCTTACAAAAAAGACCCCAAATACCATGGAAAAACCAAACATATTGACACGAAGTACAACTTTATCAGAGATATAGTTGAAAAGAAAGAAGTGATTTTGAAATAAATTCTTACACACATGATGGTGGCTGATCCGTTTACTAAGCCAATACCAAGAGACATATTTTTAGATCATATTATAGATCTCTTGTACTACGTAGGATATGATTGTAACTAAACACATGTATTTAAGACATTATGCTCATTATTATAATGATGTTTTCGTTATGTGTAATGTGTACACTTTATGAATTACTAATCTGGAAATTGAAAATATGTTTGACACTCACACGAGCAATCACCTCTGGTGCTGAGAAGCATGCAGAGATGAGACAATATTGGTTTTGTTAATATTGGTTTTGTTGAGAACAAATCAATACATATTCATTTTTTATTGTAATTGGAATGGATTTTCCCATAATCCATTTAACTTATCTTATAGTCAGATTAGAGTTTTTTTTTTTGTGTTGGAGGATAAACAAAGTGAAAACTCAAGTTAAGTGTTGAGACACACTTAAACTAAGATCTGTACAGTGTAAAAAATAATTTTGACGTATGCTTCCAAAGAGGAAGAAACACATTTTAGCACATGTTTCATACAGCGTGTGCTAGAGTGACCATTTGGATAATGATTAGTTGAGTCCCAGATCATTGTGTGAGTTCCATTGGTTTATATATAAACATAATATTATACCCTTAAGACTTTCAACAGTCTCTTTAATTTTATTTTAGTGATGCTACTTTAGCATGATACCAATAGCTATGGATGATTCGGTAATCCGGTACATGTATAAGAAAGCTGCTAAGATAAAGATTCTAGTGGGAAAGGAAGATTTAGTTTTGACACTTATTTTGTATTCACGAGTCGGCTAATTATGTTTAACTTAGTTGGTAGAACATAATTGTGAATACATACATATATAAATAGTTTTGAATCAAGTATGCTCTTAATTTTGGGATAAAAGATACGTTGTTTAGTGTAATAAAATAAATATGAGGTATAACGAGTAAAATGTCCTCATAAATATGTTTTGAATTGAGCTGCTATATATCCTTAACTGGTGTATATCTCTTAGCTCTTATTTAATATGCTCGCTGGTCACACGATCTATTTGCTTGTATGAAATTGGTGATATATGATTGTGATAATCTAGATAAGATGTCTAGCCCTAATGTGCGAGCGAGAGATGTAAGAATTTATATATATGGGTTAATGGTAATGGGTCGCCCATGAGGGGTTAACCCGACCCGACACAATCCGATCCGATCCCAACAATTCAAATTAGTAATTTAAATTTATTGGAGGGAGTGGTTATTATCTAATAACCTCCCTAATCTTCCTACATCATAGATGAGATAATGATCATTATTCAATACAAGAAAAGAGGGCCGTGACTTGTCTTTCAAAGACAACAACCAAATATCACAATTGTTTATGCATTTGGATTGTGAAAATTTGATTTCTTTTTATTCGTGATCGATATCGGACCATCCAAGAACATTGTTACATCTGGAACAAAGGTTAGTAAATCAATTACAAATATCCTAAATCAAAGTATGAATTTATTCGATAATCGTATATGATATTCGAGTTAGATTTCCGTTAGGATTTATGAAGTAGGATATGCTTATTTTGCTTTTTAATATCTTGAGTTCCAATATTGAATGCGCTGCATGTGATAGTTTTGCTTTCTGATTTATCATCATAGAAAGATATTGCACGGATAACTATTTATCATGTTAATGGCTTTTAGGTTTCAATCTTGGAGAACTCTGACAGTAATTTATTTTCTGATTGTGGAATTACTGGTGGGACTTGTTGCTTTTATTGAGATTCACATGAACAAATTTAGCTTGGTAGCATCTCCATTGTCATGCTGTGGTTATCTTTCATTAGTTATTGAACATATAGGTTTGTAAAATGTTACCATTACCTTGGGTAATTTTAACTATTTATTAATTATAAAAAATAAGTGTTGCTTATCTTTACTTATGAATTCAATTTTAAAGGCTAGCTTGCATGCGTTGAGATGGAAATGTAAGTCATCAGAGGAGACACGTCAATCTAAAGTTCTCACAATTTACAAATAATATTTCATCATTATGTTGAGAAAATGGTGTTTTTTATATTTATTTCAGGGTGTGTGAAAGAGGATTTAGATGAAAATTGAAAAATAAAAACACCTTTGGAATTAATTGTCTAGGATATATGCAAAAGAAGCTCTCTCTCTCTCTCTCTCTCTCTCTCAACACAAACACACTCTCTCCAGACAAGAATTCGAAATTGACTTGATATTTTTCACCAATGTACAATGATGAGTCTGGTACTGGGGCATATTAATTCAACTCATGCCTAGATTATGGGAAGTCAATTTTACTTTTTCAGCTCCCTGACAATGATTTCTCTAAAAAATTAGTTTTTACATTTTACTATTGTATTTGCAGCAATCACAGTTTCAATATATATTTTTTCCTCTCTGCGAGAAATATTAGATTCTATATGTTCCCAGAGATTTGGGTCATATTTGACAGTTTATTTTGTTCCAAAACAAAGGTTATCGTCTTAGGCTCGTTTCCTGCTTAGCAGTGCCTGCTGTGCAGTCGGTTGCAGGGATTTGCAATCCTTCCTGGATTTCTTTACCCATTGTCCTTTGCAGCTGTGTTGGACTCATTGAATGGTCTCTAATGAGCCACTTTGTAGGCCTTTTCAGGTAATTCTTCCTTTGCTGTGTTGTTAGTTTTGTTATCTTTCCGTGAGCATATCTGCCAGAGTGCTCAAAAAGTAGTTTTATAACACATTTATAATTATCTTGGCCACAGGCTCTTTCGTGCTTTGCCTTTTTTGTACGAATTGCGATTGCACGGCAATATTACTGGCTGAAGGTGAGTTCTTTGAGTTTCGTGTCACAGTTGCTCTAAGTACTTGTATTAAATTGAGTACGTGAATCTTTGACAAATTTATTGAGTGTATTCATTTGTTTGGCGAATCATTTTCTATGCACAAGATCGGGATTGCTTTAAAAGGCGATGTTTTTTGCGTTTTCAGTTGGAAGACATAAATTCAAACTTGTACCTTGTAAAGTGCGATAATGTTCTGAACATAGCTAAAGCACAAACAAGGAGAAGCAAACCAAAATGACTAAGATTTGGTATGGCCTATGTCTGTTCTTCATATTAATATGCGTTATTCCGGCCCCCATGCTGGTATGTAGCTCGTGGCTCAACTCCTCAAAAGAGTATATGTTCTCTTCTTTTTGAAAAGATAGTGATGTGAATCATAGTAAAAAAACATTTTATTTGGTGATTGTTGTAGCATTTATTTTCTTTTAGTGCTTGTTTTGTTCAATGGTATCTGAGCATTGGTATTACTCATTGATTTTATAAATTCAATTGCTTGCTGAGAATCTCCTGAAAGTATCATGTTCTAAAACTTGCAATTGTTAGAAATCACTCAACCATCAGCCATAGTCAAGTGTTGTATTGGAACATGACGATCCTGCAAAAGCTTACTGAAAAGATACATTTTTTATGAAATCAAACATGACAAGGAATATATCAAAGATTATTATTTCCAATGGAAGCTGATTGTTCTCTTACAGATATACTGTAATGGTAACCCGACAAACATAGCAAATCCTATAAATTATGTAAGTTTTCAGTTGGATATCAAGACAGTCAGTGGAAGGTTGACTTTGTACCAGACAACTCTTTGTGAGAAACTTTCATGGGATGATTTCAATGTAAATGTTGATGTGGATCCTGAAGGATATATGAGCTCATACAATGTTAATGACATCCAAGTCGTTTGTTGTCAAGCTGATTCAAGTACTATGTGGCTTGTCCCTGATGGGGTTCAGAATCAGTTTATCCGTTCTCTTAAGCAGTTTATCGTTCTCTTAACAGCGGTAGCATGGATATAAAATTTTCTTGGGTTCTTACAAGGGACCGGCCAAAAGGAAAGGAAACTGTGAAATTTGAAAGAAGCGTTGATCCATCAGATCTTCCCAAACGATCAGAAGTTGGGAGGTTTTTAGGGTTTATATTATTTATCCAAGATATTTTCAGGTTACCGGGTCTGGAGAAGTTGGACCTTTTGAGCAAGAGGTATACTTTTGAGCCCTCCCTCACTCCATTCCCTTTTCACACACACACACACACACACACACAATCTCACCTATTGGCGTTATGATGGTAAAGAAAAGATGGAGTCAAATAAAGTAAATTTCTAAACTACTTATAGTTTTGAAATCTGCTAATTTTTTCAAACGACTTTCACAGTGATTTAGTTTGAACGGTTTTATAACCTAATAATGTTCCATGATAAGTCTTCATATGTCAAGTTTTTTATTCATGGAAAGACACCATCAATATAAAAGAAAATTTTGGCAATAGCTTGAAGGCTCCTCCAAGTCCTTGGTTGATTATAGGATCACTAGAGCGAAATGCACAAGAGTGATGCATCACAGATACAAATTGGTGGGAGAGGGGAATGTAGGACTTTGTTGGCATTATTTGCGTAGCACTTCAACATCCCTTATGTAGAGGGCTTTATTTTGCTTGGATACCGGAGGCATGTGACTGTGGAGCCAGAGATGGAAAAGCAAGATTAGTTGCCCATCAAAGGAATAAATCTCCAACTTCTACGTTTGATTTTTCTAAAATTAAAGATTATCCTCTTAATATACATTAAGTTCTCGTGATCAAATAATTCTTATTTTCCTGAAGGGCATTGTAAAATGTGACCAGTCTATATAGCTTGAGGGAAAATTATCAAATTTATCCTATAAATTGTCATGTTTTGTATTTTCATCCCCCTTATTTACATTTCTCATCATTATGATTCAAAAACAGGAAAATAGAAAATAATTATTTAATGCTAACAGTTGTTCTCGTGAAACTAATTTCCATAAATATATTATCATGCCAATTATAGAAGCCAATATGTAAGAAAAGTTGGAAAAATGATGCAACTAAATCTTTAAACTAAAATCTTTCTTTGTATGATTCCATTAACATGATACAAGCAGCTAACAAACGATGTAAGCAGAGCAACCAAACATATATATGGAGAGAATGATCGCATGCATAGATTCCCAAGTATCATCTCCTCCCTCTCGATAGCCTCTCCTTACGATTTCATCATTTCTAAACCTTCTCTTGCCACCCTTCCAATGGCTGCAAATTTTTTTCTTCTAATTTTCCAATTAACCGCGGTAGGATGATCTTCTGGACCTTCTCTCCGTTGCTTGGATGCCTCCTGATTCTCCTCCTCTTCCGCCATCCCACCACCCTAAAAGTCCAGGTATCCCTCCGGCATTTAGGGAAGCCCCTGCCTTTCACAATGGAGAAACCTACTCTTCCTCCTCCATTTCTGAGGTGGGCATTATACACCATCAATGTTAATATAGCCAAGACCCTTGATTCAAACTATCTCTGAGGCATAATGGAGGTTGTTCTTTCTATTCTCTAACATTCGATATGCCCGGAAAATGTTGTTTTCCATTTGTTTTGGGTGAGGAACGAACTCTGAGTTTTATCCAGCATCAACTCCATCTTCCCTTATCTCAACTTCAAAGTTTTACCATTTTGAAACCAAAAGAGTACGTGGGTTAATTTCGAAGTCTATTCGGCATGCTTTAGACCAGCCTCTAAACTATGCAAGAACCTATCTAGCGGACATATTGCTATGGGAAGTTAAGAAGGTAAATCTATCTCGATTTCGATCTTGTGATGGTAGATGAAGTTTCCAAGCTTTGGGGCGTGGATTTGAAGGGTGAAGTCCTGGCTGCACATGAATACTTCCCTGCCAACTTGGTGAATTACTTCACTGAGGTTTTCTTGTCAAACCATGAGTTATCAAGCACGTTTGAGGGCCGAAATCCATGCTATTTCAACATGGGGGGTGATGACTGATGATTGTGGATGTAGAGAAATGGAGAGTGCTGGGAAACTATACACAGAAAGTTGAGGGTGTGCAGAAATAGAAGAGGATTCATCGCTTAGGTTCTTTGCCTCCTTTCTTGCTGGTTTTGGTGGGAAATATCGAGCCGGTTGATCATCGATGGAATCGGCTAAAGGCGGTGATGATATTGACGGGAAATGCAAGAGATTGCTGACCGGTCCGATTAGTTTGCCTCGTTGGAGTGTAAAGGGGAAGCCATGGTTGATGCTTAATTCAAGAAAACATACAATGTTGATAATTTGTGGGGTCTATGATCTTTATCGCTCGCCTAAGCATTTGTCTGAAAAGTGAAGATTGCCCGATTCGTATCATAGAATTTTGAAACAATATTGATATTTGGTGGGATTGACTGAAATTTGAGATAACTAAATGAAATCGTAACAAAAACGAAAAAATTTCATGAGATTTGACTTATAAGAACAAAATAGTTTTTTTTCTTCAAAACTAATCAAATATATTATTTTATCAAAAAACAATATCTTTAATTCACATCATTTTACCGTAAAATCGAAAAAATAATTTTGAAATTATTTAAAAATATGTATATATTTTAAAAATTGTGTAAATTCTTTCTTTTTCTTATAATCTTTGAAAAAAGACAGGAGCCATTGTTTATTTTTTGTAATTTTCATTTGTTTTTGGTCGGTTGCCCTTGAGGGAGAAAAGGAGACAACATTTGAATTTAAAATTAAGATATGTGATGTCGATCTAATATCGACTTAATATGGTGTATTAAAATATAGAGTATTATTATATGTGTCGCATATATTTAACCCAAATTTAAACGTTATCTTATATAAAATTTGAAGTTGTCTGATCAAAATATGATATCAAATTATTTATTTATTCTTTTGCCATTGCTAAATTCATTAAACATTTAGAAATAAATGTAATTTTGTGTGAGACAGTCTCATGAATTTATATTTGTGATACGGATTAATTAGTTCATATTTACAAAAATAATATTTTTGATTTAAAAAATAATAATTTTTTATAGATCAAGTCGAATTAGATGTTCATTTCATAAAATTGATATTCGAAACAATCTCATAAAAATTTTGTGTGAAATTCAACATAGAAAACAAAATTTATTGCATCATTTGAAGGAAGGAAAGACTTGAAATAGGTAGACAACCAAAGACCAATCCTCCTCTCTCATTGTCTGTCGAGTAGGTTTTTTGTGAGACGATTTCACGAATCTTTATCTATGAGACGGACCAAACCTATCGATATTCATAATAAAATGTTATTATTTTTTCATGGATAACCCAAATAAAATATTTGCCTCACAAAATACAATCCGTGAAACTGTATCACAAGTTTTGTCTTATATTTTTGTTGTCATCGAAGTGGTGTGGGACTGTAAAACTTGTAATCCATGAATTTCTTCAAATCCGTATTATCAGACAATCCGGTGTCTCTCAAACCTGATCAAGATCATCCGAACCCGAATCCAGGAACTGATGATACTTCTGGTGGCTGGAGTTTCGGGGGCTTGATCAAGAACTTCGAGGCTCGATCTGAATAATTGCTCGAGACTTATCGCAGAGATCTCAAGGAATTTGGTCCTGGTCTCAGAAATGAAACCGATAATCTCCGTGAAATTGCAAGCCGAGCTGTGAAGGGACTACCAGCTTCTCTTGAAGCTGGCGCCTCTGCCGCTGATGGCTCGCTGGAGTCTGTCAGCTGATGAAGTAATAAAATCAACGGGCGAGATTGTTCCAAAAGAAAGTATAGATTTTGCATCGGATGGGGAATCTGAAGCGCTAGATACAAAGCAGAGCTTGGATTCGGGGGGTCGTTACAACTGGTTTGAATCACAGCTGAGTCTGATCCAGAATGATTCGAATACCTTTTGCCAAGAACCAGATGGTGCGGACGAGTACAATGAGTGCAAGTTAAGGTTTGACTTGGGGAATAAGAAGGGCGAAATCGATAAATTAATAATAGGGGGTAATGGAGCTTTGGAGGGTGTATACAAAAAGGTGGTCGTTCCTGGCAAAGTTCGGAGCCGTGATTCAAAATTACACGGGATAGTTCTGTCTCATATTGTATTTAATAAAATAAATAATTAACTAAAAATTTTAAAAAATGTAAACATTAACTTCGTGAAAACATAAAATAAAAATATTTAATATTTATTACTTTAAAAAACATGGAGCTGAAACACTTCTGATGTTGTGCTCTTCGATTCTTCTTAAAATAAAACTCATTAATTAATATACCGTTATCATTTTTTTCAATCAAATCTCGCTCGATGTAGATTACTATAGAATCTTCGAAGAACTTTGCTTTCATCTTGTTACGAAGAGATGTTTTAACAAGTTTCATTGCTGAAAATGCTCGTTCTGTTATTGTTGTAGAAACGAGGAGAGTTAAAACAAAATGAATCAACTTGTCAATTAAATAAATATATCAGATTCGATAAATAAGTAAACGATGTAGATAAAAATGTATAAATTACTTGTCAATCAAATCGTATGTTCTTGACTTATTTGTCTCGATTAATCTTCGACATAATTCAGAAATAGTTGATAATTTCTGAAATCTTTCATGGCCTGTAACATCAAGTTTATAGTGATCCAATTGCAATCTCAAGTTATGCAAATCTTGTGAATCGAAACCAAGATAATAGAATTTCTAAGTAAGTCTATAGATATGATCAACATTAAGAAGCTTAAAGTTTTCTTAAGGTTTCAAAGCACAACTAAATTTAAGAAGTTCAACTGCCTCATCCTTGAATCTATTATTAAGTTATTCAACTTGAAAATCTATTGCAGCTGTAAATACATTAAATCGATAGTGGTGCTCAACTGTGATTAAATCATTTTATTGACAAGAATGACATGTACCAGATTTATAACGAGCTTCCATGTGAGGTATCTCAATGTCAGACTCGACACAAACTTCTTTCACATAACTAAATAGGAGATCAAATCATTCTTTTCTCAAAGTACGAAGCAAAGTTTTAGTCGTTGAAACATAATCCATTGCCCTTAAAATATTTAGAGATTTATTTTTCAATGCTCGACAAAGCAGATTTGTTATCCTCATTATCTTATGCATCGAGTGTAATATGAATATGAAATCAAAAAACTTCATTGCAATCAATGCACCACTAGCTTCACCACGAATGGAATTAGAAACTCCATCATTCACCATATTTTCTCACACAGTAATCACGGAGCTATACTTATCAATCATGCTACAAAGTGAGTCGAAATTAGAACTGCAACGAGTCTTTCTAGGTCGTAATAAATTTCCAATTTAATTACATCCTCTACCTGTATCACGTTGACTAGTAGCTACCTTATGCGCAACTTGAATTCTTTGAGTAGAATGTAACTCACCGTTACGTTTAAGAGATGCATTGATGAGATTACAAATGGAATTTAATTTTGAAAAGAATAACCAAATGGATACCTCTTTTTCAGCAGCTGCAGTTAATGCTAGTTGAAGCCGATAAGCAAAACAATGTACATAATATGCACACGAGCAATATTTCAAGAAAAGAGCCTGCAATCCATTCCAAGAACCGCGTATATTGCTCTCTGATATTTCTTTCTTAAGTGCATCAGATATTTCTTTCTTAAGTGTTGCAGCAGTTATATACGTCACGTGTACAATGGCAAAGAACCGCTCTCGTAAAAAAGCCTTCAGTATTCACAAATTTTAATACAATAGCCATTTGCTTCTTGTTAGATGCATCTCTGGCTTCATCAACTAGAACGCAGAATTTTGCATCCCAATTCCTTTACGAGGCTCTCACTTGGTTGGAATGATATTCAAGACATCTTTCTAAATATCAGGTGAAGTATACTTTGCATTGTTTGGAGTTTTCTCTAAGATGATGTCCCCAATACTCTTATTCATTTTCCTATAAAATTTATCATCTCGATAAAATTTACCCGATTATTAGAAGATGGAGATTCATCGTGCCCTCTAAATGCACATGCTTGCAAAGTGAGCCATCAAATGCTTTATATAGTTGTTGTAAGTCGCGATCTGTTCTTCTAAAGATTGTGCATCTATCACCATGTCAATACGACGAGGTACATTCATCAAATTATCAGATATTCCACAACAATGTTATGTGGTGAAGTATTGCATCCTATATGCATCAAAAATGCGTATCTATCACCATAATTAACTCGCTTGTAATATTTGAATCCATCCATTATAAATGTAGGATCGTGAGAATGCTTATGTTCAAACAAGAAGCACGGAAAACAAAATGCAGCATCTTTCGAAGGAGAGTGCTCTAACCTAAGTAATTTTTTTTTAAACCAGTGACTTTCGATTTTGACTTCCAAATTTGGTCGTGGATACTCATTCTTAATTGGTTCATATGGCCCGATCTTGGTATAAGCTCGTCTAATTTCATCCATTTGATTAACAGGATATTCCATATCGGAGTACGTAATGTCGGACCAGGTTCAAGAACTCACATCAACATCAATTCTGGGAGATTTGTTAAGTTGTTGATCACTAGGATATGTGTGAGGCCTGGGGCCGAAGAGGGCAGGGGGTGATCGCCGGTGCCATGAGGTTGCACAGAAAATGAGCGGGTCTTGGCAGGCTTCTAGATGGAGGGAACATGAATGAACCGATCCAACACCAGAATGAGAGGGATTCCGAGACTGTTCAATGTAATGGACTGTACAGTTGAAGATGGCTTAAAAGATTTGATATTTAATATTCATATCAAGAAGGTGCATCTTCTTTTTGGTAGCTCATCACATAAGAACTCTAAAGTTAAGCGTGTTTGACTTGGGGAAATTTTGGGATGGGTGACTCCGTGAGAAGTTTCCTAGGGTGCGTGTGAGTGAGGACATAAGCACGCTGAAAAGACTCGTCTTGGTACAGTGAGGACAGTCGTCGAATCTGTGGCGTTACAGTTGATATCAGAACCGACCTCTCTTAGTACGGTGTGGTTCGGGGACGAACCAAGCGGAAGCTGGTGGGCATGTGAGGCCCGGGGCCGAAGAGGGCAGGGGGTGATCATCGGTGCCATGAGGTTGCACGGACAATGAGCGGCTCCTGGCAGGATTCTAGGTGGAGGGAACATGAATGAACTGATCCCACACCGGAATGAGAGGGATTTTGATATTTACTACTCATATAAAAAAGGTGCATCTTCTTTTGGGTAGCTCATCACATAAGAACTCTAAAGTTAAGCGTGCTTGACTTTGGGCAATTTTGGGATGGGTGACCCCCTGGGAAATTTCCTAGGGTGCGTGTGAGTGAGGACATAAGCACGCTGAAAAGACTCGTCTTGGTACAGTGAGGACAGTTGTCGAATCTAGGGCGTTACAGTTGATATCAGAACCGACCTCTCTTAGTACGGTGTGGTTCGGGGACGAACCAGGCGGAAACTGGTGGGCATGTGAGGCCCGGAGCCGAAGAGGGCAGGATGTGATCGCCGGTGCCATGAGGTTGCACGGACAATGAGCGGCTCCTGACAGGTTTCTAGGTGGGGGGAACATGAATGAACCGATCCACACCGGAATGAGAGGGATTCCGAGACTGTTCAATGTAATGGACTGTACAGTTGAAGAGGGTTTAAAAGATTTGATATGTACTACTCATATCAAGAAGATGCATCTTCTTTTTGATAGCTCATCAAATAAGAACTCTAAAGTTAAGCGTGCTTGACTTGGGGCAATTTTGGGAGGTGACCCCTGGGAAGTTTCTTAGTGTGCGTGTGAGTGAGGACATAAGCACACTGAAAAGACTCGTCTTGGTACAGTGAGGATAGTCGTCGAATCTGGGGTTTAGAATATGAGACGTCAAGATTGAATGGAGAATGCTCCTTACTTGCCGATATCTGCTCTTTTTGTTTTAAAAATGAGTCGATAGTTTTTCTTTTCTTCATTCTTGAGTTTTTTTTTCTTCTTACTGTCGTCTACACCATGAAATATCACTTTAATTTAATTTATTATGGCTAAGTGAATCAAATCAACATTATTGACACTAAATAATTGTTACTTTAATCCAATAAACCTTGAACAATTATAATTAGTGTTGGGTGCAATAATTGTCATTGCTTGGTAGAGCGATCGAATCGTGGTGCTTGACCTGATGTGTAGTTTAAAAGTTTTGAGTTGCACCATTATCACCAACTATAGTTTTTGGTAAAGCGACAAAGCGATCGGTTTTATAATTGGTATCAGAGCCAAGGTCACGGGTTCGATTCACATTGATTGCAAGGAGTGCAATTATTGGGAGGGAGATTGTTGGGTGCAATAATTGTCCTTGCTTGGTAGAGCGATCAAACTGTGGTGCTTGAGCTGCTGCGCGGTTTAAAAGATTTGAGTAGCACCATTACCACCAACAATAGCTTTTGGTAAAGCGGCAAGCGCTCGGTCTACAATTATTCCAAAACAATTCCCGAAGTTAACATTTGACTATCCTAAGGCATAATACATTGAAATATAAAATTTTTACAGCCTTATAAGATCGAAAATCTCATTTACATAATTCTGAATTTTTCAAAAATTACACAAATTTGCATTTATATTTTCTATAGCATCTAAACATCCAAATAATAAATAATCAACACTAAAAATCAAAAAATCCCCAATATAAACTCTGGAAATTCGAAATAATGCTAAAATAAATTTCGAAAAATTATCAATACCTCCAATCGGCTCAAATATAGTGCCTTGAATCAACAATTTAACATATATCAATTATCGGTATTCAAAAGAACCAAAATACCCAAATAATGAAGCACTAAAATATGAAATTACCTTTAAATTCGAAATTTGAAATTAAAACAACAAGAAAAATTTGTAGTAAGTTTAACACTAAGATTCCTCACGATTTCCAGTGAAAAAGACGGCCGATGGGCGACGGTCGATTTCAAGACGACAAAGAAACTTTCAAAATGTGGTATTAAAAGAAAGATTATGTCGTGGGTTTTCCGAATCTATAATCGATTTTGAAAACCGGCGACCGATGGTGAAGTGACTGTCATTTCAAGTAACGAAAATTGTGATGGCTTGAGGGAGAATAATGAAGCTGGAGCAGACAAGTGAACAGGAGAGAGAAAACAAATTGTGGCTAGTCAACAAAATTTTTAAAATAAAACATACCTATTTTTCTGGAAAAAAAAAAATTAAATGGGGCTGAAGCCTAACCCAGCCAAAGTATAGGTCCGCCTTCTGGGGTGGTGGATCCCGAAACATTTTGGTATAGATACTTTTACAGAGTACATAAGCTCGAGCAGCAAGATAGAATGAGAGCTAATCTTATGAAGAGCCATGGTTCGCCGAAACGGCCGTGACGCGGCCGGAACGGAACGGGAATGGTGACCGCCGTTCCAAAGTTCCAGGGAAAATCGGTGATTTTTTTGTAGCGCTGTTCTTCGACTTTTTAGCGGCGATGCAGAACGGAACGGCCGAGCGGAATGGGAAATCCGAATTTTCAACTTTCACATAGACATGAGTTTTGTTTTTGTTAATGGAGAAGAAGATGATTGAAGTGGTGAGTTGGAAAGATGAAGTGAGACATGACGCTGATTGCACTACATAAAAAAAGACAAAAGATCATCCGATTCAGAAGTAAATTTGTGATGTAAATAATAAACAAATGAAGCCAAAAAATATAATATAAAATAAAGAAAGTTTTCAATTTATAAAACTAATAATCTGTGTAATCGTACAATAATTGTGTTGTGTGAGCTGTATGAACAAGGTGATTTTTTCCCCATTCTTCCCTCTTCTTCAAGTTTCTTTCAGTATCTGCTTTAAAAAAAAAGTTTCTTTCGGTATAACATAAAATTTTTAAAAATCTTCTCATTGATCGCCTTTTGCCGAGTTGGTGATGCATCATTTTATTTGCGGATTGTTTTTTCATTTGGATTTGCAAGCTAATCTGTAATATCTCAACCTTTTATCATGTTATTGTCTATGATGTATTCTATGGTGTGGTGTTTAAAAAATATGGTTATGGGATATTCATGTTTTGTTACGGTAAGATATGTAAATGGTTATTGTTTATGGTTATCTTATGAGAATGGTTATGTTATTGGTATTATATTTCATAGTTATTGATGATTATAGAAATGAATGTGTAGAATAGAAAGTTGATCTTGAGCCAAATAGGAAATTGAAGTGCAGAAACGATATGAAAAATGTGGCAGTAGTTGTGGTTTTTAGTATAATGTCTTGTATATTTATATTTAAATTTTTTTATCAATTTTTAGAATTTATTAATTTTTTTATACAAGTGTTCCGCAACCGTTCCGCAGCATAACATTGGAACTGGAACGGTAGTTGTCATTCCAAGCACCGCAACCGTTCCGACGAACCATGTGAAGAGCCGAAAAGGGAAAATCCCGATGAGGAAGAATGATCTTGGGATGTAGGTGATGATGATAATGGTGATAGAAGGATTCAACAAAAGACCGGAGTAAAAGTGGAAGGATCAGTGACTTTAGGATCCGAAGATAGAACTTTGAACCATCTTGCAAAACAAGAGGGTTCTAGCAGTAAATCACATGATGTTGTTGATAAGAAAAACATCATGGAGTCTAGTAGTAAGATCAATGACAAGTTATTTTCTGTCGAAAAACGAGGTCCGAAGATGTTGAAGTAAAGACCGGATGACGATGGAGGAAAGTGGTCTGAAGAACTATGATGATATAGTGTTGCCATTGGATGAAAAGATGGATCTTGAGGAGAAAGGTGAATCTTTGAAGAAAAGTGATGCATCGGCAAAGTTGAATGAGAAGGTCTAGGAGTGGGATGTGATTGAGGATGTTGGAAGTGGTGACGAGAAGAAAATTTCAGTTGTTGATGGCGACACCACGAATAGGGCTGAACTAAGGAAGTTTATAAGTTCTGCATGCAGTAGATGATGATGACTTGAGTTGGGATATTGAGGATGATGATGAGCCTGCGAAAGCTTGATTGCAAAACCTTGTACTTCGTTAATTCAAGAAATAGCTGCGGGGTTTGGAAAGTTAAGAGACGTAAAAAAAAGACCCATGTAAGTCAAGGTAGATCCCATGGCCTAATTTTTTTGGGTCAAGTGCGGTTCATACCTGTTTACGTCGACCCCACATGACAAAAAAAATGGACAATTGAATCTACCACAAGAATGCCATGAGGGTAGCTCGAACTCAACAATTGGAATCAAACTGATGCAATTTTCCTTTTTTTTTTTCTGTCTTGATGCTAATTAGTCTCTCTAGTCTCTGCTACTTATTTTTATGTGTCTCGTTGAGTCGTGGTTCTATTATATTGATCATACTTGTATCCTAAAGCCTTTGTTGTAACTGTTAATCGTTCGCGAAGTTTCAGTATTCAAAGCTCTCAAATTGTGAAAATAACAAAAAGTCCAATGCGGCAGTTCTTGTGTTTAAATTGTGTTTTTTGACGGTGGTTTCACCAAGAATCACACAATTTGAAAAAATGGGGTCAATGAAACACATCAGTTGGAAATATTCTTCTTCCTGAACAGAAAAGAGAACCATGCTCTAAAAAGTAACTCAGATCCGAAAACGAGAGTGGATACAAAGCCTTTCACAGGACTCACTGACACTCAATTTAACCTCTAAAAACCTGGCAGATTAGAAAAAGGAGAAAATGCACAACTTTAATCAGCATTGAGAACTTCTTTTGACATGAGAGCATCACCAAAATTACTTGGAAATCACACGTATAAATATTATGAATTGTTGAGCCCTGAATCAGAATTTGTCTCTTCTTTACGTGTTTCAACCGAGGAACGTAAAGAAAGAAACCGTCCTCTTTGAGCACGTGGAGGAAGATGCTTTGCGGGCTTTCGCGAACCAACAGTCCAGGGCAAGAACACCCCAGTGCCACCACCTGGAACTCTTTTAGGGCTCACAACCATTGGACGCACAGGGGCTAACATGACCAAAGGGGAGCGCATGAGACTCCATTTTGGGATCATAGTCATCGGTTCGTAGCCAGTGAGTGTAGCATTTGGATTTGGGGCACCAGGTTGCCACAAAGTCATGGCTTTGTTTAAAGGGCTTTCTGCAGGTATATTGTTTTGGGTCTCTGCTCGAACTCTGAAGAAAGTGATGGTCACCCTCTTGTTAAGCGAGGCGCACATAACATGCCTTGCTGTGTCTGAGCTGTTCCCTCTCATAACTAAAAGAGACCTGCACAACATGCTTGGAATTAAACACCTTATCATCCATAAAATCAGGTGGGAGGGGGGGAACGATTAAGTTCAACACACACCCTTCCTTCAGAGAAAGCATGAGTGGCCCTCTATAATTTCCTTCACCATCGTTAACTAGTGTGCGGCCGAATGCCATTGTTGATTCGGAGAGGAGGAGTGTAGAAAGTGGTTGGTCCAAATGAGGTGGTTTAAGAAAAGGCTGAGAATATTCGCCCTGATACAAAAAAATAAAAACCCTTGTTAATACTATACACAAGGCATGGAACTAGAGAAATAGACATAAATGATACAAATTTGAAATACATATACTTCATCAAAGAAGTTAATAATGCAGCTGTTTGGTTTCCTGTGTTCTGGAATTAGATGCCATTGAATCAAGTGCTCAATGACACCTTGGAGAAGAGTTGGGATTGGCTCGACATAGTCTGTTAACACAATTAAAAGAATGAAACATCAAAATTACTAGCAGGTAATCACTGTTGCAAAGAAAAAAGATATCAAGAAAGCGAATCAATAGTGGCAAAACAAACTACGTACTCTTTTGGGTCATTGAATCATTGTTTATCTTCCCGAAAATGGGTACGCCTAGCTGAATCAACTCCCTCTTGTTTCCTTTCACATGCTGATTGTATAGAACAAATGTCTCATCTGAAAGCATATTCAGCAATAGATCAGAGCTTTGCTGCGGTAGAATGGAATCCAGAGGATCAACTTTTGCATAAGACTCATAGTACCATATCGAATGGAAAAAAATAAGCACCAGAAAATCAGTTTGTAAATTTGAGAACATGTTGGAATTCTTGGTTGAATAATTTTAATCAGTATACCATATTTTGTCATTGGCAAAACAGTTTTAGCAGCAAATCGTATATTTAGTCTCGAGCAAAATGAATCCCCAAACCTGGTCACAACCTCAAAACTTCCGGTCCAAATCGAAACAACTAGTCTAACTACATAAGCATCATGGATCACAGGATCCACCTGACAGTTCACCATTCTGACCAGCGATTCGAAGTGCATTCACTAAGTTATTCAATTTAGAGAGCTCCACATCAGTGAATACGTCTTCATACAACTTAAGACCTCGAACAACATTCACCTGCATTAGAATTTATAGTTAATAACACGTTATATAGACATTAATCATGAAATCAAATCTTCTGCACAACAAAACTAAGAGATTAACAAAGAAACGGACTCACCATATGCCCTTTAACTGGCTCCTTTGCGATGAAACCCTTCGTCATCTTGATCTGAGCACAACGTGCATCACACTCTTCATGGTTGGAACATATATCAACATGTTCAAGAGATGGCTGCACTTCTTGAGATCCTGTGGTCCATCATAATAAATAACGAATTTTGGAATCATCCCAGAACAGATCTAAGAAAGATAAATGCATTAAATAAATTATTACAACCTTCTTGCGCAATAATCAATGCAACGAAAGAATATATTCAATGAAGAGTCACTAAAACAAGGCAAGCCAGCTATCATCTAAAGGACCTGTACTTTCTCTCGGGATTAACAACGTATGGCTAAAGCCTCTGTCTGTTTTCTTGTTTTCTCCTCCCTGAGTTTCTTTTCTCTATACTTTAAATGTTTAAATTCAAGAACTTTTCTCAATATCGGGTTAAATCTCCTAAAAAGTCATATTGTACTCTAGAATCGTTTCACTTCCACTATCATGCTGAACATTCTCAGCTTTTGATAATAAACATAGCTACTCCCAAGGTTGATCATTTGTTTTTCCAAGATTTATGTCTCAATTCGTTGCACTGGGCACAGGTGTGGGGAAAAAGGAAAGTGAGAGATACCGTGATATTAATTTGCTGTACCAAGCCCACTACAGACCATGACAAAAATGAAAAAGCATCGTTCGTACACCGTATTCCGTATATATAGCAAGAACATATAGTGGAATAGTATCTAAATGGTGCACAGAGTCTATATCGGATCAAGAATCTCGATCAAAAGGGACTGTAATTTTTATACAGGAGTTTTACTTTTTGATTCACCTCAAGATTTTTTTTCATATATTGCAACTCTCCCTTTTTTGTTCCAAAAAGTAACATGTCTAAAAACCATTAAACTATATATGCATGTATTTTCCCTTGCAACCCTTGATTATCAAAAAAAGGGTGGTCATTTTCAAAATTGAAATCCATGTATAGATTTTGGCCAAATTCTCCCAAGAATTGAGTCACCAGAAACCCGGTTCGGCGAGGCAACTCGGTGAAGTCAAACGAGTTGGGAACTCCGAATGGCTTGTGGAAACAAGGAGAAGAACCCATATCGGGAATCCGAATATCCCATTGAAGAGAGAGACAAAATGGACCAGTGGGCCAACAGCAGCCAAAGAAAAGCCAACTGGAGGCAGCCACGACGTCCAATAAAAGATCCGACGGTCCAGACCAACGGCCGCCCACCAAAAGAATTTTTTATTCAAATTCTTTGTAGAGCCATCTTACCGGTGCCCGGGCCACAGATCAAGGACCTTGCTCCATTAATGGCGTCCTAAATAATAAAATTTAAATGTTATTTGAGAAATTTTCTTTCTTAGAAATTCTTGTGGCTCTATTCTGCTCACAATTATTAAGGATTCAGATTTTTTGCGGTTCCCGAAACTAACTTTGGACTCGTTGGCCAACAAACTTTTCGATTACTTTTCTTTGCGCATCTCGATTTTCTCAAATCGCCCATAAAATACTCGGAAATTATAAAAAAAATATAATTTTTAAATTTTATATAAATAGTGAAATGATATACGTTCAATTTATTATCACATTACCAAATATTTTTGTTTTTCAAATTAAATATTCTGGATTATTCAGGAAAAAGTCTGCTGCTTGCTGAACAGTAACAGAATTTATATAATCAATCATTTTTCCCCCGAATCCAACGTTAAATAAAACATAAATAATTGGGAAAAAAATGATGATCCAATTGGTTTGAATTGTGATGATGCAATGGACAGATCGAGGCTTAGTGGACTTACCTGTATCAGTGATCTCACTTTCAGGCGATTCATCCATCTCGGATTCCTCACGCGCCGCTTCACCGCCGTCATCCTCAATGATGCCCGCCGATTCCTCGGCCGGGCTTTCCTGGTTCTTCACTTTCTCATCACACGATTCCGTACATGCGACGTTCCTCTCCTCTATCTTCTTCGCGGCCACTTTATTGAGCTCCATCGGGATATCCGCGATGGAGAAATACTTCTGCCTGTGGAGGATCGGGATCCAGTTCATCCTCCGCCTGTGTATAGCCGCGAAAACCGACTGGTACTCGGCTGCCCCGCCACTCTCCAGCTGCGTCAGGTGGCTGCAGAGCGTATCGATGATAGCATTCGCCGCCGCAAACTCCCCACGGAACCACGAGATGATAGCATCCTTGGCAAACGTCTCCGACACGGCCGTCATCATCACCCCTGGCAGCGGCGGCTGCTGCACAACCGCTGGAGCCATCATCGGATTCATCTGAATCCTATCACCCTGAGCTGAAACGGCTGCCACCGGCGGCATCTGGATGCAGCGTAGATTGTCTGAGGTGCGTGAATCAATCTAGAAGTTTCAGTGAATACTATGATTTTGGATCTTCAGAGTGAAAAAGTTGGTTACATAGATGTGCCTAAATCTCGGTAAAATTTTGTGGGATCACAGGAAATTGTTGACAAAAATAAAATAAAAAATAAAAAAAGAAGAGCAAAATGAGATTCTTGAAATTTAGAGAGCGAAAAAAATCGTTGGAGGTGTGAAGGGTTTATGTTGTTTTATATGCGTGCGGAAGAAGAGTGGTGGAATAGTCCGTACCGGGTGGGGAAACACATGATGACGTGTCAATTTTTTAGGACTCGTCCCATTGTATTTCTCTATGTCCACGTCATATGTTAATACAATAAAAAAAAATTATTGTGTACTTTCTAATTCAATTACTTCAAATTGATAGTTTCATATTTTTGTATTTTGTCGGAGAGTAATGTTATATATACAATTAAATTTCTATAATAATTTTTATAATACAAAAAATTCAATATAAAAATTCTATTTATCAATATCTTATAATAAATTTATTATAAAATCTCACGATTTAATTGTTGTAAATATCGTTGTACGATATCTTGACTTTATCTTTAACATTATTTTTTCTTGGATGTGTTGTGTTATCATATTCATTCATTTTGATGACGTGTTTGATTAAAAATGACTGTTATTGGCATTATAAGAGAGATCCTAAAAATATCGAAACGTCGAGACCAAAAATCGATGATTAGATATGTTAGAATTGAGTGTACAAAAATAATTTCCAATTTTTAGATTTGAATAACTTACATTTCCGTATGCCTACGGTCAAATATTCTACATGAGTAACTGATAATCTTTTCCGAATCTCAAATGAAAAAAATTAATATCTTTATAATTGTCTTACCGTTGGTCAATCCAAAACAACATATATTAGCAAAGTAAAAATTTGTGTGAGACGGTCTCACGGATCGTATTTGTGAAACAGATCTATTATTTGGGTCATCCATTAAAAAATATTACTTTTTATGCTAAGAGTATTAATTTTTATTGTGAATATGAGTAGAGTTGACCCGTCTCATAGATTTTGATCCGTGAGACGGTCTCACATGAGACCACTCTATTATCAATACAATGTTTTATGTTTCTTTGTAAACATTAAATAATTGGTGTCAAATTAATTATGTAAGACATAAAATTTACATCATTTACTAACAGGAGAAAATAGAAGTTGTTCGTATTTAACGACGGTCTCACATGAGACCACTCTATTATCAATACAATGTTTTATGTTTCTTTGTAAACATTAAATAATTGGTGTCTAATTAATTATGTAAGACATAAAATTTACATCATTTACTAACATGAGAAAATAGAAGTTGTTTGTATTTAACGGTTCGGGATCAGAATATATGTATGTTTGGTACAAAAATGTCGAGGAGGAAATTATTTAAGCTACGTTTTTATGACTGATGTTTTAGATGCGTGAAATTTTATTTAGTGTTTGGGGGCAATAACATGTAGTTTTTTTTTTATAGCAGAAAAAAGAGAGAAAACGAGTTTTTATTGTGTAATTGTTGCAACTTATAGATCTGAACCTGAGTAATATATTCATGATAAAGATAAATCTTGGGTGAAACTAAATTGAGGTTCGAATCAACTGACATTGAAGAATAAATGGGTGAGTTTTGATTAGAGGTGAAATGTCATTCAAACTTAGAGCTATAGTTCTCCCCAAAATGCAATGACACGCAATAGTTGACCGGACATCTAGGATTAGACAAAAATTTGTGTGAGACGGTCTCACTGACCATATTTTGTGAGACTGATCTCTTATTTGGGTCATCCATGAAAAATTATTATTTTTTATGCTAAAAGTATTACTTTTTATTGTAAATATCGGTAGGATGGACCCGTTTCACAGATAAAGATTCGTGAGACCGTCTCATAAGAGACCTACTCCTGGGATTAAAGCATTGTTTTGGTGCGAGTCTTCATCGGGTATAATTGTCGTTGCTTATAGACCTAAACCTGGGTAATCCATCCATGATTAGGACGAAGATTATGTAAAACTAAATGGAGGTCCAAACCGACTAATATCGAAGAATCAACTATTGGAAATTTAATCAAATTTAGAGTTTGAATAAAAATTATGTCTCGTGAATGTGAGAGTGTCTTTTGGCTCTCCACATTCATGAGTTAATTGAAGAGTTTTGGTTCTTCATATTCTTGAGTTAATGGGAAGATTAATTGAGTTAATTAATCTTGCATGACTCTTGGTGTGCATTTTGAGGCTTATAAATAGTATGTTCATTTCATCATTTGAAAAATATGAAAATATTATCTCTTTCAAGCATTCTCTTGCATTTCATCTTGTTAGTTTTTCATTTGGCTCCGTTAAATCTCGGTGATAAAGTAAATGTACGTTTTCAGTTCGCCGTAGTAGTGTCTCGTGCTTAAGTCACTACTGGTTGTTCCGTTGTATCTTGGGAAACAGATGTCCAAGACGATCTTCGAAGCACATACAGGAGGGGACGAATCTGTTTTAAGGACAATGTATTTCATACAGGCCTGGGTTTGCTGTAAGCCTTTCTTTACTGTTTTTCTTCACTATATTTTTCGCTGATCTCCTTTGCCAAAATATTCATGTACTATACCATTCGATATATTGTACCACATCAACATATTAGTTGTGATTAAGGCACATCATCTGACTGACCATCTAAGATTAAACACTTTTTTGGTGTGTCTCGAATTTGAATTATTATAATAGAGCAGAGAATGAGACCATTGAGCCAATTGACGAACTCATAAATGTTGATTTTTATTATAGTTGGCTTGTTCAATTTCAAAGAATTGATTTTTATGTAATAATTCAGGGTTTGGGCCCCATGTGTGAAGCCGGCCAATCGGGTATTATTAGAGCCCGGGTCCCATGGGCGCAAATGTCTTAAGACTGTAGTTGGCTGCGCTTTGTGACCACCGATGTGGGCGCATTACGCACATGCAGATGATTCCACATACCACCAACCGTGGCGCAGGTTAACGCAACATAGCCTCTTGTTATTTGACTCTCTTCTATCTCTAGCTGCAATCATTATTTTTTTATAAAATGATTTTTTCCATTTAATTATATGATTGTCTTTAAATAAACTGGATTTTTCTGGCCATAAAAGCTAATATTATGTTATTTTAATCTATGATTTCAAAGTATTTCAAGTTCACTTATTAATATTTTATAGTAATTATACCAGTTTTTCATAACATTCGATATCGACGTCATTTTCAAATTATTATTTAAAGCAAATTTTTCATCCAAATCAAGTCGTTCTACAAAATTACTATATTAAAACAGACGAGGATGGATAAAATAAGTACTATTCGAATCCAACTTCAAAACGAAGTTTATGGAAACTCTCGTCGCTCGGCTTAACTCTGATCCGATTCGAAATAATCGATAAATTTTTATTTCGGTACTGAGTTTTTGCTTCGGTACCATCTTTTTTGGGTGGATTTTGTCATTATATATTTAATTTTTTTTAATTGGTGTCCCAGGCATGAAAGATGTTGTTCAACCCTAAAAATAATTTAATTTGTACTTTAATTTTGTTTAAAATGTACCGTCGAATGTTGCAAAAAGAGATGCCCTGTCTTATTCTATCGAATAATTTCTTAAAGGTAATAAAAGTTGTTTTTTTTCCTTTACTTTGATTTTTTTTAAAAGTAAATAATTATTTTAGACAGTAAAGTTAATCACTATGGATAAGCATATTTGAAAATACTTATTTAATTAAACTATAAATGGGTTAAAAGAATAAATACTAATCTCATCTTTACATCATTAATTAAAAATTCAAATGTACTAATTTTTTTTAAATAAATAAATAAATCAGAATTTTTAGTCATGTTCAAGCCTGAGTCTCGTGGTTGGTGGAATGATTTATTATTATTAAGTTATTTTACCTGTCTCAATTATATAGTTCATTTTGTCACACAGATTAAAGTTATTATTCGGGAAAAAAAATTATACATAAAAATTTCATAATACAGTCTTATTCAATGATATTGAGAAAAAAATTTATTACAAGTATACATATTAAATAGAGATATACTAGTAAATAAAATATAGAAAGTTGACTATATATTTGAGACATACGAAAAAAACATTTAGTATATATTGAGATGGAGTGAATATATAATAAATTCAACTAAGCTTTACCATGAAGTAGTGAGTACTCAATTATAATTATATTTTGAGTAAATTTCTTGTGCGACGGTCTTCACTAATCTTTATCTGTGAGACGGATTAACCCTACCGATATTCACAATAAAAAGTAATATTCTTAGCATAAAAGTAATAATTTTTCATGGATGAATCAAATAATAGATCTGTCCTACAAAATACGACCCGTGAAACCATCTCACACAAGTTTTTGCCCTGTATTTTTTAGTCATTGATTAACAAAATTCTCTAGCCAATCTTGGGGGAAATTTCCTTTAACTATATATATATACACACACATAAAAAAAATCTAGGAATATAAGAGGAAAGTGGAAAAGTAAAGAACAATATGCAATTTAAAAAATTGACCAAATCATTACATAGAATCGTAGAAAATATATTACATTTCTAATTTAATTATCTTTCCCCTTACTTTTTGATACACGACACTTCAAGAATAAAGAGCTTGCGTATTAAGACATAGACAATAAATCTAACGATGTCATTAGGGGGGAAAAATAAATTAAATCTGAAATTCGGTTAATAGCACTTAGGTTTCTTATGGGGACATGGATTTAAAACCCATGGATTTTTATCATAATTTTATTGTTAACAACAAAATAATTGATGAAATCTTAAATTTATATATTACTTATTTATATATTAATAATAAAAATATAATAAATTTCAAAAAATAGACTTGAAATATATCATAATTAACAATTTAACATAAAAAAATATATATAAATATGCAAGAGTGAATTTGAAATTTGTGGCTTCTCTAAAACTACAAAATACATTTGAAATTTATATATTTGAAATGAGTAGATCTCTTGTGAGACGGTCTCACGAATCTTTATCTGTGAGATATGTCATCTATACCGATATTCACAATAAAAAGTAATATTTTTAGCATAAAAAATACTACTTTTTCATGGATGACCCAAATAAGATATCTGTCTCACAAAATACAATCCGTGAGACCGTCTCACACAAGTTTTTGTCATTTGAAATAAATTGATTCAAATATAACATCAAGTTCGAAACAAACAAGTCTCGAATTCGAATTCGAGCTTTATAACGCCTTGAATGGGTTAATTAATAAATAGGAACTCCGACTCTAACTCTGACTTTAAAAAATAAAAAATAATAATGTTCTACCCAAATCAAATTGTATGCAATGTTAATCAGAATTTAAATCATTTAAGATATGATATATTTAATATATGTAAATAAAAATAAAATAAAATAAAAATAAAAAGGTAAAGCATTGAAAGTGCGTGATTCCATTACCTTTTGAAGGAAAAAGTGAAGAAAAGTGGCGCATGAGAGGTTTTGGTTAAAAGAAAGCTACTGGTGATTGAATGGACAGTCTCCCTCATGATTCACGTTACATATATAAATTTACTACAAAACTTTGTGTTATTTATATAATACATGAATAAGTAACTCTAGCCAACCCACAGAGTAAAAGCCAAATTATCATTTTGTTGCATAAATTTTTCGGAATGCGGACGTGACATATGATTTTTTTGGTTTAAACACTTGTATTTTGAGAAAAGATCAATAGGAAAAAAGAGAGGATATGTTGACATTTTGAACACGATACATGATGACTCATATAGACACATACATTGGTCGATAAAATTCCCCCGAAAATAAAATAAATAAAGCAATTTGATATTTAAACCATTTGTGATAATGATGTGTTGAGAATGCAAAAAAAGTTCTATATTGAAAATATTAGAGAAATATCATATGTTAATAAGATGGAAGAATATTTTCATTGGTATGAGATATTTTGAGTAAAGACCAAAAAAAAAATCCATGAGACTTTAAGCTCAAAATAAACAATATCATATCATTGTGGATATATATAACTTTTATTGCACAATAAGTGATGGCATATGTGAAAACAAAAGAGATCGAGGCAGGCAGTGCACCAAATATTTCATGTGGCCTCCATGATGAATATATGAGTTTGAGGGAGGCCCGGACCATAAAAAGAATGATGGTGATCCGTTTTTGAGGAGATGATTATTAGAATGCAACCAAAACCGCACATTAGAAATACAAGAGTAAGATAATTTATTAATTACATGAAAGGATATATTCATTGGTACGATATCTTTTGGGTAAAGACCACAAGCAAATCCATGAGAATTTAAGCTCAAAGTGAATAATATCATATGATTGTAGATATATATGACTTCCATTGCATAATATGATGTTTTTGTTTAAGTGGCTAAATCGGGTATCGCGCAGGGTGATTTACGTGATAAATACAAATGGATTCATTTCTTTGTTTATGGATATGATGCCCCCTAAATTTGGTACATCTTGGCGGATTCGAGCCTATCTCAAAATGACTCCTAGCCCACAAGTCCTAGCACACCAAAGGGTCAAGAGTCCCTAGACCACAGTCCCTAGCCCACCCAGGGGTCGGAAATTTCAGACCTTGACGCGGCTGATGGATGCGAAGATATGCTCATCAATACATAAGAGACCCAATAAATTCGGGATATGGGTAAATCTAGACAAGATAAGGGTAAAGTCCCAGCCGCCATTTAGATAAAGTCCTGGTATTTGAAATCTCCTATCTCAAGTAAGGATCTATCTTGATAGGAGTTTTAACCTGGTATGAAAGCTCATCCTCCCCCTATAAATACCAAGTATTGGCATATGGTTTGATTCATTCATACTCCTTATTCATATAGCGCTATTATATTGCACACTTAAGTTTGCTTCCCAGACTGACTTAAGCATCAGAGATGTCACGCCGGATAATCTTCCGACAACCCTTAACCCTCTTTTATCTGTGCAGAATTCAGGAATCTGGCTCGACCTATCCAATTGTGAAGATTTGAAGACACGCTCTCCAAATCAAACACGATGTACAATTTGGTATCATCAAAATAGTACGGGAATAAAGTCATCTCCAACCAAAATTACAAGGGAAGAGAGTACTCTCGAATCCATTGATAAGTTCAGCAATTCACGAGGCATGTGGTTTGGTAACCATAAAACTTATAATAAATATAATGCTTATATTTATATATATATTAAATGCGACATCTCTTTAGGCCGATGCCTCTCTTTTACTAATTTAGGGGTGTTTTTGGTGGAGGAAAGTAGAGGGAATTGTATAGGGGAAAGTAGGAAGCCGATGATAAATTAAAGAATCCGAATTTCGAGTAATTAGGTCATTGCATCAATATGTCGAGTGCCTAGGCACCAATGCACCATCACTAGATTCGTATCCAAATATATTGGGATAGAAAAAAACACATGCATATTTAATACAAACGTTTTTAAAAATCACTCATCAATAAAATAAATAACAATATGTTGTAATAAAGATGGGAAATTGGAAAAATATTTTCGCAAGTTTGATATATTTTGGTCTTATAAATTGTCTAAGTTTGATGTTAGTACGGTAATTAGTTTCTATTTTTTTTTAAACTTTTAGACCTTCTTTGATTGAATGTTGGCATGATATCAGATATTACCAACGTGACATCTTGTCGTGTTGGGCACCATGTCAAGACTCCAAAAAAAATGATAAAAGTGAACAGAGAAAAACAACTTTTTGACGATTTATGGTACTGAAAATTCAAACAATTGCTTCAATTTTTTAATGCCTAACCACATAAACCGAAGGGGACAATATTTACGAGACGTTGAACTTATATTTGTAGAAAGCATTGTAAAGATGGCGTTGGACTAAGACTGAATCAGTATTATTTTAGTGTTTTATTTTGAATTGGTCTTCGCCTTAATTAATTTGTGACGTCAATTATTCTGTTTGATTCATTCATCTATATATATATATATATATATGTGTGTAAATATATATAATTGAAACATGTGACTTGTGACATCTACCAAGACACGCGTGGCATGAGAGGTAATGCCACCTTTATTTATTTATTTATTATTTATTTATTTAAAATATATACACTTTTTCATATTTTTTAATTAGACACCAAACAACCCAAATTGGGAAGTTTCTACTTGCTGTCCATGTCAAAGTTTAAATACATAGATGTTAGGTGACAAAAACCCTTTTACACTAAATTACAAACTCTAAATAATTAAATATTACAACTAGTCACGACTTAAATCTCACACACACAGACACACACACACACACACACACACATATATATATATATATATATATATATATATATATGTGCTATAAATTATTTAGTCTAAAGTTATATTATTAGAAAGCTGATAATTTCATTAGATAAATCAAATTCACTCTCATATAATTCATGAATATTTATTAACATGAATTTCAAATTCAAGTGTTATTAATTTGAAATCTATTGTGCATGAGCCTAACTTTATGATGAATTTTTGCTAAGAGGATTTCAATTCAAAGATTTAATTGCATGTAAGAGATTTCAAATTGTCATAAAAGCGAACCTCACTTCGTCAAACCATTTTGTCAATTCTAAATTTATATGACTTTGTTTTTATGACACGAAAACCCCTAGTCTCTCGGTGTATACTGTATATTAATAAATTTTTGAATTAATGCAATAGCATGCAAATCATGATAATTTGATAAACCGCATTTGACAAATCTTGTATAACATACTCGTCCGAAAAAGTGTTGGAAAAAAGAATTGAAGTCATACATATTAGTTAAGTGCTCACATACGTATATACATGATTTTTTGATAAGTCGATGTATAATTATTTTTTTATAACACATACTTTCTTGAGGTTACGTGACAGATAATTGTTTTGTGTTCTTTATATATATATATATATATATATATATATATATATATATATATATATATATATATATAAGAAAATATATGATTTTTTGTGCTGGACAACGGACCACATGTATTATTTGCATATTTTTGTACGGTTTCCACAATATAAATTAATATTTTATTCGATACTATGGCTTCTAACATGTTTATTTTATAAATTTTGTATGTCAAAATATTAAATTTCAATAATGTTGTAATACCTACAACGAAAATAAGTTGAAACAGTCGATGACTTATAATTTATCTATATGAAAATTTCCAATATAAATAATGGATATTCGACATTCAAAAATGTTAGGTCTATCTTACTCGAATATTGTAATTTTCTTAGCCGAGATATGATTTTAAAATATAAATAATTTAGATGCTGTTTATATTAATTAAATTTGTCCAATAACCAAATTTGATTTTTGTAAAGATAAGCTAAAAGCCAGAATTTTAATCACCAGATATCATTTTTTTCCTAGAATACTTATAATAATAAATAATAAAAGTAAAAATTCGGGGTATTCTTAAATACAGTACCAATACGCAAAGGACAATTAATCATAAAGTCTAGGATCACTTTATAGTTTTAGTATGTCTTGGCACCATAGAGGAACATCGAATAATCAATCTTATACATTTAATATATATTTATTATAGTATCTAGTTCAATTTTCCACAGAAGAACATCGAATAATCAATTTGATACATTTAGTATATATTTATTATAGTATCTATTTCAATTACCAAAAAAATTGAAGTTTAGAAACATTTAAAATTTGGAGATTTTGCAATCCGATTATGTATATTTGGTTTTTTACGATTTTACTTGTCTATATTATCATAGTTTGTGTTTAGTTTGTATGTTTTTATTTTTTTTTTAAATTTTCTGTCATAATTTCCACATGGCACTTACATGACGTCTGCGTACGATATGTCACATCATCATTCATGAGGGAAAAAAGACAGAATTTGAAAGATAAATGAGTACTATTTAAATTTGTCGATATAAATTATCAAAATCACAAATAAATAAATATACATTATCAAAATTATAAATTTATGTCAAAATTACTATTTATTTATAGAGTGAGTCTCATGTGAGATCGTCTCACGGCTCATAATCCGTGAGACGGGTCAATCCTACACATATTCACAATAAAAAGTAATACTCTTAGCATAAAAATTAAAATTTTTTCATGGGTGACCCAAATAAGAGATCCGTCTCACAAATACGACCCTGTGAGACCGTCTCACACAAACTTTTGTCTTATTTATAATATTCTATTATATTAAAGTTAAACTTTATTTACTAACTAAATTTGATATGTTGGTGAATCTTTTTTATAATTCCCAAAATATTCTCTAACCATCTAATTATACACCATATTTTTGTTTATATTTTATTTTTTGTCCTACCATTTCAATTTCAAAAAATTGATAACTTTCATTTAAATATAACATATTTCTTTTTCTAATTTTTTTTTAATGAAACACATACATCGTGTGCATTACGATCCGTTGTACTATATATATCATAAAAGTTGGTTACAAGAGAACTTAGATAAGCAAATTGTATTCGCTATCATTAGAAAAATTAAAACGAGCACAAAAAATATTTGTAAAATTTGGTTTATTTCAAAATACCAAGGTTTTGGACGATGTCTCGATTTTAAGATCCAACTGTATTAAAAATTCACTATTTCAAAACCTTTTTCAGAAGGTTGACAAACGTGATTGGAAATAAATAAAATTATCACATTATTTAATAGTTACTCAATTTCCAAAATTGACAAATTTATTAAAAAAAAATTAACGTAAGTATAATATTTAAAATATATTAATTGGGTGGCTCATGCTTAATTAGAATTTCTGAAGAAGCGTGTTTGTTGCCATAGCCATTTTTATCAAAGTACTCGAACGAAAGCTGCTTTACTCTTCAATAACTGCGAAAGACGCCGTTGAAAGAATTTAATTTAATTGATTATAAATAATTATAATAACAATAATTAAATGTCAAAGTCAACTTACACATAATATTATTGCGCGCATGATCCATTATATTTAATTTTATATTTTTGAAGAGTCATATATAATATAATATAGAGAATAGACAATCAGTTCCATAAATTATCGAATCAAACTCTAATATCCTACAATTGAATCTTTGAATCTTACCAAATATTTCAGATTCACTACGAATTTTTTATGACGTGTTAACCCGCAGCTGATACTTTTCATGTGTATTGAGTAAATTTCGGAACTAATACAATAGTCTGTCATGTTAATTAGGTAAACGGCACCGAGCTTGTCAGATAAAATATTGACAGAAAGAATCAATTTTGTGATCACATATCAAGCGCTAACCTAATCCACCGAATCGGATTCACCTTTGAAGACGGATTTATGCATCATCGCGTGGGTCTCGATCATACCCTTTTGGTGGTCCAGCCCATTTTAATGTTCTGGGCTTTGGGCTTTTTATAATTGGCACAACAACGAGTAAGAGTAAACCGATGATAAAAGAGATCAATTATATTTGAAAAAGTTACATATTTATTTATATAACTTGCATGTTTTTTTTTTTTGTTTTGTTATCGGTCGATTCACAGTTTTAGTAAACTAAATTGTATTTTTCTTTTCAACTGTAATTATTTTTCATCTACTGGCGCAATTACGCTTGTATTGACCTTCTTCACATCAATATTTTCTGATGACACGTGATAATTTCTGATGCCACATTAGCATTCAAATAAAAAACAACTATAATTGAAAAAATGTAAATTATTATACAAGACCGTAAATTGATGGCAACACGATCAAAAATGAAAAACATGCCCCTTGCATTCTAAGATTTAATTTCTATAACTGATATATATATTTTTAGAATAATATAAAACAACAGTAACCATATCAACCAGAGATGTTGTGTGATATGAATATGTCATACAGCCGTACGTACATTGAACGGCAGATTTTTTTTTTTAATCAAATACTCTTTATGCATAAATCAAACTATCACTAGGGTGGGTATGGTATGGTATACCGTACCGCAAATATCGGTATGGAATTTTTCCATACCGATACCGATACCGGAAATTCTGGAGCTGTCTTTTCGAACACCCCACGAGCAATCTTTTGATCATTTCCTTGTCCATTAACGACCACAATCTCTCTTCTCTCGAAAGTGTTTTTTTCTTTCTGATAGTTTTCTTTGGGTTTTTGGGTATGTACCCTTCTGGTTCTGTGTCATTTCAAATATATCGTGTGATGACAAGAAAATGGACGTGTTTTGTATATTTATGAAGGAGATATGACTTTTAAGTGTATATATATGGCCGCTCGAATTTTGTTCGGTCCGGCTCGAAAAGTTTGTATATGCAATACTATATTATTTTGTTTATGCATGGCATATTCTTTTAAAAAATCAAGCTGGTTTATTTCCATAACCCTGATTTGCGTATGATCAAATATTAGTGGAATGTAACTTTATGAGTAAATTCCAACCTAACTTTAGATGGCATGGTCGCTAAGAGTCTAAGATGCTCTCCTCTTTTGAAGATGTGAGCTTTTGCAGTTGAGAACATAGCCAAAAAGTCTTTCAAAAAAAAAAAAAAGAACACGGCCAAAATTAGGTGCTTCTTTGTTCTCCTTTCTGCTGTATGAACTGATCTCGATCGCCTCGTTTAATTTTCAAAGTTCTTGTTATTACATTTCTTTCGATATGAACATGTGTAAGAAAATAAGTTTTTGTATCCCTTACATTTGAATGATTTCCAGGATTTGTGAAGTCGGGTGTAATATTTGATACTTCTCATTTCTTAATCTGTCCTCAAAATAGTTTTTCCAGATGACAAATTAATGTAGCGGTGGGAATCGGATTCCAGTGTGTCTTGAAAGTCCAAAAATCGATCCAATAATTTCTTACCTGTTAATGGGAATCTAGATCAATGTTTATAATAATAAAAATAATTTTAACAGAAGCTATTTGTACTAGATATAATTGGGAAAGCTGTTAAAAAGGCATCACGTGACAATTTTCCAGACTTTAAGGTTTGCTATGATACTGAAGGAAGAATCGTCATATGTATTTTTCATCATGAATTATTGGAAAAAACGAGGGATTTGTTGAAAATAAGTTTTGAAATTATTGAACGTTGAAAATAAGAATTGTAAATATTAAAAATTAGTGTGTGATGATGTATGTGATGATTTATTTATTTTTAGATTATTTTAAAAAAATATATATAAGTAGGTCTCTCAATTTGTGAAGAAAAGACAAAATTGAGTAGATAAAAATTTATAAAGTGCGTAGTTTAATATATTTTGTGAGTTTGAGATTTTTACTTTTTCCCGTATATTTTTATTTTTAACACCTTATAAGCACGATACTTGAAGGTTTGGTTCTCTATATTTTTCCAAGCTTCAAAACACAAAAAAAAATGTAATGATATTCAAAAGTAAAAATATTTATTTTACTATTTATTTATTTTTATTGTATATATATTTAATATATTATATCATGTTATTATATAAAAGGAGTCTATGACACCTCATTATAATAACTTGATATGATTATTATATACATTATATTATTACCGTAAAATTTACATATAAATACACTGATTTTTTAAGATTTTGTAACGGTTATAAACGACTAATTTTTACTTTATAAATATGATTTTACAAACACTTTCGATCATTCCAAAATTAATCTTCTTCCCTATAAATGTTCTTCATCAAAATTTTCGAAGAAGAAGAAGATGATTCTTTCAAGGTTATTTTGTATAATTATTTTGGTTATTATACTCACTAGTCTTATATTTATCGGAGAATATCTGTCTCGCGTTTTTTCTTTATTTTTAAGAATGCTTATACTTATAATTTATCATTTACTTTGTATTGTCATATTAATAGATTTAGAACTTAACTAATAAAAAAATATTATTATTTTTATAGTATTACCATGTCAAATTTGGCAAAACTCGAATTTGTTGTGCTCGACATTACGAGAAAAAATTATATATCATGGACTGTCGATTTAGAAATGCATATTGAGTCATTGTGTCTAAATAAGACCATTAAAAAAATGATATCTAATCATTACAAGAAAAATAAAAAAAAATTATATTTTTGCGTTGACATCTTGATGAAAGATTAAAATATGAATATCTCATTGAAAAAGATGTCATTGCTTTATGAAAATGATTAAAAAAAATATTTGAACATATAAGAGAATTTATATTTCCAACCGCCCATTATGAATGTAATACGTTAAGATTTCAAGATTTTAAGAAAGTCAATTATTACAATTCAGCGATGAATCGAATGATCTCGCCATTAAAATTTTGTGGACACGAGGTTACAGAATCGGAAATGCTTGAAAAAACATTTTCTACTTTTCACGCATCAAATATAACTCTACAACAACAATATAAAGTGCATAGATTTGCGAGATATTCTGAACTTATCGCATGTCTTCTTGTGGCGGAAAAGACCAACGAGCTGCTAATGAGAAAATCATCAGTCCCGACCCGCTGGATCAACAGCATCTCCCAAAGTAAATGATGTAAGTAAAAATGAATTTAAACTTGGAAAACAAAATAAAATTCAAAGACAAGGTTTTGGTCGAGGTCGAGGTCGTGGACGTGGAAGTGGTCATGATCATGATTTTGAAAACAATCGAGATAGTTACTTCTATAACTCATCTCAAAAGATCGTCACGAACCACCCACTAAAAAGGCATCATGAGAACACGAGTATTATTGAAAATCAGTCAAAACGATTGAAAGATTCTGTTTTAGATGCGACACTCCAAAACATTGGTCTCGTATTTGTCAAGCCTCCGAGCACCTTTGTAAGCTTTATAAAGAATCGATAAAGGAAAAAGAAAAAGAGACAAATTTCATTTAACGCTGTGACCGTTTGAGTAATACAACTCATTTTAATGCTGTAGATTTTCTGAATGATTTATTTGAAAATAATCAATATATTGGTTGAATTGAAATGTAAAATATTTTATTTTTCATGTGCTTATATATTAATGTTTTATTGTATAATTATGATATGTCTTATATTTTTCAATAAATTACATATGTATTGTCAGTAATTTTTTTCATGCATGCGTTTTTTTTAAATTTCAAATATGGAAAATTCTATGAACAAAGCTAAACATGAAAATAATCTCATGGAAGTTTGCATACATGATAGTGATACAACGTACACTATTCTCCGGGATAAAATATATTTCTTGGAACTAAAACCAACAAAAACAATTGTGAATACAATATCAGGTCATGTGGACTTGATTAAAGATTGTGGTAAAACACATTTTTTGTTATCTAATGATATAAAATTTCTGATAAATGATCTATGTAAAGATGATGAAATTATTCTCGGTCCAGAAGTACCATGTCTAAGTGCTATTGGTGCCCTTATATATCTTGCAAATTATACAAGACCTGATACATCTTCTGCTATAAATTTATTGTCAAGATTTAGCTCATATCCAACATACGTACACTTGAACAGAATTAAACATATATTCTGTTAGCTGCGAGAAACGACAGACTTGGGACTTTTGTATTCGAAAGATACCAATCAAAGCATAATTTGTTATGCTGATTCTGGGTACTTATCTGATCCACATAAAGCACGTTCTCAAACCGGATATGTATTTACTCGTGGATGCACTGCAATTTCTTGGCTTTCACAGAAACAAGCACTCGTAACAACTTCATCAAACCACGTCGAGATCATTGCACTGCATGAAGTAAGTCGTAAATGTGTGTGTGGCTAAAATCAATAACACAACATATCCAAATCTTATACGGATTATCATTCGACAAGAAGCATGCGACACTATATGAAGATATGCATGTGTTGCTCAAATGAAAGAAGGATGCATAAAAAACGACAGATTTCTTCGCATTCACCCAAGAGCTTGCGTAGAATAAAGATATTGATATTCTTTATATTCAATCAAGTGAAAACTCATTAGATCTCTTCACAAAAGCACTTCCTATGACAATATTCAGAAGGCATATAAATAATATTGAGATATGCAATCTTCGAAATTTGTGAAGAATCATTCGTGTTAACATGAGAGAGAGTTTACGTGACTGCACTCTTTTTCCCTTACTATAGTTTTTATCCTAATATGATTTTTAACGATGCAGTATAAAAACACGTAATGAGAAAATCATTGTATCATGATCGTTATCACAAGGGGGAGTGTTGAAAATAAGAGTTGAAATTATTGAATGTTGAAAATAAGAGTTGTAAATATTGAAAACTAGTGTGTGATGATGTATTTATTTTTAGATTATTTTTTAAAAAAATTCTATAAATCGATCTCTCAATTTGTGAAGAAAACACGTGATTGAGTTTACAAAATTTTATAAAATATATAGTTTAATATATTTTGTTACTTTTAACATTTATGACACCGTACTTTGTTTCTTTTGTTTTTGAAATAGCCTTCTTATGTTTTTTGAGCCAATGTTCTTCGTCTCTCCCTTTCACGATGAGAGCTCGACTTTCGTGTCCGGAACCCTAGAAATCTAGGATATACCCTTCAGTTTTTGATCCAAGATTTCCTCACCCAATTTAAATCTTTACGATATTCACTGCTCCCGCTTTACGTTCAATCTCCAGTATCTGTCTCCCCTTTTCCCCCAAATTCCTGTCTTTACCTCTTGTTTTTTTTTACGTTTAACACTTAAATTTCGTTTCCTTTTCAAATCCTGCATAAATTCAATCTCGGATTTCAAGGGATTAAGGCTTTTGTAGCCCAAACGGTTGCAATGGGAAGGGTTTGCAACGCGATTGCGAAACCAGCGTCTTCATCGGTTTCACACTCGTCAGCTGCGGTGACCACATCGACATCCATTACGGAGACGATAAATGGCTCGCACGACTTCAAAATCACGGGGTATTCTTTGTCCAAAGGGATTGGGATTGGGAAATACATAGCATCTGATATGTTCATGGTTGGCGGGAATACGTGGGCTATTTATTTCTATCCAGATGGAAAGAGCGTGGAGGATAATGCGACATACGTTTCCCTTTTCATTGCCCTTGCTAGTGACGCTGTGGACGTCAGGGCGCTTTTTGAGTTGACCCTGTTGGATCAGAGTGGGAAGGAGAGGCACAAAGTGCATAGCCATTTTGGTAGGGCATTAGAGAGTGGACCATACACACTGAAATACCGTGGCAGCATGTGGTCAGTTTTTGTTTCTTAATATATTTTTTTTTTCTCGTCAGGGATTTATGTATTATTTCAGCTATTCCCACGTTGATTAACATATATTGGTATCACATTGCTACAGTTTTATTTTTCTTATTATTGTTGATGGAGAGTTTCAATAATGAGAAGTAAGGCTGTCTACCTGGACCGTATAATTGTGTGTAAATTAGCTTGTCCTTCGTTTTATCGTGTCTTCCTCTGGACTTCTTTTCTTTATTTTTTAAGTGTATTATAAATCACGGAATGATTATACATATTCAAACACCATGGCTATTACACTGTAGCGAGTTTTGTTACGTTATGGGTAGGTATCCAATTTTTTTATGGTTTTGTGGATTACTTTAAACGCCACTTCTAGCTTATCGTACAATGTCTGTCTTGTTTCGATTTCAGTGGTACAGTTGTTACTTGTTATAGTCCACGTTAATTTTTGTAGGATAGAAGTTTGAAAATGAGAGATGAGGTAGCCAATCTAAGTAAGATCAGTTGGTTCTCTATTTAGGTTTTTTTCTCCTCGCTGAAGTGTTGATAACTTCTGCAAGAAGAAGAATGTACTTCAATGGTTGTATTTGATTTTTATATTTATTGTGCATTAACTTGATTCTGGATTAAATAATCTACTGATTTCATGGCGAAAGCTTTGAGATTTATTTTTGCAGAAACTCTTAGGTAGCATGTTAGATGATGTGTATTTGGAAGTTAATGTAACAAGTACTAATCTAAAGCATGTTTGTAGTAGAATTCATTTTGTTTCAATCCCAACACACTTCTATTAGCATATGATTTGATCTTTCTTGTTCTCAAAGTTATTTATTGACTCATCAGTTTGTTTTTCACAAAGCTCATTACACCACTATGTTTTTCTGACTTCAACCAACAAATATATAGCTGCATGCAAGAAGTGTGGGAGTCTAGCTTCAGCAAGTATAAACCTGATTGACTGTTGATCAATGAGCTGTCTGCATTCTTCCGTTATGCGATGCTGCAGACTGAATTCTGCTATCTGTTTTTCTTTCTTTTTCATTACGTATTCACGATCTGCTTTCCTCATTGCATTCATGTCATATTTGTTCTCTAAATGATCAAATGGCCGGTTACTTGGTTTGACATAATGATTAATCTTGGCCACAGGGGATACAAGCGTTTTTACAGAAGGGCTATTCTAGAATCATCAGATTACCTAAAAGATGATTGCTTACAAGTTCATTGTTGTGTTGGTGTTGTTAGTTCTCATGCTGAGGCACCTAAGATCTATTCTATATCATTACCTCCACCAGACATTGGTCAGCATTTTGGGAAGTTGCTGGAAAGTGGAAAAGGAACCGATATCAATTTTGAGGTTGATGGAGAAACGTTTGCTGCTCACAAATTGGTGCTTGCTGCTCGCTCACCAGTATTTAGAGCTCAATTATATGGCCCAATGAAGGATGAAGATACACAGTGCACAATAATTGAAGACATGGAAGCACCTGTCTTCAAGGTCTGTTGCAACTTCCGTGTCCAGCCTATCTGCTCTCACTTCCTTTCGACCATATAGGATTTTTTTTTCCTTGAATTTTCCCTAGAATAATTTCTTTAAAATATCCGTAAACTTTTTCTACTTTTTTTGGGTGCTATTTCAGATTTGTCAATGTTCATCATTTGTCATGTTTCTTGTTGTACTTAAACAAGTGTCTTTTCCAATAAATCTTTCTTTCTTTTTTCTTCATCGAGCTTGGTTCACTCGGTCGACTTTTAATGAATATGTCAGTTATGATAATGATTAGTGTTTCAAGCTTTTTAAAAAAATTATCTAATGAATTTCTAAAATTGGATTTTGTAGATTTTAAACTAGTATGTATTTATTTGTCACTTGTAGGCTCTACTTCATTTTGTATACTGGGATGTGCTACCTGACTTTGAAGAACTTACTGGTTTGAACTCAAAATGGGCTTCAACTTTGATGTCTCAACATCTACTAGCAGCTGCTGATCGATACGGCTTGGACAGACTCAGGTTACTCTGTGAGGATAAACTCTGTAAGAATGTCGCTATTAATACTGTGGCGACAACACTAGCGTTGGCCGAGCAGCACCATTGTTTCCAGTTGAAATCTTCCTGTCTCCAATTTGTTGCATTGCCTGAAAATCTTAGAGGTATCTTGTATGCCCACCTACTTTTGTTCGTTGCGTGTATGAATTCATATCGCCATACCTTTCTTTATCTTCTTTTTCATGTGGTCATGACAATGTTGAAGCCTGTTATGTTTTCAGTGGAATGTTTCTCTCGAGCATGGTTAACTTTGGATGCAAGTGTTTCCACTTCTTTAGTCAAGTCTTCCTAATCTGACGTTTGTTTCTGCAGCTGTTATGCAGACTGATGGTTTTGACTACTTGAAAGAAAGCTGTCCTCGAGTCTTGACTGAACTGCTAGAATATGTTGCTAGGATCATCAACATACATAACTTAGCAGTTGGTAAGATGGAGACTGAAGGTATTCTTGATGGAGGTGATGCCAATGGTCGTCGTGTTAAGCCGAGATTATAGGAACCCCTACCTTCTATGTAAATGTAATGTTTGTCTTTTCTTCTGCCAAAATCTACGTATCCCTTGGTTGTGTTTTTGCATTTTGTGTACGCTTTACTGTCGTCGAGGTTATCTAATTCAACGGGTGACAGTTAAGAGTTACTGGTTCCGAACTTCCCAAAATGTCTACAAAACTTGTCATTTTGTTTGGAAATAACTTTTGGTTGTGAGAATTATTACTAGTAGTCTTTCCGATTCTCTTAATACGGTTATGATATTTTATGCATAGAAACTACTTGTAAGCTTAATGGGTTTGTGTGCGTGGCTAATCCTCTGAACGTTTTTACGGGACTTCGAAATTATTTAAATATATAAACTTTCAACTGAAAAAACAAATTATTTTTGACTATATATTTTGGATCGGATGATAACGGGACCAATAATTCTTTAGCAACATCTGATGTATGACAATTGACAACGATAAGCATTGAGACAACTTCTTCATAGAATGAGTTTGTCATGTTTTCATTTTGATTTAGTTTGTGCCCTTTGTGGCCGTGGGGGTTTAGAAACAGGATCTAGTGAGTCGACGTTGTCGTGGCCATAACAATACAACGCGATTCCATGTGAAAAATGTGAGAAATTACACTACAACTAGCATTGTTTTATGTATAGTACAGAATCTGTTTATATTGTTAGCAGATGAATTTAAGACGAGCTATCTGGTTCAAGATCTAATTGTGACATTCATCTTCTCCGATTTTAAAAATAAGTAGAAGTAGAACTGTCACAATAAACTAAACCCGTCGGATCGTTCACGTCAAATAGACGAGTTAAGTTTGACAATTTCTCGATCCGTTCAATTCACAGACGACACTTGTACGTACATAACTGTTTTTCAGAGCTTAGAAACACTCTAAAAATTGATTAGATCTCTCTGGCCAAATAAACAGTAAAATAATGGGATTTAATTATAATATCTTCGATTTCATTTATATGGATCTTGACACCTTGCTCTTTGCCACAATTCCCTCCCAACGATACAAGTAGGTCTTACCATATCTATAAAATGTGTTGTACCACTCTAATACAAGTTGTGCTCAAAATGAGAGCATATCAATTCTTTTTCTTACGAACCTGCTTGATCAACGTCAAAATGGGCTACATCTGTCAATTCCTCTCGTCCCGTCGTATAAAATAAATGAGTCGAGTAATCAATTTATCAACCCGCCAAAATATATACATATAAATTAATTGGTTACCTTAACTCTCATCGATTTTAATTCAATTCCATTGTATTGAAAAAATTGGTTGATTCGTGTGTCATTTCATTTACTGTTATTGTTCTTATTATTACTGTTCTTGTTTATTCTTATTCTTGCGATTGTTATTGTTAATAATGTTTTTGTTTTTTCATTTTTTAATCAATAATAACAATATTGTTTATACATTTTTTTATTAATTTATTTTTTACTTTATTATTATTATTATTATTCTTATTCATATTTTATTTAAGAAATTAATATAGGAAAACATATATTTACCAACTAAAAAACAATGCCGTATGAATACTATAAGATAACGTTTGGTTGGGGTGATTGGGTAGGATAGATAATTTTATCCTAGTCTATCCAGCGTTTGGTTGAGGTGATTATTTAACCAAGTCAATCCCTCCTATGAATGATTAGGTTATATTAGGTAGGTTAAAATAATACCTCCTCACCCCCTAGGATTATTTATCCCACTCTTAATACCTCCTATTTTTCCAATTTTACCCTTCTCCTAAATTCAAACTCACCACCACTTCCCACCTAAAATCAAACTTACCACCACTTTCCGCCACCGACTGCCGCCTCCACAACCGTCGCCGGCCGACCACCGGTCGACCACCGACGGACCGCCAACCGCCTGTTTAGCGACGGTTTGTAAAAAACCGTCGCAAATTGCGACGGTTTTTGCGACGGTTTCTCAAAAACAGTCGCTATGAGCGACGGTTTTTAAAATCCGTCGCTAATTCCCGGAAACATTCCCCCCGCCCACCGCCGTCGCGAAGGGGAAGGGCAATTTCGTCTTTTCATCCAAAAATTCAAAATTATCCTACACTTAAAAATCTTACCAAACATAATATTATTTTACACCATATATTACAATCCTACCAAAATCATTTTCTTTATCATTTACGTACTAATCATTAGTTTATCCTATCCTTCCAACCAAACGCAGCCTAATGGTATAATTAATGACTGTCAATGCGTATATCAGATTTCACGAATTTCTCGCCCGATATAAGCAAATAAAATACAAAGACGCTCACTATACATTAAAAAATTCTTTAATTGATAATTTTAGGATGAATACGGTCATTCAAATATTTGAAATTGTATTTATAATATATTATTTAATTTAATGTCACGTATACATTTTATTATATTTCGAGAATATTCTTGTTTAGAGTAAGATTTGAAGTAGATGAGTTAGATGAATATTGTATTTGGTGCAAAAACTACACTATTTTAAAATAAAGTTTTGGGTTAGAGATGCCTTATCAAGACAAGTACCCACATACGGTATTCATCTCTATTCGCCCTAATTCGTTGATCTAGGGTTCATGGTTCATTTTGTATTTACTTAGTTTTTCCATGTATTTTTCTTGTTTTTTGTCATCGGTCATTAGATATTTGTACACGTATATTTCTTATTTTCATTTCCAGGCTACCTTATCATGTATATATTTTTGCAAAAAAAAATTGAATTTGATTATTTCACTCAGCTTGTGTAGACGGTGGCCATCACTCAAGGTTGTATTCCTGCTACTGATTACGAAGAAATTTCATTTTGTAAATGATTTCATATCTTATAACAGATTATTGGAAAGTATCGAGGTGGTTCACTAGGATTTAATTTGAATAGAGTACCTTTTTGTGGATTCCTGTTGTTTTTGTTAGTAATCCAACTTCGACAGCTTAAGGTGAAATTGTCACTTCTTTAAGCTGATAGCTTTTGTGTGCACATGCTAAGGTTGGCTGTTTCTTGTCCTGCTGGATGCAGTTGATGTTGAAATGTTACATGATGCCACAAGAAGAGAAGCTCGAGCCAGCTAGGTTCTTTCTACTAGCTCAATGCTGCGTGTTTCTGTTCCTCATCCAAAATTTTTGCGTAATCTTTCTTGCAAACTTCAAAATATTCCCTTCTGTGTCGGTAAGAGATATCTCCTCGTGTAAATGCAGTTGCATACAGTGAAAACTCTTGATCAAGCGCAGGAGACATCATTTGACGGGTGTGCCAGTTTCTCAATATAGCATGACTGACTTTTGTAGTAGTCATCAGACTCATTTGCAAATTCATGTAAGATAGAAACATCTCGTTAGAATTTGGTAACGGGGGCTTTGTTCGCCAATTGCAGCCACTTTTTGCCTTGTATTACTTATGACATCTTTGCACCCAACACTGTTAAAATTACCGTATTATTATTCACCACGGGTCTCTTAGTCTGAAAGACGACATGGCAAAATGTAGATCACTTCAACAGGTGATGTCGTGCTAAGTAACGCAGGAAACTCGAAACACTTCCCATGTGCACCCATCGTCGCAAAAGTAGTGGACTACAACGTTAATGCTATTCTGTGGGTGTGAAGGAATGATGTATTATTCAGCCCATTGTTGATGCCTCGGGTCGATCACTTTCTATAGGTATTTTTTTTAATGAAGAATTCATGTTGGATGATTGGTTTAAGGGATTGAAACCATGGAAAGAACCGTGTTCGACTAAAACTGGAATTCGAGCTTGTCTTTTGGTTACTGCTTGATTATCTATCTATATTAATCAAGTTGTGAAACTTTGGCTTTTCCCAGTTTGTTCTTTAGTTTAGTTTTAAGTACATGGATGAAATTTTCGAGCTTTTAATCAAACTTAACTCGACTCAAATATATCTAATTTGAGCTTTAAAAGTTTCTTCACATTCGGTTTGTTTACACCAATACTCCTCTTGGAATAGATGGGATTAGTGTTACTGGTGCAGCTGCTGAAATAATTAACATTAGATGTTCTTTTTAAACTTTTTTCCAGATGGGATCAAATGTTGAAGTGGCCACTTTATTAATCTAAGTTGCTTGTTTTTTTTTTTAAAAAATGGACAATTTTTTTTTTAACAATTGAAGGTAGAATAAAAATAGGAATAAAAATAATATCTTGTGATCAAATTGTTTATGAAATGAACGTGAACTTTTTATTTTTTTAAAAAAATGGTTTTTATAATTGAAGAATTGAAATAAAGTGGGTTAATTTATATATAATTTTGTTATTTGAAGGTATAGAATTTAGTCAAGGTGTTTTATCTCATACGTATCTTTGCGGTTGATTTGAACTGACGAAACTTGAGAGCACGATCTGCCAACTGAGGTTGTCAAAAAATCAATCTTAGGACATGTAAATAATCATTGGTTGAAAATTGAAAGTGAAAAAAATATTAAGATAATTATTAATTTTTTAGATACTTTTTAAAAGTAATGAAATATTATTGTTATAACTTATAGTATTCTTATTATTGTTATAAATAATAAAATGATCAGAGTAAATCAATATTAATTTAATTATATATTCGAATGTCATTAAGAAATGATCAAGTTTCATAATGTATGTTTTACAACTTTTTTTTTTATGCTATGGAGTCAGATGCAATTTTTTTATTTAATTTTTTAGGTATTTTGTGATTGATTATAACAAAAAATTGGAAATCTATTAAATGATTGATATATAGATAATTTATCTTATTTTTTTATTCATTTTATGGCAAGATTTGATTATATTAAGGATATATCAAAGAGTAAGTCTTTTGTGAGACAATCTCATGAATCTTTATATGTGATACGGGTCAACCCTACTGGTACTCACAATAAAAAGTAATATTTTTAGCATAAAAATTAATAATTTTCATGGATGAGCCAAATAAAAAATCTGTCTCACATTGATATGTGTTCGACTCAAATATTTATGTATATTTATTTATTATTTATTTGGATTATTATATGTTTATTTATTTATTTTGAGTGTACCATGAATAATTTATTTATTTATTTTAATGTGGTGGTTGTTTGTAGTTGAAAAACATTAATAAACAAACCAAAGGCATCTAGAAGAAGAAAGTTCAATAGCTCTTCTAGCGTCGGATTAGGCGATCTTCTTTACACAATAACAACTGTTTTTGATCTGTCACAAACCCAAAAAAGAGGGGGGAAAATCCCATCTTTCCCAATGGATTCAATCCCAGCTACGATCTGCGATATTACGTGATTCCCTCTTAACAATCCTAATTTGGGTATCTGTGCTTTCACGATAAAACCCAGATTATTCGTAGTTTTTGCTCAAATATACATAAATTAATCTTCAGGATTAGAAAGAGAAGAAATGGGTGCTTCTGCATCTGTCCCAGAAAAATCCATCCATGATTTCACTGTCAAGGTATCTTTTATCGTCCCTTAATCGATCCTTCTTGTGTGTTCGTGGGATTATTAGAAATAAAATTTGGTTGCCAAAAACCTACAAAAAGTTTAAAATAATTCTCGTTCGTGGGTCTATGCTGATGTCTTGTCATAGTTAATAAAATTTGGTTCTCTTTGTCATTCTGAGCAGGATAGCAAAGGTAAAGATGTAAACCTTAGCAATTACAAAGGGAAGGTCTTGCTTGTTGTTAATGTTGCTTCCAAATGGTTCGTTCATTATCATTCTTGCTCTAAAATATTATTTTTTCAGCTCATCTTTTTTATTGAGGTTTTGATTGTTGCGGTGGAAATGATCTTTTTTTTTGGGGCTTTTGATTATTTTGCTGAAAAAACAGCGGGTTCACGAATTCAAACTACACTCAATTGTCTGACCTTCACTCCCGTTACAGGCATAAAGGTCAGTTCTTTGTATCTTTACTTATTTCAGCTGTTAACATGATGCCAGAATTATTTGCTAAATTGTTTTTTGTGGTGTTCTACATAGTTGCCAAGGTTTTGGGATTAGGTGAATATGATCACATTTGGTATTTGGTTCTTTTATTTCATTACATTTTTGTGTTTGGATCTTCAAGAATGAAACTTGTAAGCGGGCATCACTTCATTTTGGTACCACAACCTCTGCTAGCCATCACATCATTTGGTACTACAACCTCTGCTACATCGACCATTTACCATCTGTCTTGTTGTCAGTGGTCATTCGACAAATGTCCAATCAGTGAATGTAGCCTGATTGCAGTGGAAGAGCTGGATTGTGTCTGATAGGATGGCTAGTACGAGATAGCCGATCTCCAATAAATTAAGCAAGAAGAAGAGAAGAGAAACGAGAAGTTATAGAGAAGAAACTTGATTTGCATAAATGTTCCAGAATGAATTACATCACTATTCTCCGTTATTTATGTATTCAGTAGAAACTAATTCTCCCATCTCTTTCTAACCCTTAAGTAAAGTTGGTTACCTAATCTGCTAGTTTCTTAGTGATGATTCTTCTCTTTTGCTTTTCTTACTTCTGGTCTTCTTTTTATTATTACCCACTTTGTCAAAAAAGCACTTCGTCCCAAGGTGGAAAGTGGGAAATGTGCGCCAAAAGTCAGGCAAGAGCCTTCCATGAAGTTTTTTTCCTCCAACGGCAACTCATCCCTCTGAACCAATATTTGAGAGATCCACATTTGCAACCTGTTTTTCGGCGATTAGGAATAGCTAGAAGAGTGATTATTGGTTGATTTGCTATTGAATCCATTGACAATGAAAATACTGGAACATGCTATGGAGCTTTGAACTCAGCAACAACACTTGAAACAAGAAAGACAATGGCTCCAAAATCTGAGTGATCTCTCTGAGCGTTGATTCTTAAAGGTCTGTGAGCAGCCATCAGTTGAAAATTCATCTCTAGAGTAGAATCTTGAAATTCTTGGTCTATTGTTCTGGAATTCTGCTCATAAATCTCTGATATCTTCATTCTCAACCAAGAAAAAAGATACTTTGCTTTTATAATTATGCCCAAGAAAGTATTTGGCATCACAATTATAGCATAAATCTATCTCTCCTTGAGCTTCCATTTCCTCTGAAAAGAGTTTCTTAATGGAGATGGATGGTTGATTCTTGAGTTGCTTAGGAAACTTGTCAGCCTGAGGTGTTGGTAATGAAGGAGAAAGGCCGATGCTCCTTGAATTCCTACTGCCTTCTCGATCTCCCCTGAGAAACGTGGCACATCAAGATGCAGCGATTTTAATTGACTGAATTGATCTGGCAAATTGCAATTCCATGTTTGAGCATTGCGATTAAATGTTGATGGCAGTTGAATATCTGAAGGATCGTGTGAGCTGCTATCAATTTGTCCTATTTTTGCATCAATCTGCTGCAATCCGATCGTCAGTTCATGGCCTTGAGAGAAAGTCAATGTTTGCATTCTGCTTCTCGATCAACACTACATGATGTTCTTGTAGGTCTGTAACTTTGGAAAGAATTTTCTTCTGATCGATCTTGTCTTGTAGCTGCAGCCATAACTCAAGCTCAATGAGAGCACCAAATGATGTGATGGCTAGTTCGAGATAGCCAATCTCCAAAAAATTAAACAAGAAGAAGAGAAGAGAAACGAAGTTGCAGAGAAAAAAAATTGATTTGCATAAATGTTCCATAATGAAATACATCACCATTCTCCTTTATTCTATATATATTGCAGTAGTAACTAATTCTCCCATCTCTTTCTGACCGTTGATCCCCTTTTTTCCAACTGTCGATTAAAGTTAGCTACCTAATCTGCTAGTTTCTTCAGAATGATTCTTGCTCTTTTGCTTTTCTTTACTTTCGTGGCCTTCTTTGTGTCAGTGTCTAGCAGGTGTGGGCCCCTATGTTTAAAACTTATTACCAAATATTTTCTTATTGTGTAAAATGTAATTTCGCCTGTCTTACATCTGAATCTTTTTGTAAGGTTTTTAGTTCCATTGCTCTAAATATGAGTTCCTGCCTTTGCCACCATCTAAGTAGAATACATGATATAACAAGTGTATGAGAAGATTTGAAATATACATGTATCTTTTATACGATAATACTGTCATAGGTTTTGAGATATTGGCCTTCCCTTGCAATCAATTCTTGCGTCAAGAACCGGGAACAAGTCAAGAAGCTGAACAATTTGCTTGCACCAGATTCAAGGCTGAATACCCTATTTTTCAGAAGGTAAGTAATTCTGTGTTAGAAATTTTTTTTATAATTGCATCCCCTGATTAAAATTGTGAAAATAAAAGAGTAGCCGGGGAGTTCTGTTGCAATAGGGACTGACAACTTTACAGTTACAGTAAAATCATTACAAAAGATTAAAATTTTAATTTCAGAGCAGACTTATATAGAACATGTATTCAAGGGTCTGCTCCTTTATGGCATGGAAAACATCTCATATTATGTAAAATTATTGTCCTTTTGTGTTAAAATATAACTTTTATTTCTCTTTGAAACTCTAATGCATGTTTATAAAATTGCAATAAATTTCTACAAAAAGGTAAAAGTGAATGGTTCGGACGCAGCACCAGTTTATAGGTTCCTGAAAGCAAGTAAAAGCACTTTATTTGGGTCTAGCATAAAATGGAATTTTACCAAGTTTCTAGTCGACAAAGATGGCTGTGTGATCAAACGTTATGGAACCTCTACCTCTCCGTTGGCGATCGAGGTATCTCCCTTTCCCGCTCCCACCTCTCTATACGTACATGAATAAAATGTCTCAGCAAAGATTAATGTGTTGTGCATGTGGCGTATTTTAGGCGTTCTTTGACAATTAAGCATCAATGCTTTCTTGCAGGCAGATATAAAGAAAGCACTGGGAGAACTTTAAAGCAATTATATTCAGCAGCAGAATGAATAGAATCAGTATGAATAACGATTCCTCCTTGTTCGTTATTCGATATGAATCAAAGTTGTAGATTTTCTTTTCCCTTTTTTGTTCCATGATCGAAGTTCAAATCTGGGCTATGTATTGTTAGACTTGCTTATACGAATTTAGTAGTCTAACTGGCAATCTTTGCTCATCTGTTGCTTCCTCCGATTCCTTGTGTTATTATCTGTCTCATTTAGCTGTTGCGACACCTATTTTGAGTCTATATGCATGTGTTACGTATTATTACATCTTTCTCGTATCAACCATGCACGGCTGTCTTTTTATGCTTGGAGATTTTAGTTACAGTTTTCATGGGTCACGTAAGATTTTTTCCCCTAATGCCTACCATTTGATCACCTTGAACATGATGAATCACAATCTGACAATTCTACATTTTACTTTCTATTGTTTAATTAGGATCATTTACGAGTTTGGAGTCCGAGTTCGAGTCCGAACCATTTCAAAGATATTCGTTGGTAAAAATTTAACCAAAGCCTTGAAAACCAAGAACCGCTATCTTTGATGTGATGATAAATATTTTTCCCCCATGGCATAAGGAGAATGTGTTGGTTAGAGAAGTCATGACCAAAAAAATCTGTTTTTGTCCAAAGTTTTCTTTTCCCAAGAAAATGTTATGTTTGAATCGAGAAATTGTTTTGAAAAAAAAAAGCTTAAAATAGCAAAAATTCACGAGCCAAAAATTGTAACTTTAAATCTTTAGTGTTAGCTTCGTTCTGAAAAATAAAGCTGTCTTCTTCATTACTGTAACTAAACAGGAAATGACTTTTACTTTGACAAAGAAAACACAATAAAGCTGATCCACTTAATAAAATGTTCTCAAATCAGCCTTAAACTCTTGAAAAAAGCTTAAATTATATTTGGATCAAATATTTGATTTGAAGTGTTAGAGATATGATTTGAAGCTATTATCATTACATCTAACTAAATTATTAAAAAAAATACACTCAATATAAATTCATCTAAATAATCAAATGAATTCGAAATCAAGATTCGAAACAAGTAAGTTCCAATGCACACTTGGCTCCACTCGAAACAATCTTAAATATAATATTAGAGGTCCCTCAAAGCAATTTAAAATAAAATTTGGATCTGAGAAATTCAAATTTGAAAGACACAGAAATTTAAGGAGTTCTCTATTCAAAAACATAAAATATAATTATCATCAAATTCAAGAATTCGACAACAAGACATGAAGATAAGATAGGACCCTTTCATATGCCTCGCTTTAGTGGAACATGAGAAGATATGCCTGTATGTGTGAATGGGCCCCCTGCTAATTGAGTTTACATGATATGGACCATGGCCCGATCATCCGTCCTAGTCAGACAGCCGCAGGTCAAGGCGCGTGTCCGATAAATGGGCCAGGTCATATTGTTGAAAAAATGGTGATTGTGTCGTAGCTTAGCAACATATGTTGGATTGAGGTGGAAATTCATTATTCGAGAGCTCTACTCATTACGTATCAATACTTTCGTGAGATAAGACTAAAATCGTTACAAAAATTTGAAGATAAGATTAATACGAAGATTTGATAACGTAGAAGACCAAAATCGCAAAAAAAAAAGTAACCATAAAATATCATGTTTTGATGGCCAATTGATAATAGTCTCATTCTATTTGCTTCCCCTTGATTTTTTGGGTTTAGCCAGAGCTCCCGATGGATGTCGCTGCCAGCAAATATCAGTGGACGACATGTCAAAGGTCTAAATTTGGTTGAATCTAATTTGATGGCGGAGAAATGCACGTGACTTGGTGTGGAATGCATGTTGATATTTCGTTATCAAGGCGTGGCAGTTCAGGCAATGATGATATCTTGATAGGTAAGATGTCCAATTTGCACGACCAAGATATATTTGTACGAATATAAAAAAAAATCATATAAAATTGTAATCTTTCTTTACAAATAGTGAATGCCATTGTTTTTTGTTCCACCACTCTCGATTATTCAAAGGTAAAACAATATTACATCTAGGTGACTTGCTAAACTTTCAAGATTCACAGCAGTTGGTAATAGAGAACATTATTTCCTCTAAATTTACAAAATATTGGGCATTTTTGAAGAAAAGGGTTCTCTAATCTCTCACCAGTCATCACTTTCTGCCTTCTGATATGAAACTACAATCCATTCAATTTACTTGGTCTAGTCCCAAACTTGTTAGTCTTACATGCTTATTATATATTTATTTATGTCTCCTTTTAGACATGGAAATTAAGGTGTCGTATGCATGTCAAGGCAATCAATCCATACAATTTCGTTCGTCTCAAAGTCAACCAGCAACAGTTGTTCTTTAGCCTCCACTTCTTCCATATCCATATCTTTGACAAATCCATATGCTTGCATTCGATCTGCAAGGTATTAAAATATTGAAGATAAACGTTACTTACATTCAAATCATTTATGTGATTGTACATGGGCAGATGTTCATTTCTCGCTTGTTCAAGAAATCTGTTCAGGGAGAAGTTTTTTTTACTCTCCACATAGAGATTCTTGCTGTAAATCATATTGTCCATATAGGAAGCAACGAATTTCATTTTCTTGAATGTGCTATGAATATCAAATTATATGATATAGTTTCCTTTCTTTTCAAATCCCATCCTTGATCAAGAGCAACCAAATTAATTTACTGCCAGTAATTCTATACAAATATTTTCACCAAATACAATAATTTTTCAAAAAGCCAACAATTATTTCAGACAGAATGCCTTATCCTAGATCATGTAAGGGGGGGAACAGTTATGGCCCTCTACATGCACAAGTTGATAGCAAGTCATTTCTTTAAAGTAGGGCAGGCAAGGAGACAAAGCTTACAAGTTTTGTTTGTCATCTTAGCGTTTTTCAAGTGCAGTGAATGAACCCTAATTCACGACCCTTTAATTTTTAATTCACATCCACATATCCCCTTCCCCTCATACTATATAAAGGCAACATATACCGTTCATCCCCACACACTTTTCCACTTCACAAACCAGTATTATATTCCAGGCTTTTCCCTGCAGCAGGAAAACAAAGAAGTTCTTGCATCATAGACATGGCAACAATTGGTTCAGTCTTTCAAGTTAGAAGTTCGAAAGTCGGGTTGACCCGACGCTGTTCGAAGCAAATCAGAGAACAAAGGGCGAGGCTTTATATTATATGGAGATGTGCTGTGTTGCTTATGTGTTGGCATGATTGAAAATCAAGATCCTTGGCACCTGACATATGTAATAGGAGATCACTTAGTCTTCGTGTTTTCCGATTTCTAGTAGATTAATTTAGAGGAGTGGTTTCAATCTGTAAATATATAGCTTGAATCCCGGTTGAGAAATTTTGGATGGTACATGTTATGTAATATAGAAATGTAAAGCTTTCGACGTTCTGAACTCTTGCAGATGATACTTATATGCCATGGTTTTTTGGTGATAATATGTGTAAATGGTTTTGCAGTGGAAATTTTGGATAGTTTCTTGGTGAAGATATAGTTACTTTCATCAATTTGATTATATATATGAATATATTATTTTGAAATTTAGTATTTAAACACTTCTTTTGAAATAAAAACGAATTTCCAAGTTAAAGTAAATTGAGGAATAAAAGAGATCTGGATAAAGATCGGACATTCAAACACGAACTTCTAGACAAAATTTTCATCTATCAAAATAAGAATATTTTGGTCTTTGAATCAGTATTTTCTTGTTCCGGTTACAAGTACTTGAAGTACAAATTGAATTAATTATCGATGTATGGGGGCAAACAAGGGGCTGGCGGATGGCTGGTTTGAAATTGAAAATCTTGTAATAAAATATATAAATTATACCCACAAATGAACACTAAAAATTACATTACATATGTAAAAATTACATACAAAATGCATAGAATTCCAACTTCTCACTCACAATCTTGAAGTAATCTTAAAGTACTATGTATATAGCAACCCCTCGTTCTTTGTAAAGTTAAAATTAGCACACATAGTACCATGCACCAAAACATTACCGCTAAATCCTACCCTTTCGGATTCGACGTCAAATTGCCACAAGTTGTCTTCTATTTGATGCCCACCGATCACAATCGGCGGCGCCTTCGGGTGGTCTCCTCCGTCCAAGAACCCCAAGCACCATGCGTCGACGCCGCCACGAAAGATCCTGACCATCGAATTCGACCCGAAAATCCTCCAAACCGCATCATCATTCTGCATCACAAGATCAATGGTAGGAACCGCCGGCCCCACCGGCGTATCCGCAATATCATCAGCGTTGTAGCATATGCTAAACGGTTTCACGGGTTCTCTTACTTTGAGGTCGGCCGCAGCAGATTCATTCACAAAAGCTTCTGCGAAAGCTTTAAAAATGGCTGACCGTAAAGTGGTGTACGGAGTCATCGTGCTAATCTTGGTCGGAACGAGGCCCTCGTTAGTCAACCATATGACTTTTCCGTTGACTTTTATTGAAGTCAAGCCTATGAAATACCCATTGGAGAGCTGTGGTGACAAGAGTGGCGTGTAAGTAAGGTGCTTTGAAAGGTCGATTTCGGGTAAAAAGTAGTACGGCCCGGGAGAACCGAAGAAAACCACGCCTGGAGCCGACGGCGAACCGGACAAACAGAGCGTAAATAGGAACTTCTCCTTGAAGGATTTGCTCAGCTGCGCAGGAACCGACAGCTTAGAACGGCCGAACCCGGCCGAACCCGACGTACCTTTGACATGGGATTTGTGAAAAGGTCCTTTTGTGCACGAGAAGATGAAATTATGGATCGTACCGAATGGACCCGGGTTACGCCCGTTTGTGACGGGCAAGGATAACGAGTCCATCAAAGCTTCACCCATCACTGTCGATCTCCGGGCACCTGAATCTGTGAAATGGAGGGCGCACGAGTTGTTAGAACAACCCGGACCCGCCAACCCGGAGCAAACGGAGCATGAGTGTGGACCGAGCGAACTGCACAGAGAGGAACCGCAGGGGATGGAGTGATAGCTCGAGGAGGCGTAGTTCTTGGAACAGTCAATTAGAGTGAAGGTGGCACCAAGGTCAAGAAGTAAATATACTTGTCGAGGAGGTGTTCTTAAGTAAATTGGCAGCGTATACTTTTCTGCTGCAGAATCTTTTGTAACGGGTACTAAGAAAGCTGGAAACGAAACTCGAAAAAGAGAAGAAATTGCGAGGATGAAGAAAAAAGAAGCAATTTTAAGAGCCATTATAAATTCGAACTCTGTTTTGCAGAATGTAAAAAGTGGGAAGGATGAATATTTATCACAAAAATCTCAGTGTTAAAGTGCAATTCCTTGACACGTAAATCAGCAAACGTCACAGAAAAAGCTTGAAACGCTGGAGAAGGGGGGGAGTGGTTTATCCCAAATGACATCAGAAGAAGATCAAAAAGGACAAATGTATGAGTTTGATGATGATCTTCATTTAATTCTAATGGTTTCCTGCAAATTGACATCATCAGGTTTGATTTTGATCATGTACATACAATTTCTTATGCCATCATAAGTTTTAGATAAATACGAGTAAAACTTTTGCATGATTTATTCCCTAGCTTGTGCATCCATGGTAGGGATGTAAATGAGCCGAGCCGAGCCGAGCCGAGCCGAGCACTAGCTGGCTCGGGCTCGGGCTCGGCTCGAGCTCGTTACGAGCCTCGGGTTTGAAGCTCAGGCTCGGCTCGTTCGAAATTTATGAAGCTCGGGCTCGGCTCATTAATGGCTCGTTTATCTTGGTTAATGAGCCTGGCTCGGGTTCGTTAATAGCGACGGATTTCGAGTAAAAGCGTCGCTAATAGCGACGGGTATTGACAAAACCGTCGCTAATAGCGACGTGTATTTACAAAAAACGTCGCCCACAGCGATCTAATCGGCGACGTTTTTCTACAACTGTCGCTGATCTAATCGGCGACGTTTTTCTACAACTGTCGCTAATGTCGCGACGGCCGTCGCTAATTGTTTTTTTTAAAAAAATGTTATAATTATTTAAATCTGAAATAAAAATATATTGTGTTGTATAATCGAAAAAAACTTAACAAAGTTTGAGAAATGTAATCATATTATTAATCTACAAATAATAATACAAGTGTTTCATACAAAATGAATCAGCCATGTAGCGCTACATCTCTTCCTGTTATGTTGATTTAAAATGAATGAAATTGAATTTTCTTAATGTAACGTTGATGAGAATAACGAAATTTAATAAAATTACGTGGAGCAGGCGAATCGCGTGTCAACGAAAGATCCATCTGCATGTCGATGTGTGTGAACGTATAGCTCCCATGACGTTAGATCTCTGCCATGTCGTGCTCGCTAAAATAAATTCAATAATTGTAAAATATTAACATTTATAATTAATGAAATATATATTTTTTCCAAAGTACAATTCAATAAATGTCACGAACATCGTCGCTCGAATGTTGAACCTCTTCTATTTCACTTTCAGTTCAAATCAATTTCGTTGTCGTACATAACATTAACATCGACTAGATTTTGAGACGATAAAAGAAATTGAGTTGAGATGTCATGAGGTCCACTTTCGTTGTTTTGAAATGCGTCGTTCACATCAATTTGATTATGCTTAGTATTTGGCTCAACATCAGTGACATAAGCTCGCCTACGTAGAGTACTCACATGCATCCAATCTGATTCTGCTTTCTTCGTTGTTGGATAAGTCAAATACACAACTTGCGAGGCTTGCGTAGGAAACACAAATGGTTCGTAGTATTTAAGACTCTTTTTTCGATTGACATCCACAATTTTGTAATTTTTATTAGAAAACACAAATGGTTTGTAATTTCGTCTAAATATGGTTTGTTCTGACATTTTTTTCGATTGTAAGGACAACGCTAAACCCTAAACCCTAAACCCCAAAACCGTTGCTATTAACGACGGTTTTCTAAAACCGTCGCTAATATTAATCGGCGACGGTTTATTCATAACAGTCGCTATTATAGCGACGGTTTTATGTAATCCGTCGCTATAATATTGACGGGTTTTAAGAAACCGTCGCTAAATTTAGTATGCGACGGTTTTAATGCAGACCGTCGCTATATAGCGACGGTTAAACCGTCGCTGATATTTCCGTTTTTTTCGCCCATCAACCACTTAAACGAGCCGAGCTCGAACTCGAGCTCACGAGCCAACTAAACGAGCCGAGCTCAATTTTGAGCTCACGAACCTATTATCGAACATATTCACGAGCTAACGAACCGAACATCATTAATCTCAAGCTCGGCTCAACAAAATTGTCGAGCCCAAAATAAGGCTCGGGCTCGGCTCGATAAGCTTAACGAACGAGCCCGAACGAGCTTTTTAACGAGCCGAGATCCGAAAAACTCGCGAACAGCTCGGCTCATTTACATCCCTAATCCATGGTATGTAAATTGAACAATAAACTCAACTTGAAAGCTTATTTCCCAAAATTTCTACAATTATTAGAATTAAAAATAATTATGATATTTATACATTATGATTCTTCGGTGGTTTATTTTCCTATATAATGTTGTTTTTTCTTGTATAATATTTTTGTATTTTAAATTCCCTTTTCTATTTTCGTTAATGGTAAATTTTAAACAATTATAATTTAATAATAAAATAATAGTAGTTTATTGAAGTTACCCGACCCTCTCGAGGCCGGTAAGTAAGCAGCCCAAAACATTTACTTAAGGCCCAAGCCCAAGCATGGCACCGTCTCACTCAGAAACGACTGAACATTTTACTATTGCCCTAAAAACCAACAATTCAGCGCTGGATTTTGCTTCTTTGTTCGAAACCCTAGCTCGGTAAAACCTTCCGGTTGCGACGATGAAGCTCGTAAGGTATGTTCTTGTACCAGACTCTTTTGTTACTGTAATATGCCAGTTTATCGAGCTCAAAATTAGTTCTAATTTTCTTTAGAAAAATATGCTATGTATAAATTTTGTGAAATTGACCAGGTTTTTGATGAAATTGAACAATGAGACTGTGTCGATTGAGCTGAAGAACGGCACCGTTGTTCATGGAACTATTACTGGTTTTTCTCTTTCCTCCCCGCAATTTCTGTGTTCGTAGTTATTTTATTTTATTTTTTCTCATTTGTAGTTGGTATTTTCGATTAGATTTATCTGGGAGGGAAGAAGTAGTTCTGTGGCTATTCTTGTTACACTCTAATTGAGCGGGAAATAGGCTGAAGTATTCAACGGTGATAATTTCGGGTTTTTGGTATCCCACATTTCCTGGAGTGAAATCTGAATCAATCAGTTCTAGGGCCAGTATCGAGCTGTTACATGATATCCGGATCTGAATTTAGAAATAAATAAAGTTGCTGGTCGATTATAAATCATACTTGTGTTGCTTAAGATTTGATCTTCTCATAATTCTATTTGGGTCTTAACTCTTATGCTTGTGATGCTGAATTGCTTGACTTAAAGGTCGAACACTGCATGTTGTGGCTATATGGTGGCACAGTCAATTCACGTTTTGTTATTTGGTATCATGGGTGAAACCGAGCTATCTTTAGGATTTGTTAGACCGAAAAAGATTTGATTCATTTATGAATTGGTGTTTCCCTGATTTATGCCAGTTTAGCTTGTTCGTACCGATGTTCACCATGTTTTTAAAGCAGTTTTCCTGTCTATTACCCATGAAGATTGTATTTCAATAATACTTCCTGATAAAAGTGTTAAACTGCTTCATGATTGGTGAGCCATTTGTCTTCATATTATTTCCCCTTAACTTTGTTTATAATTTTGTTCAGTATGAAATATCAGCAAATGACTGATATTTATTTCCGGCTTTTTGTTGGCTGTTTATCTAGAATAGTAGTTGTAGCTGATTTCTTTTCTATGTGTATTTGACTTGCTACATATCTTGTGGTTGTTTATCTGCTGTATTTCTGAATTCTTTATAATGTTAAAATTGACGTTTTAAGCCATGATACCCCGACTTTATTGAATTGATCAAATAATTTGGCACAAATTTCTGTAAAAAATTCTCTTGGCTCATAGTGGGCTTGTATTTGATACTAATTGACAAAATTATACACTTTGGGAAATTCGTGATTCTATTTACATTTGGCTGGAGTCATTCGTTTATACTCACTCAATTGAGCGTGATGATCAATAAACGAAGCTACATGCAGTTAGTGACTTCACTTCTGTTTGCTTTCATAGGTGTTGATATCAGCATGAACACACATCTTAAGACGGTAAAGCTCACCTTCAAGGGAAAGAATCCAGTCACCATGGATCACCTGAGCGTAAGGGGTAACACCATCCGCTATTACATCCTTCCTGACAGCTTAAATCTCGAGACATTGTTGGTGGAAGAGACACCGAGGGTCAAGCCCAAGAAGCCAACAGCTGGTATGAATGAAATAATTCTCTTACTTTATTTACAATTTGGATTTCTTTACATTCAGATGTATTTGATGATGTCTTATTTTATGTGGATTTAGGGAAACCTTTGGGTCGGGGTCGTGGCCGCGGGCGTGGGCGTGGGCGAGGACGTGGGCGTTAGATGTGGCTCAGATTATCTTAATTTATGGCATTTGGTTATGTAAACATCTTTGGGTGATGGGTCATATGCTTGTTTTTCCTGATCAGTGGGATATGAGGTGAAGATTATCTCACGACGAAGTTCATTCGAGTTCGAACTAACAAGGACCCTAGTTTTTCCTTATTACAAGTATAATTAGCCATGATATTGAACGTTTATCGCTGTGTAATGGCTGCTATGTATGTTCGGAAGTGCCAGTATTCAAGTTCATAAGGAATTCGAGGTAGTGTGACACTTGATATGCTAGTCAGGACTAGTGAGATTGAGCTGGACAATATAATTTTACCCTGCTTTTTACTTTTGAAACTTCAAACAGGTTTCTGCCGTATTATTCTGAAAAAAAATTTAATTTCGCAAGACGAACACAGGAATATAGTGTTAATAATACATATCGGATGTGGCAGCAAAAGTATTCAGAAATCAAATTAAAAATGAATACAGTGAGAATAATTCTGTCAATACCCATCTACAATAAGAATGTCAAGGTTAAGAACACACGGCCCACAACAAAATATATTATGGATGTTATAAATATCACTTAGTGATGCATAAAAATATTTATTATTTTTTAACAAATACTGTTTAACTGATTTTTTAAAAAAGAAAAATTAAAAAACATATTATAACTGATATTTTTAAAAATTAAAACTGATTTTCCAATTAATCGAACTGAGATTTATATTTAGTTTAGTTTTATAGACTAATTCGATTTAACCTAATTAAAGCTCACCCCAATTGGTTGTGTCCCGTTGGTTTGAAGAAAAAAATATTCTTTATTCCCCGTACGCGATATACTGCGCACATTCTGTCTGGGCCCAGCTCAAGTCCTCAACCCGTTCGTAATACAACCAAAATCAACTAGGCCCAAATTATTTCGGCCCAATAAAACCAGGGTTTGCAGCTGCACAAGTCACATGTACCTTCTTCCGCAAGCAGCCCTCGTCTTTATAAACCCGCCGTCACAGACCCCGAGCTCTAAAACCCCTCATGGCTAAATCAAGCTCGGCGAAATCGGCTGCCGTTGTGTTTGGAGCCTTGGCTTGCGGCTGGCTTGCCATAGAGCTAGCGCTTAAGCCGTGGCTCGTGAAAACTCGAGCCGCTATTGATGAATCTGACCCGAATCGCGATCCAGACGACACCGAGAAGCCGTCGACCTCCGATGCTGACAACAACAAGTGAAGTGAGAGAATAAAGAGCTGGATACGCATTGATCTGGTTTCGATTTCGTTTTCTTCTGGGATTTTCAGAAGAGGAGACGAGTTTGTGATGAGTTTTGGTTTTTAGCATTTTCGATCTTGTGAAGATTTATGGTTAATGATATATGCAAACATATTGTTTTGAGTTTATATGGAAATGATTAGGATCTCTTCTCTGTTTTCTGCAGAATTATGTATTTAATAGAAATGAAAATAAGATGTGGTTCGCAAAATAAATTGCGAAGCTCATCGCTTCCCAGCTATCATTTTACACGAATCCAGGCTTTCTGAAAATCGTTTGTTCGTTAAAAGTAAAAGAAAAAAATTATGAAATGTACATCGCGTATGGGCTTTCAAACGGGCCAGCCTGTCACCCGTCTTGGCCTGCCAACCAACCGAGCAGCGAACCCACTAAGGCGGGCTTAAGAATTTTTATTTTTGAGATATGTCAATCTTATCGATATTATTTCTATATGTCATCTAGTACATACAACACATTGTTCAGAGTCACATTATTTCTATATGTCATCTTTAGAACAACTTATTATTGATCCTTGATCTTAGACATTGCAGAATTTCATGTGAATAGCTTTCACAAATTCTCAGATTCCTCAAAATTTGCAAAAATCTTCTTATCAGAGAAAAAATGGCGAGTGACACCAGTGTTGATCCACTACACCTTTGGGTTTGAACCCACTAGATTAACTTCAAAGATTACGACACAGATATTCATGATCGAAACCTCTTGAGATATGTTCTCGACCACAGTCACCTCTTGGTTTTTCTTCGGTTTCTTACACTCAGATGTCTTTTGACCCATGCTATCACAATTGTTGCATTTTTCAAAGAAATTCTTCTTTGAAATGGCTCTTTTGGGTCCCGGGTTTATCTTTTTGTTCGAAGGAGAAAAGTTTTTCCTTTTCGAGCTTTGATTATGCTCGAAAACATTTGCTTTGACAACAATTGGAGAAACAATTTTCTTTCAGAACTCTTGTTGTCTTCCTCAATGTGAAGTCGAAAAATGAGCTTTCAACATTCATCTCCTCACGCTTGTATTTCCAAAAAAAATTGAATTCCTTCCATACTGGTGGTAGTTTCTCAACAATAATAGTCACTTAGAAATATTCGCTGAAAGTCATCCCTTCAGCGTAAATCCCATGAAGAATCACTTAGATTTCTTGAACTGGGCTGATAATCGTCTTAGAATCCATCATTTTAAAATCTAGAAAGCGGCCTACAAAAACTTCTTGACCTCGACATCCTCGATTTTGTATTTCCAGATACTCCCACATTTCTCGAGTCTTTTTCTTTTCACTATATACAATGTATAGAAAATTAGCCAACCCATTCACCATGTAATTTCTACACAATAAATCAGAATGATACCTGCATTAATAACACTAATAGTCTGCATATCTCTGTCAACCTCGGTTAGTTTGGGAGCATCCTCGGATATTCAAGGTGGTGAAATATAATAACATCTTATGTTGTCATCTTTCAGATTTGAGCCGTCGAATTTCTCCAGCATACCAACATGGTTCACAAGCATAGCAACAACTGTGACTTTCATAACTAGGGGGGTTAATCAGTAGTCATGTCTTTAACATATCACATAATGAGTATAACAAATTCAGTTTTAAGATTGTTAACCAAAATGCTAAAATTCAAAGTATGAATACAACATTATAGAGCAGTTAACGAAAGTAGGATCGTACAAATACAGACAGAGCACTAAACAAGTTTTAGCAGGAACGTGTAGATACAAACAGAGGACAGTGCTTTTGTTTAGTGCTATGTCTGTATCTCAACGATCATGCTTTCGTTAACCGCTCTGTATTTTTTTTCATAATGTGAATTTTAGATTTTGGCTGACACCTGATCATTTCATCAATTGTCAGAAGTTAGATTCTTCTTAGCCACATCTTATCGAGCTAGTCTATCTCTCAAAACTTGCTCAGTTAAGAATAATTGATTAATATAATTTATAAATTATTGTGTTAGTTCGTAATTAACAAGTAGACATTAAAAGATAGTGTATGCTAAGTTCAAAAATGAAATATGATTTTTTAACTTTATTGTTTTGTAATTTACTTTAAAACACGGAGAAAAACGAATACCATACAAAAGTTCAAAGTTAGTTGGATTATAATTTATTTTGATGTGATATTTTTTTAAAAAAAAAATATGTGGCCACAATCAAACAGAAAATATATATCCCAAAGTCTCAATAATATATATATATATATATATATACATATACATATATTAATTTATAATAACTTTATTTGGTAGCACCAACCAGTCAAATCTCGTACTCACTCTTCTCCCGACGACTAAAATAATGATAACACCCGTTTAGTTCTTTAAAAACCCTATGTACTTGCAAGAGAAACTTGACATTCTCTCATCATATCAACGTCAGATCCCTTGTTCCGAGTTGTCGACTATCACACGTACGAAATTCCTCGATACCAAAATAAGTTTTGCAGCACATATATTATTTGGCGGGCAGTGAACTTTTTTTATTTTATTCTCCTTCATTATAAGTTTGAACGTAGGAAAGGAAGGAGTAAAAATGGAGGCGCCGCCACGGAGGAGCCAGCTGAAAAATATGCTGCAGACGGCGGTTCAGAGTGTGGATTGGACGTACAGCATTTTTTGGCAATGTTGCCCACAACAAGGGTAAGATCACTTCTAATTGAATTAAGTGCACTTATTTAATAAAAATTAAATACTTTGTTGATAATTAAATAATTTGCAGAATTCTTGTATGGGGTGATGGCTACTACAATGGAGCCATAAATACAAGAAAGACAGCTGAGCCAACGGTGGTCACGATGGAGGAGGAGGCGCTACAGAGAAGCCAGCAGCTCAGAGAACTGTATGAATCCCTCATCGCCGCCGAGTCACGGCGTCCCGCCGGCGCTTTGATGCCAGAAGACTTGACGGAAGCCCAGTGGTTCTATCTATTGAGCGTCTCATTCTCATTTCGACTGGGGACCGGGTACGTAATAACGTTATTCATTCCGACGGTGCATATACAGCCGTACTTGGACTGTCATTTTCTGGAAAAAGTTGCTACAATGAAATAATTATACGACTAAAATAATATAAATATAATTTAACAAATACATACAATTTATCCGTCAAATATTCATATTCATACAGTATCCATAACTATTGAAATCATTTTTAGTCCGATTATCACTTCAAACAAAATCCTTCTATATATATATATATATATATATATATATATATATATATATATATATATATATATATATATATATATATTTATTTATATGTATATATATATTTATTGTGCTTGATCGATGAATCTTAGACTATATTGGTTTTAAATTCTTTTAACTTTTCTGAAAGTAAACGATTTAAATTGTGCTTGGATCCATAGATTCACATTATGAAAATTCTCAAAATGGTTATTATTAAATTAAAATTATATAACTTGATACGAAATGAAACTCACTTTGATTTATTTATCCAACCAAGTTAGGTTGCGTTGGTTTGAAGAATTCGAAATGATTTTAAGTTTGGATAAACTTGAAATCTATCGTAATGATTTGAAAAATAATTAATTAAATATTTAAAAATTATCAAGTGGATTTACCCAAAACTTGCCAAATGATATGATTTGTTATTTTGCATACTTTAGGTTATGTTCGGATTTCAAATATTACTCATCCCATTTCTGATATGATTTGATTTCGAACTCATAAATTGGCTAGGTCAAACCTGTTGGATAAATGAAGTTTTCTCGAAGAGGAAATAAGAGGAAGAGTGAGGAGTTGTAAAGGGAAGTGGGATGTCTCAAATGTGGTTTGTCCCACATTGAGAAAATCACCAAATGAAGTGTCCCTAATAAGCTCCAAGTTTGAATAGGGGTTTGGGCCCCAAGGGGTACCAGAAGTTTTTAGAAGGGGGAAGACGCTAATAGGCCGTGTCTCGGTGAAACACACGCGCGCGCGCTCGTCTCAGGTCGGTGCGGTGCGGTGCGGTCTTTGACCAAAGTTAATCTTTTTAGACCAAATTTATTTGGAAACTAAATGTTAACTCAACATGGATGCACACAAGAGTGCATGGTGCGCACTCGGACAGAACTGGCCGCGTGGGGGCGCCACATCCCGCGCGGATGCGAGCTTGTCACTGGAATGTGCGCATTCGTCCAGAATAGGGCGCGCGGCCGCGCAGCTTCTCGCGCCGGCGCGCGCGCCTCACTGTGCGTGCGCTGCACAATTACAGTGTATCGCGCGTGTTGTCGCGCGGTTGCGGATGATACCGATTCGCAAGGAAGAACCCCCTGTCATTGCTGCGGATGATACCGATTCGCAACGAAGGAATGCTCTTGATGCATGGAACCATAGTGACTTTCTCTGCCGCAACTACATCCTAAACGGACTTGACGACATGCTTTACAGTGTCTACTGCTCTGTCAAGACAGCCAAAGAATTGTGGGATTCATTGGAGAAAAAGTACAAGACAGAAGATGCAGGAGTGAAAAAGTTCGTAGTTGGTAGATTTCTAGACTTCAAAATGGTGGACTCCAAATCTGTAATAAGTCAGGTACAACAAATTCAAATTATTATTCATGACTTGTTGGCAGAGGGAATGGAAATCAATGAACCATTCCAAGTGGCGGCTATCATTGAGAAATTGCCACCGATGTGGAAAGATTTCAAGAACTACCTTAAGCACAAGCGCAAGGAGTTGAAACTTGAAGATCTTATTGTGAGGCTTCGTATTGAGGAAGATAGCCGATCTTCTGAAGCCAAAACACAGAAAAGGGCGATGGAGGCCGAGGCCAAGGCCAATCTGACAGAATCTAGCAACACACACAAGAGAAAGCGCCCTCAAAATGAGAAGAAACAAGGGCTGGCCAAAAAGTTCAAAGGAACTTGCTACAATTGTGGCAAACCGAATCATATGGCCAAAGACTGTCGTCTTCCAAGGAAAGACAACAGAAATCAGAAACTAAAGCAAGTCAATGTCGTCGAGGAAAGAAGTGTACCGATAGACCTATCAACACTTGATTTATCCGCGGTTGTGTTTGAAAGCAACTTGGTGGATAATCCAAGGGAATGGTGGGTAGATACCGGGTCCACTAGCCACATTTGTGCTGAAAAGAGTATGTTCTCATCCTACACTACTGTGAGTGATAGGAAATTGTTTATGGGAAACTCTACGACATCTGAGGTCGTTGGAATTGGCAAGGTGGTATTGAAAATGACCTCCGGCAAAGAGATAACATTGTTGAATGTGCTGCATGTGCCAGACATTCGAAAGAATTTAGTTTCGGGATCCTTGTTGAGTAAGGCGGGTTTTAAACTTGTGTTTGAATCGGACAAGTTTGTCCTAACCAAAAGTGGTGTATTTGTTGGAAAAGGGTACCAAGATAATGGTCTCTTCAAAATGAATGTAATGAATGTTTACCGCCAAGAGGCGAAGAATAAAGTTTATGATTCTGTTTACTTGGTTGAATGTTCTAATTTATGGCATGAAAGATTAGGACATGTTAACTTCAACACATTACAAAGACTTGCAAATTTAAATGTAATACATGCATTTAAAAGAAATCCACAAGATAAGTGTGAGATTTGTGTTGAAGCAAAGATGGCCAAAGCTCCATTTCATTCTGTGACAAGAAGTACGAATTCACTTGATTTAATTCACACCGACGTATGTGATTTAAAGTTTGTGCAAACTCGAGGTGGGAATAAGTACTTCATAACATTCATTGATGATTGCACAAGGTTCTGTTACGTCTACTTATTGAAAAGTAAAGATGAAGCTATAGAAGCTTTCAAAAACTATAAGAATGAGGTTGAGAATCAATTGAGTTCAAAGATCAAAATGATTCGAAGTGATAGAGGTGGAGAGTATGTCGCTCCATTTGAAGAATTGTGCACTAACTTTGGCATAATTCATCAAACAACAGCATCATACTCACCTCAATCAAATGGAGTTGCAGAACGTAAAAATCGTACTCTTAAGGAGATGATGAATGCGTTGTTGATAAATTCGGGCTTACCTCAAAACTTGTGGGGGGAAGCTATATTATCTGCAAACCACATTCTTAATAAAATACCACACAAAGGGAAAGATGAAACTCCATATGAGTTATGGAATGGGTCACAAATCATCTTATAAATACCTAAAAGTGTGGGGGTGTTTGGCTAAAGTGGAGATACCAAAGCCAAACAAGTTAAAATTGGACCCAAAACCGTTGATTGCATTTTTATTGGATATGCCTATAATAGTAGTGCATATAGGTTTTTGGTGCATAAGTCAACGATTCCTGATATTAATGAAGGAACAATTATGGAATCAAGGAATGCAATATTCTTTGAAAACAACTTTCCTTGTAAGGAAAGAAAAGAAGGTTCATCTAAACGGTCTTATGAATCTAGTGTTGATTCTAAAGAAGTAAATGAAGAACCAAGACGTGGAAAGAGAGCAAGAATTGAAAAGTCCTTTGGTCCTGACTTTATGACTTACATGTTAGATGATGAACCAAGAACTATTCAAGAAGCTCTATCCAATCCCGAAGCTTCTTTTTGGAAAGAAGCTATAAATTCTGAAATAGAATCCATCATGCATAATAATACGTGGGAGTTGACTGATCTCCCTCCGGGTTGTAAGCCTTTAGGATGCAAGTGGATCCTTAAAAGGAAATACAAAGAAGATGGATCTATTGACAAATATAAAGCCCGTTTGGTGGCTAAAGGGTTCAAACAAAAAGAAGGATACGACTTCTTTGACACATACTCTCCAGTCACTAGGATTACATCCATTCGTGTTCTCATAGCTATTGCCGCATTGCATAACCTAGAGATTCACCAAATGGATGTAAAGACAGCATTCTTGAATGGAGAACTGGAAGAGGAAATTTATATGGAACAACCCGAGGGATTTGTCGTTCCCGGACAAGAAAAGAAGGTGTGTAAACTTGTCAAGTCACTATACGGACTCAAACAAGCACCTAAGCAATGGCATGAAAAATTTGACACTACAATGAAGTCAAATGGTTTCAAAATCAACGAATGTGATAAATGCGTTTATATTAAAGGTAGTGCAAGTGCTTATGTCATTGTATGCCTTTATGTAGACGACATGTTGATTATGGGAAGTAATCATGAGTTGATTATAAATGCCAAGAATATGTTGAAAAGATCTTTTGATATGAAAGACTTGGGGTTGTGTGATATCATATTAGGGATTAAAATCTCTAGAATACCTGAAGGAATAGTGTTATCACAAACACACTATGTTGAAAAGGTACTTGAAAGATTCAGTACCTTAAACATTCGACCCGCTAGAACACCTATAGATTTAGGTGTTCATTTAGCAAAGAATAGAGGAGAACCCGACTCACAACTAGAATATGCAAGGGTAATAGGTAGTATAATGTACTTGACTAACTGTACTCGTCCAGATCTTGCATATTCAGTTAATAAATTAAGTACGTTCACAAGTAATCCAAGTAAGGATCATTGGAAAGCCTTAACGAGAGTGCTTGGATATTTGAAATATACATTGAACTATGGTTTGATATATTCAAAATATCCTGCAGTTCTAGAAGGATATTGTGATGCCAATTGGATATCTGACACAAAAGACTCCAAGTCCACTAGTGGGTATGTATTCACAATAGGTGGAGGAGCGGTGTCATGGAAATCGTCTAAGCAAACGTGTATAGCTCGATCCACTATGGAATCCGAGTTCATAGCATTAGACAAAGCCGGGGAAGAAGCCGAATGGCTAAGAAACTTCCTAGAGGATATTCCTTGTTGGAATAAGCCAGTGCCTTCCATTAACATTCATTGCGATAGTCAATCGGCAATAGGAAGAGCACAAAGCAGTATGTACAATGGTAAGTCTCGTCACATTAGACGAAGACATAATACCATAAGACAATTGATCTCAAATGGAGTTATTTCTGTTGAATATGTGAAGTCAAAGGAAAACCTAGCGGATCCGTTTACTAAAGGTATAAATAGAGATCAAATGTACAAGCTGTTGAGAGGAATGGGCTTAAAACCCACAAAATAAAATATTTATAGGGGTAACCCAACCTTGTGAAGTGGAGATCCCATGACCTTGGTTCAATGGGACAACTAAGTTATAAATATTAGTTTGAGTACTTGGAATAAATAAAGGCTCATTCCTACGAAATCCAAGTAGAAAAGACCTGCAACATGTGGTGAGGTTAAGTTTTCTTTTAATGATTCCTATACCTATGAGGTAGAGTATGTCAGGATACTCTAGATAGGAGATCACCTATATAAGTGAGAAGTAATGGCCGCTTCAATGAAAAACACTTATGAATCTAAGATATGGTCCAGGGCCGAAACGGACACAACGTGAGAACAAGAATCTGTTAGAGTTATTATTGTGTAAATACTATTGACTTGGTTTACATAAACGGTTGACTAGTTCAAGACATCGTGTCACTACTCAACTAGTAAATCCTATGGTATGTTACTAAGGAAGGTTCAAAGTCAAAAGCTACCTATCCTAATGCAATAATAATTCACAAGAGCTTTCAAGTAAATCTGCATCCATGCATTAAGTTCATTTATGTGGGGGATTGTTGGATAAATGAAGTTTTCCCGAAGAGGAAATAAGAGGAAGAGTGAGGAGTTGTAAAGGGAAGTGGGATGTCTCAAATGTGGTTTGTCCCACATTGAGAAAATCACCAAATGAAGTGTCCCTAATAAGCTCCAAGTTTGAATAGGGGTTTGGGCCCCAAGGGGTACCAGAAGTTTTTAGAAGGGGGAAGACGCTAATAGGCTGTGTCTCGGTGAAACACACGTGCGCGCGCGCGCTCGTCTCGTCTCGTCTCGGGTCGGGTCGGTGCAGTGCAGTGCGGTCTTTGACCAAAGTTAATCTTTTTAGACCAAATTTATTTGGAAACTTAATGTTAACTCAACATGGATGCACACAAGAGTGCATGGTGCGCACTCGGATAGAACTGGCCGCGCGGGGGCGCCACATCCCACGCGGATGCGAGCTTGTCACTGGAATGTGCGCATTCGTCCAGAATAGGGCGTGCGGCCGCGCAGCTTCTCGCGCGGGCGCGCACGCCTCACTGTGCGTGCGCTGCGCAATTACAGTGTATCGCGCGCGACCGCGCGTGTTGTCGCGCGGCTGAGCGTGCAACACTGATTCTGGAAAAATGCGCGTCCTTTGGCGGTCATGGCATCAGTTTTTCGCCCCAACCAATGTATCCCTTGCCTAGAATGGTGTCTCTTCGAAGCATCCGGTCTGGAGAAATGTGTCTCCTCTACGTGTCCGGTGACCATCTATAAATAAATCCTATCACCACATTTCGAAGGCTGCTGATCATCTTGCCTTGCATTACTTCTTGTCATTTTGCTGCATTCAATTTTTCGAAATACTTGAGATATCTTGCATATAAATTCGTTAGCTGATATCAAGGCTTTGTGGTGCTGCAAAGTTTTGATTTGAAGTCGTTGTATCTTGGGGACGATTGCTTGAAACGTATAGTACTTTGATACGGGCAATTTCGTCTTGCGGACAAAGGAGAATCCTTGCCTCGACTTAATACTTTTGCTGCTGTTGTTCGAGATTCAAGACCCATATTTCAGATTCGACGAGAAGAGGTAACAACAAAACCTTCATTGAATGGGATTTCAAATTCGACATCTCACTGCCTTAGGCCATCCACAGTAGAAGATGTATTTTCTCCAAATATTTGAAGGTCTCATAGTCCACATCATCAATCAAATATTTGACTATTCAAATATCTCACATTTCACAATCAAATATCTCACCAATCAAATATTTATGGGTCACACTGTCACTTTAATTAATAGTTTATTTTCATTTAAATAAAATAACTTACAATTTTGTAAAAAATATTAAAAATATTTCTGAATATTTTTTAATATTAAAAAATATTTAAATGATTATTAAAATTAGAAAGTTTAATTAAAAATATTAAAAAATGAAAAAAATATGAATAACCAATTTGTAACCGGTTATTAACTTTGCACCCAAAACAAGATGCTACAATTGTGGATATTTGATGGTGTCAAATATTTGGGTGACATGACACCCACAATACCCACTATTGTGGGTGCCCTTATAAGTTATAACCTATGCGAACATGGTTGGGAGTTGAGGTGAAATTGAAACAAATAAATACATTTTTACAACACAAGATATTTCAATCCAGGCACAACTAAAATGAATTTCAAATCCGTTTTGTGTAAAGTTATGCAATTTTAATAGCTATCATAATAGACATCAATTGCACTCGAAATATGTGTTATTTGAAATATATCTCTCACATCCTTCCTCGAGTCGGATTTCTGCATCTTAATAATATCTGAAATGGTTGTTTAACATAAAAGTATTAAATAAGTGGATAATTGTATGAATCAGATATATGTGTTGTGTGCGGTATTGTAACACATTAACACATCAAATGACAATCTTTAATACAAGTTTTCCGAAGTAGAATGTACTCCCAACACCAAAGGAGAACGAAACAAAAGTCTAAGTTCTTGTAACAAAAGTGGTATCCTTGAGGGGGTTCAATTGTGGATGGTTGTCTTGTATATCACATAATTGAAAGAAGTTAAATTCGTTGCAGACAGCCTTTTGGGTTGGTCTAGAAAAATCTCGATGAGTCCTCCAGTGAGGATAACAATAATGTTATCGATATCCGAGGCAATTCCTTCTTTTTTTTCATTAGGGTTGTGTTTGGTTGGCCGGATTAGGTAGGATTGATTATGCTATCACATTTTATCCTGCGTTTGGTACGATTTTTAGTTAACCAGCTCAATCCCTCCGATAAGTGATTAAGTGGTATTACGTGTGATTAAATAATACATCCTTCCTCCGTAGGATTATTAATACTTCATCTATCCATACTCTATTTCCAATTTTACCTTTCTTCCTTCACCGCTATTGAACCGCCGCCGACGCCCTCGTCGGACCGCCGTCGAACCGCCGCCCGCCGGATTGCAATGTCGGAGTGGAAGAAAAAAAAATAGGAAGGGCAATTTTGTCTTTTCATCAAAAATTTCAAAATTATCCTACACTTAAAAATCTTACCAAACATACTACCATATATTACATCTCTACGACAATCATTTTCTTTATCATTTACATACTAATCATTAGTTTATTTTATCCTGCAACCAAACGCAGCCTAGGTATATTGTATAATGTAGGTTTATTTTATCATACAACGGTTCATATGAAATGCGATATTTAATCCAAAAAAAATCTCATTTTCTATAATCGCATTTCAAGTTCGCACATAAGTTACCCACTTGTTCCATTGTTGTCCCATGAAGATTGCCTGGAAAAGCATACGAGAAGCAGAAGCATGCATGGATCGCGAGCGCAGATGAAGTTGACAGTAAAATTTGTCCTCGACTCATTATCGCTAAGGCACACTCCCATGTTAATTTCTTTGCTATTTAATCGTGTATTGAATATTATTAATGCCTTTTGTGTTTCCTTCTCCATGAAATACCCGATCCAAAAGAGTGCTGGAATACAGGTAATTGCTTTTTGTTAGTTAATGATTTTGTATCTAGAAAAATATGTGAAATTTGAGTAGACAATAGTTTCTGGATTATTATTTAGCTGTTTTTTTGTTTCCTTGTCCAAACGCATTTATGTTTGATCTGTATATATGTTGAAATATATAGAGACAGGTCTTTAGCGTTCTTGGATGCTACTTAACAAGAGTTTGTTGTAATTAGTTGTTGAGTAAATCTCATGTGAGACCGTCTCACAGACGGATCTTGATCTGTGAGACGAGTCAATCCTACCGATATTCACAATAAAAAATAATACTCTTAGCATAAAAAAATAATATTTTTTCATGGATGATCCAAATAAGATATCTGTCTCACAAAATACGACCTATGAAACCGTTTCACACAAGTTTTTACCTTAGTTGTATTATCTCCTATTCTTATGGTATTTCCTTGTTATTAGGAGTCAGTTGTGATTCTTCCTAGTTTTATGGTTTGTTACGTTTCTTAGTCTGGTTTATGTATGATTTCACAATAAATGAATACCACATGTTATCATTCAAAAAATAAGTGTTCTTCTACAATATATGTTATCGATAATTACTACTACACTCATGTATTCTTCAGACTTGTGTGTGCGTTCCTTTTCTTGATGGGGTCGTGGAACTCGGATCAACCGAATGGGTAATCGATCGCTACAATGTTTATCTTCATTTTTTTTTTCATATATATAATGGGTGAAGAAAAGGAAGATTTTTGAAAGAAAATTAGTTATTCAAGAAAATTCAAAATTTTCTCAGAAGAGTTGAGTCTCGTGTAAAGGTGAGAGTTGTATCTTTATCATCAAACTCAATAAAACATAATTTTTTGAAGAATTTATTATTTCTGAAAAAATCAGAAAATATTATGTTTTCATTTAAATAGGTAGTTGTGACAGGTTGAAGAAGACATAGGCTTAATTCAAGACATAAAAAGTATCTTCGGCGACCATTCAAAATCGGCGGTCTCCGACTACTCTACTTCCACTCCCTATATATCTTTTCTTCTCCACCCAACAGTACTATCACATGACTCGGCTCCGCCGATGGATGGCAGCTTCGCGTCGCAAGGCGATGACGAGTCGGGTTCCTATGTTGGCGGACTGCCCATGCCTGATTGTGAAGCAGCGGAGGCAAATTATGAACATGATCATCAGCTGGTGGAACAACTTGACATGCCTGTGGGTATCGGGGTCGGGTTACGGGATTATGAGTCGGATAACTTGGATCCGTATTTGAATGTTTTAGAGAGTAGGACTAAGCCGGAAAGGTCCTGTGAGCCCAGCGAGGTGCAGAGGTGGCACACACGGCAAGATCCCATGGATAGTAGCCTGCATCCTCCAGGTATATGTATATATATGTATTTTGGAAGGAGATTTCGATTTGTATATATATTTATGCTTAATATAATTTTTTTTTTTTTGAATCTTTAATATTTTTTTTTTTTTGAGAATGTGATATAATATTGTTTTGATAGTGATAAGTTTTGGGTGCAGATATACTGGCAGGAATTTCGTCTCCCCACGAGACAACACAAGAAAACAGTGGCTACTCCCGGACAGTGTCCCCCATTCTTCAGTCAACGCGGTGGTCAGGCTCTTCTCCCGCCGCCATTCCCTCAGCCAGCACCACCTTCTCGAAGTACTCCAGTTCCACGAGCCACCATCACCCCCGCCGCCGTGTCTGTGGCTCTTCTCAGTGGGCCCTCAAATACATCCTCTTCACTGTCCCATTCCTCCCCAATCCCACATCCAGTGACTCCTCCGATAGCCTCCACGGAGACTCCACTTCCGCAAAGCAGGAAGAGCTCGGCGGCAGCCACGTCCTCGCCGAAAGACGCCGTAGAGAAAAACTAAACGAAAGGTTCGTAACACTCAGATCCTTGGTTCCCTTCGTCACGAAAATGGATAAAGCTTCGGTTCTTGGGGATACCATAGAGTACTTGAAACATCAGTGCAAGAAAATCCAGGAGCTGGAGGATCGAACGAGGCAAATGGAGGCCGAGGCAAAGCAGAAGAAGTTGAAAGATCTTATGGAGAAAGGAGAATGTCCTGTACTTTCTCTAAGGAATAAGAAGAAAAGGAGGATCATCGGAGACGGCGGCGAGATGAAGAATGCGGCGGCGCAGGTGGAGGTCTCGATAATCGAGAGCGATGCCTTGGTGGAGATCCGGTGTTTGCTCAAGGAGGGATTGCTGATAAATGTGATTCGGATGCTTAGAAAATTCACGATCGAGGTGATTACGGTGCAATCATCAATGGAGAATGGCGTTTTTGCTGCTCAATTGAGAGCTAAGGTATGATCTATCTATGATCTTTTGGAATAAATTTTTTTTTTTTTGCAATTTAAATATTTTATATTTAAATTTCTCAGGTTGGAGAGAGTATTAATGGAAGGAAAGCAAGCATTATGGAAGTGAAAAGAGCAATCAACCAAATAATATATTCTTAATCAACAAAGTTTTTTTTAAAAAAGTTAAGCTTGGTTACGTTGAATCATCGTACTGTACAATAAGCCCTTATTAAGTAAATAGCCAGGGAGAAATATGTCAATAACAAATCTTTCGACGTCCTTCTGTCCCCAAAAAAATTATATAATTGACTCTCAAAATATTTTTCATATCCGCCTTTATTTGTTAAGGCCGTCCACAATAATAAATGTATTTATTCCGAATATGTGTGAGTCTCGTAGTTCGTATCATCAATCAAATATTTCACTACTGAGATATATCATATTTCACAATCAAATATCTCATCAATCAAATAATTATGGGTCTCACTGTCACTTCAATTATATCTTTTATTTTCATTTAAATAAAATAACTAATACTTTTATAATAAAACATTTCACAACTTTAATTAATTTCATCTATTACTTAGTATTATATTTTTATTCAAATATAAAATTAGAAATTTTATGGTTTTTTTAAAAATAATTTAATTTTAAAAAAAAAATCAAAATTAATTTAAAAAAAAAAACATTTTCAAAAATAATGCAATCCGCGCTTACGGAGCACGGACGCTGTTCACGTTGAGCAGCGTCCGCGCTCCGTAAGCACGGACGATGGTCCATGTAATCAGCAGATTATTTTCGCGACGAAATCTATAAAAAAACCGTCGTTAAGTTCCGACGGTTTATAAAACTGTCGCTAATGTAGTGAAATTTTCTAAACTATCGCTGTAGTTAGCGGCGGTTGTTTAACCGTCGTTAAATGACATAAAACCGTCGCTAAATGCGCATAATTTTATGAGAGAATTTACGCGCTACGAAAAGTCATTTTTGTTGTAGTGAAGACAGAGAAATAAACAGACAAAAAATTCATCAAGAAATAGAAGTGTTCATCGGTCGGTTTTTCTCTCTATCTTCGGTTTCTTCGGTTTGGAATTTTGTAATTCGGATATAAATATTAAAACCGAAGTTTATTAGGTTCGATTTCGGATTATATATATCAAAATCGAAAAAACCGAAATTTCATTAAATTAATAAATTTTTTATATTTTTATTTATATTATATATTTTGATATGATATTTAGTAAATGGAGAACTATTTTGAACAATTTTTAGTTGACCGTTGTTTTCTTAATTAATTTAGACCTTATTTTTAAAGATTTTACTAAGAAAACATGTAAAAAGTTAACATAATATTTTTTACAATATATTTATATTATTAATTTAAATATTATTTTTTACAATATATTTATATTATTAATTTAAATAATTATATCAAAATCGAATTAACCGACCGAAATAACCGAATCATTTTGGTAGAAAACCGAACCGAACTGAAAAAAATGGTTCGGAAATCGGATTATATATTTTTAAGACCGAAATAAAAACCGAACCGACCGACCAATGAACACCCCTAGTGCCTAGTGAAGATAGAGAAAAAACCGACCGATGAACACCCCTATTTCTTGATGAATGTTTTGTCTGTTTTTTTGCTCTGTCTTCATTACACAAAAATGGCTTTTCGAAGCGCGCAAATTCTCTTATAAAATTATGCGCATTTAGCGACGGTTTTATGCGCATTTAGCGACGGTTTTATGCGCATTTAGCGATGGTTGATGAGCGACGATTTTTAAACTGTCGCTGATTCCATTACAGCGACGGTTTAAAAATCTCGCTAAATTAGCGACAAATTTATAATGGTCGCAAATTAGCGACGGTTTTGTTATAGATTCTGTCGCTAAAATAATCTGTTGCTTGCATGGACCATCGTCCGTGCTTACGAAGCGCGGACGCTGCTCCCGCTCCGTAAGCGCGGATTGCATTAGTTTTGAAAATGTTTTTTTTTAAATTATTTTTGAATTTTTTTTAAAAATTAAATTATTTTTAAAAAACCCCGAAATTTTACATCAACGTTTACATTTAATTTTAAAAAATTAAATATAATTAAAAAAAAGGAAAAAAAAAACGGGAGCGAGAGGGGCCAGCTGTTGGGTATCTTACGCGCGTGTGGTGTGCATGCACGTTTCCTTCCTCCAGCGTGATTTGTGAATATCATGCTTTAAAAAAAAAAATTCAAAAGGAAACATTAACCGGTTACAAAATTGTAACAGGTTAAAAATTAGGCACAAACTCTTAGACGCTCTAATGGTGAATATTGAGTATTTGGAGTTATTTTGATGACATGGCACAAGAAATCACAGCTACTATGGTTGCTCTAAGGCCATCCACAATAGTAAATATATTTCCTCCAAATATATGTGGGTCTTATAGTCCACATCGTCAATCAAATATTTCATTACTCAAATATCTCACATTTCACAATCAAATATCTCACCAATCAAATATTTATGAGTCTCACTATCACTTTAATTAATAGTTTATTTTCATTTAAATAAAATAACTTACAATTTTATAAAAAATATTAAAAATATTTTTTAATATTTTTTAATATTAAAAAATTATTAAAATGATTATTAAAATTAGAAAGTTTAATTAAAAGATATTTAAAAAATGAAAAAAAAAAAATATGAATAACTGGTTACAAATTTGTAACCGGTTATTCACTTTGCACACAAATCAAGAAGACACAATTGTGAATATTTGGATGACATGACACCCTCAATATCCACTATTGTGGGTGCCCTAATGGTTCAAAATTGTTTTTTAATTCTAATTATTTACGTTCACGTTATATTTGAAATTACAAAACTATTTAAAATATATTTAAATTAAAAAAAACTCTTTTAAAAGTGGATTTTTATTAAATTTATAATTTCTAAAATAATATGTAATATAAGATAATAAATGTAGAAAAATACTATATATACAATACGAGTTACATTTTATATTACACATTATTTTATAAATCAAAAAGGAATATTGTTTGAAAATAAAATAAGTGATTATGATATTAGATTTTTATACCAAAAAAATACTATTACCGACGTGTTTGCATAAAAAATAGGGTTGGATGGTGTATAGTGAATTGTAAATATATGTAAAGATTAATTTTGGATTAAACAAAAATATTGAGATTAAGAATCTCCCAAAAAATTCATTTATTTATCAAAATATTATAAGTGTTTTCACATATTAATGATTTCTTTGGTTGGAATTTAAGAACTTAATTATGTGTAGGTAAATTGAAATTTTGTGTGTTAATTTTAGAAAACTGATTCGCATGATATGTTAGCCTTTTTTCATATCTTATGAGAGGAACAAACAAATTTAAGGGTCCATTTTGAAACGAGTGATTTAATTTGCCTCAATAGGGGAACATCTTTGGTCCCTTTTTTAGTATAATAATTATGAGTTTTGTCAATCTAAGAAAAATATATCTTTTATATCTTTTTTGATAGGGTGGTGTCGATAAATTTTGATAATTTAAATTATAAATAAGACTTTTAAAATATCAAATATTATATAAGTATGTAACGAGTGCGTCAGAACGTTATATATATATATATATATATATATATATATATATATATATATATATATATATATATATATATATATATATGTTCTTGCTTTCATCTCTCTTGCATCTGCTGCTACACCACCAATTCGACACCCGAGTCTCCCACAATCTTCAAGCTTCGAGTCGCCATTTTCGTCGAAATCTTCTTCCGGTACTTGGCCATTTTCTTCACCAAGCTCTCCATTTTCAGCTGACAGATCCTCACAATCCCGGGATTCATTTTTGCACATAAAAAGCTTGAGCCTCCCATGTTCTCTTTCGGATCGAAAATGAGTGCTGCAGCAAGAGAAACTAAATGCTTTAATCACTAATCGCCCCCCTTCCCTTCTCGATGAGACCGCACTTGAACAACATCTTTACCCCTAATGGAAGACAGTGGAGGTGGATGACAGCTGCTGTAATCTACTTTCTTGCTGGATTTTCCAGCTTTCGGGTGCTTTTTTCGGGAAAACTCTGCTTTTCAAGTACTAGAACAGAATTCTTCCATGCTCGAATAAAAAACGCATCCCGTTTCGTTTGCCTAAGCGCTCGGTGCACATTTCCATGCTCTTTGTGCTGAGTGAATAATCCGATCTCTTCTCCATTGGATGGACGTAAACTCTCTCGGAATCATCTGCCAAATGCTTGGAGATTTTAGCAGTCAATTCGGGTGGATTAGGTTGGTTGAGTTGTGTCGGATTGAACAATAGTATTATTCAAAAATTGATCAATCTGAACCCAACTCGAACCCCAACCAACCGAAAACTCTCAACCCCTATAATCTGATTTTGAATTTTTATAATTTTTAAGAAAATTAAATAAAATTAAAAAAAATAATACTAATATTTTAATTTAAATATATAATAATAAAATGTCTTTCATATATATAATTTAAATTTGAAATATAATCGTAGAAAAATAAAATATATTTACTAAATCAAATAAATCATTGTTTAAAAAATAAAAAATGTTCAAAATAAATATTAAATTATGAAAATTTATTATATAAATATACTATAAATATTTTCTCAGACATACAATACATAAAAATGTATGTAATATTTATTAATTATATTTTCTAAAATAAATATTAAACTTGGGTTGACCTGAACCCAACCCAACCTGATCATTTTTTCGGGTCAGCTATCGGATCCAACTCGATCTGATTCGAATTCGAAAACCTAAAACCCAAACCTAATTTTTTTTTCGTGTTGAACCATGTCGGATTGATGGATCGTGTCTGATTTTGATGCCCCTAGGTTTTTGTATGAGAATGTTGGCAACCAGGGTCTCCGGGGGATTGCCCATTTCCGCTATGTATCCATTCGAATGGAGAATGATTTCGGTTATCTTCTGTGAATGTTAGTGGGGTTGGAATGATTTGTAGCGACGGCGAAGATGGGAGTTCTGATTTGCAATGTTGACACACACTCGATGTGGAGGACATTTGTGGGAATGTTTGAAGCCAAGAAACAGAGCAGAAACCCGGAGAGAAGCTATGAAAATAATTATAGAATTTGAGGGGTTTGAATAAAAATGATTGAAAATTTTTTAATTTATAGAAAATTTAAGAGCTTTGGTCCGAATTTGTAGATTTAGAAATTGTTAGAAAAGAGAGAGACTGCGACATCACGAAACCAAAAATTTAGTTGAAGGCGAGAAATGATAAATAATTTTTAAATGTGAATGTTTGCTATGGGTATGTTGTTATTTCGATTGCATGGCGAGGAGCGAAGAGCTTTTTATTATTATGTCCTTTTTCAACTCAGCTCTGCACTGGCCATCCATAATTAAAATAAGGGTAATTTGTAGAAAAATACATCTGTCCAAGATTAATTTAACATTCAGTACCCAACAGTTTTTTTTTTAAATTTAGTACCTGACAAAACACCAACTTAGCTTTTACTACATATTTCATGCATTTTTACATTTTTACCCTTTCAATTAATAAAAAAAGTATATAAATACTTATTTTGGTTGCACATCTTCTCTTTCCACTCATCAATCCCGATTCATTTGGATGACTTGTATATTTAATTTAAATATTTTTTATTAAAAAAAAAACAAATTCACAAGTAATTGAATTTTTTGAAATAATTAGTTTTACTTATGAAATACTTAATTTCAATTTTAAAATACTTGATTTAGTAAATGAAATACTCAGAATGTTTATTAAAAACTGGATATTCGAATATGCATTTAAAAAAAAACCGCAACTAATTCAATTTTTTGAAATACTTAGTTTTACTTGTCAAATACTTAATTTTAATTTTAAAATACTTGATTTATTAAATGAAATACTCAGAATGTGTATTAAAAAGCTGGATATTCGAATATGCATTTAAAAAACAAAAACAAATTCGCAACTAATTGAATTTTTTGAAATACTTAGTTTTATTTGTGAAATACTTAATTTAAATTTTAAAATACTTGATTTAGTAAATGAAATACTCAGAATGTGTATTAAAAAGCTGGATATTCGAATATGCATTTAAAAAAAAATCGTAACTAACTGAATTTTTTGAAATACTTAGTTTTACTTGTGAAATACTTACTTTTAATTTTAAAACTACTTGATTTAGAAAATGAAATACTCAGAATGTGTATTAAAAACTGGATATTCAAATATGCATTTAAAAAAAAACAAATTCGCAAATAATTGAATTTTTGAAATACTTAGTTTTACTTATGAAATACTTAATTTTAATTTTAAAATACTTGATTTATTAAATGAAATACTCAGAATGTGTATTAAAAAGCTGGATATTCGAATATGCATTTAAAAAACAAAAATAAATTCGTAACTAATTGAATTTTTTGAAACTCTTAGTTTTATTTGTGAAATACTTAATTGTAATTTTAAAATACTTGATTTAGTAAATGAAATACTCAGAATGTGTATTAAAAAACTGGATATTCGAATATACATTTAAAAAAAATCGCAACTAATTGAATTTTTTGAAATACTTAGTTTTACTTGTGAAATACTTAATTTTAATTTTAAAATACTTGATTTAGTAAATGAAATACTCAGAATGTGTATTAAAAAGCTGGATATTCGAATATGCATTTAAAAAAAAAAACAAATTCGCAACTAATTGAATTTTTTGAAATACTTAGTTTTACTTGTGAAATAATTAATTTCAATTTTAAAATACTTGATTTTGTAAATGAAATACTCAGAATGTGTATTAAAAAACTGGATATTCGAATATACAACGCAAGTTCACCAAATGCTCGCATTTCCATCCAAGATCCATTTGGATGAAATGTTTATTTCATTTAATTATTTTTTTTTTTGTTAAAAATCAAATTCGCAACTAAGCATTGAACTTTTTCAAGTACCTAGTTTTACTTGCGAAATACCTAATTTCAATTTTAAAATACTTGATTTGGTAAATGAGATACTCAGAATGAGTATTAAAATACTGGAAATTCGAATATGCAACGTAAGTTCACCAAATGCTCGCATTCTATCCAAGATGCATTTGGATGACATGTTCATTTTATTTATATATTTTCTTTATTTTTTAAAAAAAAAATTCGCAACTAAGTATTGAACTTTTTCAAGTACTTAGTTTTATCTGCGAAATAATTAATTTCAGTTTTAAAATACTTGATTTGGTAGATGAGATACTCATAATGAGTATTAAAATACTGGATATTCGAATATGTAGCGTAAATTCACCAAGTGCTCACGTTTCCATCCAAGATGCATTTGGATGACATGTTCAAGGACTTTTCAGCAGCCACAAAGCTTTGAAAAAGAAAAAAGGCTTAGAGCGAAGATTTGTAGATTTCCGGACAATGTTCTTCAAGAGAATATCCCGTGATAGGAACAAGTAACTTAATCCGTGTATTTAAAATTTACAGATAAATATGAAGTCGGATATACGTCGATAGTCATAGTTCAGTAGGTCGAAAGCTAGTGGATTTAATAAAACGACATGCAATTCACCCTTGATAAATAATTAAAGAGATTTAATTACTTCACTGAGTTGAATTAGTTTGGCATAGCTTGAGAGGGCGTGTTCAATTGGATATGAAATCTCGTCGAAAGCATAGATCATTGTCGAACGAATTAAGTAGTTTAGCGAGGGGTAAATGAAATACTTAGAATGTTGTATTAAAATACTGGCCAATCATGACTGAATTTACGTTGCATATTCGAATATCCAGTATTCTATCACATATTATGAGTATCTTAATTACCAAATCAATTATTTTAAAATTAAAATTAGGTATTTCGCAAATAAAAGTAAGTACTTCAAAATGTTCCATGTTTAGTGATCGAGCAAAACTTTCATTGTAAAATTCTTAGTGATCGAGCAAAACTTCAAAATGTTCAATGCTTAGTTGCGAATTTTTTTAAAAAAAAAATAAAGAAAATATCTAAATAAAATGAACATGTCATCCAAATGCATCTTGGATAGAATGTGAGCATTTGATGAACTTACGTTGCATATTCGAATTTTCAGTATTTTAATACTCATTCTGAGTATCTCATTTACCAAATCAAGTATTTTAAAATTGAAATTAGGTATTTCGCAAGTAAAACTAAGTACTTGACAAAGTTCAATGCTTAGTTGCGAAATTATTTTTTTAACAATAAAAAAAGTAATTAAATGAAATGAACATGTCATCCAAATAGATCTTGGATGGAAATGCGAGCATTTGGTGAACTTGCGTTGTATATTCGAATATCCGGTTTTTTATACACATTCTGAGTATTTCATTTACTAAATCAAGTATTTTAAAAATTAAAATTAAGTATTTCACAACTAAAAGTAATTATTTCAAAAAATTCAATTAGTTGCGACTTTTTTTTAAATGCATATTCGAATATCCAGTTTTTTAATATACATTCTGAGTATTTCATTTACAAAATCAAATATTTTAAAATTGAAATTAATTATTTCACCAGTAAAACTAAGTATTTCAAAAAATTCAATTAGTTGCGAATTTGTTTCTTTTAAATGCATATTTGAATATCCAGTTTTTAATACACATTATGAGTATTTCATCTACTAAATCAAGTATTTTAAAATTAAAATTAAGTATTTCACAAGTAAAACTAAGTATTTAAAAAATTCAATTAGTTGCGAATTTTTTTTTTAAATGCATATTCGAATATCCAATTTTTTAATACACATTCTGAGTATTTCATTTACTAAATCAAGTATTTTAAAATGAAATGAACATGTCACCCAAATGTATCTTGAAAGGAAATGCGAGCATTTGGTGAACTTACGTTACATATTCGAATATCCAGTATTTTAATATAACATTCTAAGTATTTCATTTACCCCTCGCTAAACTACTTAATTGGTTCGACAATGATCTATGCTTTCGACGAGATTTCATATCCAATTGAACACGCCCTCTCAAGCTATGCCAAACTAATTCAACTCAGTGAAGTAATTAAATCTCTTTAATTATTTATCAAGGGTGAATTGCATGTCGTTTTATTAAATCCACTAGCTTTCGACCTACTGAACTATGACTATCGACGTATATCCGACTTCATATTTATCTGTAAATTTTAAATACACGGATTAAGTTACTTGTTCCTATCACGGGATATTCTCTTAAAGAACATTGTCCGGAAATTTTCAAATCTTCGCTCTAAGCCTTTTTTCTTTTTCAAAGCTTTGTGGCTGCTGAAAAGTCCTTGAACATGTCATCCAAATGCATCTTGGATGGAAACGTGAGCACTTGGTGAATTTACGCTACATATTCGAATATCCAGTATTTTAATACTCATTATGAGTATCTCATCTACCAAATCAAGTATTTTAAAATTGAAATTAATTATTTCGCAGATAAAACTAAGTACTTGAAAAAGTTCAATACTTAGTTGCGAATTTTTTTTAAAAAAAATAAAGAAAATATATAAATAAAATGAACATGTCATCCAAATGCATATTGGATAGAATCCAAGCATTTGGTGAACTTACGTTGCATATTCGAATTTCCAGTATTTTAATACTCATTCTGAGTATCTCATTTACCAAATCAAGTATTTTAAAATTGAAATTAGGTATTTCGCAAGTAAAACTAGGTACTTGAAAAAGTTCAATGCTTAGTTGCGAATTTGATTTTTAACAAAAAAAAAATAATTAAATGAAATAAACATTTCATCCAAATGAATCTTGGATGGAAATGCGAGCATTTGGTGAACTTGCGTTGTATATTCGAATATCCAGTTTTTTAATACACATTCTGAGTATTTCATTTACAAAATCAAGTATTTTAAAATTGAAATTAATTATTTCACAAGTAAAACTAAGTATTTCAAAAAATTCAATTAGTTGCGAATTTGTTTTTTTTTTTTAAATGCATATTCGAATATCTAGCTTTTTAATACACATTCTGAGTATTTCATTTACTAAATCAAGTATTTTAAAATTAAAATTAAGTATTTCACAAGTAAAACTAAGTATTTCAAAAAATTCAATTAGATGCGATTTTTTTTTTAAATGTTTATTCGAATATCCAGTTTTTTAATACACATTCTGAGTATTTCATTTACTAAATCAAGTATTTTAAAATTACAATTAAGTATTTCACAAATAAAACTAAGTATTTCAAAAAATTCAATTAGTTACGAATTTATTTTGTTTTTTAAATGCATATTCGAATATCCAGCTTTTTAATACACATTCTGAGTATTTCATTTAATAAATCAAATATTTTAAAATTAAAATTAAGTATTTCATAAGTAAAAGTAAGTATTTCAAAAATTCAATTATTTGCGAATTTGTTTTTTTTTTAAATGCATATTTGAATATCCAGTTTTTAATACACATTCTGAGTATTTCATTTTCTAAATCAAGTAGTTTTAAAATTAAAAGTAAGTATTTCACAAGTAAACTAAGTATTTCAAAAAATTCAGTTAGTTACGATTTTTTTTTTTTAAATGCATATTCGAATATCCAGCTTTTTAATACACATTCTGAGTATTTCATTTACTAAATCAAGTATTTTAAAATTTAAATTAAGTATTTCACAAATAAAACTAAGTATTTCAAAAAATTCAATTAGTTGCGAATTTGTTTTTGTTTTTTAAATGCATATTCGAATATCCAGCTTTTTAATACACATTCTGAGTATTTCATTTAATAAATCAAGTATTTTAAAATTAAAATTAAGTATTTGACAAGTAAAACTAAGTATTTCAAAAATTCAATTAGTTGCGAATTTGTTTTTTTTTTTAAAATGCATATTCGAATATCCAGTTTTTAATACACATTCTGAGTATTTCATTTTCTAAATCAAGTAGTTTTAAAATTAAAAGTAAGTATTTCCCAAATAAAACTAAGTATTTCAAAAAATTCAGTTTGTTACGATTTTTTTTTTAAATGCATATTCGAATATCCAGCTTTTTAATACACATTCTGAATATTTCATTTATTAAATCAAGTATTTTAAAATTTAAATTAAGTATTTCATAAGTAAAACTAAGTATTTCAAAAAATTCAATTAGTTGCGTAAAGTTTTTTTTTTAAAATGCATACTCGAATATCCAGGTTTTTAATACACATTCTGAGTATTTCATTTACTAAATCAAGTATTTTAAAATTGAAATTAATTATTTTACAAGTAAAACTAAGTATTTCAAAAAATTGAATTAGTTGCGGTTTTTATTTAAATGCATATTCGAATATCCAGTTTTTAATAAACATTCTGAGTATTTCATTTACTAAATCAAGTATTTTAAAATTGAAATTATGTATTTCATAAGTAAAACTAAGTATTTCAAAAAATTCAATTAGTTGTGAATTTGTTTTTTTTTTAATAAAAAATATTTAAATTAAATATACAAGTCATCCAAATGAATCGGGATTGATGAGTGGAAAGAGAAGATGTGCAACCAAAATAAGTATTTATATACTTTTTTTATTAATTGAAAGGGTAAAAATGTAAAAATGTATGAAATATGTAGTAAAAGCTAAGTTGGTGTTTTGTCAGGTACTAAATTTAAAAAAAATACTGTTGGGTACTGAATCTTAAATTAATCTTGCACAGATGTATTTTTCTACAAATTACCCTTAAAATAATGGAAGGCAAAATAATAATAATAATAATAATAATAATAATAATAATAATAATAATAATAATAATAATAATAATAATAAAATTAATATGAAACTTATCCCATGGGATATTTGTATATGATATTATATTTGATGTTGAGTGTTAATTCAACTGAGTCTTTTGTGAGACGATATTGTATTTTTTTATTAATAAGATGGTGGTCAACAATATTAATATTTACAATAAAAAAAATTAGTATAAAATATAATTTTTTTTCATGAGTGAAATAAATAGAATATCCATCTAAAAAAATTGATCAATAAAACCGTCGAAGATGCCAATGTGATTGTAATCCGACGGCTGGTATTTCTCCTTTAGCCATACTTACATGAGTTGTTATTATTATTATAACCCAGGAAAAATAAATGAAACGGTGCAGTAATAGTCCCTGATTTTGAGAAAAAAAGTAGAAAGGGAAGAAAACGTGTGGCTGCTGGGATTCGAGCCCAGGTCTCCACGGCCACAACGTGGAATTCTTACCACTAAACTACAGCCACTTTGTTGAGGTCACTCCACATTAGATATATTACCTCACTAGTTTTCAATTTCTCCTCCAAAATTCCACACAGCGGACATACATCGAACACTGAAACATGGTGCTTTAGAAGGTACTTCTCGGTTGGAATAATATCATGTGCTAATCTCCACCAAAAGATCCTAATTTTAGTAAGCTTCTGCTCCACATAAGGAATCACCAAATATACAACAGATTACTTCCATGAGGCACATGCATAATATCGCCATAGTTAAAGTAACGAGATTTAAGGACTCGGCCGACAAGGGATTGGGAGTTTTGGATAATCATCCATATTTGTTTTGCAAATAGTGATTTATGTAGGCCAAGATTAATCTCATGTCCCTATACTACCAGGATGGCGAGCTTCGATTTAATATGATTCATTGTATTTTAACTTGTATTCGGGCTAAAAGAGAGACCGGATTTTTCGAAATTGATAAGCTGTCTCGAAGACTTTGCATATCGATCAATACAGTGCTTGACTTGTACGCAATCTCCTTCTGTTGCCTTGAAAAAAAAAAAACAAGACTATCATCCACAAAGAACGAGTGCGAAAGTGTTGGGCTCGAATTTGCAATCTTGATTCTAAGTGTATCGATTTCTCTATTGAAATGAAAACAACATCGAAGAGAGACCATGCACACATATGACAAATTAATATGGTGATAGAGGATTACCTTGTCTAATGTCTCGTTTAGAAATCAGTTACGCGAAAATATCATGGTTAACTCGGAATGAATATGAGAAAGAAGTGATACATATCATAATCCTTTTAGTCCAGACTCAAGCATCATCGCCTCAAGGAATCGTCACTCAACTCTATCATAGGCTTTACTCATGTCAAGTTTCAGAGTTGTAGAGCCATATTTCTCAACTTTTCTACTACGCACCCAATGAATAGACTCGAACCCAAGATTATGTTGTCAGATATCAAAAGCAGTAATCATCAGTAATATTACTCATGAGGGGGCCTAGACAGTTTGTCAAGACTCAAGAGACAATTTTATAACAGATATTACAGAGGCTAATAGGTCTGAACTCTTTCATCACGAGAGGATTTGCAACTTTACCACTACTTGATTCCAGCAATCTAGAGAAACTCCATCATCAAGGACATCTAGGATAGCCGAGGTAACATCCCGACCAACAATGTGCCAAAATTTTTGATAAAATAGTGTTGGCATGCCATCCGGTCCAGATTACTTATCCAAATGCATATCAAATAATGCTCTCTTCACCTAAATGTTCATTTGGCTAGTAACCTTAGTTTGTACATGATCAAAAACGATATGCATATCGTCTAGGGAGGAGTCATTAGAATTGAAGAGATTATTAAAGTAATCAATAACAATTTCAGCCGTACCTTGGGGCACCGTACAGAGGTCTCCATGTGCCGTGAACAGTTCCCATTGTGTTTATTTACTTTCTAGATGAGGCGTGTACATGGAAGAATTGAGTTTCTGTCTCCCCCTTGAATCCAATCAACACGGCTTCTATGTCGCCAATATTCTTCCTCTAGCGTACACAGCTTCTCAAGTTCATTATCAAGCATTTGTGGCTGGTCCTTAGAATGGAACCATTTTGACTGGCTCTTGAGTTCATTAATTTTGAACATCTTCTCTTTAATTTGTATAGGCAATGCACGGAACTTATGTCCAACCCAATGGTGAAGTGTTTGTAGGCAATTGACTATTATGTCTTTTAATACCATCGACGCATCAATTGGCCGCCAACCTTGTACAACTTTTTCAGCAGACTCCATCTCCTGGAGCCATCCATCCTCGAATCCAGGAATAAATTTGTGATTAGGGGAGAATCGGGGTCCTTTGACATTTAGATTTCCCAAATGAATGTAAAGAGACCGATGGTCTTGTGGAAAAACTCCAAGGCCTGGTGTACCAACAAAACGATCAAGCCGCTCAAGAATAAGTTGGTTCCCCATTCTCCTATTAGCCCACATGAAAAACTCACCAGTACAATGTAGGTATTATAAAGCACAATCATAAAGAGCGTCCCGAAATCCTTGCATCTGTGAAGAGGGCCGAATATTACCTCCCCATTTTTCACTATCAAAGCAAATCTCATTCAAGTCGCCTTCCACAAGCCAAGGTAGTTCTTTTAATTCCTGGATTCCCGCAAGGCGATTCATTGGTTCCTAAGACTGATTTCTATGAAAGGCATCTGGGATACCATAAAAACCCGTGAATCTCTACTTTTTGTCTCTCTCCCTAACCGTGCAATCAATGTGGCCTTGGGAGAAAGAATTAACTGAAACAATCAACGGTTTCATCCATAGTATACACAATCCGCCACTTCGGTCAATGCAGTCCATCGAGAAACAACCAGTAAACCCAAGTAACATTTTCCACTGGGCACTATTTATATTTCTCTTCCTTGTTTCACAAAGGAAGAGTCGAGAGGGCTTTTTTCAGCTGTCAACCTCCTGAGTTCTCAAAATGCCCGTTGGTTACCAAGCTATTAGGCATTCTATACTACACAACTCATTTTTGTCGGCGGTGGTTGTGTTGTCGTATTTATATCAGGCATCTTTAATTTCTTGGGTGACATAACTATCGCCGTATGACGTTCCCAACATCCCCGTTCCTCTTCTGTCCCGTTAATTTTGTTTTCCCCAGAGAAACCACTCGATCCCGACTTGTTTGGGCTACCCCTTCATTGTGTTAATTTTTGGCAGTATGTCAGCTTCATCTCCCGATTTAAGCTGTACAGGCTCTTTCTCCTTCTCTTTCATAGAAGCTGAATGCATCAATACCACATTCGGTGGCAACTGTGGAATTGGTTTACTACAGCTTGTGGTTTATCATGAGAAGTTTTCATAAGGTCTTGGGACATATTTCCTCGAGATTCATAGGATGTAGATGTTGGTTGTCCCCCTTGCACCTCTTCCAAATCAAACGTTTGTTAGACTCCACGTCATCTCTATTAGTTTCTTTGGTTATTTCCAAATCATCCCCGTCATGCTCGCAGTTAGGATCATCTTAGCCGGAGCAAGTATTTGAGTTTTGTGATGTATGAAGCCTATTCTTTCGAGCTCCAGTCGGTAACACCGCTCGCAACCAGGTTCCCTACTCCAGTTTTCCTGTTTGCAATGAATCGCTATCACATTCTCTGCCACAAGCGTCACAAAAATCGGGTGCTCTCCCAAGTAAGAATGATCATCATATCGTCTTTATTTCCACCCATTTTGCGGACATACTTTTTTAAGGGCTGTCTGATATCAATTTGCACACGGACTCTCGCGAAACTTCCCAGAAAATTCTCATTCTCACCACTGTCCAGTTCTTCAATTAAGCCAATCTAATTCCAAATTTTTTACAAAAAAATGACGAAGCATGAGCGCAGGCGGAAGATTATTTATTGCATTGAACCCCTATTGAAATCTCATTGAATCGAGTGTGGTCTCTGCGAGCCTTGGATTTCCTTGAATACCACAATATCACGGAAGAAGTTCCAAGGGGCCTTGAATGATTCCCGGCGTCTTTCTAGGGCAAACGCAAACTCTAACAAAAAGATATTCTCCCCTGTGGATTCTGTCTTTATAGCACGTGGCGCTTGTAAGATCCGAGCGATTTAAAAGTTTCCTTGTTAACAGATTTAGAGGAGATTTCTTTGGCGGCCCAGCAATTCGCGATTCGCGTGTTTGATGTTTCTATTAATTCATGTCATCCTACTTTTATTTCTAATTACATATTTGGATTAAACTTTGTCACCCCAATCTCATTCACTTCAGCATATTATTATCGAAATGATCCAACAAATTTTTAATTTTTCTGGAGCATTTCCGAAATCATTTCGACTAAAATTAAACAGCTGCCCCAAAAGAATGAACAGATGCAATAATTCATCCTTTCAAATCTAAAATTAATTTTTTTTTAGATTTAGTGGGTACTTTTCGTAAACCGTAAAATTTTATCTCCGACCCTTTTTCGAGGTATACTTTAAGCCGACTGGAAAGCTGTTCAACGAAATAAACCATGAATTAATTGGAGTTTACATTAAATGGGAGACAAAGAATCAAGACAATAAACTCTGCCACTTCGTTTGTTACAATTACTCAAAAGCAAAGCCCGTTTCTGTACACATTCCTGCGTCTTTCATTAGTTAAAGATCAAAACTGAAGTCAAACCACCTATCGTCTTGATTCAGAAAGCGTTCTGGTCAGTAATCTCAAGAAATAATTACGAGTCTCCGGTAAAACACGCAGGATCAGCTGGGGATACCTGCATACGAGCATATACAAAAAGATGGTTTCAGCACCATCAAGTACTAAACTACGACAACAAGAAGTCAAAGCAGAGAGTCAAGCATACCATGGCATGGTACATATTTTGTCAAATTTATCAAGGATGAATAGGACACAGGTATGTCTCAAGGAGAAAGCGTTGAATGCCTCAGATAACTCGAACATGAGAGAGACGTTTTCAACAGATATGTCCTTTGAGGAGACGAGAAAACAATTAGGAATTGTAGCGATGAGAGCTTTTCGGTCAAATTGGTGCTTTCTCTAATGTAAACTCACCTGTGCAATCGCGTATTCACACAGACGTTTCAGACCTTCCAACAGATACTGATCAGCAGCCCTCAGAAGATCCTGTGCTATGTCCAACTTGATGTCAACTGATCCAGTGTATATGAACCTGCGGCCAAAAATAATGCAGGGACTAGTAATTATAAATGAAAGATGATTGCCTTCATTTTATTTGAGAGCAAGAGTAAAATTGTAAAAACTTGGAGCATTTTCACCTCATCATCAACTCAAAGACATCCCATCTTATATTTGGAATCTCTATGTCTTTGGCTTCTCTTTCCTGCAGTGGTTTATAGTAAATTTTTACACGACCAACCAATTACGAGACAAGTTATTAACTTTAATTTAAAGACCTTGGAACAGCACTTTAGAATTCATAAATCCTTGCTACAATATTTGCGTGTGTTTATGTTGAAGCAAAATACAAAAAATTAGAAAGTGTAATTTAGACGATGTAAATTGTCCCATGTGACTGAAATCTGTGCGTCAGTTCAACAAGAAATTGTGCGGATGGAACTCAATTAGGAAATGGTAAAAGATACCCGGTAACCACCATCAAACATAGCTCGGAATGCATCAGAAGAAGCAAGTAGACAAATTCTGTGAGCATAGAATCGTTTTCCTGATGAAAAAAACAAGAGAAATAAAGATCGATAACCAATTGCTTATAATGAAAATGCATGGAAAACAACTCGCCGGATACATATCAATAGTCACCTTCAACTAAAAATGTGACATCAGACAATGTAGGATTATTCACATACTGCTCACCCAAATACACCTGTAGAACAAAAGCACTTAAATTAATAGGAAAAGTACAATTCAAAATCAATACTTTTAAACTATAATACAAGCAACCCAAAAGTGTAAATCATATGTCATTAAAGAATATGCATCAACCTAAACATTTTCTTTATTCAGAAAACAGAATAGTATGACACTACATAAATCAGGTTCTGCACGGAGAAATGTATTTTCAAGTCCGGAAGTCGCATATAAGGAACATAATTCAGAACTCATGCGGGATTTCAACTAATTTGTATGAAAAGGTACTGAAACGTTTATATTTTTTTCAACCCTTCAAAATAGTGTTGAAACAACATATTCTGAAAGTAAATATGATTGTCATTTAGTATAGCTGCCAGTTATTGTACACAAAACCAAAACATCAGTGTTCTAAAAATCCCCGCCTAGGACCGCCTAGGCGCTGGGCGGTCCAAAACCTCCCCGATTTTAGGCTAGTCGAAATTTCTAAGCGCCACCATATTAATCGGCCGCCTAGGCGGCTAGGCGGTCCGGGCGCCGCCTGGCGAGAAAGCCGCGGCGATTTTACAATTAAAAATCCGCCTAGGCAGTTTACACTTTAAAAAAACAAATTATGATATTCCTAATTATAGTATATATGCATATCACCGCCTAGCCGGATTCTACTTTTAAAAAAAACCAAAATAATAACATTAATAAATAATAATTATACTTTAAAGAATAATGTTGTAAACATATTTGACATTTGTGATTTGTCTGAAGCCCAGCCCGTTCCTTGAGCTTTCATAAAAAATCGTTGTTCTTAATTCTCAATATATTATGTTGGGAAAAAATGTTGAACAAATTTAATTTTCATTGTACAACGGTTGTAGTAAAGTAGTAAACTGATGTGGATGATTCATATATAAAAATTTATTAATATATATTTATTATTACAATTTTAAATTTTATAATAATATATATTTCATATACAAGCATAATACTCATTAACCACTTAATGAATTTAAGCTTTAAAAAAAACCGCCTAGCCCCGCCAGGTCGCCTAGGCGGCAGATAACCGCCCGCCTACCGCTTTTTAAAACATAGCAAAACATAAAAACTTTTTATACTTATTTCAACAATGTAGAGAGCAAAAAACGTGTAATAATAAATAATTAATAAATTAATATCGAATAGGTTACTTGTTACGGATCTTAATATTATTTTGGGCTTTAATTGTTGGGCCTGCTTTGTGTACTGGAAGGATCTAGAAATGAGAGTGGTAGATAAAATGTGAGGGAGGGGAGAGTTGAGGATTTGTTCGATTATTCTGTTAATTTGGGGTTCTGAGAGAAAATACTAGCATAGGCTAGGGGAGAGAAGAGATCCTCTCGTACAAAAACAAATTTGTTCAAGGCTTAGCAATGCAAATGTCAAGTAATGTTGTGATAATATCTAGAAATGAGAGTGCTAGATAAAATGTGAGGGAGGGGAGAGTTGAGGATTCCTTCGATTATTCTATTAATTTGGGGTTTGGTAAGAAAATACTAGCATGGGCTAGGGGAGAGAAGCGATCCTCTTGTACAGAGACAAATTTGTTCAACGCTTTGCAATGCAAATGTCAAGTAACTTGCATTGCAAAGCGTTGAACAATTTTTTCCAAAAATCACTTAAAAAGGTGTGACCTCACCAGGTTATCCTACTTAAATAATTGCCGAAGCCCTCCACGTCAATCCTTAAATTACATTTTAACAGTCTTTTCAGAATTTCCACATGTAAGTAAATATAGCAAGACTGGACTTCTACAACATGAATCTGCAGCATTGCAGTAAAAACTTGGTCAGATGAATCCTTTACGGAAAAGTGAATAAGGCTCAGGCTTAGGTTTATCTCCCACACCACCAGGTGAAAACCTGTGTTTTCACAACTACAATTGCTTCTCTTTCTTCCATACACTAAGCATTAAAGACAAATACAAAATTCACACCATAAGACCTTGTTACTCTTCTTCCCTAGGAAATCGAAAATTAACAAGTACATTCATGTGCTTGTTATGTTCAGCTACTAGGTAAACAGGGTTCAGCCCAAGAAAAATCAAGGGGAAAATCATTTAACAATATGGAAAATTCATCTAAAAAATATCAAAACATTGCAAAATAAAAAAAAAAAAAAGCATAATTCATAAATTATACAAGTGACTGACGCAATCAAATCAATTGAAAGACTTGACAATCACCTGTGGTGTTGGTGAGGGTGGAGCTGCATCCACAGGAGAAAGAGAGTTGGCTTTATTAGCCAACTTGCATAAAGCCAATGAACTATCTCTTTGGTTCTTTAAGTTAGTTGATTCCAAAAGCTCCAAAAGCAACTCCAATCCTGAAAAGAACAAGGTGGTTGCAGAAGGTTCTAGCAGAAAGTGTAGATGTGGAGACAATTTTGACGAATTTGATAAACAACATACCATTGTTATCAATGAAAATAGTTTTTTGATCATCAGGAGAACACAGATGCGCAAGAGCCAAAGCAACCCGTCTATGAACATTTTTTTCGCCCACATGCATCATGTATAATAAATGGTTCAGTACCTAAAATGGAAAATGATTAGAAGAGTGATTGGCAAGGAAGCCTTTATATACTGGTCAATGATTTGCACGTTCCACAGTTCTAAGATCCACACTTACACCAAACACACAAATTTTCAGATATCAAGAATGAAAAGCTCTACAACAAACCATAAACCTTTTATCCTCTGCTGTTTACAATAGTGACATTTCCCTCCAATTGTCCCAAACTGTCACTCTCCATTTGTCCTTTTTTCTTGGGGGTTAACCGCTGATGAGACATTTGAAAACTACACTTATATTTTCAACATACAAAATAACTCACCCGCCCATGAATCTTCTCTTCAAGTCTTTTCAATGTCTTGGCAACACAATCTCTAGTAGGCTGTAGGAAAAGGAATATGAAACAATGCTTTCAATCACTTGAATCAAGCTATAGCAACATTTCAAAGACTAAACACATAATGTTTCTGACTAAAAATCAACAAGGATAAGATAGTACTTGAACAATAAATTCACCATCTTGAAGTTTCTGAATACCTCCAACCCTAATAAGTTCTGCAACATTATCCTAAGACAAAGAAGAGTGAGAAATAGAAGAGAGTTAGAAACCGACAAGTACCTCCATGTTCAGACCAGAAAAATGAACAGATAACTCAGGTTACAAGAATAACAACACTACTATCTTTAGAAGAATACTTCATTATCTGAGAGCCCATAAAGAGCAAATGCAGCATTATGTTGCAGAGATCCATTCTTGGATTCAAGAAGCTTCAATAATGGAGCTATTCCACCACTGTGAACTATACCAGCTTGGTTATGAGTGTCCTAACACACATGAAATATGGTTTTAGCAACAAAACAAAAGAATCAGATATAAACTTAGATGGAATTGGAAATGTGCACTTTGTTGGGACCAAAAAATGGGAATTGTTACCTGAGCTAGCCTCCCTAAGGCAAAGGCTGACATTTCTCTTAATTGAGAGTCAGGTGACTGGAGCATACTGATTAATGGCCGCACAGCACCTCTTTGAACTATATGCACCTGAAGAATTATCATCCAGTGATTTGCCATTACATTGAGTTTAAATAGGAGATTCCAGATACAACCATAATAATTAATGAAGCCTCAGTTCTCAAGTTAAATAGCAAAAATAATGTTAGTACAAACCTTACAGTCTGTATCCGTCGCTGCAAATTGCCCAAGCAGTAAAGCAGCTTCTCTTTGGCTGTCCGGACAGCATGAACTGAATTCGTACAACAAAAGCCAGATTAGCCACCTCCAGGTAGATATAAAAAGATGAAGGCAAAATAATTTAAAACAGAAAATGATTTCCACAAACAGCAAGTAAAAAATAAAACCACACATGCATAATGTTAAAGATGGTCAAGAACGAAGAGTCAATGTCTATTCTGAGTTTCAACATAGTCGATTGATGAAAAGGATGAATGAATAACTAAATAAAATGCACACATGTACAACTGATAACGAGAACAGCAATCTTAGAAACATCAAGGTCATATCCAGAAACAAATTTACATATCTGATACAAGGATCAAACCAAATCAACCTCAATACAGATATTCAACTTATTTTCAACACTCCCATTCACTACCGGTACATACATTTCAAGAGAAATTTGATGTGATTGACATACCCATCTGCTTCGTTTAATTCAGAATAAATTACATCATACACGGAAGAGGTAAGTGATTAACATACCCATCTGTTTTTTTTTTAATTTAGAAAATTTTAAATCATACACGAAAGAGATTGCTCCCACATCTGATAATATACTTTTATATTTTTAGCATAAACTCACTTCGGAATCCTTAACTGACACAAAGATTTGCTCTAGATATCCACTTCAATGCCGCATTTAATTACTGTAAATAGCAAATCATAATCTGGACAAAACACAAAAGGATCTCAAAATTCATTCACAGGGTGGTTTAGAAAATGATCGTTTATGAACTACGTTCAGAGAATAACTTTTTACTTAGAGGGACACAGCGAAACCACAAATAGCCTCTCACAGGTCAGGATTCAACCAAGGAGTTCAATCACTCGTGGTTTAAAATGTCGATTTCAGTTAAGTCGCTTGAAAAAACAAGTATCAAGGCATTGGCGTCAAAGATGTAATGGCCATAAAGCACTAGAAAAAATTGGGATGGAAAAGGGCAAGGGAGAACAGGATCCTTGCATTGCTTAATCATAAAAAATTCCTTCCACTCCACTGCTACAACGAGGGTAACAATTGCTTGCAAGATTTAGAGATGTCCAGCAAAAATATAATACCGTGTTAGTATTTCTTCAGAATCAGAACATGGCAATGCTGGATTTGAAGGGAAGGAATGCTTAGTGGTGATAATTAACAATGGACATCGCAAGCTGTTCTAACAGATATAACTCAAGCATGTTTAACAACTTGCTCAATCAACGATTTTATTTCACAATTCAAAAACTGGAAAACTTATGATTCCAATTCCATCGTACAAAAATATATGACAACAAAACAACAATTTCTAAATAAAAGATCGCGGGAAATGATACTGATGTTTCTCCAAGAACACAGAACATAAATCCAATGACCTGAGTAACCCAATGACAGGTTGCAAAGCCCCAGCAGCAAGGACGTCCTTCTTAATGCTTGGGGAGGAATGGACGAGATTTCCAATGACACCGACCTGTTAATTAGCATTAAAGATATCAGAAATTTTTTTCCATGTACAAGGATAAAATTCTAAGTGAATACAACAGCGATAGAAAACAAAAGTATTAGTGGTCGCCAACCGCTTCATAGTGTATGGCAGCATCCTCTGACCGCAACATAAGTATAAGTGTTGGTAGAGCATTGCATTCCACAATCTGATATTAATGAGATATAATTAGACCTACGTAGGGAAGAAATTCTATATTTTGCGATTTTGCAAAATCCAACCACCTGATTTTTGTTCTCATCATTTTTAAAGGCAAGAGTTCGTAGCGCTCCAGCCGCTGCTCTCTGCACCTTCGAGTCAACAAAATCAAGAAGTTCCACGAGTGGAGGTATACCACCCTCAACCCTAAACATCAAGGAATTAAAGTCTAAACACACATCAAAACCGAGAGACAGAGTACAAAAGAAAACCAACCTCACACGAGTTTTAATGTTGTTGTTTTCATGAGCAAGATTGGTGATCGCATCAGCTGCCCTCCTTATAACGCTACATACTTCCCGAGATTTTTGTCCATCTCTATGCCTCTTTAAGAGATCGACAAGATGAGGTAAAGCACCCGCATCAACAATCAGTTGTTGATGCTCCGGCTAAGGAACAAAAATTGTAATTAGATAAAACGGATTAGAGTTACAAGCAGTAAAGATGTAAGATTCACAATTTAAAACAAAGACCGTGGAATATACTTTGTGAGTAGTCATTCCCTATCTATTATCTAATAAAGCTCGTTGCAGTAAAGGAAACAACAAAATATTTAATAAATACAAGGAAACATCAGCTGTCAATCACACTTTATGTGTAAATAACATGCTATTTTCTCGTTACTGAATCGATCCGACCTCTTACTTCTACCCACAAACAAGTTTGCTAATCTAAGTAATGGAGCATGTGAGATGCGGCTGCTCGATTAGCAAAAGTAAGACCAGACCTATCTAAAATTTTCCTAAAAATTTGACTGTCACCACTTAGAAGATTTACTAAATTATGCTCAACATTGAACACGGCAATTACTTTAATGGCAAGAAGTCCAAGCGTGAAGGCACTCCCCTTCTCGACCTCATGCTCGTACAAGGTCGAACCACTATCGTCCTCCCGTTCAGAAGGCCGAGCCTTCAGATGCTTCACAAGTGCTGGAACAGCACCACAATCCACAATAACATTCACTATATCCTCTGCAACGAACGAATTTACCACACGGATCAAAGCAGTAAACTCAATATCCAGAGCACGAAAACTCATGAAAAGTATTTCCAACAATCAAAATAAAAAAATTTGACTAAAAAACCAAACGTAAAAACAATTTACTACACATGCAAAATTCCCAGCAGATCAAGGCCCTAGACTCAAAATTAAGCACTCCGAGGCTCAAAAAATAACCAGAAAGGACCAGAAACTACACAAAAACTGAAAAGGAAAAAATCATATGAAATTTACTTTTCATTCTCCAGATTTATGTACCGTTCTTCGCAAGTTCGGATAAGACATGGATGGAGCGTTTCAAGGACGCGCGATCCACCTCTGTGGAGGTGGAAAAATCGAGAATCTCTACTTGAGTTCTAACATCGAGTACGAGATCTTGCTGCGAATCAGACGACAATTCATCGTCTCCTGTCCTCACTTCGAACTCTTCATCAAGTTTTCTCTTCAAACTCCGCTTAGAAGATGACGAGCCAGGCGACGATTTCTCGCGGTGGCGCCTCCCGGAGTTCTGGCTACGGTTCTCCATCAGAGAGGTGGTGGGGGAGATGTGGATAGAGAAACCAGAGGAAACGAGTGTGGGTGAAAAGAACGTGAAAGGTGCGTGAAATGAAACGAACTGACAGAGGGGTACTTTAGGAAAATCACAATGGATCGGTTTCTTTAATATGGTGTCGGGCGATACCCGTGGGTCCCTGTGATCTGGAGCTAAACCGGGTCGGTTTAAAATAATTTAAAACTTTGCCGCGTTTATCATTCCCTCCAAAACCCAAGAACAGCCAAACTGAATCATTCTTGTGATTGTAAACATATTTAAATAAACAATTGAATTTAATTTAATTATTTAAGGAATATTTATTAAAATTGGTGTAAATATGTACGTATTGTGTGTATATATATATTTTTTTATGGATAATATTTTTTGGACTTAAACCTGGAATTTTTATTTTTATTTTTATTTTACCAATTTATGCCAAGTTATTATTATTTAAATCACGTGTGTTTTTTTCTAGATTTGCTATAAAACCAATTATAGTAATTAGTTAGAATAATCTATACTAGTTACTCAACTAGAGTTAGTGTTGTGTCATATTTATATGTGTAATTCAAAATAATTCATCTAACGTATCTTGTTTACATAGCACCGTCCTGTCAAACCGGAAGCTGCGATCTTCCTTCTATCTTTTATTTTACTACGTCTGATTGATTTCCTGCACACCCCTAATTGATTCAGTAGCAAACGGTATGCTGTATTTTCTACCCAAAACGAGCCACATATATTATATTTATTTCATATGGGATCGTAATTGTAAGATAATGTGTAGCAACTAGACTTTAGTATATTTTTTTTTTTTGAAAAGTAGACTTTAGTAGTTTGAAGCTTAGATTTAGGGCATGTGCGATGGGCTAACAACATGCACAAAGTGATTTTTCCCCTAGAATTTTATTTTGTTGTTGGATCATGAATTTTCTGTTTCTGTAAATTCTCTTCAAAACTAAAATAAATTTTAAGTTTTTTGTGTTAATTTTCATGGTGGATGCTTATATATTTAGATATTTTCATGCTGGTTTTATAAGGACGTAAATTCTGTTATGAATCAATTTATTTATATTGTGTTCATGTTATCAATTGTTTTATGCGTCTTAGTCATATTATTTTTTGCAAACATAAAACGTGTGTGTCGTCTGCTAGTATAATATATTAATTATAGATTATGTGTTTTTGTATGTATTTTATTCCAAATAATTAGCTTAATTTTATGGTTTTTCTAAAAAAAGTAAATATTTTCCACTTCATAAATCCAGGTAACACAAATTAAGCATACAATATGATAATAAGTTAAATCAAACTAGACAAGCAAAATGCACTTATTTCTGCAGCTAGCTAGAACATCAACCCAGATCCTCTAAACTCCTCTCGCACAACCTTTTCAATTCGTTCAACCATAGCAGGAGTCAAGTAATTGACCCAATCTCCAATCTCCCCGTTCTGAAAAAGTAACTATTTTTCAACGAAGAATCCAAGCTCCCAACCTGGTTTACCTCCAAATTTTTAAGCTTTTCAAAGCTGCATAGCTTAACTATTTTATCTATCAATCCCATCTTTTCCTCCTCCAACGAGAAAGGATATCCAACAAATTCAGCTATCATTTTCACATTAAAATTTACATCTTTCTTCAGATCTTCGTATTTCAAAAACAACACTTTTTCGGGATTCTTCAGATATGCATTCCAGTATCCCAAAACATGTTCCCAGAAGGGTCCATAATCATGCGTCCCTTCACAATACGCTTCCAAGAACTCATCCAAAGAAATCGATCCACTGGTAGAAATCAGATTCTTGAAATGCCAGAGCGAAATGAATTGATCCAAGGGGTTTCTACATATATGTATAACACGACACTTGGATTCCATGATGGAAATTGGAAGCAAATTGTAATGCACATGAGTCGAAAAGATTCTTGGATCGGGAATGTGATCCAGGTCGGGATTTTCGCTTTCTCTATAGATGTTTCGTTCAAGAAAAGGGATTAAAGCGTGAGGATTGGATGTGAGTAAAGGATTTTCATAAAGGGGATACTGCGAGCGATTAATGATGCTGAACGTCAATGCTTTCAGCCAAGTGGTTCCAGATTTGGGAAGGGTTGCCAATATTACGTCAGTATCGCGAGCTTTGAAGTGTTTTTCACAGCGTATAATTGGCCGAAGTAAATCGAAGCTACACCAGTGACCCTTGTATTTGTACAGAGACCATCCAAGCAAACTCTTCTTTTCAAGCCCTCGCAGGAGCAGTTCTTCGACTTCGGCATTATTGTTATCATCAGAATCATCAACTTTAGTTGAAAAACACTCATTTTGTATTGCCTTTTGTAAGTTCTTCATTTGAAACTGACTTTCGGGGTTGGAGTGGGAAATTATGAGACCTAGCTTGCAATTTATAGGGTCATTGTGAAATGCTATAATTTGTCTATATGCATCGTGAGATACGCTCGATTTTGTCAGATATTTCAGCCCAAAAACCTTTTTCATGCATGCTGTGATGTCTGGAAATTGTGAGCTGTAAGCTTGTGTGCCATGCCTCCTAATTACATGATTTGCATATTCTTGTCTTCATTTGAAAACTACACCAAACAAACACTATTTCAAATTGTCGTACCATCCCGATCACAAAATCTAATTTGATGTAAATTTTACACTAAAATATTACGATTTCTGCATCAAATACAACATCCATCATCAACCCATTAAATTCAAATCTTGCTCCAAAAAGAATATTCTCGAATTATTCTTTTTATTTTACATATATTAGTTATTATATTTTATTTAATATATTTTAAATTATGAATAATGTTTATATTACATATATTAATTTATTGTATTTGAATTATTTGTTTCAAGTTGCATTTATATTTCAATTATGTGTTTCAATTTAGTTATGAATTGTATTGTTATATTAATTTTTTTGCATTTGTATTTAGTTATATTATTTATAAATCATTAAATCAAATTATTCCTTAATTATTAATAATTAACATAAATAAATTAATTAAGATTTATAAAATCAATAATTATTATTCTTTAAATTTTATTATTATATATCTAATTATTAAAATAATAAAATATATATTATACTATTATTTAAATAATCCTTATATTATCTAATATAAATATTTATAATAAAAAAATGCAAATTCAGAGCCTAAGGCCATCTCCAACCAAAATATCTATTTTAAAGCAACTCTATTTTAAAATAGTGCAGTTTCTGCATCAGATACAATATTCATATTCAACTCATCTACTTCGAATCTTACCCTAAAAAATAATAGTATCGGAATATTCTTTTTATATGATTTATTTATTTATTTTCTTATTATTTATTAAATATTTATATTTATAATTATAATTATATTTTATATTTGATATAATATTTTATATTTTAAATTTAGTGATATAATTATAATTATATTTTATATTTGATATAATTAATTTTATGAGTTTTTGACAGGTAAATAAGTTTTGACTGGTAGATATTAGACTTGATCAATTTAAAATTTAAAAAGAAAAAAATATATGATCCATTTAAAATTTAATTAAATAAAAGATGGGTCGAGCTCTTTGTTTGGGTCGAGCTCGACCCAGGGCTCGATCTCGACTCAGGGCTCGACCGACTCATCGGACCTTGGTCGAGCTCGACTCAAGTCTGAACACCTCGACCCAAGTGGGTCGAGGTGAGTGGCTCGACCCACTCTTCTTTTTATTTTTAAAAGTTGAGTGGGTCGAGCCACTCTTACTTTTTTTAAAATATATCTAATTATTAAATTAATATAATAATAATATCATATTATTTATATATTATTATATAAATAATATTTATAATTTTTAATATAAATATTTATAATTAAAATAAAGAAAAAAAATTAAAAACAAAAAAAAACTCCTCTACGCCAAATTTGGCACAGAGGAAAATGGAGCTGCGTTATTTTACAAACTAGCGTAGCTCTGTTGGAGGAAATCCCAGCATCAAAATAGTGTGAACTGGGATTGGAGATGCCGTAAAAATTCATAAACTACTTACACACATTTCTCTGTTTACTAGGGAAAATTATGAATTAGGAAGAGTCTAAATGACAGAATATTTTTCAAATCTCAACAAAAATAGCTAGTCTATATGGATCATGAAATTTTATTAGTTTATAGAAGTGTCAGTTAATCGATGAATTAATAATTTATTATTTTAAAGAGGTTTGTCGAATTACCTAAAAAGTCATCGTGTTACGTCAATGTATGCATCATATTATTTGAATTAATATAGATAAAAACTCATTGTACATATATTTTTATTTTTATTAATTCAATAATATTCATTGTATTGATTATTCATTGTATTGACTAATCATATATAATTTACCATATAAACAAAACAACAATACATATAAATTCAAAAAAAACAAAAAAAAAACAAATAATCATAGTTTATAAAGTTTACTAGTTATTTTTGTAATTTTATAAAATTATCAATTCAATATATTGAAGGGACCTTAGTTTTATATACGAGTCTTCCAAAAAATTATTATCTTATTAATTTATCGAAATTATTAATTTTACACACTAGCTCAATTCGGGACCTGAACAAAATATAATTTTATGACAAAAAATTATGTGAGACGGTCTCATGAGTCATATTTTGTGAGACGGATCTCTTATTGAGATCATCAACGAAAAATTATTACTTTTTAGAGTGAGTCTCATGTGACACAGTCTCACGGATTATAAGCTGTGAGACGAGTCAACTATATCAATATTCACAATAAAAATTAATACTCTTAGAATAAAAAGTAATATTTTTCATGGATAACCCAAATAAAGACCCGTCTCACACAAGTTTTTGCCTACTTTTTATGCTAAAAATAGTACTTTTTATTGTGAATATCGATAAAGTTAACTCATAGCGAGACGGTCTCAAAAGAGACATACTCTAATTTTAGAGAAATTATTAATTTATCGAGTATTAATTTATGTATGTTTTACTGCATATAAGAACCTGAATTCAAATAAAAGATCAAGACACGAATATGAACTTTATAACTACCTCAACACGTTGTACAATTCAATTCAGTATTCAAGATCTTGTCTAATTATGGTGAATTTCTCTAAAATATTTATTGATCTATATCTAGGGCGCTAATTAATCGATTATTATTATAAAATTAATAGGCATGAGACATACTAACATTTTAATACCTCACTTTTTCCTTTCGAGATTAAGTAACAAAATATGCAAATGGTTTGGCAGTTGATTTACATGCAACGATAAATTAATATCCATCAATAATTAAGAACGAGTAAGGATAAAATTTAATGTGAAAATAAATAAAATATCAAACATAGAGATGTCAAAAAAGATATATCACTCCATAAATGTGAAACAAAACAAATAAACCGGGTTTGAATTCATGAAAGCAAATTCAATAAAAGTGTATATTCAATATCCTAATGCTATTGACTTTAATATCAATCAATCATCTAGAATCCCATCTTTCAAACAAAGTGGTACAGTAAACGCATTATTCCGCAGTTGAACACAAAATTTCAATTCAGAAACGCAAATTCATAATCCGAAACGATTCTTGATCACCGATGAATCATAAATTTTGAAAACTCTGCTAGAATCCATTATATTTCCTTATAGTATACATGGCGGAAAGGCGTCGACATTCCATGGATTGCAATCCTGCTGTTATGGACCAAATCAAATTGCTTCATCTTCACGTAATTTATCCTCAACGGCGCCAATGGGCTCCCGCTCCCGCTATTGGTTACCACCAGATTCTGACCACTCTCCATGGTAGGCAACGCCGTGCCCTTCGGCAGCGCAAACAAGTCAGCCGCCGTCAAAATCCTATTGGGCACGACGTGAAACTTCAGCTTCGATACATAGGAGTGACCTTCACCACCGCTGAAGATTGAAACATCATCGATGGCGAAAAGGGTAAGCGACTCGAGGACTGAAAGCTCCGGGTACGTGACCCGCATTCCCAGAGCGACTATACTGTAACCGCTTACCCGCAGTCTCTTCATGGAGTCTTTCAGCATTTGGCGCATCATGAAGAACGCTGAGGCGGGCGGCGGCTGCTGGGGGAAGGATAGAGAAGTCATCCTTTCAATGCTGCAAGAAAATGGGGATAAGTGGGAGATAAAGCCTTGGAGGCCGTGTATGATGAGAAGGCCGTTGTTGAAGAGATCCGGTTTCGTGATTTCAACGCCGTTGATGAAGATTTTCCCCACGGAGGCTGGCTCCAAAGGGGAGGCGGAGGAGGTGACGGTGAGGCAGCGGTTGGGGGCGAAAGTCCCGATCTTGGTGCCGAATGCTAATTCGCGCAGGAAGTGGATGGAGTAGAGGCCCCGGAGAGAGTGCTCTTGGAGAATGAGAGGGATGGAGCAAGAGGGGCAGGTGACGAGGGAGGAGTACGTGGGGGCGAAGACGGTGGTTGGTGTAGCTGAGGAGAAGTTGGCGTCGGCGGTTGCGGTGGCGAGCTCTTCGTAGCCGAGAGTGGAGAGGACGGTGGCGAGGAGGGATTTTGGGTACGCTCTGAGGGTGAGGTGGAGTGGTGGGCTCACTGCTGCGCCTGCGGTGATGGTGAGGGATATCGATATTAGGAGGAAGAAGGCTGGCAAATCGGTGGTGGCCATTAGTGTGGAAATGGAGATCTTGGGTTTCTTGATTTGACAGGCGATAAAAGAGTAGAAACTGGATTCAGGTTGGGGAATGGGCGGTTAAAAGTGAACTGTTTTTTATTTTGTTTTATTATCTATAAATTGTGAGCGACCAGTTAGCATCATCTGATTATTCGTGTGTGTATATATACATACATATTTTATTTTATTTTTTGCTTGAAATATAATATAATAAATCAATATATTTTAATAATATAATGATACATTGATATTAATTATTGAGCCAAACATATAACAAAATAAAAAGGGTAATTTGTAGAAAAATACCTCTGTCCAAGATTTCTTTAAGATTCAGTACCCAACAGATTTTTTTTGTATTTTAGTACCTGACAAAACATCAACTTAGGTTTTACTACATATTTCATGTATTTTTACATTTTTACCCTTTTAATTAATAAAAAAGTATATAAATACTTATTTTTGTTGGACATCTACTATATCCACTCATCAATCCCAATGTATTTGGATGACATGTATATTTAATTTAAATATTTTTTTATTAAAAAAAACAAATTCACAACTAATTGAATTTTTTGAAATACTTAGTTTTACTTGTGAAATACTTAATTTCAATTTTAAAATACTTGATTCAGTAAATGAAATACTTAGAATATTTATTAAAAACTGGATATTCGAATATGCATTTAAAAAAAAAATTCGCAACTAATTGAATTTTTTGAAATACTTAGTTTTACTTGTAAAATACTTAATTTAAATTTTAAAATACTTGATTTAGTAAATGAAATACTCAGAATGTGTATTAAAAAACTGGATATTAGAGTATGCATTTTAAAAAAAAAATTCGCAACTAATTGAATTTTTTGAAATACGTAGTTTTACTTTTGAAATACTTAATTTAAATTTTAAAATACTTGATTTAGTAAATGAAATACTCAAAATGTGTATTAAAAAGCTGGATATTCAAATATGCATTTAAAAAAAAAAACAAATTCGTAACTAACTGAATTTTTTGAAATATTTAGTTTTACTTGTGAAATACTTAATTTTAATTTTAAAACTACTTGATTTAGTAAATGAAATACTCAGAATGTGTATTAAAAACTGGATATTCGAATATGCATTAAAAAAACAAATTCGCAACTAATTGAATTTTTTGAAATACTTAGTTTTACTTGTAAAATACTTAATTTTAAATTTAAAATACTTGATTTAGTAAATGAAATACTCAGAATGTGTATTTAAAAGCTGGATATTCGAATAAGAATTTAAAAAAAATAAATTCGCAACTAATTGAATTTTTTGAAATACTTAGTTTTACATGTGAAATATTTAATTTTAATTTTAAAATACTTGATTTAGTAAATGAAATACTAAGAACGTGTATTAAAAAACTGGATATTCGAATATGCATTTAAAAAAAAATTCTTAACTAATTGAATTTTTTGAAATAGTTAGTTTTACTTATGAAATACTTAATTTAAATTTTAAAATACTTGATTTAGTAAATAAAATACTCATAATGTGTATTAAAAAGCTGGATATTCAAATATACATTAAAAAAAAAAATTCGTAACTAACTCAATTTTTTGAAATATTTAGTTTTACTTGTAAAATACTTAATTTTAATTTTAAAACTACTTGATTTAGTAAATGAAATACTCAGAATGTGTATTAAAAACTGGATATTCGAATATGCATTAAAAAAAAAATTTGCAACTAATTGAATTTTTGAAATACTTAGTTTTATTTGTGAAATACTTAATTTTAATTTTAAAATACTTGATTTAGTAAATGAAATACTCAGAATGTGTATTAAAAAGCTGGATATTCGAATATGCATTTAAAAAAAAATTCGCAACTAATTGAATTTTTTGAAATACTTAGTTTTACTTGTGAAATACTTAATTTTAATTTTAACATACTTGATTTAGTAAATGAAATACTCAGAGTGTGTAATAAAAAACTGGATATTCGAATATGTATTTTAAAAAAAATTCACAACTAATTGAATTTTTTGAAATACTTTGTTTTACTTGTGAAATACTTAATTTTAATTTTAAAATACTTGATTTAGTAAATGAAATACTCAGAATGTGTATTAAAAACTGGATATTCGAATATGCATTAAAAAAAACAAATTCGCAACTAATTGAATTTTTTGAAATACTTAGTTTTACTTGTGAAATAATTAACTTCAATTTTAAAATACTTGATTTTGTAAATGAAATACTCAGAATGTGTATTAAAAAACTTGATATTCGAATATGCATTAAAAAAAATAAATTCGCAACTAATTGAATTTTATCCAAGATGCATTTGGATGACATGTTCATTTTATTTAGATATTTTCTTTATTTTTTTAAAAAAAATTTGCAATTAAGCATTGAACTTTTTTAAGTACTTAGTTTTACTTGCGAAATAATTAATTTCAGTTTAAGGTAAATGAGATACTTGTAATGAGTATTAAAATACTGGATATTCGAATATGTAGCATAAGTTCACCAAGTGTTCACGTTTCCATCCAAGATACATTTGGATGACATGTTCAAGAACTTTTCAGCAGCCACAAAACTTTGAAAAAGAAAAAAGGCTTAGCGCGAAGATTTGAAGATTTCTGGACAATGTTCTTCGAGATAATATCTCGTGATAGGAACAAGTAATTTAATCTGTGGATTTAAAATTTACAGATAAATATGAAGTCGGATATACTTCGATGGTCATAGTTCAGTAGGTCGAAAGCTAGTGGATTTAATAAAACGACATGCAATTCACCCTTGATAAATAATTAAAGAGATTTAATTACTTCACTGAGTTGAATTAGTTTGGTATAGCTTGAGAGGGCGTGTTCAATTGGATATGAAATCTCGTGGAAATCATAGATCATTGTCGAACGAATTAAGTAGATTAGCGAGGGGTAAATGAAATACTTAGAATGTTGTATTAAAATACTATATATTCGAATATGTAACTTAAGTTCACTAAATGCTCGCATTTACTTCCAAGATGCATTTAGATGACATGTTCATTTCATTTTAAAATACTTGATTTAGTAAATGAAATACTCAGAATGTGTATTAAAAAACTGGATATTCGAATATGCATTTAAAAAAAAAAACAAATTCACAACTAATTGAATTTTTTGAAATACTTAGTTTAACTTGTGAAATACTTAATTTAAATTTTAAAATACTTGATTTAGTAAATTAAATACTCATAATGTGTATTAAAAACTGGATTCGAATATGCATTTAAAAAAACAAATTCGCAACTAATTGAATTTTTTGAAATACTTAGTTTTACTTGTGAAATACTTAATTTTAATTTTAAAATACTTGATTTAGTAAATGAAATACTCATAATGTGTATTAAAAACTGGATATTCGAATATGCATTTAAAAAAAAAAAAACAAATTCGCAACTAATTGAATTTTTTGAAATACATAGTTTTACTTGTGAAATACTTAACTTTAATTTTAAAATACTTGATTTAGTAAATGAAATACTCATAATGTGTATTAAAAACTGGATATTCGAATATGCATTTAAAAAAAAAAACAAATTCGCAACTAATTGAATTTTTTGAAATACTTAGTTTTACTTGTGAAATAATTAATTTCAATTTTAAAATACTTGATTTTGTAAATGAAATACTCAGAATGTGTATTAAAAACTGGATATTCGAATATGCATTAAAAAAAACAAATTCGCAACTAATTGAATTTTTTGAAATACTTAGTTTTACTTGTGAAATACTTAATTTTAATTTTGAAATACTTGATTTAGTAAATGAAATACTCATAATGTGTATTAAAAACTGGATATTCGAATAATCATTTAAAAAAAATCGCAACTAATTGAATTTTTTGAAATACTTAGTTTTACTTATGAAATACTTAATTTAAATTTTAAAATGCTTGATTTAGTAAATGAAATATTCAGAATGTGTATAAAAAAACTGGATATTCGAATATACAACGCAAGTTCACCAAATGCTCGTATTTCCATCCAAGATCCATTTGGATGACATGTTCATTTCATTTAATTATTTTTTTTATTGTTAAAAAAACAAATTCGCAACTAAGCATTGAACTTTTTCAAGTACTTAGTTTTACTTGCGAAATACCTAATTTCAATTTTAAAATACTTGATTTCTTAAATGAGATACTCAGAATGAGTATTAAAATACTGGAAATTCGAATATGCAACGTAAGTTCACCAAATGCTCGCATTCTGAGTATTTCATTTACTTCAGAGTTTTGGAAGAGTTTGCACAGAGCCTTGGGTACACGGTTAGCATTCAGTACAACATATCATCCCCAGAGCGACGGTCAATCAGAGAAAGTTATTCAGATTTTAGAGGATATGCTCAGAGCTTGTACTATCGATTATCCTGGTAGCTGGGATTCTAAATTTCCTCTTGTTGAGTTCTTGTACAATAACAGCTATCAAGCGACGATTGGCATGGCGCCATATGAAGCACTTTATGGCAAGAAATGTAGATCACCCTTATATTGGGACGAGATTGGTGAGAGAAAGATGTTGGGTCCAGAGTTGGTCCAACAGACAGCTGATGTTGTTGCTGATATTCGAGAGAGGATGAAGACAGCACAGTCGAGACAGAAGAGTTATGCTTATGTGAGACATAGGCCGTTGAATTTTGATGTTGGCGATCACGTGTTCTTGAAGATATCACTTACTTTTAACAAAAATATAGTAGCATACTTGTCCCGGAGTAAAAGTAAGTTCTTTATTTGTATACCGAAATAAATTGTTATTTTTATTTCATAAGAAGTGATGAGCAATATATTTGTTAAAATTTCATTTGCATTGAAATTGCATCATAATCATATTCGAATATCCAGTATTTTATTATCTATTTTAAGTATCTCATTTATGAAATCAAGTATTTTGAAACTAAAATTAGGTACTTATCCAGTATTTTAATACACATTCTGAGTATCTCATTTACCAAATCAAGTATTTTAAAATGAAATGAACATGTTATTTAAATGCATCTTGGAAGAAAATGCGAGCATTTGATGAAATTACGTTACATATTCGAATATCCAGTATTTTAATACAACATTCTAAGTATTTCATTTACTAAATCAAATATTTTAAAATTAAAATTAAGTATTTCATAAGTAAACCTAAGTATTTTAAAAAATTCAATTAGTTGTAATTTTTTTTAAATGCATATTCGAATATCCAGTTTTTTAATACACATTCTGAGTATTTTATTTACAAAATCAAGTATTTTAAAATTGAAATTAATTATTTCACAAGTAAAACTAAATATTTTAAAAAATTCAATTAGTTGCAAATTTGTTTTTTTTTTTAAAATGCATATTCGAATATAAAATTTTTAATACACATTTTGAGTATTGCATTTACTAAATCAAGTATTTTAAAATTAAATTTAAGTATTTCACAAGTAAAACTAAGTATTTCAAAAAATTCAATTAGTTGCGATTTTTTTAAATGCATATTCGAATATCCAGTTTTTTAATACACATTCTCAGTATTTCATTTAATAAATCAAGTATTTTAAAATTAAAATTAAGTATTTCACAAGTAAAACTAAGTATTTCAAATAATTCAATTAGTTGCGAATTTGTTTTTTTTAAATGCATATTCGAATATCCAGCTTTTTAATACTCATTCTGATTATTTCATTTACTAAATCAAGTATTTTAAAATTAAAATAAAGTATTTCACAAGTAAAACTAAGTATTTCAAAAATTCAAGTAGTTGCGAATTTGTTTTTTTTTATATGCATATTCAAATATCCAGTTTTTAATACACATTCTGAGTATTTCATTTACTAAATCAAGTAGTTTTAAAATTAAAATTAAGTATTTCACAAGTAAAACTAAATATTTCAAAAAATTCAGTTAGTTACGAATTTGTTTTTTATTTTAATGCATATTCGAATATCCAGCTTTTTAATACACATTCTGAGTATTTCATTTACTAAATCAAGTATTTTAAAATTTAAATTAAATATTTCACAAGTAAAACTAAGTATTTCAAAAAAATTAATTAGTTGCGAATTTGTTTTTTTTTTAAATGCATACTCGAATATCCAGGTTTTTAATACACATTCTGAGTATTTCATTTACTAAATTAAGTATTTTAAAATTGAAATTAACTATTTTACAAGTAAAACTAAGTATTTCAAAAAATTCAATTAGTTGCGAATTTGTTTTTTTTAAATGCATGCATCTTCGAATATCCAGTTTTTAATAAACATTCTGAGTATTTCATTTACTGAATCAAGTATTTTAAAATTGAAATTAAGTATTTCATAAGTAAAACTAAGTATTTCAAAAAATTCAATTAGTTGTGAATTTGTTTTTTTAATAAAAAATATTTAAATTAAATATACATGTCATCCAAATGCATTGGGATTGATGAGTGGATATAGTAGATGTCCAACAAAAATAAGTATTTATATATTTTTTTATTAATTAAAAGGGTAAAAATGTAAAAATACATGAAATATGTAGTAAAACCTAAGTTGGTGTTTTGTCAGGTACTAAAATACAAAAAAAATCTGTTGGGTACTGAATCTTAAAGAAATCTTGGACAGAGGTATTTTTCTACAAATTACCCAAATAAAAACGAATCATCACTGCTCAATGTCTTATCTTTTAAGAATATCAATCGATGTTAATTCAAATTAAACAGTAGATCTCTTGTAAGACGGTCTTTCGAATCTTTATCTATGAGACGGATCAACCCTACCGATATTCACAATAAAAAGTAATATTCTTAGCATAAAAATTACTATTTTTTCATGGTGACCCAAATAAAATACATATCTCACAAAATATGACCCATGAGACTGACACTATCTCACACAAGTTTTTGTCCAAATTAAAATAAAGGTCCGCAAGAATATCAATGGATGTTTCTATACAAAAATCACAAAGGGATGCAATACACCCGATGTAGCATAGAACCAGACAAGATTTATTATATTAAAACACATATGATGACAGCAGATTGAATCGAACACAAATTGGAATTCTAGTAGATCTTTAAAAATAATCTTATACCAAACTAAAGACGCGTTCTCGATGTAGGATCCTGCATCAATATGTACTGCCGAAACTCTCACGTCGCCAGAAAATGCAGCAGCCGCTACCACCACCATCATCTTACATCAAGATTATCTCACAGCATCATCAACTCATTGGTTGTTATGCCCGATAATTTTTTTGTTGTAATATGAAATGATTTGTTGATAATTGCTGTGATTATAGACGGAAAAGATCAGACCGAGAAAGACGAGAAAAGACACGAGATATGTGCGAGGACAGTACACCTCGCGCATATGCGCGGCAGTGATGCGCGCATATGTGCGAGCTGGACAGAGGACCTCGCGCATATACGCGAAAGAGGTGCGCGCATATGGGCGAGCATGTGCACTTGACAATGTCAAGTCCAGAGAATCTCGCGCATATGCGCCAGAGGATGACGCGCATATGCACGAGCTGCCGAGACTACACGCGCCGAGGAGGGTCGCGTATATGCGCGAGACGTGCTTTGCAAAGATGAAGCCACATGGCTTGGACATGCACGAGATGTATATATATATACATATTCAACCTTCATTCATTCCATCAGAAAGTTGAAGAAAGGAACGAAATAAAGTTACGAAAAATCTTTATGCCTTTTTATATTTTAGATTTGTGATTGTGTAAGATCTGTCCGTCAGAATTTCAATTCGACTTCAGTACTGTGTTCCTGTCGACAAAGACTTCAACTTGACGTAAGTTTTATTGAATTCTGATATGATTTGAAAATATGCTAGTTAAGGAATTGGGCATGATTCATATATGGTGTTCTTGATATAGTAGTCATCGTATAATTGAAATCGGATTGAAGAACAGACATCGTATGAAATTGTTATCATTTTCAGAATGGATTTGATTGAAATTTGATATCAGATTTGTATTGTTATCGATTGATTATGAGTTATTGGCAAATACTGAACTGTATTACCGGTACTTTGGAATTATACTGTTATGCTGGCAGAATTTGATAAGACTAAGATGTCTTGATTTGAATGGTATATTGATACAGTATATTCGATATTGTCATTGCCAAATTGATTGACAGGCTTTGAATTCGAGACTTCGACTTCGTCAGATTGACAGAAAGAAAGGTATAAATCAATGTTGACCGGAAAATCGACTTGAGTCAGATTGGACTTGAGTTTCCCAAAAACCACATACTTTACTTTATTACATTGATGTTTGCAATTGAATGAGATTGATATGCTTAGTCTATTGATTTATAGCAAAGCGTGTATCGAGTCATGGGCGGAGATGCCTAGTCATTGGTGGATATGCCAAGTCTTTGGCGGATATGCCGAGACACTGGATGTTTGCTTTATATCGATGTTGCTTAGGAGTAGATCGATCCCTATCGCTGAGATTCGATATATGTGCTAATTTCCAGGAACCGGGATCACTAAATTAGAGATGAGTCGAGTCTGAAATGACGAGTCACTAGTTGATTTACAGTTTTATATCGATTCATGTTTTCATATTTGATACATGTTATTGATGATTGTTATACGCTTTTATATATGTTTGTATATGATTGCATTGATTCATTGTTTATATTGGGATTTTATTCTCATCGGAGTTATCCGGCTGTTGTTGTGTTTGTATGTGTGCATGATAACATGTGTGACAGGATCATGGTCAAGAAGAGGATGAGAGAGGACAAGTTAGCATGGAGATCCGGATCAGAAGTAGTTTAGGATTCAACACTTGATACATAGTAGTTGAACCCTAGTTTGATTGTAATATAATTGTACAAGACTTGTACTTTATATTGATGTCTATATTATACTGATTCCATTACGTTCCGCATTTGTATTTTTGTAAAAAAAAAATTAGATCCTGTTTATCTTAATTGATCAAATTATTCTAAAAGATTATTAAGAAATGAATCAGCGTCCGAGTCCCCACATTGGTCCTCAGCTGTTTTCATGCACGTCCTAATTTTCTAAAGTTGAGGCGGCTTTTACCATTTGTAAAAAATGTAGGCTACGACCGACCGACGATTTCGGTTGGGAATAAATCTAGCAAGCGGACTAGGTCAAGTAATAGTATTTGGAGATGAGTCCAGGTATCGTACCCACAGAGATCGATGTTTTAATTACTAAAATATGCATTATTTTTCCTAATTTAGGCTAATAAAGTCAATTGAGGGGAGATAAATTAATTAAAACTAAATCAAACAATTTAAATAAATTAACTAAAGCAAAAAAAAGTCCAAATTATTAAATTAGACGAAAATTCAAATTATTTAAAGACGACTAAGGCGCACAACGGTACCGAGACAAACTTATAATCCACGTATCAAATTTAAATTCAATAAATTAATTATTTAATTCACGACGTAATTCCCAAAATTATCCATTAAACGATTTCTCGAATTAATAAACATAATTCAATCTAACAGTCCAATTATTCATAACTGAATTTAATTAGATTCAACCGCATTAGATCGCAGTGAAATTCCAGTTTTTCAACCTAAAGTCGCACACTGAAATCGAATACTATTTCTAGTCAATTTAACCATGTGTTGATTGATGTGTGAAGCAAATATTATTCTATCGCCTTCCGGTTTTAGATTAACCAACAAATATTCTATTTAATTGGCCAGATTAAAAGAACACGTGATAGACGACATCAATTAATGAATAAAATAAATAATCTAATTGAATCAAACTCAAAACATCAAAAAATAATATGTCTCGGCCCTATCATGACCTTAGTATATAAAAATCTACTCCATAAACTTAAAATAAAATTGCAATCCACTATTTAAATTCAATGCAGAAAACATGATTAAGAAGGAATGGAAAGAGATTCTCTGTAATTTGTAGCGTGTGAGGAATTCCTCGCTGGTTTTGCCTTCCTTCTTCCTCTTTTTTTTTTCTTCTTCCGCGCTGTTCTCCTATTCCGTCTCCTTCTATGCTTCTGTTATGACAGCCCCCTTTTTTTTCTACGCTTCTGCCCTTTTATTCTTCTTAATGGGCCTCCTTCCTTCCTTTCCTTTTTAAGCACATCTCTGTAAAAGAAAGTGTAGATAAGATATTTATACAGATTTACATAGATTTTTCCAAGATTTCAATATCATCAAGGAATAGAATATAAGAGTATTTAATTTCCTTTTTCTGATATTTTGTTCCCTTTGAAATCTAGTAAATTTATATTATCTCTCAATTTAAACACTTTTCACATTTTATTCAAATCTACAATTATTAATTAAACTAAGCACATAATTAGGATAAAAAATCTAGATAAGGACAAATATTATCAAATCAAATCCCTAAAATCTTTGTAAGATTTGGCCTTATCAACGACCGTCATCATTTCGTACACATCTTTTCTTTTTTTGATATATATGGGTCATTTTTCTACCACCAAAACCATGGCGAAACCTTTTTTTTAATGATTTTTTTTTATTTTATTTGATTTGCTACGAATTTTTTTAACATTAGCATCCTTACTAAAAAGTATGTAGTTTGGGCCTATGCCATTGGAATTTTTAACATCACCATACTTATTTTTTTAACATCAGCATCCTCATCAAATCAAAAGTATGGGCCCAATTGTAGTTTGGGCCTATGCCATTGGAATTTGGAGGCACACTTCCCATCACCGTTCGCATTCATATGTAAACCTCTCATTAACAAGGTGTACCGAACTAGGGTTTGAGACTTGGCGTCCAGCGACTGGGAAGCAAAAGCAGCCGAACAGAGAGCAATAACAAAATCCTCGCTATGGTATTGCCTCCAATCTCTGCTCTTACGACACTCCTTAAGTTAATAGATTCGTTTTTGATAACTTATCTTGCGGATAATCTCTTGAATCACAGTCGCTCGTGTCGAATGAGGAGTTTCAGCACATTCTGCGTGTGCAGAACACAAATGTGGATGGGAAGCAGAAGATCATGTTCGCTTTGACCTCCATCAAGGGTATCGGTCGCCGTTTCGCCAATATTGTCTGCAAGAAGGCCGATGTCGACATGAACAAAAGGTCCTCTCTTTTCTCACTCTTTAGATTTGCGTCAGATCGGTACATATTAGCTTGAATTTGGTCCTGATTCTATGTGTTTCTTGGATGTTAATTTACTTTCTGTGTTGTGCGTGGCAGTTGTCTATTGTTATTTATCTTATTATAAATTCATTTATTTCAAACTGTTCATGAGAAATATATTCAACTTTTTTAAGCACTCTTCCATGCTATAGATTTCTCTTTTTGTTAGACCCCAAGGATGGAGCTCTAGAGGTAACAGTTGCTGGAAATGTAAAGGAGTCGAGCATGAAAATGAAGTTTAGAGTTAAGCCCGATCCGTGCGTGTAGCTTGTTTTATAATTGATCGAATTCAAAATTATTATAATTTCTAGTCCCCTAAAATGTATTTACAAAATTCTAGTCGTCTAAATTGTATCATCAGAATGATATTGGATTAATTTTACTTTCAGAGACAAATATTTATGAAAGTTTTTATGTTTCATTGAATTTATATCAGTATAAATTACATGGTATGCTATATGTTTATCGTTTATAAATAAGTAACGATAACAAGAAAAAGCTTGCGATAACCAAAAAGCTTTAGAACGAACTTGTGAAAGTTTGAGCTCAATCTCAAGGCAACAGTTCACCAGTCAGATAATGTTAGACCCTTGGGTTGTGCTGTCAAATCAAAAAATTCTTCAAATTCCTTGTGTAATTTTTGTGAGAAAGCATGTTTTGGTTCTCAAAGAAGATGAAGGTTGAGCTATAGCATGTTTTATATTCAGGGATCTGGATCCTACAGCATTGATGGGATTTGGAATTGCTGAAAGTCTGATATTGAATGTGCCTGTTGACATTTGAATTGGATATCATATATTCCTATCTCGAGTTGCAATAGTAACTGAAAGTTGACAGTGCAATTGGAATAATTGTTTGAATCACTTTACATTCAAAATCTCTATATTACTATCGCTACTATTTCATTGCTCAATGTATCCTCTGTTGCAATTATGTCAATAGTGATAAATTGATGACAATGTCTCTTCAGGTTTGTATGGTGTTTTGGAATCTTCATTAGGCGTTCTTTCAGTATATTCATGTTTGAAATAATCAAAGTATTGATGTTCTAACTAGGGCCGGTGAACTTTCTGCTGCTGAGATCGATAACTTGATGGTTATTGTGGCTAATCCCCGCCAATTCAAGATCCCAGACTGGTTTTTAAACAGAAGAAGGATTACAAGGATGGAAAGTTTTCTCAGGTGACTTCCAATGCACTGGACATGAAACTAAGGGATGATCTTGAACGCTTGAAGAAGATCAGGTTTAACTTCAAATTGCTTCTAATACATATCGACCACTAGCTGTGCTTCTCTTTATATAAATTTTCATGCTGTATGCAGGAACCATCGCGGGCTCCGTCACTACTGGGGTCTTCGCGTGCGCGGACAGCACACCAAGACTACTGGTCGCCGAGGGAAGACTGTCGGTGTCTCGAAGAAGCGATGAAAGCTTTATCTTCTTTCTATGTGATTTTGTTTTGGTTTAGGTGTTTCTTAAGTTCAAATTTTCTTTATTGGTTGGATGGATTCTCTACTTCTGTCTTGCCTTAATTTGTAATGACCTCTTATATCGTGCGTCGGAGTTAATAGTGAGCATTTGATAGCTGTATAGCTTAAGCCTTTGCCTTCAATAGCCGAGGCACACTATGGTTTTCCTAAGAGCTGCGTTTCTATGAAAATTTTACATGTCGCCCCATCCTCCAACGCTCCGTGTTTAATTTAAGGACTATTATTGTTAAACAAGCAAAATTATTGTGCGCATCTTTTCTAGTTTTGCGATAATGGACTAACCGAATAACGTATACATCAGCAAGAAAACTATCTTTTTCTTAGTACAATTTTTACAGCTACGGCGTGGGTTAAGGGACCGGACGGCATTTAATATACGTACCACGTAAGCTGAGCCAATTGGCTAATGCAGAAGAACTACCGATTGATACATGTATAATTATAAAACTCAGAGTCGTAATTTGGGTTGTATATCAATGGCAAGAGCTATTTTTATTTAATTATTTATTATTTATTTTCATTGAAACTATAAATAAATATGAGAAAATAAAACTTTTCATCCATGTTCATGTATATTTTTAAACTAAAATTAAATGATTGCGTGTGTGTGTGAAACAGTTGTACTATATTGTCTTTAAATTAAATTGTGTTAACTTCATCTTTCTCATATGTATTTTCTTATTATCTTTATTCATTCATCCCCGACACAAAACTGTATTAAAGAGAATTAGTTGAGGAGGAGACCGGAAGGATTCTTCAGTTTATGAAAAATAAATAAAAAATAAAAGAGAACTTTTAAATAAAGAATCGATGTTAGTTGGCTAAACCTGATCTGACCATTGAACTAAAGAAATCATATTTTAATTTTTAATCTCATGAATTTTTGCTTATTCATCGCTTTTCAGAAGAGGTTTGATATATATATATATATATATATATATATATATATATATATATATATATATATATATATATATATATATATATATATATATATATATATATATATATATCTTCGTAAAAGGAGTAGCACAATTTTGGACAGGGAAATTAATTTGCTTTGTCCTTTTGGACCAAATTACATCGTGAAACCTAATAATATTATATGTAACAAGGGTAGATAGTTCCAGTGCTTTACACAAGCGCAACTCCTTTAGTTCCCCGGCCGTAATCACCCCCGCCAGTAATCTCCTCCACCCCTTTCGGCACAGTCACCACCAGCTCCCCTTTTCCGTAGGCAGCGTACGCGAGCTCCGGCATTGTTCTCTCCGGCAACCGAATCCTCCACAAATCGAGCTCGAACTCACTTCCTGCTGGCTCAACCAAGCCATCGCCCCGAATGACAATCTTGGAAACTCCGGGAAAGGTCTCAACAGTATCGGCCTTGATATCTCCCGCGATATCGTTGGTGTTGACAGTGAATGTTAATGCTGGTATGTCTTGTAGAGCTGCCGATGTCTGTATTTATACATACATGCAGGGGCCTCACGGCTCACGCGACCTTAAAATCAAACTAGCTCGATTGTTATTTTCAATTAATGTTTTTTACTTAATTTAAAAATGTAAAATATAGATAGAAATTTGAATTTTAAAATAGATATAATACGAATTTTTATAATATTATTTTATTCAATTTCATAATCTTTTTCTAAGAGAATTAACAGCTACCTAAAAATAAATGTTCTACATTTTTTTACGTGGAAATTGGGTTTTTCTCCCTTACGAAATTAAATAATCTCCCTATATAACACAAAATTAATTTCAATTTCCAATTGTTCGATCAATCTTGGGTCATGTTCATGCATGCACAGTAGTGTTTCTTCTTAAGGTTCAAGTGAAATTCATCACATATCCTACATATATCCTGCATTATTAAAATGACCATTACTTTCTATGTTTGGTCTTCTCAAGAAGATTTCAAGAAATTGCCTGGTGATTAAAAAAACATTAAATAACATTTGTTTCAGACATCAATCTCAGATATTTTGAACAAAAATATTACTTCATCTACAAGTTTTGGGAGAGACCACCGACCGAGCTTTGAATTTAAGATCTCGTCTCAAATTTAAGACTTTAAGACGACAAAGTTTGTTCTTTTGGAGGAAGGCAATTTGAAATTTTACCAGATCTTCGATATATATTTTGATACACGACCTTCTCAATTTGTAAACATTATCATGTGCTTAACACTAACTCTTCAAATAAATAAAAAAAGTTACTAAAAAAATAAAAAGAAAAAAATAATTCCGGAGTGACGGTGAAATCGGAAACTTCCGAGAAAAAAACTCGAAAACTTACATGATCTCCTCGAGGCTAGGCTGGTTGGTTGAACGTCAATTTAATTAGGACAAAGATGGTAAACACTCGAAATGGGAGTTTCCATGAATGTTCCTAATTATGTTGCGTCGAATATTTTGTCTGAAGAATGACGACATAATAATAAAAAAATTAATTGAAGCCATGGAGATATAAGTTGTCCGATATAGGAGAGACTTGATCAATTGTCAAGAATTTGAATTCTCTTATGTGAAAAAACTTATGTGAGACGGTATCACGAGTCGTATTTGTGAGACGGATCTCTTATTTGGGTCATCTATGAAAAAGTATTATTTTTTATGCTAAGAGTACTATTTTTTATTGTGAATATGGGTAGAGTTGACCCGTCTCACAGATTAGGATCCGTGTGAGACGGTCTCACATGAGACCCACTCATATATGTGCGTGTGGATCTTTAGATTATATTTATTTAATTGGTTTCAATATTTTAGATATACAATGATTAATGCATGAAAATTTAAATAGACTATTTATAATGATTGTTAGGTAGAAAATAACAATAAATATAAATCAAATATACAATGTATGTTTTGTATGAATAAAAATTATTTAATTGATCTAATACATGTCATTAAGCGAATTATAATTTTTTTCGTGTAAACATACATCAAATTTAACTTTTTTTGTATAATTATTGGTGATATTATTATTTAAAAAAAAAAGATTAGAGATAAATATGTTTAGACTAAAAGATTGAAATAACAGATATATAACAAACAATTTTTTATCAATGAAATTTTTATCATATTATTCATCCTCCTAGACCAAAATTAATGGCTGCGCCATGTTCTCAGGCGAACATATCGAGCACATAGTTTGTTTATTACGATTTATCTGATTAAAATAGTTTGCAAGCTATCGCGTAAAATCAAGAGTTTACTCAATATGTGTCAAATGTATCGATTGAGTGTTTCATCATAATTATATTAATCTGTATCCCAGCCTGTAATTTATAGTGAATCGTGTTTTATTTTTAGAAGTTTTATTTTTGGGCCGACTGGTATATCGAATCGAAACGCAAACTGGCATTGGCCATCCATCTCTCCAATAATATATAAACTCCTAAAATTCCAATTATGATAATGATGTCTTCTTTCCTTCAAAGCAAGAGTTTAATTAGGCTGAGTTTAGGCAGCCAACTTGTGTTTATGTCCTAAAATTCCTCCTAACAAGACTTGTTTCTTGTCTTTTTTAAAAATTGTTCTTTCTTGAGAACGCCTAAATCTGAATAATAATTTATAAAACGAAAAATAGGCGACTCCACTTTGCATTATATAATTAGCTGAGTGGACAATGATCTTGTCTTTCACAAATCCAATGATGTCTGAAAATTTCGACGTGATTCTTCCGATGCTTAAGAAAGAGGAGGGAGAGAAAGAAGTAGATAATCGATTAATATGGTAACATATGTACGTATACTCTAATCAAATTCCATGATTTACATAACTAATATTCTCTGTCAAAACAATAATAGACTAATCCTAGCTTGAAGTTTGATCAACGGGATGCTCAAGAGTTATCACTAGGGGGATGAGTGGATTGGAGTAGTCAATCTCGGATGATCAGCTATAATTAGGTAGTCGGATGCTCGACTAGAGGTTCGGACATATAAATCGGGTCGGATATTCTGAATTCTCGGGTTATTCTCAAACTCGCAATGAAAAAATATGCTTATACAGCAAAATATATATCGGCATGTCCGATGCACATCCAAGCAAATTATTCACTAAGTATGAATAATATATAATAACGATAATAATAATTAAGATAGCCTTTGAAATCATTCTCAAGTGGATAAGAACTTGATTGGGGAAGAAACACCAAGCACATCACATGCTTGGTAGATCACTGTGGACGGTCAAGATGCACTCCAAAATAGAGCCAAGACCTCAATATTAACGTGGTAAAAAAATAAAAAATCAATCATTCTCACAGTTCTTGTAGAATGTGCAAAATATCACATGTATTTATGTTCTTGAGACGTTGACTCGATCTATATTTAAAAAAATATTTTTTATATAAAGATTAATAATTTTTCATGAATCAGATTGACTTGGAGATCAGTCTCACAAATTGATCTGTGAGATCGTGAAAGATCATGCATGTGTGTATGATCCCATTTTCAATTGTATTAAGATATAATGAACTGTTGTGAAACACATAATGTGTTTCAAACCATAGGGTATTGTCATTTAAATGCTAAAAATAAGGTGATAAAGACCAAAGCGATATTAATTGTCATTGGATCCCATCAATCATTCTTGTACATTATTTATGCAGGGGAGAGAGATTCATGACTTACAAGAAGAAGCCCACAAAAAAAAAAATCAAGAAATATATATATATATATTATTTTAAAAAAAAAAGAAAAGAAAAGAAGATAGACAAGTTGAGTCATCTTCCAACAGATCATGGAAAATCAATGGAAATCCCTTTCGAAGATGCCAAATTCCTCTTGAAGCAACAAAGAGAAGCATAGAAAATCCAATGCTCGTAGCAGTGATGATATTTCTTTTCTTTTTTCCCCAAAAAATAAAGGTGTCCTAAAAAGCATCATCCATCTCTTCATTCTTCGTTTTTTTCAAAAAGCATTTCTTGATAACGGCATTCATGGCTACAAAAAGCCGTCTCTCCCCTGCAAAACAATATCAACATTTGGTTAAGCTTGACTATAGTGGAATTCGAGTAGCACGAGCAAATTGATCGTCCTTCGATCGAAAAAAACCGACAAGTTTTAGTCTTTGAATCCTTGTTGGACCGATTGGATGACGCTAGAGATTGGCAAATGTATGCGAGGGAGATAGTGTATTTGGGAGAAAAAATACAAGAGCACGAATCTTTATATGTAAGATGAGTAATCAAACCGATATTCACAATAAAAAGTAATATTTTTTTCATGAATGACCTTAAATAAGATATCTTTCTCACAAAATACGATCTGTGAGACTATTCAAACAAGTATTTTGTCAAAATACAGTTGGTATAAATTTTATATAATAGCTAGTATAAGAAGAGCTCAACAACTCGTGGAAGTAGTACATCTTAAACAATAATAATTTAATATTAAGGCAGCGAAACCAATCATGGATCAAACTACCATTATACAATGAAATAATATAAAAAGTATAACATTATTTATTCATTGCTACTATATATGAATTATTTAAACATGAATATTCTTTGGCTAACCTGTAGATGTAAATCTCTTTGCCCAGTTCAAGACTTTGCTTGCAAGTGTGACAAGAACTCAAGAAACTCATCGGTGGAGAATCTGAGGCATTGGTTTCAACAAAACTACCAGTTTTGATTATGTCGAAATCTTCACCCAATTTTGCATAATTTTCACAACAATTCTCCACGATGCAATCATCAAATATATGAGTAGTTTTTGGATTCGGTCCATGTGTGATCACACAAGTGTAATCTTCGGAAAGCTCCATTTCTTTCAAAGAGAGTTGTCTGGTGAAGTAATCCTTAACTGGTGTGCCTGAAAATGGGCTCAACAGCTGAGAATCCCGAGTTTTTATTCCGAAATCTGCAGGAGAATTAGGCGATTCCAGATGTGAATTGATGGTGGGGAGTTGAATCTTGAGTTTTGCTCCATAAAAAACATTAACCGTTCTTGAGAACTTCTCATCGGTTCTTTCCTCATTGATTGAATGAACTAAAGCGAGTCCAATGGCTTCTGGATTTTGTTTGTTGAATGAAGATTTGTTGGTAGTTTCAGAGTATGGGGTTGGGGATTTGGACAAGATGTTATCATAACCAAATGGGGTCACAAAACTTAGAGAAATTCTTGTGTCTAGAATTGAAGTTGGGCTGGCTAAAGCTGTTTCGGGATCAGAAATTGTTCTTGACAAAAACCCGCTGAAAAATCTCGGAGAATTCAAGAAAGATGATACCGGTTTTGTGGGATCTTTAGCAGAAGAATGGATTGGGTTTTGGTCAGCCATTATAGCTTGTTTGGTGGTCACTGTTCTTGATATGTTCCTCAGCATCAGTAATCAGATAAAATTCTCAACTGATAAAAAAACTAAAAAAGATTTAGAGAACACAAAAATAGAAAGATCAAAACTGATAAATTCATAAAACTTATTATATCATAAAGATCAGCTAACCTGGAATCAGTGGATAAGTTACTCCATGAAAAAGACTCCACTTTTATACGCCTCAAAAGAATAATCAAAAGCTGGGTTCACTCTCAAAACCAGAAACAATCATAACACAAAAAAGCAAGAAAAAGTGGCAATTCTTTTTCATTAAAAATCAGCAAAAAATATTAATAAACTTTGTTAAATCTCATTAGATTCCATTTTCCAGCAAATTGAAATGTAAAAAAAAGACCAATCTTTCATCTATTGAATCTTGTCACCGTTTCCTGGTTTTCTTCACCAGGATCTCAGTCAAATCCTCGCAAAACAAAACCCATCACGAAGAAGAAAACGAAACAAGCTATAAACAAACTACTCGGAGTGGGCGATGCAAAAGATTCAGCAAAAGCAGACAACACATTCAAGAAAAGGTCTCCAATGGGAGTCTCTGAATTTTTATGACTCCAAAAAATCTCTTAAAACTTATCAAAACAATAAATAAATGTCAACAGAAAAAGGAGTTGAAAATGGCTGATTTTAGAGCCATTTTAAAGATGAGAGAAAGTGTACAAGTGCACGCAAATTTCATTATTGGATAGGAAGGAGAATATGAAAACAAAAAGAAAGAAAACAAGAAATTCCAAGCAAGATAAGAGGGCAAGAGGTCCCCCCGCATTCTCGCTCAGCAATTATTTCTCCCTCTGTTTTGGATTTTAGCGTGGGTTTCTTGAGAAAATTGTTTAAAAAATTGCGACTCATTTTAAAAAATGCACGCCACCCCAATGTCATATGATTTAGTGTGATTTTTAGGTCAATATTGAGTTGGGATCAGATGAATATTCTCTCTTGGAAAATAATTGAGCAAACTCGTCTATCTATCTAATTTAAATTAAAATATATGATATTTTAAAACTTTTTTTGTACTTGTTTTATAATATTAATTTATTCCAAGATTTTTAATTTTATAAATTGAAATAATGAGGTGAAGTGACACCACAAATGGGATACGATAAAAACAATAAAAATTCCAAACCTTTTAGCAATTTGTGGACTTCTCTTCCAATATGATTTTCATAATTCTTGAAAATGAAAATCGCAAAAAAGTTTATTTTAGATTTCTTCCCAAACTATATTTTCATATTATTATTTATTTTATTTATATATATTTTAATAAATCAAACAACGTTAATATGTATGTGTAAATATATATATATATATATATATATATATATATATATATATATATATATATATATATATATATATATATTATTAACTCGGACAATGTTTGACTCATGGATTGAGACGATGGGAGATGTGAAAAAAGAAGGTTTTTGACACCATCGCTTCCCATTTATTTTTTGAAGGATTGATCGTTCTGTTTTGCCTATTTCTTAACGGGTTGTCGATTTATCGACATTAAGTTCGTAAAAATAATCATAAAAATATGGATAACATAATTATTTATGATTATAATAATTTGTACAACTTAAAATAAACATTAGATAAAACAAAGATCTGTAATCAAATAATGTATCATCATTATCGTCTCATTCGCATGTTTGGATACAAAATTTTTGGGATAAAAACATTCTTCTCAAAAAAGAGAGTTTGGATGAGTTTAGCAGATAAAAAGAACATTTTTTAAAAAAACGAAAGATGGAAAATCCGATCTTTAGATTTTTGCCTTAAATATTTTTCCTCTTTTAACTAAAATATTTAAATAATAAAACACTTTTTAACTCCACTGTTTGTGTATGTATTCAAATCGGTCCAAAAATCGTTTGATCCAATAAAGTTTACAAATAATAAAACTCTTTTCACTTTATACAACCAATTTGCAAATTATTGGAAAATAAAATTCTCGTTTACCTTATATATTCTTGAGGGTGTATACATTTTCTAAATCAGTATTAAAAATTAATAAAGAATTTATTTAATACCTAATATTTTTATACTTATATGTAAAAATATATGACATCCTATGGCCCAAAAAAAAAGAAATTATTATTTTTTGTTTTCTTGTGGTTTATATATTTTGGTATCGTTTGGACACATAAAACTAAAAGTAATTAAAATATAAAAAAACAAGTATATCTTTGAATTTTGACTGTTTAAATAAATCACAAATAACACATTTGTCTTGTGGAAGTTATTTTTATGTGAATTAGATTTTTAGTAAATAAAAAAATTATAGTAGTTAAGAGTATTATAAGGTAAAAGCAGGTTGTACCATGCATGATGCATGTGTTCCGTAAAAAAATTTAAAGAATAATTTTTTAAAAAAAGTTATAATTTTTAAAATTGAAATGGTAGGAGATAAAATAAATATAAATAAACTATAATATACATACATATATATATATATATATATATATCATCTCACACAATTTTTTGCCTAATAATAATACAATAAAAGAAGAGTTTTGAGTGTGGAATAAATATGGTAAAAAAAACATGGTGGGTAGACTGGTAAAACATGAAGGCTAGACAAAATATTTCATCTAAAAAATAATGATAAATAAAAAAGAGAAATATCGTATTATTTCATTTATTATTTTTCCAGAAATAAAAACTTTCAAATATAAGTTTTAATTAATTTATTGTTTACAAATTATTATTATGAATATTTTTTTAAAAAAAAAGGAGAAGAAAAACTTACAATTGGCACAAATAGAGAGAAGAATCCTGCAAGTTAAATAAATTAAATGCGAACTCGAAGGTTAAAACTTTCCGACCACATTTGGATAAGACAGATATCACTCACGTGACTTTCAGATTTTGACCTCTCAAATATTAGTATATTTTTTACGAGACAGTTCCACGTGTGTATATATAATAGATTAATTCTAATTATATTTATAATAATAAATAATTTTTTTATCATAAAAAATAGAGTAAATATCTTGTGAGACGATTTTACGAATCTTTATCTGTGAGACGAGTCAACCCTATCGATATTCACAATAAAAAATTATACTCTTAACATAAAAGTAATAATTTTTCATGGATGACCCAAATAAGATATTCGACCCACGAAATCGATCCGTGAGATCGTCTCACACGAGTTTTTATGTAAATAATAATAATTTTAATGAGTGATCCAAATATAATATCCCCTCACAAAATTCAAATATCGTCTCACAAGAGTTTTTGTATACTTTTTATATTAAATTAAATATGAGCAGAGTTGATTGAATCACGAAAAAAGATCTGTGAGACCGTATAACAAGAGGCCTACTCACACACACACACACACACACATATATATAGTTTTTTTGTGAAACGATATCACATATTTCAGGGGCAAAGCCAGGATTCACAAGTATTTGAGGCTGGCTTCATCTTGTGTTACACTATAATATATTCAGTTAAAATCGAATCGAATTTTCTAAAATCGAATTAACCAAACTTTTTTTCGACAAACCGAACTAATCGAATTTTACTACCAAAAACTAACAAATCAAATAGAAAAAATCGATTATTTCGATCAATAATACGATTAACCAAAATTTTATATATTTTTTAAATAATCATGTTTTAAATAAAAAAGTGCAATATAAAAATTGGATTAAATAAATTTAAATTTTATTTATTAAAAAACATTTTTAAATATAATTCTATTGTTTAATAAATTTTATTAGAAATTGTAATATTTATATATTATAAAGTTTATTTGAAAATTTAATAATATTAATTTTATTTATAAAAATTTAGTTTCTTAGGTTAATAGAAATTTTATATTAAAACTTGAAGTCGAACAAAAACAATCTATATTTTAAAAATTTAAACCGAAATTCTGATTAAATCGAATTTAGGACCAAACGCTTGCCTTTTATCAAAAGCTATAGCTGATGGTAATAATACAACTCAAATATTTTAAATAGCACAACAATCCAAGTGTCATGGTTCGATCACTTTTATTTAGTAGGAACAATTATTGCACCTCAACATCGAAAGAATTTTTAAATTAATTCATTTCGGTATGTTGTTTTGATTGAAACCAATATTCTGTTCACTCATAGATTGTAATTGATGTTTGTTCATTATTTGTTGATATATGTTTTTTTGGTTTAAAAAAAAATTAACATTTTTTATTTTTTGAGTTACTTAACTATAAAAATTCAATATTCCCAAAATTTACAACAAATAATTATTTTTAAAATTTCATACTTATTCAATCTTCGATTATTATTAATAGAAAAATCACAAAACAAAAACAATAATAATTGCACATCAATAATCATCAAACATTTCAACCAGTTGATTATCATTCCAAAAATCTGCAACAATTGATTTTTTGGGTAAAAATTCAAACTCCAAAATTCATATACATCGTAAGACAATATTACTGCAACTCGAATAATTACAACTAAATATTCAACATAATTCTATAGTCGTCAAATTTTTATCTCTAAGTTGCTAATTTAAAACATACAACAATAAACCAACCAAAACATAATAATGAATTATGATTTGTGGGAGTTGTTTTATTTTTAATTTTTAAACATGAGATTAAAAAAACTGATAAAAAATATGGTCAATTTTTAATATGGGTCGAAAAAAATTTAAAAATTAAAAATACTAACTTTTTTTTATATAAAAAAATAGGTGGGGCTGGAGCCTACCCTAACCCAATAGTGGCTCCGCCTCTGATATATTTATATTAATGAGATTGATCGATCTAATCTATATTTAGAGTCAAAAGTAATACTTTTAGTATAAAAAATTATATCTTTGCATGAGTCAAATCAGATATAAGACTCGTCTATCAAAATTAACCATGAGACGGTCTATATAAGTTCTTGTATATATGTTGTGTTGCTTTTTTATGTTTGAATGAGTTAAAATATCTCGAAACAAGTTTTAAAATGGCCCAAAAGTCCGAGGGAGACTTTACAAGTTTGTACTAATATAATCAGCAAATCTTTTGATCAAATAAGATAAAGATTAGATTGAATTTAAAATATTTATGATTTTAATTTTATATTTAATTCATATGAGCATCTGCCGATTAAACTATCTTCATCGTAAATCGTTAGATCGAATCAAACAAGTAGATAAACATCACATTATAATCTAACAAGTGTACCGGATGAATATAAATTGCTAATAATTTATTGATGCCATGGGCAGAATTGGGATTAGCGTAGACCCAAGGCGGGATTGATCGTTGAATATGCGTTCGACGGTTTCATCGATCGATTTTATAATACAAATTTTATTTGAGTCATCTATAAAAAATATAAATATTATTATTTTTATTGTAAATATGTATTCGCAAATAAAATTTCGTAAGATCGTCTCATACAAAACTTAATTTGATTATTTAATTTTATATAAACACTAATTAATATTGTATGATCGAGTGCTTACCGCTTTACCAAAAGCTATAGCTTGTGGTAATGCTGAAACTCGAATCTTTTAAACAGCACAGTAGCTCAAGCACCACGGTTCGATCGCTCTACCAAGCAGGGACGGTGATTGCACTCAATAATCTCTCTCTCAATAATTACACTCTTTGTAATCAATGAAAATCGAACCTATGATCTCGGCTCTGATACTAATGTTAGGATCGAGTGCTTACCGTTTTACCAAAAACCATAGCTGATGGTAATAGTATAATACAAATCTTTTAAACCGTACAGTAACTCAAACAACACGGTTCGATTGCTATCAAATATGAACAACTATTACACTCAACAAATATATGGAATTTTTACCAGGATATGAAAGGGGAGATTTTATGGAGAAATATGGGTCAAAGGCATCAATTTAGTGGCCATTATCTGTGTACAAAAAGTAAGGCCACGACTGAGGAAATGACATGTGTAAGGTTAATTTTTGTCTTTCTTTACGCCTCGGTGGACCAATGGGGACTTGTCACCTTTCATCTTCAATCAATTCTTATTCAATATAAATTATTATCCTTTAGCTTTTAGTAGGGCTCGCTAACATGTCAAATTTGGGAAGACAATGGCTCTTCTCAATTTTGGAAAAAGAGTGAGTCTCATGTGAGACCGTCTCACGAGTTATAATCTGTAAAACGGGTCAACCCTATCCATATTCACAATAAAAAGTAATACTTTTAGCATAAAAAGTAATATTTTTTCATGGGTGACCCAAATAAGAGATCCGTGTCACAAATACGACCCGTGAGACCGTCTCACACAAGTTTTTGTCTTGGAAAAAATATTCATGTGAGTTTAAGATATTTTTATTATCTTATTCGATCTAAATTATGAAAAATATTTTTTTTATGTCGAAAGATATGGATAGATCCGTAAGACCGTCTCACAAAATATCTACTCTTCAAATTTTATATACATGTGTGTATAAACAATTTTTTTTTAACAATCTTGGGAGTTTATGAGTTATTTAATATTTTATAAAAAAATTATTTAAAAACTTTTACATCTTATTTTAACATTAACCTTTTATGTGTTTGGATGAAACACGACATGTGAGTGTATAACATGATGTTATAAGATATTTCTGTGTAATATTTTATAAGTTCTTATTCCTTAAAACTAGTTGAATTGTATAGCTCTTTTCACTTTTTCAATTATTTTCATATTACTTTTAAAGCCAACATTTACTTCAAATTTTACAATAATCAGAGTTAAAATTCATAGTATAACATGTTTCATACCTAGATTTTATAAGAAGAATATCTGATTCGATTCGATTCGATCCATGAAAAAATATTAATTTTACAACCAAAAACACTCTTTTTTACTGTATGTATAAATCAGATCGACTCATCTCAAAAATACAGATCCACGCGACATATTACCGGAGTAAAACCTTCTTCTGTTATCAATATATTTTCATTTATTATCTATATATTATACATAAATTATTATCTCATATCACGAACTAGTCTGATGCCGTACGATATTATGAATATAAAAGGTTGTATGTATTTACAATCAGTTGTGGCTGTAAGGGATCATTCGTGGCCCTGGGCCAGCATATCACAAATACAATTGATTACCCATCTAACCCAATAATCGTTTTTATATTCTAAGTTGGGCTTCGAAACTAGTTAGACATGGGCCCTGATTTAAACCAACACAGTCATAAAAAATGTATTTAAAAAATCACAAAAACTTTTGTCTGTCTCACGAGTCAATTTTACGAAAAATATATCCTATTTGAGTCATCTATAGAAAAATATCATTTTTTATGCATAAAACATTATTTATTATTGTAAATATGAGCAGCGTTGAGCCGTCTCACAGAAAAAATCCGTGAGACCGTCTAACAAGAGACCTATAATTAAAAATATATACATACCAGAACATCTGTGATTATTTCCATTCTTAATGAAAATGATAAGGAAGTAATAAAGTCAAATATAACACACGTTCACTTTTTTTGCCCGTGGGGGGCTCATTCACTAATTTTTAATTTGATTAAGATGTATCCTCTTTTTACTTGAGTAAAGTGAATGCTAGTCGCTAGATATATTTATATTACAATTTTAAGTTTGATGCACAATATATCGAATTCCGTTTCAGACTACAAGTGTGATGATAGGGTAAAAATCATATCCTATCATATAATCAATTATATTTTTAGAGATTTTACAAAATATTGCATGGATATGCACAAATATAATTGTGATATATTACAAAAATCAATATCATCTAGAACTCTACACCTATAAATAAAGAGTTGTTAACCCTAATCAAAGTACGTTTTTATGTACAATTATTTACGTTAGTCTTGTATTTTGTTCTCTCAAGGAATATACTGAATTGAACGTCAGAGTGGCTTCGTCTCTGGACGGAGTCATCTATTTCTGTTTTATCTGATACACAGTTATATCCTTGACACGGTTTATTTCAGATTATTGAAAATAATGCTTCGTAATCATCGGTTCAAGATATTTTTTATTAGGTGTGATTTTTTTGATAGCGTAGTGTGTGTTATTTATTTTTTAAATAAAAAATTGAAATTAAATCTATAAATTATTTGTCCATTTAACAAGATGGCAACTTCAAAACGTGAAAGGATACGTACGAGTGAGACTTGTTTGAAATATGGGAAAGCTGTCGATTTGTAGAAAAAAGCCTATTTATTTAGGTTGGACCAATCAATTTCGTATCGACGTTTTCAAATCAACCATATCTTCACAAGACAAACAAATAATACACGATTAACATGTGTTCCATCGCTTTCAAAATCTAT